>NC_060085.1:26637500-27318333 GCF_922984935.1 Meles meles
TTTTAAAAAATGATAACAGAGAAAAATTGCCTATATTCCCACCATCCTAACACTAAATAATGGTTTTCCTTTTCTGTATTCCCTTGTTGCATATGAACTTTTTCTATAATTCAAACAAAATACACCTATATGCAGGTGTATACAAAATACACCTATATCCAAAATACACCTATATCCAGGATAGTTTCTGTAAGATACATGTTTAGCTGGATTTTTAGCCTTTTGTTAACCAAATTTTCACAAGAACAGAAAATTTTGTACTTGGGTCACTAAGAAAACTGGATTAAAAAAAAAAACAACCATGAATACTGTTTGCTTCTATTTAGATTTTAAGTTCATTTGCCTGAATGTGCGTTGGCTATAGAGAAAAATATATATACCCCAAATGGTTGTCTCTAGGTGCTGGCATTAGGTAATTTTTACTTATTTCCTCATGCTTTCATTTCCCATAATCAGTATGTATTGCTTGTATAGTCAAGAAAAAGAAGGTTATGTTTAAACGGTCTATCCCATGTTTATACGGTAGAGAGAAAAACTAAAGTTGGCGTAATTTTTTAAGCCTTCATTAGGCGCCAGCTTTGCTAGGGCCTGGTGATAGGTTCTGGGGATCCAGAGGTAAATTGGTCACGGTGCCTGGCTTCCTTATCTGCTCTTTTCTCATGGGAGTGGTAGTAGGTTCAAGTGTTACTATGTCTTAGGTACTGTTGAAAGCTCTTTATTTATAATAACACATTTAATGCTTACAGTTACCCCATGGGGTTATTTTTATGATTATTCCCATTTTATGGATGAGGAACCTGAGACCTATGTAGTGCTTAGGTAAACTTGCCCAAGATTACACACCTAGTAAGTAGAACCAGAATGTGGGCCCAGTCAGTATGGCATCTGAGCCTGCATGCTGAACTACTACACTGTAATACTGCCTGTCTGTCGTTAGTACTTTATAAGGCCCAAAAGGCAATTAGTACCAATTATACTGTCTGTTTACTGCTTAGTTTTAAAGGAATATACCGAGTTTAGTTTCATACCTACATCTAAGCTTTCAGTTGTTTGCGTGTGAGGTAGAGAACAGTAATACTGTTTGGTTGGCTAAAGTTGTTCTCCGCTAGAACAAGTTTCCAAATCATAGCTTTCTTTCTAGTAGAACTTTGTTTTTTAAGACTTTGTTTATAGGATTATTTAATTTTAAAAGGACATAATTTACACATTCCAGAATTTAAAATAGATAACTTAAGGAGTGCTTCTTTTCTGTATAGAAGTTCTATAGTCATAGAATTCACCAGAGCCCTCATTAAATAGTGGATCCTCAAAGGGCATTTAATACATTTTGAATTTTGGATTTGTGATTAGAAATATATCATGTGTAAAAGGTAGATTTGTGTATTTATTACCTTTTTTCCTAAGAATTCTATGGATTTATGAAGGATTAGAGAATAATTCACATTGTTTTAATTATATGACACCGAGTGTATCAACTTTAGGGTTTAAGATATTCTGGTGCTGTTATACTGTTTCCTCTGTTGTCAGGAAATTAGATAAAAAATTCTAAATTTTACTTTTCAGTGTCATCCATGCTCCATTACCAAGTCCTGTTGACAAAGTAAGTTACTAATGGTTATTTTCTCTAAACTAACTCAGCTATATTGCTTTGGAAAATGTTTTTGTTTGTTTTTAATATGCTTTAACTAGGAATTTTTTTTTCTTCTGTAATAAATGATATACAGTGTATGCAGGTATTTAGTTATTTCAGTCTTCCGATCTGGAAAATTTAGGATGGATGTTTCTTAGGGAAAAAACCTTTGTTATTTCAACTAAATGGCCAGTAGTATAGACTAGGAGCTCTAGCCAGAGATACAAAGTGTTAGTTACTACTTTTTATTCTGGAATACAGTTCTCTCTAGAAATATCTATTTAAGTTTTCTGCCCAAATGGTTCACCCAACGCATACTTATTGTAGAAAAATAGAAATATGGATTTACAGAAATTGCTCTTTTATTGTCCTTGAAAATTAGTTTTAACTTTATTTGGTCAGAAAATTTGCGATAATTACTTGTTAGTGTTTTTCCTTTTGTTCAGAAATAATTGTGTTATAAACTGTAGATATCATTGCTAAATACCAAAAAAAAAAAACAAAACTATATCTCTTGGCGTGAATGTGGTTTTTTTTTCTTAGTGTACTAAAACTATTGTAAAATAGTTCACATTTTTTCCTTCCATTTGGATAAAGACTGAAATCCTGCCTGAAACTAAGTTCTCTGTGAGATTCCTTTTTTAGAAGTAAAAGTGGTTGATCATCAACCTTAGTAGTACCAAGAATTATTTCAGAAGTAAATAATGGCATTGCCAGTTTAGGACTAACTTTTAAAAATAATGCCACTTCTCTGAATTCTAGTTAGCATATTAATAAAAATATTCTTTCTGGGGGCGCCTGGGTGGCTCAGTGGGTTAAGGCCTCTGCCTTTGGCTCAGGTCATGGTCCCAGAGTCCTGGGATCGAGCCCCACATCGGGCTCTCTGCTTGGCAGGGAGCCTGCTTCCTCCTCTCTCTCTGTCTGCCTCTCTGCCTCCTTGTGATCTCTCTCTCTGTCAAATAAATAAATAAAATCTTAAAAAAAAATTAAAAAAAATTCTTTCTGAACCTAATCAGAAATAGTGCTATTTAACATCATTAATAAGTTGATATATAAGGCTTGGTAATATTGAGGATATGGGTGTAAATGTTACAGCAATCTAGTAGTATCTTCTTTTTGTGGGGGGTGAATAATGCCATTGTTCTATATTCTACACTTGGGAAGAACCCCTTATCAAAGGTATTTCTTCTAATACTCTTGAGTTCTAAGTATTTTTTCTGTGATTTGTAATTTAAATACCGTTCTTTTCCATCTTTTTCTTCTTAAACCTAACTGTAGTTTAAAGAAGAATGAAAAAGACAAAACTATTCCTTTCTTCCCTCCCTCTCTTGCTCTCTCTCGCCCTTCTCCTTCCTGCTTGCCTGCCTGCCTGCCTGCCTGCCTTCCTTCCAAAACAAATCTATTTTCATTGTCCTGGCCATGAAAAGTGTTATATTTCATGTCCTGTGTCTCCCTGCACCCCCACATACAATTCCCATTTTGAAGATGGCTACTTCTAAAAGAACTGTGACTTCTTGGTGTATTGAAAGACTAACAATGAATTGCAAAGGGGATAAGTATATATCTATTGTATTAGGAGGTATTATTTCTGAATTAAGAAAGAACAGTATTGCTGTTGTGCTGTGTTTGTGATTTGGTTTATCAAGGAATATTTTCATGAGTAGTACTTGTTCCACCACCCTGCTTATAAATTTCAGACTAGTCAGCAAAAAATAATCCCATTTACAAATTCTAGGCACGAGACAGATATATTTTGAAGACAAAAGGAACTTGTTAAGCTGAAAAATAATTTTTATTTTGCATATTTTGGTAAATGGACATTTCAGGGACTTGTTTTGGCTTTAATGTCTTTTATAAATGTTTTGTGTGACTATTGGTACTTATGTTATTTGTTTCTAGGTTGCTGCTAACACTCCAAGTATGTACTCTCAGGAACTATTCCAGCTTTCTCAGTATCTACAGGTAAAAACAAATCTTGAAAATTCTTAGTTTTTAAAAGTAGAATTAAACAACTTAGATTTAATTTTGCTAGTTCACAAATATAGGCTAAAGAAATGTTGACTGGATATAAATATAAAAGAAATATCTCTCAAAGTTAAAAAAAGGATTAAAACTAGGTCTTAGGAAGAAAGGATAAAAAGAATCAGGATTATTGGGGTGCCTGGGCGGCTCAGTCAATTAAGCATCTGCCTTTGGCTAAGGTCACAATCCTAGGGTCCAGGGATCAAGTCTCGCATTGGGCTCCTTGCTCAGCAGGGAGCCTGCTTCTCCCTCTGCCTGCTGCTACCCATGCTTGTGTGCTAAATAAAATCTGGAGAAAAAAAAAAAAAAGAATCAGTATTATTAAGTCTAAAAAAGATAAGGTTCTGTACAAGAGAGGTATTTCTTTCATTCAGATATGGGGAAGTTTCAAAATAGTTCATAGGTGACTTTCAAATAAAATTAAACCTGGAGAGATCTTGGTTGCTCAGTATAATATTAATAGCAAATGATTATATATATATAATAATATATAATATATAATATATAATAATGTAATATATTATATAACCAATATAATATATCATAATATAATATAAATATGTAATAAATAGTACATTTATTATAAATGATAAGTGTATAATATAAATAATATAATATGCACATTAATATAATATAATACAATATATAATTAAATTGTTATAATATGTATAATATAATGTAATATATATATTAACTATATGCCAGACTCTAGTCTAGCAGTTTACCTGTATTCATTTATTCTTCAGAATAATCCTGTAAGATACATATTTTATTCCCATTTTTATAGGTAGAGTAACTGAGAGCCTGGAAAGTTAAATAATTTACACAGTATTATGCACCTACTCTGTGGTAGAGCTGGGATTTGAACCCAGACAGTCAGACCTCAGAGTGTCTGCCCTTGAACACTATGCTATGCTGCTGGATCTATAGAAGGATATTTTGATGGGGCAGATACATGGAATGGGCTCCCAAAGTTAATAATGGATTTAAAGAGCCATAGAAATTTCCAAAAAGGAAATACGTGGCTTTTTTTTTCCCCCTCTTGATTTTGGGACATTTGGGCTTGATTATTCTTATTATTCTGGTGAGGGAGCATGTTGGAAGAAAAACCCTAGATCAGGAATTTACAGATTAAACTTTTTATCCTGGCTCTGCTACTGAGTTCTCTGACTTTGGGTGAATCATTCTACATGTGTAGGTCTCCACTTGCTTTTTAAAACTGGTAGGATCAAATCAGTATCCTGGTTCCTTCATTCCTTTGTAAGAACCAATCACTAAGAGCAGTTCTCCCTCCATTAAGAATTTACAAGTCTGAAAATTGTCAGAGTGTTAATCAGATCTTACCTTCCACTGGGCATTATGTAATGGTGCATAAAAAAGCTGTTTTACACATTTGCAGTTTAGTAGAATGTCTGAAAGCATTGACTCTAGCCAGAATTCCCTGGACTTGGTCTGTGGCTTTAACTTCAGAAGTTTTGGGAAGGTTGTTTAACCCTTTCGTGAGCCTTGTTTTCTTCATCTCTGATGTAGGTATAATAGCATGTACCTCACAGAACTGTGAAGAAAAAATGAATCTTTATATGTGATCTCCATTTTCACATGGGAAATATGAGGCTCATATAGGTAAAATAGATTTCCTGAGGCTGTACACTATATAGTTACTAGTCATCATGGACTGTGAGTCTAATGCCCTAACTCACTGCAGTACTTTTTCCAATTTGTCCGTTCTTTGAATATTCATAATGGCATGATCTTTCACTGTCCTTTTCTGGTTTTTGAGAGAAGATTATATTGTGTTATCTTTTCTGTATACATCTTTTTGAATTGCTAAAGTTCTAATGTAAATTGTAAAACTTTTGAGTAGAAACTAGAATAGATACATTTCATACCTTAGCACTAAAAGCCATTCCTGAAAGTATTAGATTTTTGTTAGGATGTGGTTCATGGAATAATGAAACTCTAAATGGAATTGAGTTTTAAAAGGTGCAATTACACCATCTAGTGGAAGTAGTGATTGTTTGGTGGATTTGTTTTTAAGTAAAACTTTTTGCAGCATTTAATGTAATTTCCTGGATATTAGGAATGTTTAAAGAGCTTAAAATAAACTTGACAACTAGTCTAAGTGTTAGATTCTAACTTTTGTTAGATTTCTTAATCTATACTTTTAGAGTTATATTTTAAAAAATGATACCAGTAACTAATTAGATCAGATTTTCTTTAATCATTATTTATCAAGGATGTTGGAAAAAATAAATGTGTACTTTAAACCTCAAGTACTGTCTTTGAAGCATATCCTTCTTTTTTGAAGTGGCTCCAGAGGAATTAGGGTAGTAAGTGTTCTTCTTTGGCTAATGACAGGAATAGAAGAAAGTGAAATTTAAAGATGTTCCATAACCACAGCTGAATGCTGTGTGAGCATTTTCACCTTGACTTCTAGTGAAGGAGACCCTTAACAGCTGTCAAATGTTAACAAGTGACCTAGAGATAAGGATTTGCTTGCCAACATCCTTCTCTGTAAAAATATCCCTTTGGAGTTGCCAAATAGTTATATAACTCCTTGACCCCCTTAATTACATTTGTGGACTCTTACTTATTTTTGCCATATTTGATTGATGCTGAGTAGTATATAGTCACAAAGATTCAGAACACCTGAAAATGCAAGAGATTGCAAAGTAGTGTCTCTCCTTATATATATTTACATATATAACATTCTTAAAGGGAATATTAAAAGACATTTCTATTTTAGATGTCATACACATACAGCGAAGCCATTGAGAAATATCTTTGCTACTGACCAGATTGTTTGGCTTAGCTTGAAATTAGTTTGTTCTGAAAGATACGTATATATATTTTAAAATGTTTTTGTGTGGGTATATATATAGATATATACAAAGATATCTATATATATAGATATATATAAAATGGAAGGTTAATAACATTTGTTGAATTCTTCTAATCTGGGTTTCCTCTTTTTTTAATGCTTGTGAATTATGAGTAAAAGGAAAGCAAAAATAGGGCACTTGTTTTCTGTTAATAGGGGAAGGCACAGCTCAGTACCCCTAACAGTCCAGGAAACAAGACTAAAATGATGTGGCTTATATATATTTTACAAGGTAGGTTTTTCAGGTTTGAAAGTAAGATACAAAGTGGGATGTAAAATGAGAATATTTTCAGAATGTACTTTGATTTCTCTTCAAGGATCATGCTGAGTTTATTAAAATCTCTTTTGTGATTTGTACTATTAGGAGGCCTTACATCGGGAACAGATGTTGGAACAGAAGTTAGCCACACTTCAGCGGCTACTAGCTATCACCCAAGAGGCTTCAGATACCAGTTGGCAGGTATTCCATTTGCCTTTATATTCAAGAAGCATTTAAGTATAGTTTAATATCCTTTAGATGTTGATTAAAAGGGAAATTTTTTAGCAGGCAAAGGCAAAGTTATTTCTGAATGACCAAATATTGAAAATGTAGTATTTTACAATGGGTGTTGATCAGTTTTATGATTTTATATCTTTTTTGGGCAGTAGCAACCTTTTTGATATGTGTAATTTTTTAATTACTCTGGGATTTAAATTAATTTTTCAACAGGCTTTAATAGATGAAGATAGACTCTTATCACGGTTAGAAGTTATGGGAAACCAATTACAGGCATGCTCCAAAGTAAGTATTAATCTCAAGTAAAGATCCTTAAAGAAAAATGCATAAACTATGCATGAAAAATGCAGTTTTTTATGTAGCTTCATTTTTTTGTCATTTGTGTACATGCTAAAACATTTATATGTTTTCACCATTCTTTCAAATCTTTTTTCATTATAGGAAATTTCAAACATACATGTAAGAAGAAAGAATTGTGTATTGAATACCCATATACACCTCTTTCTTTATTTTCTATCACAGTTGATATTTGCTGGAGAAACTGGGTCATTTGTCCTCTATAATTTCCCTCAGTCTGGATTGTTATTGAAACATTTCTTCTAGCTCTCCTCCTACACCATAAATTGGTAGTTTGATCTAGAGATTTGATCTAATTTAGGTTCAACTCTTTTTTGCCAGCAGTACTTCATGTATTCATGTATGTATGTATTGTGTACTTTCACCAGAAGGCACCTTACTATCTAGTTGTCTTTCTTTTGAGATTTTAGCAATCTTTGATGATTCTTGCCTAGATCAATTATTAAGGCTTGCAAAAATGGTGGTAATATAGTTCTGTTATTCCTTCATTTATTATCTGGATTACTTCTATAAATACTTCTATTCCTCCTCATAAACCATTTGGTTACCCTGAAGTCATTTTCTTAGGAAAAGAAGGATAAGCGATTCTCTCCATTTATTTACTAGATTTTAAAATTGGTTCCTTCTCATCCACCAAAGAATGACCATGAAGTGGTTTTTTTTTGCCCCAAACTTATATTTGAATATATTTCATGTGTTTCAGCCTATTCCATTTGTTGTTCTTTTGATGCTCAAATTTTCCCATCTTTAGTGCCTGAGTCCTTTTGGTAGAACCCCAGCAAACTGATAGCTTCCTGCTGTCATTTTAGACAAGGTGTTCCAGACTCGTCTTATACATTTCCTGCCTCAGAACTGGACTCAGCTTTTTCTTCAGGATGCTCTTATTCCTTATTCCTTATTCCTTATTCCTAATGGTTAACCATTATTTTTAAATGCTTGGCCCCTTTGAAAGTAATAGATTATTTTTACCCACAAATGTAAATATTGTGGCTTATAGAGAATATGACAGATAGGCGACTTAATTCATTTTGTACATTTGAGAGAATTCTCCATTTCCTTAGACTTTTTTTTCTATCGGAAGTATGGATTAATATATTTGTGAAGGCATAATTTACAGTTCAGCTTTTAAATACAGCTTCAGTTAATACAGGGCCAACATTATTTCTATTTGAAGATCATCAGTATAGAATTCAAAGAGCATCATAATGTGTTATTTTTTCAAATGGTAAATACTTAACAAAAATTACTTGGCTATAATTATAAATGTCTTCTAATCCTAGAATCAAACAGAAGATAGTTTACGGAAGGAACTTATAGCATTACAGGAGGATAAACACAACTACGAGACGACAGCCAAAGAGTCCCTGAGGCGGGTTCTTCAGGAGAAAATTGAAGTGGTTAGAAAACTTTCAGAAGTTGAGGTATTTCATTTTGACAAATATAAAATGGTAGTATGTTTAAAATTTTTAGCCTAAAATTTCTAATATTGTAGGAAATTTTAAACTTTAGTATTATATAGCTAAGAAATATTTCCTGTCTGTGAAGTGGGAAGGGATAATATGCTGTTTTCCTTGTTAGGAATTTTCAACATAACCATGTGAGTCTGGTGCTTGTGGTTCCTACTCAGTGACCGAGCAAATAAAAGCTTCATCAGGGAGTCTTACTATGTGCATTCTGCTTAGGATTCGGCCTCTCACACAGTGGACTGTGATATGTGAGGGAATTGATCTCCTGTCACCTAGTTTTGTTTTTCTTCCAGTGGAGGATAGTTAGTGGAAGGTGGAGAACCTTACCACTGTTCTTATTTACCCACCCTCTGGAGAAGAAAACTGTGTCTAACTTTGGAGGTCAAAGGGAAAATATTTCTGAGGTCCTTTCTTGGTCTTTGTAGGAACAATCAAAATGTGATTCTCATTGCTTTAAAAATAACTGAATTGGGCGCCTGGGTGGCTCAGTGGGTTAAAGCCTCTGCCTTTGGCTCAGGTCATGATCCCAGTGTCCTGGGATCGAGCCCCGCATCGGGCTCTCTGCTCAGCAGGGAGCCTGCTTCCTCCTCTCTCTCTCTGCCTACTTGTAATTTCTGTCTTTCAAATAAATGAATAAAATCTTTAAAAAAAAAAAAATAACCGAATTGATAATGTAGGTTATTCCTTTGAACCACTGCTAAATTACCACAGAAGTTATTTGTTACTGGATTTAGTTAAAATGCCCATTGTAAACTGAACAGTAAAATTAATATATATAGTATATACTATAGAATATGTTATAGTAATAGTTTCTATAATAGCCTTATCCCATTGTAACTAATTCACTGTTGTGTCATTGATTTGATATGCAAGGAAAGAAAATTGCTAGCTGTCTTGTAATTTTCTTATTAAGTTGATTATGCATAGTTATTAAACTTGCTTTCAAGAATTGATAAGCTTAAAATATTTTCAAGTCTAAAAGTCATAACCAGTGGCCTTTTAAAAGAGTAGTTACATAAAAGTAACATCCTTTCCTCCTCTTTTTTTCTTTCCGTTGTTTTGTTTTGTTTTTCAGTTTTTTTGTTGTATTTTCTGTTTTAGCATGTACCTACAATAAATTAAAATTCTTATGTTGTTTAACCTTTACATAAAGGCCAGGGCAGATAATAATTTAGAACAGCCCGTAGAATTAACACTTTTTATAAGTTGAATTTAGAATGTGCATTTATTCTAAATCAGTTATCTGTAAACTTGGATTACAGCGAAGTCTGAGTAATACTGAAGATGAATGTACACATCTTAAAGAAATGAATGAACGGACTCAGGAAGAATTAAGAGAATTAGCCAATAAATATAATGGAGCAGTTAATGAGATTAAAGATTTATCTGATAAATTAAAGGTATGTATTTACTCAACCTGAAAGTTTGTTAATTGTCCCTAACATACTGGGTAGATTAAGAGGTTAGGTATTGCTGAATAGCTGATGATATAAAAATTGGTAATGGTTGAAATATGTAGTAAAGAAAAGGTGCTATTTATAAACCCCACTGCCACAGATAATTGAAAGTCTGTAAGAGCTGACATATTTCCTCTGGATGGAAATAAATAGTATTTCACAACAGGTATCTTTTAATACATAACAGGAAGTAGATGTAAATCAGCAAACACCAAGATACTTAGACTTTTTAAAAACTTGAATCTGCTTATCCTTAGGCAGCCCCAAAGGCAGAGCCCAACTATGTTAGTGCTGAAACAAGCCCAGAAGTAACTTGGAGTAATATGTATGGACCCTTGTAACCTCCAGGGATGCTATTAACTGTTTCGGTGGCAGCTCCCTATAGCTGTAGGTCATTTAGGATAAGGACAGATGAAGCCATAAGTAATGTCAAGTTGGTCCCTTAAATGTTATAACTGAGTTTTGAAGACCCATCTTTAAATAATTGAAACCATGGAATGAGTGGCTAGAAAATATATATTTGTTAGAGAAGATTAGGGCATACCTCCCCTCTGTGTGGTTGGTGAACCTGTAATAGTTTTAAAGATTGGTCTTGTTAAACGGAGGTCATTTTGAAAAATGCTTATGATCACCATTCTTTCAATTAAATGCAGTTTTGTTTAAAATATCAGAGTAAATTACAAAGTAATTTAAACAATAGTAATTTCAGGGGAAAACCTTAACATATTTCCCTCTTGAAAACTTTGGCGTTTTTTCATTTTGACCCCCTTACTTGTATGTATTAGGCCTGTTTGCTTGCTGCAAGTTTTTCTTTCCTAGGTGATAGGGAAGCATGACATTATTTTGACATTTACAAATATTTTCTATAATATTGAATATTCTCCTTAGAAATTTGTGGTGAATAAAAGCAGTCCTGCTTTAGGCCTCTGGAAGCAAGTTCAGACTTTATGAAATAAATGAATTTTTTTTTTCTTTCTCAACAGGTAGCAGAGGGAAAACAAGAAGAAATCCAGCAGAAGGGACAAGCTGAGAAAAAAGAATTACAACATAAAATAGATGAAATGGAAGAAAAAGAACAGGAGCTCCAGGCAAAAATAGAAGCTTTGCAAGCTGATAATGACTTCACCAATGAAAGGCTAACAGCTTTACAAGGTAAGTTACCTAATCCAGAAGTTGATTTGATTTGATTTTTTTTTCTTTTATCTGTGAAATATCTTTTTCTTGGACTTTTATTTACAGTACGGTTAGAACATCTTCAGGAGAAAACTCTTAAAGAATGCAGCAGTTTAGGTAGGTGTGTCACCCAGTTTCTTATTTAAAGCTAAATTTAATCATTGAATTTTTGATGTTTACTTTCTCATGGGGTACTTATTTTAAGAGGGTATTTCATGTTTTAGGTATAAAGTATCTACAGTCTTTCAGAAAATTTCCTTAAAAATATGCTTGATTGCCACCAGTGGGCACCATTGTTTTGTCTTTGAGATAAATGAAATTTCTGCATCTGAGACGCTCTACTTAGAGATATTTAAATAAGAAAATACACGCACAGCAGGACCCTTTTTCTTTTGAGGTTCATTGGAAAGCTACTGGGCAGTTGTAGTTTTTTCTCTGAGTAAATAGAAAATGGCCAGTTGAACCCTTCTTGTAAAAACAAATTTAAAGTATGCTTTACTGTGTTAATGTAAGTAGGAATACAAAATGCCATGGTTACAGTTGAGACCAGTTTTAAAGTAACGCTTTCTTTGATAAGGCAATGATACACTGTCTTAATCCTAGGGATACAAGTTGATGACTTCTTACCTAAAATAAATGGGAGCACAGAAAAAGGTAGTGTAAAAAACTTAAATGTTTTTCTTTCATGATATCCTTTTACTATTTAAGCAGGATAGAGAGATCAGTGTTTTAAGGTTTTAAGTGTTTGGAACGAAAAGCATGCAGTTCATAGACCATTGAATCCCAGCATTAAAAAAAGCTTCCCTTTATTTTGTAATTCTTAATGCTATGATTTTTGGTTAGATATCCCTTGTTATATGGAAATTTTAATTATTCAAATAACAAAAATGACAAAGTTCAAGTTTAGCATTGGTTTATATACACAGTATACCTTTCTCCCCCAGTATATTTTTCGAAGAACTCTACTTTGATTTTCTTCCATCAAGTACTATTTCTGAGGATACTGGGCTTCTATTTTTAATGTTTGTGCCCTGCCACATCCCTGGCCAAGAGCTTATTTAACAGGCCATTGAGCTCTTGGATATGTCATAGAAACTGCTTTCTTTATACTGTATATCTGTTTCTTTAATCAGAAAAAACAGAATCAGTCATTTCTGCTATCTGAAAAATCATTTATTAGTTAATGATTAGTTTACTGCGACCCTTCTTTCTAGATAGCTTGCATTATCTCTTGCCAAAAATGTATAGCTACTCTTGGTTTTTCTGTTACTGCATGGGGTACTTTTTTACCATATGGCTTGTACATTCCTTCAGTTGGGAAGATCCCCATTCATCCTCCTCCATTTCCACCCATTCAGCTTTAACTGAGCACCAGCTATGTGCCAGATCTTGGTTAAATGCTTGAAACAGAATTAATAAAATTATTTTCCACATTTACAAAACTATGTACCTTTCATCTTAGTTTTTATATAGAAGTTAGTGCAAGATATCAAGGGTAACACTCAGAACTTCTTATTAAATATTTTTTTCATGTGTCAGGGGATATTTTTGTAGTCCTTGGGGCACAGCCAACTCTGACAAAGTTGGGAGGTACTTTTTTGTTTTTGTTTTTGTGTGGTTGGCTTTTAATCAGGAACCAGCACGATAGGCTCAAGTAATCATGTATATGTGAGCTGTAAGCTCAAGATCTAATATTACATATATTCTGTAACAAATCTTAAAACTCTAAATTAAAAGTTATTGCCATTAATCATTGTTATTTGACTATTCTGTATGTGTTTTATAAGATACATCTACATTTTAGAATTCCAGTTTCAGTTTCAATTTGAGAATTTTTTAAAGGTATAGTTTATATTCATTATTGATATTACTAATTTCTCTGTTAACTATATTTGAAAATATATATAAAATGACTTAATTCTCACCTTCTAAAAGCTTATCATTGTTAAATGAATTTTTATTTTTTGTTGTCATTATTTGCTTTTATTTTTTCCTCTTTCTGGCATGAACACTTTTTATTCCAATTCATCACCATTTTGACTTAAACATTATTTATTAATAATGTTAGTGTTAACTTAGGCTAGGAACATACTCTTCCTTCAATTAAGAGAATCCCTTTATATACAGTAAATCATCTTTATACTATTTAGAGTTGTCAGATTACTGCTTAAAATTTTTTGCTGAGATGAGGATAGTTATAGACAACTCCTTGATTTAAGACTGAATAAGATATTTTGGATACTTTAGGGTACTTCTTACCATCATTGTTTTTTAGTGGTGATAAATTGAGTGGTGTGAGAGTGACCTACAAAGTATCTTTAAAGAAATGGAATAGTATATATCTTGATATGCACAAAAGCATCGTTATACCAGATTTAATACAGAGTGGATTTTGGAATGAGTCTGTTCTGAGTCATTACAAACCAATTATCAAGCATTCCAGTATTACCAAAGTCCATAGTGGCAATATGCTATCAGATATGACTTTATCTAAAATAGCTCTTTAAATAGTAGAGCGAGAACCAAGTATAGTTTTAAGAGAATGTTTTAAAAATATCTGGGGATATTAAAATTAATGCCATTTCTCTAGTAAACTCTATTTTTTGAAATTACTTAAATCTTAAGTAGCTGTTATAAGCATGGGTTTTATACTATAAATTTTTTGTATCTTATCTGGTAAGCATAATTCAAAAATATCTTAGTATAGAAAAGCACTGTCTAATAGAAATATTATGAGAACCACATACATAATTTAAAAATTTCTGGTAACCACATTAAAAATCTAAAAAGAAACAGGTAAAGTGTTGCTAATGTATTTTAATAATGTTTAATAACATATTTACTTTAACTCACTATATCAAAAATATTATTTCAACATGTAATCAGTATTAAAAGATTATAAATGAAAAAAAGATTATAAATGAAGTATTTCACATTTTTTCCTTGGTAAGTCTTTGAAATCAGCATATATTTATTTTACATTTACAACATATCTCAATTCAAACTAGCCATTTTTTCAGGGCTCAGTCCACATGTGTATTGAGCATGTGTATTGGACAGCACAGATAGTATAGAAAATCAAAATTTATAGAAAACGCATGTATAAATAAAACACATTTTAAGTATCACAGCTCTCTCTTTTGTTTCTGTATCTGTCTTTTCTTTATATTTCTGCAGCCCTGTTTGGGATCTTAGACATGCCTCCCCCCTCCCCCAGGCTCATGTATCTGATTCTTTTTGCATTATCAGTGACATCTTATAGTTTTGGCAAAGTGAATTCCCAGGGGGCTGAACTCAAGTAATGAAGTATTAAAAGTGTTATCATCCAAATCTTTTACATATACTATCTGAAAGACTTTTCTCTCATATCTTAGAAAACGCCTTTGTAGAAGTCGTACAGATATATTTTATATTAATCTTGCATTTTATCTAAACTAGTATGATAAATATTTTAATCTAGAGTCTAGATATTAAAATCAGAGTACATAAAAGGGTGATTAGTGGCTTGGTGAATAATAGGGGATGTACTGCATTAATAAATGTCATCTAAAGTCCTGTGATGATAGTCAGAATTTTCTCAAAAAAGTTCTGATAAATCCTTTAGGTTAAAACTTGGTTTCAGATGAGTTTTCTTACTTAAGCATGATGTTATATAGTTGGAGCTCTGAAAATGTTATCATAGCTTAGTTAGGATTTATGTCAAACAACTTTTGATCATGTTGATTACCATTTAACTGAGAACTCCTGCTTTGGATTTCTTGGCTCCAATCAGCAAATTCTATTTATTAGATTTTTTTTCAAATTTCTGTTACAGCTAGCCTTTTTTTTCTTTTGGGGGGGCTATATTGTATCTCTATGTAGTGTAACTATATAACTATACAATTATATACAACTATACACACATACCATATATAAATGATATATATGTATATATAACTCTTGACTGGAGGCTCTGTACACCATGTAACTGTAGGAAGGTGAAGGAGGTGGCATTAGTAAGGATGTCAAGAGAAGTTGTAATGTGATCAGAATAGGAGATGCCTCCCTGCCTCTCAAGCAAAGTTGAGATGATGAGCAGGTGGTTGGTTGGTTGAAATGAGAAAAGAAAAGAAGCTTTCACAGTCTGAGTGGTACTAACTTGTGTCCTCTTTGACAGCTTTTAGTGCTTGCACACTTTCCAGATAGTCATCATACTAGGGTATATTTTTAATACTTGAACTTCCAAAGTCTCCTTAGAAGTTTTGAAGGATCCAGAGATATAATTGAAGGATGTTATCCAGATTCAGAAGTTAACTCTTTGAATCAATATAAGTAAAGATTATTGTAAGAAGAGGGTTGATCAGAGAGATTCAAATTAAAACCACATTGAAATACCACCTTACACCAATTAGAATGGCCAAAATTAGCAAGACAGGAAACAACATGTGTTGGAGAGGATGTGGAGAAAGGGGAACCCTCTTACACTTTTGGTGGGAATGCAAGTTGGTGCAGCCACTTTGGAGAACAGTGTGGAGATTCCTCAAGAAATTAAAAATAGAGCTTCCCTATGACCCTGCAATTGCACTACTGGGTAATTTACCCCAAAGATACAGATGTAGTGAAAAGAAGGGCCATCTGTACCCCGGTGTTTATAGCAGCAATGGCCACGGTCGCCAAACTGTGGAAAGAACCAAGATGCCCTTCAACGGACAAATGGATAAGGAAGATGTGGTCCATATACACTATGGAGTATTATGCCTCCATCAGAAAGGATGAATACCCAACTTTTGTAGCAATATGGACGGGACTGGAAGAGATTACGCTGAGTAAATAAGTCAAGCAGAGAGAGTCAATTATCATATGGTTTCACTTATTTGTGGAGCATAACAAATAACACGGAGGACATGGGGAGATGGAGAGGAGAAGGGAGTTGAGGGAGATTGGAAGGGGAGATGAACAATGAGAGACTCTGGACTCTGAAAAACAACCTGAGGGTTTTGAAGGGTCGGGGGTGGGAGGTTGGGGGAACCAGGTGGTGGGTAATAGGGAGGGCACATATTGCATGGAGCACTGGGTGTGGTGCAAAAACAATGAATACTGTTACGCTGAAAAGAAATAAAATAAAAATTTAAAAAAAGAAAAGCAGAGGGTTGAAACTTTTCTTAAACTCCTGTTAGGTTTTGATTCTCTCCACTCAATAAAACGAAACAAATCTGTTTGACTTGAACAAAAACATTTTCCAGGCTCTTATTTTAAAATGTATAGGCATTGACTTTAGTCATTTGGGTAGAGATAAACAATATAATATTTTGAGAGTATATAAAGGACAGATTAAATAACTCAGAGGGAAAGGTTATTTGTGAAATAAAAGTCTAAAAATTGAGATGTTGCATCAGTGTCTTAAAAATTTTAAGGCATTATTTTATGGTATTCTTAACATATTTATCTTTTGCCTCTTAACTAAGAATAGCTTTGAAGAGGGACTGTTAGAAAACAGTTATTTGGAAAATTCGGTAAGAACAAATAATAATTTCAAAATTATTTACAGGTATTTATTAAGCACTCATGGAGAAAGGTCTATTTTAAAAGTGGGAAAAGCTTTTTAAAGCAATTTATCTATGGTTTTCTTGAGCTCTTTGGATAGAAACTGTACCTTTAAAAGCTAACTATTCAGGGTACAAGTCAATGATTATATAATTATAATTTTCAGTCATTTAGTTTTATTTAACTCCAAAATATCTCTGCTGTTAATATTTAAAATATATTAAACTTTTATGAATCTTATTCAGAGTCACTCATGTTAATACATTTCCGTTTTCCTACATTTGCTGTTGGTTTTCAAGAACAGCAACAAACTATATCCTTAAAGGTGTTTCTTTCTTTATTAGAGCACTTGCTTTCAAAGAGTGGCGGGGACTGCACTTTTATTCATCAATTCATAGAATGCCAGAGTGAGTACAGAGTATTTTTCACATTGATTTTAATGCAGTCAGGGACAGAAATTGAAAAATGAGAGGAAAAATTAAGATTTCAATGTGTTTGTTATCGAAGAATAACACACAGAGGGCCATCTTCAGACAGCAGCAGTACTTTTTACACTGTTTTGGCTTCTCTCTTTTGAGAAAATTATTTTTGTGGCATTTGCCTTCAAAGAGATTTCATATTGCCCACCAAAAAAAAAAAAAAAAAAGTTTCAGCTTTTACCAAAAAAAATTATTGTTGAGCAGTGAATAAAATGGAATGTCAAGCACCTAAACTTTATGTGTGGACACTTAAGAGGTAGTATTAACATTAGCCTGTTTTATTTAAGTTCTAGTTCTATCACAGGTTTGCATTTGAAGTTTTTAGATAAATTTCTTAAATGATTAAATAAAGCCATGAAAACGGTGATTTCGTTTGGGCACTCAGATCTGAAGATGGCTCTTAAGGTAGCAGGACCTTTCTAGGGGAGGAGTAGCAATAGATTGTCCTACAGTCTGACATCAACTGCCTACCCTTGGGAAGGCAGTCTTTACTAATAAAGATGGATAGATTGGCTTTTGAGGTGATTTGGACCTCTGCTGAATTCTGAGCGAAAGTGTTATGAATTCCCTCTTATTTGAAAATCACATGGCTGGGTCACTATGTGTAATAAAGACTTATTGATGACATCTATACTCTTTCCTACCAGATATAAAATATACTTTGCTGAGTGTTTTCCTCTTCCTGTTCGCTCTGTTTTTGAATTGAATGACTTCCCATGTTTTTATGCTCATGAGCTCATCTTGTGCATGTGCAAGCATATGTGGTTCTCTCTCCGCCTCACACACAGTCTCAGAAGCACTTGAGCTTTGTAAGGGTCACACCTGGTAATTGTAGCAGACAAAAATCAGTGGATCAGATGTTATACTCCTCAGAAATGCCTTAAGGAAACCTGGAATTTCATTTAATAGTTTTAGAAGAGCTTCTATTTTGTCCATTTTTAGAGATTATGATGTTGAATGTCAGTTTAATACTATTTTGAAGGAAATACTTTAATAATTATTTAATAAATAAAAGTATTTATTTTGAGGAAAATTATTTAATAGCGTTTTTCTTTGTCCTTTAAAACTTTTCCATAACACAAAGATTAATCCATGTTTTTATTATCTTCTGATCATGAAATTTCACTTTTATGGGACATTGGCACAGGGATTTGGGGCAAAATAATTGACACTGAAACCAACTAAAAGCAGAATATAGTCTAAAATACAAATATTTAGGAGAAGGATTTTATACTTGTTTTATTGCATATGACCATTTTTTAATAAGTTTGTTTTATTTTAAATTTTTGTGATTTGTATTTTGAGCCCAAAGAAGTAAGAACAGGGAACTATCCAAAAAAAAAAAAGACTTACTAAGTTACAATTTGCAAAAATCTTTTAAAATATTATAAAATGTGTAAAATATTTAGCTGTAGTTGTAATACAGAATGATGTTTGTTTTACATTAAGAAAAAGATTCTTGGGGGCACCTGGGTGGCTCAGTCATTAAAGCCTCTGCCTTGTCGGCTCAGGTCATGATCCCAAGGTCCTGGGATCCAGCCCCACACTGGACTCCCTGCTCAGCGGGGAGCCTGCTTCTCCTTTCCCACTCCCCCTGCTTCTTCCCTCTCCTGCTGTGTCTCTCTCTGCCAAATAAATAAATAAAATCTTAAAAAAAAAAAAAAGATATTTGGAGGGTCTCATGGGTGACTCAGTCAGTTAAGTGTCTACCTTAAGCTCAGGTCATGATCCCAGGGTCCTAGGATGGAGTCCCACACTGGGCTCCCTGCTTCTCCCTCTCTCTCTGCCTGCTGCTCCCACTGCTTGTGCTCTCTCTCCCTCACTCACTCTCTCTGTCAGACAAATAAATAAAATCTTTAAGAAAAAGATATTTGGAGATTTTTATTGTGTCATAGGAGAGGCAAATGGACCAGTAAACATTTAGATATACAGAAGAAGTTATGTAAATTACAGCAAGCCTCTCAACGGGGATATTAGCTAATAAAATTATAAGAACTATATAATAGCTTGGGGAAAATGTTAAATGTGGTACAGAGGGGAAAATGATAATATAAAATCCTTTTCTTATGGACAGAGAGTGAACCAAAGAACAAAAAATAAAGTACAAGTAAGTATTCCTAGATGTCTGAATCCATTGGGTCCCTAAGGGCAAACAGAGGAATTTTGGACTGTAAGTTCTCATAGCTAGGAATATAGTCCATTACCTGAATCTGTTCAGTTCCTGAGTTTGGGTAACAAGTAGCAAGGGTTTGATTAAGGCTGTATCTCAGAAATTTCCAAATATGTTGGCTTCTTAAATTTGGATAGTCAGGGTTGGCATACTAAGAGTTAACTCTGGTTTGATTTGTCAGAAGGGATGTTTTCATTATTTTGTAACAAGCTGCCAGTATAGAAATTGTTTTGTTTAATAAGCATTATGGCAAGCAAGGCAAATTCAGGAAAAATCATGCTCAAGTGAACTTCTGAAAAATTTTGGATTATTTTTTGATAATCTCACACAAACTTTTTTGCCATTATTTTCATTGATAGCCATCTTGAATTGATTTATGATTTTTTTTAAAGTTTTTTTTTTTTTAATTTTTTTTTTTTATTTTATTTATTTATTGGACAGACAGAGATCACCAGTAGGCAGAGAGGCAGGCAGAGAGAGAGGAGGAAGCAGGCTCCCTGCCGAGCAGAGAACCCCATGCGGGGCTCGATCCCAGGACCCTGAGATCATGACCTGAGCCGAAGGCAGAGGCTTTAACCCACTGAGCCACCCAGGTGCCCCGATTTATGATTTTGAACATGAAGTTTATACTCAGTGAGAAGTGACACTTCATATTCTTATTAGTCTTTATTTTTTTTTCAAAATTTTTTTATTTTTAAGTAATTTCTACACCCAGCACGAGGCTCAAACTTACAACCCTGAGATCAAGAGCTTCATGGTCTACCAACTGAGCCAGCCAGGTGCCCCTTATTTCCAGTCTTTTAAAAAGCACATGTTAAGTACCTAGATTTCATTATTTACCATGCTTGTTGTATAATCCAATTCACCTTGTGTTTTAAAAATTAGAAAGCAGGGGTGCCTGGATGACTCAGTTGATTAAGTGGCCAACTCTTGATTTCAGCTCAGGTCATGATTGCAGGGCTGTGAGAGTGAGCCCCATGTTGGGCTCTGTCCTGGGTGTGGAGTCTGCATCAGATTCTCTTTGTCCCTCTCTCTCTCTGCCCCTTCCCTCCTCTTTCTCTCTCTCTCTCTCTGGAAAAGGAAAAACAAAACAAAACAATTCACTTCCATAGGATTCATCATGTCTATTTTTAATATATTAACAGATTTTTTTTCAGTTTGCATATGTGAAGCCATAAGAGAATGATTTAGTTGTTGGCTATCTCCATTTATAAGGTGATTTTGATGAAATTAAATGAGTTGGAACACATTTCAATTTGTTTTCCTTTTATGGTAAAAGAAACTGTGTTTCTTTTTAATTCTCTTTTAGGAGAAAAGCTTTTAATCCAGGCAGAGAGATTGGATTTTAACAGTTTTAAATATAACCTTTTGCATAATTCCAGGGCTGTGAAATAAATTTTCTGTGTAAAAATATGCCACATAAAATCTAGAATTAACAAGTAACTTTAATAAAACATGCTAAAAAGCTCTAGCAATATTTTCTGTTCAGGGATTTGGGCATGAAGTTTGATTTAAGCAGAAGTCCACAATCCATGTTCCCTGCAAATTTTAGTTATTCAAGGTTTACCATGTAAACTTAACAAAGACATTGAGACTGTTGTGTTCTGCTAAAGATGCTCTTTGAGTTAACAAATTGTGTACCTCTAAATCTGTTTCATATGTATCCTGTGAACTCTCACTTGACATGCTGAGTGCAAAGATAAAGGGTAAAAGGTGGAGAATCTCAGGACATAGAGATTCACTTCATGGGCACATAGTGAAAGACTCCCTTCTCCGGACTGCTCTACAGTTTTAATTCCTTTTGCCACTGTTTGGTGAGGGCAGAAGCATCACAGCTGGGTACCAAAGAAACTTTCTTCTGAGGTGTGCTTTGTATAAGCAAACTGTCTCCACCCCAGAGGGCATCTTCCTTTTGATGATTAAGTTAACAAGTGCCCTGAAATAAACTTCATGTCTTTGTAATCTTAATCCATGGTTACTAGGAGACTTAATGGTTTTTATTATTAGGCAAAAATCTAATTCTCTTAATATATCATGTGTTGCGATTTCTTTTTCCTGATTTAAAAAAAAAATTCTCTCCCACTCAAACTCCACTTTTGAAATTACAGTCATTATTTGTCTATGTTTGTCTTATTCCCTCTTTTCTTTTAGGGCCTTGCTCTCACATAAAAATTGCCTTATTTAGAGTCATGCATTGAATCAGTGTTGCTCTCTGACTGTTTACTTTTCGTCACCCTATGAGATCAGCCTCTGAACAATCTCAGGAATAAGCCTAATTACATAGTCTACTCAAAATAGATTTTTCAATTTTCATTTTTTAAACTTTTATTTCTCTAAGCCAGAACAGTTTATTTATGACAAAGAATAGAAGGCATTTGGTGTGGTTCACTGCTCTTATGTCCCCATTATAAGAAAACGCTTCTTCTTTTTTTTATATATTTTATTTATTTATTTGACAGAGAGAGAAACAGCACAAGTAGAGCAACAGATAGGGAGAAGGAAAAGCAAGGCTCCCCACTCAGCAGAGAACCTGATGCAGGGCTCAGTCCCTGGACCCTGGGGATCAGACCTGAGCTGAGGGCAGACACTTAACTGACTGAGCCACCTAGGCACCCCATAGGAAAATTCTTGAATTTAAACTAGATGTTGCTAAATTCTTTATTTCTTTGTATTCGGAGTGATTGTCCAATCTAGGAGCTATGGGAGGATTTTTGTTTGGTGTGCATTTATGCCAATCATTTTCCCAGTTGGCTAACTTCCCAGCATTTCTACCAGGTTTTCTCCCAGTATAACTGCATGGAAGATAGTCTTAAATTTATGCCAACAGTAGTTTTTTGGGGGTTTTTTGTTTTGTTTTGTTAAGATTTTTATTTATTTATTTATTTGACAGACAGAGAGCACAAGTAGGCAGAGAGGCAGGCAGAAAGAGATGGGAAGCAGGCTCCCTGGAGAGCAGAGAGCCCAACATGGGGCTCAATCCCAGGACCGTGGGATCACAGCCTGAGCTGAAGGAAGAGGCTTTAACCTACTGAGCCACCCAGGTGCCCCTCCAGTAGTGTTTGACATGTAGATTGTTCCTTTCTTTAAAAAAGATCTCTTTCTGGGGGCACCTGGGTGGCTCAGTGGGTTAAGCCTCTGCCTTCGGCTCAGGTCATGATCCCAGGGTCCTGGGATCGAGCCCCACATCGGGCTTTCTGCTCAGCGGGGAGCCTGCTTCCCTTCCTATCTCTCTCTCTGCCTGCCTCTGCCTACTTGTGATCTCTCTCTGTAAAAAAGTAAATAAAATCTTAAAAAAAAAAAAAAAGATCTGTTTCTGTATTTTTTTTTGAGAAATAGAGCTTCTTTTTTTTTTTTTAAGATTTTATTTATTTATCAGACAAACAGAGATCACAAGTAGGCAGAGAGGCAGCCAGAGAGAGAAAGGAGGAAGCAGGCTCCCTGCTGAGCAGAGAGCCTGATGCATGCGGGGGCTCGATCCCAGGACCCTGAGGTCATGACCTGAGCGGAAGGCAGAGGCTTTAACACACTGAGCCACCCAGGCACCCCTGTTTCTGTACTCTTGAAATTGGTTCGTTTCCTGTCATTTCAGTCTGTCCTTAATTCTCAGGTTTTTTTGTAGAAATACCCCCATGCTAACCAATATGGACATTAAGGAGGGCACGTGATATAATGAACACTGGATATCATATAAGACTGATGAATTACTGAACTCTACCTCTGAAACTAATAATATAATAACTCTATATGTTAATTGATTGAAGTTAAATTAAAAAATAAAACCTTCCTGTTGCTCTAAAAAAATTCTCATTTTTTTTCTCTTTTGTTCTTCCTTATTCTCAGGGTTTTAGAACATGTGGCTTCTGAAACTTTTTATAACAAGGCAGACTATAGCAGACTATAATTCCTATAGCAGGAATTGCTTTAACTAATTTTATTTAAATTATTGTGGAAATGAATAACCTTGTGGAAGTATGTATTATTAAAGTCAGGCCTCCCCTGTGAGGTTCTAAAGTTCTTTTTCTACTTTGTTAACTGCTACTCTGTGAAGGAAGTAAATGGTTGGCTTGACGTTGAATGCTGATTGTTCATTTTTACTTTGATTGTATTTGATGTTAATTCTAATCTCAGTTTCTTTGCCATATTTCCCTTTAATGACCTTTGGGTGACTATAGCTCATTTTTATCTATGATGTTTAGAATTGGATCAGAGGATCCTTGATATAAATTCTCATTTGGTCCCTCACTCGCAGTGGGACTCTGCGCAGTATAACCTCTTTAAACCTCATTTGTAGAATGGGATGGTAGTACCTACTTCATAGGATTATTGTGAGCATTAAATGAGATAATATTTACTAAGCACTCTGAATAATGCCTGCAATTACTCAGAAAAATACATGCTCATGAGTACGTCCAAAAGTTATGATGGGGAGGTTGGAAAGGGTGTTAGTAGGAGCTTTCTTGCTGAAGTAACTGTTTTCTCCCCTTTTTAGCTCCAGTCACAAGGCAGTGAAAGCTGACTGATAGAGGTTTATCGTTCTTGTTAAAGTAATATATTCATGACATTCTAAAGATTGTTTAACTTTTTAATTACTAGTACATATGCCATTTAGAAAATTTGTTCCCCAGCACATAATTTTGATGCCCAAGTGATAACATTATTTTTGTAATGAAACCTAACTTTGAGACTTTAAAGATGTTTTCCAGTTTGGCTGTTACAAATAACACATTTATGTAGTTCTTTTATATTCATCTGCTCTTCTCTTCTGTCAGTTAAGACCCCTATGCAGCTGACATCAGTATCTGGTAGTGCTGTTTGAGTTTATATTCTGCATTCAACTGGTTGTAGCTGTCATGTGAGGAAAGTAGCTCTTAAGCATAAAGAATTTAATCCAGTGTTGAAGGTACACCTGTGCTGCTTCTACTTCTTTTGAATGCATTGTTTTTTATTTTTATTTTGTGCCATGTAGTAATATAATTAGTACATAATTTATTTTTATCATCCAAGAAATAAATTTGGTTCTGTTCTATTCGTTCTTTGAACATATTTGACAGTTTCTTCAACTCTATCAAATGTTTTCTGACTAAACTAAATGCTTAGGTGATGGTTCTCCAATGTCAGACTTACTGTGCCCATCAGTTCTCTCCTTGGGAGGTTCCCTATAGAAATGCCTATGCATACATATCAGGTGCAAATGCAAGAATGTTCACGGCAGCATTATTCACAGTTCAAAACTGGAAATAACCCAAAAGTCCTTTAGTAGGCAAATGGAGAAATACACACTGAGGCATATTCGATGAAAGAAGCCTGACACAAAAGAATACTCACTGTAATATTCCACTTGTGTAAAGTTCAAAACCCTTACAATTATATTATTTAGTCATGCACATTTGGGTAATGTGACTATAAAGAAATGCAAGTAATTAAATACCATGAAGTCAAGATAGTAGTTACCTTTATGGGGTTTTGATTGGAAAGGGAATTGTGGGAAGCTTTAGGAGATTGTGGTTAGGTTCTGTTTCTTGATTTGAGATGTAGCCATATAAACATTTGCTTTAAAAAAAAATTTTATTAGCCTGTACCTTTGTGGTTTGTGTCCCTTTCTGTATATTATTTTCCACAATAAATAAGTATGCTTTAGGGCCCCTGGGTGGCTCAGTTAAGTGTCTGCCCTCAGCTGGGGTGGTAATCTCAGGGTCCTGGGAACGAGCCCTGCATCACGCTCCCTGCTCTGCCTCCCCTCACGCTTGTGCATGTGCAGTTTCCCTCTCCCTCTCTAATAAATGAATAATTTTTTTCCTAAAGTATGGTTTTAAAATAGAAAATGAACAATTATCTCTCTAGAATATCCCTCAAAAAGAGGGAGTTTTTAAAAAGAAAGAAAATCCTTTACTTTATCTTTCAGTTGTACCAAGTCAAATAGTTCTTCCAAGATCTGCATTTATGATTACACGGAGGTTCTCTTCTGAGTCACAGAGTGGCCTCTCACTTTTAGTGCTCCCAAAGAATTGAGGTGTCTACTCCAAGTTTGAGAACCAGTGGTTAGAAACTTTTTTTTAAGAAGACTCCATGCCTAGCGTGGACCTCAGTGCGGGACTCAAACCTACAACCCTGAGCTCAAGTCCTGAGCTGAGATCAAAAGTTGGGTACCTAACTGACTGAGCCACCCGGGTCCCCCAGAAATGTTTTTTTAAAGTGTTCTTTTCCTCAATTACTTATTTTTAAAGAAAAAATTTTAAAGATTTTATTTATTTGAGAGAGAGAGAGAGAGCATGAGTGGGAGGGGGGCAGCGGGAGGGGAGAAGTAGACTCACCACTAAGCAAGGAGCCTGACACAGGGCTGGATCCCAGGACCCTGAGATCCTGACCTGAACCAAAGGCAGATGCTTAATTGACTGAGCTACCCAGGTGCCCCTTTGCCTCAATTACTTAATTACAGGCCACTAGATTTGAGAATGCAACCTTAAATAGTAGTAATAATTTCAATAATGACAATAGCAGCAGGTAATTATTATTTAGCACTTTGATATTAATCCTGTGCAAAAACATTTAGCATATTTACTTCTTAGCTTTTTAGAATGAGGAAAACATTCAAGTAATTTTTCTAAATTTGACCCTTTTAAAAATAGATGTTTAATTCATTCATTCCGCAAATATTTATTAAGCATCCGCATTGTATTTACCAGGCCTTTTTATAACTGTGGAGGGTAGAGAAATGAACAAGACAAAGAAAGCTCTGCCTTCATGAAGTTCACGTTCTTTGGAGGAAACAAAAACTAATAAACTAATAACATGTCAGGTAGTAATAAGTCCACTGAAGAAAAATAAAAGAATGTAAGACCATAGGTAGCTAAAAGGTAGCATGTGGGATTTGAACTGATTTGGGGCTAAGCTAAATGAGGTGTACATGTGTCTTCGGAAGGAGTGTGTGAGATAGAAACTATGAAAACTGGAACTGGTCTCAAATTGGAGTTTTAGAACAATAAAAATGTCTTTTTTTTTTTTTTTTTTTTTTTTAATGACGGGCCAGATAGTAAGTATTTTAGGCTTTGCAGGCTGTAAAGTCTCTGTTGCAACTACTAAACTCTGCCATTGCAGAGGAAAGCAACTGTGACAATATGTACATATGGACCTAGCTATGTTCCTATAAAACCTTGTTTACCCATCAGGGAGCATGCTGCATGTGGCCCTATGGCACTGAAGATGACTGACCCCCAGGCTAGATCATGCAGACTTTACAGGTCATGGTAGGGGACTTCAGCTTTTGTTCCAAGGGTGAGCATTTTGAGCTATAAGTTACTCCTAAGGTGTGTTTAGAATTTTTTAAACAAGGTGGTGCTTAGCTCTTCAGCATACTAGATAAAGATTGTAATGGCTTTCAAAGTCTGCATTTATATTATTATTTGCTATATTCATGTAACAACATTTGTAGAACCTGTTTTATGTGTCAGAATTGTGTTGGGAATTAAATTGTGTTGGGAATTAAAGTGGAAGCTTAAATCTAGTTTGCACTAGACTAAATTCTTTATCACGTTTATCTTGGTAATAATCCTTGAGGAGTACCTAGTATTGTACCTGCTACAGAGTAAATATTTGAAGAAATGAGTGTATTCATCAAAGAGTTCATAGTATGTTGGGAAAGGTAGACAGAAATAGATAACTGCAGTATAGCTTGTTAGAGATAGGAATGATGGACTGTCGACAAGGAAAGATACCAAATCCATCCAAGATAAAGGAAGAGAAGTTCCATATTAATACATGGTGAAATGAAGTTCCTGAGGGATTTCTGGATGAAGGTGTTTGGGGAGTAGTTAGACAGGTAGTGAATACTATCTAAAATGAATTTTTGTTGTTGTTCACAGAGATATTGAAGATTAATGCTTTTTTTTTTCTTGGTAGAACTGTAAAAATTTTGTGTTCCACTAAATACGGACAATGCTGCATTGAAAATCTTTGTACAGTCATCTCTTTCCTGAGTAATACACGGAGTAGGGGCGGTGGGTCAGAGGACATGTGCTTTCAGCATTTGGATAAGTTCTGTCAATATTGCCCTCTAAATAAAATGATACCAGTTTACACTCACACCAGAAGGACACAAGATTACTCACTCACCCCTCCAGGTACTGAATGTTTGCCAGACTGATGCATGAATAATGTCACGGCATTGTTTCAGTGGGTACTCCACAAATTTCACATTTACTGGACATTTACTTTTCTTGGCCTGTGAATTCAATGTTGTTATTCTTTGCCCCTTTTCTGCTGTGTTGTTTAACTTTTTCTCATTCATTTTTGGAGGGCCTCACATCTTTGCCATCCCCATGCTCCATTTCCTCCTTCTGTGCTTTATTTTTCTTCATAACCTCCATCTGACGTACTACTTGTTTCTTTCTTTATCATCTCTCCCTCCTTACCCCATTAGAATGTAAGAACCAGTAGGGCAGGAATTTTGTCATTTGTTCATTCTAATGTTTTTAGCACCTTGGAGTTTATCTGGCACATAGTAGTACCCCCTAATTAATTGTTCAATGAATGAATGATTAATAACCTTTTATCTGTTCTTTATTTTTCAAATATTTTCTCCATATCTGTCACTGGCCTTTTACCTGTATTTATAGTGAGTTTAATCAGAAAATTTTAATTTACATGAGGTCACATCTGTTTGTCCTTTCACATATGGCTTTTGTGTTCTGTATTATGCCTAAGGCCTTTTTTTTAATACCTTTTGATCCCCTCCCCTCAATTCTCTCACCCCACACCTCCTGCCTCTGGCAACCACCAGTCTGTTCTCTGTATGTATGAGTTTGTTGTTTTTAATTCCACATGTAAGTGAGGTCATATAGCATTTGTCTTTCTTTGTCTTTTTTTTTCACTTAGTATAATACCCTCAGGGTCCATACATGTTGTCCCAAAAGGCAAGATTTCATTCTTTTTTGTGGCTGATTAATATATGTAATTCCTTTATCCATTCTTGTATCATTGGACACCTAGGTTGTTTCCAGATCTTGGCTGCTATAAATAATGCTGCAGTGAATGTGGGGGGTGCATATATCTTTCTGAGTTGGTGTTAGAAGAGAAAGTAGAGGAAATGTTCCAAAAAATACAACACAAAAGACAAGAGTTGGCTTGAGGTTTTATTTAAGAAAAAAAGGGGAGAAAATTTAAGAAAATTAAGGAATTGATCCTGGAGATCTAACATCTGAATAATAAGATTTCCAGAGTATGGGAAGGGAGAGAGTGGGAAAAGAGGAGGAATGAAAAACAGAAGAATTTATCAGTGAAACAGAATAGAAGATAATTCCCCAGATTGAAGATAATGAGCTTCTAAACTGAAAGCATACACTGAACATGCAACAGTATATTTTAGAATACACACGCTAAGCCAGACACAGTAATTCACATATTGTGTGATAGTATATATAAATATATATGAAATATCCAGAATAGGAAATTAGAGAGAGAAAGCGGACGAGTGATGGCTGGGACTGGGAAGGGAGGATGGGAAGTAAATTCTTCATGAGCATGAGGTTTCCTTTTGGGGTGGTAAAAATGTTTTAGAACTGGATGGAGGTTGTGGTTGCATAACATTGTGAAGGTACTAAATGCCACTGAATTGTTCTCTTTAAAATGATTATTTTCTGTTATGTGAATTTCACCTCAAAAAAAAAAAAAAGAAAAAGACCATGTTCTGAATATATGAAATTTAGGAACACTAGGGATAAAGAGAAGATTCTGAAAATTGCCAAAGAGAAACAAAGGGGATCTCATACTCTATTAGTCATAATAAACTAAATTATAATATAGCAATAAATAAACTTCTGAAATCTAAATGGCTTAATTAAAGAAATATTTTTTGCACTCATGCTACATGTCCATGGTGAAGGAGAGAACACTTCTGTGTTGTTACTCAGAGCTTTAAGTTCATGGAGCCTTTACCATCTTAAGATAAAGAATTATGCCATCTCAGCACATGGTTTCTAGAATGGGGGGAGGAAAGAAGTATAGAAAACTACTACTCTTTCTTAAATGCTTTGGCCCTGGCTAGACCCAGTTATGTGGACTGTCCTTAGTGCTAGGGTGTTTGGAACATACAGTCCCCCAGGTGCCCAGAAAGGACAAACACAACAGGCTTTGCTGAGCACAAGAAGTATCTACCATGCATACTGGGGAACAGGACTCACCATCATTTGAAACTAGAAGACAGTGGAAAAATGCTTCAGAATTTTGAAGGAAAATTATTTCCTGTAGAGTTATGTATCTAGTCAAACCATCAGTCAAAGGTGAGAGTAGAACACTAACATTTTCAGAGGAACAAAGAGAAACAAAGTCAAAGTCAACATTCTGTCATCTCCCTTTCAGGAAACTAGCAGGATATGTTATACTAAAACAAGGAAATAAAACAGGATGAGAAACATTTGGATTCTGGGGGTATGGAATTTTGGATATAGCCCAGACTGGAGCAGGAAGATTAAAGGGTTGGGGGAAGGGACAGACAGGGATATATAATATAATGGATTACCTGATATGTTTGGCAGTATTGAAAGTTTTTAAGGTTCTGTAAGAACTTGGGCAAAAGAAAAAAAAAAAGAACTTGGGCTGTGTTTGAGATAGATATATAAAAAGTTAGCAAAATAAAACAAGATATTGCAAGCTCCAAAAATCACTACATGTTGCATAAGAAGGTACAAGCAGAAAAATATAATTGTAGCATATTATATAATTCAAATACAAATAATAGTCATAATACACATACTGAGTATAGATGGACAAAATGTAACTCTCTTAAGAGGATGATAGTAAAAAAGGACTGAGTCCTTCTTTAGTCATCTGTAAGAGATTGTCAGTAAATAGTGTCTAAAATGGAAAAGTGAAGAAATAGCAGTATTTTATTTAGAAATATAAATGGAAATACCAGAAGAAATGGCTTGCGGTTAAAAGTTGTTTCTTTAGGGGCGTCTGGGTGGCTCAGTGGTTAAGCCGCTGCCTTCGGCTCAGGTCATGATCTCAGGGTCCTGGGATCCAGCCCCACATTGGGCTCTCTGCTCAGCAGGGAGCCTGCTTCCTTCCCCTCTCTCTGCCTGCCTCTCTGCCTACTTGTGATATCTCTCTGTCAAATAAATACAAAATCTTTTTAAAAAAAAAAAGTTGTTTCTTTAAAAAAAAATTGTTGCTTCTAGGAAGTGAATTTCAAGAATGGAGTAGAGTAGGACAGAAGATGGAAATGACAGCTTACATTATATATCTTGTAGGACTGCCTTTTAAAATTATCTAAATTTATTACTTTGACGTTTAAAAAAAAGATTTTAAGGAGCAGGGGCAAACAGTGCCACATACCACAAAGAGCCTATACGAAATGAAAGTTATTAAAAGGAGCTATGGCCTTTGGCAGAGAGGAGGTTATAGTGATCTTGGAACAGTTTTCGGTAGTTGAGTGGTGGGCATAAACCAAGCTGCACTGGCTTGAAGAGTGAAGGAATAGAGAAATGACTTCACGTACAGCAAAAGTATAAATTCAAGGAGACCAACTGACATGCAGGATTAAATAAGGGGATATACAGAATAGATATCCTTCTCAATGAAATGTAGAATATGGAGATCTCAATTTAAATAAATTATAAAGAAGCTACATTATACATTTATAGAGAATCCCCTATAAAACAAAACAGTATTTGTTTTAATATCTTTAAAAATGAATCATTTTACTGAAGCATGTCATATATGCATCTCTGCTAAATTGTATCAATGGGGAAAAGTAAACTATTGGTATAACATAATTTGTATTGCTTCTTTAAATAAATACTTTCTCAGAATTCCTTTATTTCAACTTCATATCCTTGATTTAAAGAGGATGTCTTTGTTCTGAGTCCTTTTTTTAAAAAGGTCTAGGCTTTTTAGATAAGGTAAAAACTAATGAAAACAATAGACAAATAGTCCCCATACCTCCAAATTTCTTCATTAATCTCATTGCTCTATTATAGTTTGAGTTTTCTTAGTTCTCCTTCCAGCTTCAGGTTTTTGTACAAGCCTAGTCATGGGAGTAATATTATCATCTTTAAATTTGGTCATGGAATGTGTTACACTGCCCCGCTCAGGGAAATGCTACTCCGTTTGGGCTTAGATAGTAACGTTTGTTTTCTTTGGCAGAGAAGCTGATCGTCGAGGGGCATCTAACCAAAGTGGTAGAAGAAACAAAGCTTTCAAAAGGTTTGTTTTCTGTGGGTTTTCTGAGGGTTTTGACCACTCTTTTGGATAATGGAGGTTAGTGTACATTTCCAAGGTCATAGTATTTTAACCATCAATTTATTTCTTACAGCTCACCAGATGGCAATCCAGTAACAGTATCATATAATATGAAATAGTTGGACTTCTGTGGGATAACTTAGTTATAAAGTTTCTTTTTAAATGGGTATATACATGTATTTTTTTAAGTGCTTTAAATTGGTTTCATTAGGTTTTAAAAGATGTGTTTCTCACTTCTAGCATTATTTTCAGCTTTGATATTTGGTATTTGTTATATTTGATATAAAATTTTAATTAAATACAATGTAAATCTTTTTTGAGACAACAGGTGAAAAATGCTTTTAGTTCTACTTCTGTGATTGTCATACCTTTAATATTTCTTATGAAATTTCATATTTTCTTAATTTTTGGCATATCAGTTTGATTTAAACAAAAGTGATTATGTAGCGTCTTCTTATATTTATAATGGGTAGTCTTAAAATTGTCTGAAATAGTTTATTCTATTAATTCTCTTCTGTTACAGTTGTCAGAGAAGAAAAGTGTGTTTTAAAGCATTATATTGTCAAGTCACTGTTATGCATTAGGGAAATCGGGCAAATAAGTTTGGTGTGATATGCTCATTATCATTTTAGGACTTTCAGCAGAACCTACCAGTGTAAAGTTTATAAGTAGATTCACAATCTTTTTGGTCAGTTAAAACAATGAGTGATAAAAGTTTGGAATACTCGATTTCAGTACATTCTGTTTTATGAAAGCAACTGGATCCATTTTGGCTTTTAAAAATATTTAAAAGGAGAATGTTATTCCAAGTATCCGGTGGCTTCCATTCTGAATTTTGTGCACGGCAGATGCCATATTTGGGGAAAGAATGCGTAGAATATGCATCACTAATATTGTTCTGGCAAACAGGCATTAGGTTTCAGAGCAGTGAACTATTTTTAGTACATGTGGCAATTTATTTCATCTAATTAAAGTGAGATGAGAACAGATTTTAACATAGCTTTTACTTCACCACCCAAATACCTATTCAGATGAGTTGAATAGCAAGCACACTGAAGTGAAAGTAGAGCCTTAGGGAAAAAATCAGTCCTTTACGAAAAATATCTTGCTACTTTAATTCTTCTATTTAATGCATTCTGAATTAGAATATATTTGCTTGAAATTATGTGATGTCATTATTGGAAAAGATTTGTGCCATCTTTACTGATTTGCTTTTGAAACTTGGCTATAAAATATGTGTTGAAAGCTTTAAAGAGCCTGCATTTTGATCCAGCAATTCCACTTCTGGGTTTTTATATTAAGAAACAAATTGGACAAATATGCAAGGGTATTTGCTTTAATGCTTTAAAAGCAAAAAGAAGAAAACATAAATGTCCAGTAATGAAGGCATTTATTAAATAAATTCCAGCAAGTAAGTCCATGCAAGTGAATAAAATACATCCTTTAAGAATGATAATACAGATCTAAGTTTTATATACCCAGAGATTTCTCTGTCAGCAATCAGCATTTTACAAGCATTTCTCACAGTCAGTGTATAGAGAGGTACACTAATCCTTGTAAGAAATTAGATGCCTGAGAAACATTACATTTTAAATGCTTTATATGTGGCTATAAAGTATTTCTTTAGGATTTGTTTGGCTAAGTTGTTTTATTTTTAAAAGGCTTTCCTGGATGATGTTTTTGATAGATTTTTTTTTTTTATGTATTGAAAATAACAGTTGCTAGAGGTTGCCAATTACTAGGTATTATACGTCTTAGTATTTCTTTCAGATATTTCACCTAATGCAAAATGTAATCATAGGTTGCATATACTTTCTTTTTAAACCCTAACTCAACTAACAGTCATTGTGTGTTTACTGCAGCCTTAGGGTAGAAGTAGAAAGAAATACCATGGAAAACATGGTTTCAACTCTAGGTTCCACCATTAACTAGCTAGCTATATGCCCTCAGGCAACTTATTCTTTAAACTTCAGTTTCCTCATCTGTAAAGTGGAATCGACAATATTTAACTGTTGGAATTTGTAGGGATTTAATGAATGTTGCTTATAAAGCAAGAAGCAGCATTCTGGTATTTGACAAATGTTAATTCTCATGACCCTTCTTGCTTTCTTTCCAACTAATGGTTCCATTGGTGTAGGAAGTGGTCTGTGGCTAGAATGTTTGTTTTGCCCATCCATCATTATGTGTTCTCAGAGACCTAGTGAAAATAGTCACCTTGTGACTTGTTGTAGACTTTCCAGTTTGGGAACAGTTTTGGTATGAATGTTGGTAGCTATTGTTCTGTTTCCTTCTATATGCTATTGGTATATATCTTAGTGATTAAGTATTGCATAGAAAATCAACCAGCAAAGATTTTTTGATACAAGGAAGTTGGGTGCAACTTCATAGCTAAAGAATGGATATTTTGAAAAGAGATACTCTGTCTCTTATTTGTTTTGTTCTATGTTTCATTCTTGAATAGATTCGGTTTGCCTCTCTGTAATAATGTATTATCAGGACTTACCAATGATAGAACCTAATTTGACTCGTCTTCTTACTCAAAATAGATTTGTGCCTTCAAACATCTTCTTTTTTGGAGCACCTACTATGTGCTATACACTGTTCTCTGCAATGGGGATATAGCAGTTAACAAAACAGACAAAAATCCCTGCTCTCATGGGACTTATATTCTAGTAAGATCTTGATGGAAGATTTGGTCCCACATTTAATTTTACCTTCATGGCTAATACTCTATATATAAAATTAAAGTTCCTTCAAAGCCAGAAGAATACTTTTGAAACTATGTTCTTCTTGGTCTACCTTAATATCTTGATCATAAAATTGCCAAAAATATTAAAATCAGAAGAGTCATTTTTTTTGCTTTTATTTAATTAATTAATTTATTTTTTCAGCATAACAGTATTCATTGTTTTTGCACAACACCCAGTGCTCCATGCAATACGTGCCCTCCCTATTACCCACCACCTGGTTCCCCCAACCCCCCCCCCCCCCGCCCCTTCAAAACCCTCAGATTGTTTTTCAGAGTCCATAGTAAGAGAGTCATTTTTCAATTCTCCCAGAGTGGTTCCTTTTCCATCTATGTATAGATTAGATGTACTAGCCTGCCTTCTCTTAGACTGTAACTTTGTGATTAAAACTGGAACATTCAGAAATGTCTGATTATAGCACACTGAATGCACCAGAGGTCATAGATTGGATTCCCATGGGTCTCCATGGTCAGTGACTCCACTTCTAATCTAAGCTGTGTGTCTCTCAGCAGTTGGCCTGGACTTCGACCAGAAATGGCAGTGAGAAAAGAAGCAAAAGGCTTCTTGTAATCTATCACCTATTTTACAAATTAAGCCACAAATTCTGGGATGTTCTTAATGGAATAGCCATAAGAAATTATACTTTAATATTGTATTAAATATATTTTAATATTAATTATGGTTTTAGATATGTTTCTGATCACTTTTAAAATGGAAGATATCTCTCTCTCTTTTTTAAGATTTTATTTATTTATTTGACAGAGAGGTCACAAGTAGGCAGAGAGGCAGGCAGAGGGGGCCGGAAGCAGGCTCCCTACTGAGCAGAGAGCCTGATGCAGAGCTCGATCCCAGGACCCTGAGATAATGACCTGAGCCGAAGGCAGAGGCTTTAACCCACTGAGCCACCCAGGCGCCCCTGGGAAATATCTCTTGATTTAATTGGTTATAAAACAATATATATTAACAAAAATTTTCAAATAATGTATGACAGTATGAAGTTAGTAAATATCTGCCATGTCCCAACCTCCAGAAATGACAGTTAGTATCTCTGTTGTGGATCCTTCCAGGCTTGAATAAATATGTGCAGCCGAAAATTCATAGCTAAATGTATATTTTCAATCTGGAGTCATATTATACATACTGTTCTTTAACAGCCTTTATTTTTACTTAATAGTAAGGAATTATCTTGAGTATTTTCCGTTCCATAATGAACAATGCTGCAGTGAACATTCTTATATAATTTAAGTTTTTGACGTGTTACCTCAAACAGCTATAACATTATTTAAAAAAATCATATACTCAGAAAATTTATAATCTAACTAAAGAAATAAGATACATAATAAATACACATAGAATGATATAAAATAGAACATTATTAATTACAAAATCATAGGACACAGAATATACAGTAAAAAGGAACAGCATGCTGGAGAAATGAAGACTCCCTTAAAGGTGGTGGGGCTTAAGCTGTATCTCACAGAATGTGAGATTAATCTCACTTGAATCAATCAAGTAGAGAGAATGGTCATTGAGTTTAGTGAAATACAATTCAAGCAAAGAATTGGAGATGATACTGAGCCAGCATGTCTCAGTCCTGTAAAGAGGCTAACCTGACTGAAACAGAGCTCATGTGTGAATTAATGTAAGGACCAAATTATAGCTAAATCCTGGCATGTAAAGTTTGGCTTAGACCTAGTGGAGAATGGGAAGATACTAAAAGATTTGGTGAGAGAAACGACCATCGCTCTAAACGCAATTCTAATGCATGCCATAATACATGCATTAGGTGTATACACAATAGGTGTGCAATTATAGATAAGGATCTACAGCCTAATTAGTTGCCAGTCATCTTTAATAAATTGTTGGGCTTATAGTTAAGAGTTTTGAGAGCAACTTGTTGAAAACGAGGCCTAGGATGTCTTCATTGGCTCAGGCAGTGCACCACTTGCAAATAATCACAAAACTTTTTTTTTTTTAAATATTTTATTGATTTGACAGACAGAAATCACAAGCAGGCAGAGAGGCAGGCAGAGAGAGAGGAGGAAGCAGGCTCCCTGCGGAGCAGAGAGCCCGATGCGGGGCTCAATCCCAGGACCCTGAGATCATGACCTGAGCTGAAGGCAGAGGCTTTAACCCACTGAGCCACCCAGGCGCCCCCAAACTTTTTTTTTTTTTAAGTCTTTCTCAGTGTGGTTCAGGTACAGTTATATTTTTTTAAGATCTAAAAGGCTGTTGCCTTTCTTGTTTTAAATGTCATTTTTATAATAGTTGTGATTTTAGAGTTTTATATAAATATTACTGAGTATAACTGTTGCTAAGGCAACCTAACTAGTGTTTTTATATAAAAGAGCCATTTCCTTGCATCATCTTCATACAATGTCCACATTGTCTCGGAATCTTGCTAAATTTGTTGCAGTTCTCTGAATATTTTAGCAAAGCTTGCTTCATTTTTGTTTCTTGTTGGCCAGTGGACGGCCTTGACAAAAGCCTCAACCCTCTGCACAGCAGACATGATCCACATTATAATTTAATATGAGCCATGTGTAATAACCAGCATTCCATTTTGGACTAGAGTGGTGAAGAAGTAAGAGATTCAGTGACCTCAGTTAATTTTAAAAGTATTTTGCATATCAATAGATTTAGAGCACTCAAAGCCTAAAGCAGTTTTACTGATATAGTGGTAATGAGATTCTACTTTCATTTTTTTCTTGGTAGAAAACCAGGCAAAAGCAAAAGAATCTGATTTGTCAGATACTCTGAGTCCGAGCAAGGAAAAAAGTAGTGACGACACTACAGGTGAGTTATAACCTAATGTTTGCAAATCTACAGATGTTATTGTTACTGACTGAGCAGTTTAGGTGTGCAGGTTAATGTAGGTGGAGATTTCAAAGTTTATGTTTTGGGGGAAAAGCAACCTCCATTTTTGAAGTTTCTCCCTTGAGTCTTGGGTATATTGTTAAAATTACTTTCAACTATCCAGATAACAATCATTGTATAAGTTTCATTTATTTATTTTGATAGTGATAGCTTAAGGATGGAGCTGATTACTATTTGTAATTATCTTTTTTGTCCTATGCAGACGCCCAAATGGATGAGCAAGACTTAAATGAACCTCTTGCTAAAGTGTCTCTCTTAAAAGGTACTTTAAGATGTTTTTATGATGTTTTAAACCAAGGCATCAGAATCACCCTTTGCCACATGTTTAATATGAAGTTTTAAATGTAGTTAAGAGATTAAGACAGCTTGTCGAAAGTAGCAGGAACTAAAATTTAAAATGTTGGTGTTTGTGTTTGTGCCAGTGCTTCAAACAAAAATATTTAAATTGTAAAATAATTTGAATCAATCAAGGTTGAGAAGGGCAAAGTGGTAAGTGGTAGAACATGATCATACCGTCTTTAAATACGATCATAGTTCCCAGCACTTTTATAGCACTCTTTCTGATCTGCACTCTTCCCAGGTGACCATTCATGTTGATAAGGCATGCTTTTTTTCTAGTATTATGACAGTAAATCTAAGTTAATGTTTGCATAGTCCAGAAATCTCATCTGGGAGCATTTCTGATTCTTCTCAGAAATACACTGCTGTTACTGTTAAAAATGTTACTGATGCTGAAAAACTGTCAGAAACCTTAGGCCTTTGTGGGAACATAGAGAAACAAGAGGGAGGTGAATGAGTAATGAGCACCTCTCATTCGAAAGTAACCATTTTTGTGGTCTTTTTTACTATAGAAATCTCCCAGAAATCTTTTCAGCCACCAAGTTCAGACTGATTTATAAGTAACACTGATGCTTGTGTTAATTATATTCAACTGTTAATAGTGCTCTTGTGATTTTATAATGTCAGTCTGTTTTGGATTTTATTTTTATCTCATTGCCTACCATAATGCCAGATATTCAGTAAAATTCAGTTATTGAATGAATTAATAATAGACCTTTTACATCAAAGTTAAAAAACTGTAAGAGCATTAGAAAAGTAACACACTCTAGCAAGAAGCTGAAAGTCAGAGAATTCTAGGTTCAATCCTAGCTCTGCCATTTATTTGTAATTTTCCCTTCAGCAAATTACTTAAGCCCTCTGTGCTTCAGTTTTTTCTTCATATGTCATATTGGAGCTTATTGTGAGGATTTAATGAAATAATGCATGCAGACCACTTAAACATCATAATGAAGACCCTGCTAGTAATAATGATGTTGGTGATTGATAAAAGCAGACCTATTTGTTAAAGGATAGCTTTTCATTAATAAAGTAAAATTGTGGGGTTTATAAAATATATTTCCTACTGTATCTTTTAGGGAAAAGCAGTTGGTGGTGGTGGATCTTTTCCAATTACCAATGTACTTGTTTACTTTGCCAGATATTGGAGAAAACTTTTTTTAAGCCTTGAGTCCCACAGGAAGGTTAAATCTGTAAAAGTGCCCATGCTATAGGCTGAAGAGTCAGACTCAAGGAAAAGGGAATGAGAAGGGGAGTTGTGGGAAGGACGAAGACTAGAAAATATGAATGCCTATGGAAGGAGAGTGGGTGGACGGATGCTGCTAGTGATTGCTTGTGTACCATTGGTAAAGATTGCTCAGAGTTTTCCTAACCTTCCTGGAAGTTGAGGTGACAAAAACAAAAATGGAACCCCCAAACTTTCCCTATGTTTCTATGTGATTGTAACTTTTGTTAGTGAGGTGATGTCTTTACCAACACCCCTTAGAAGATTTTGTAGCTTGATCTTAAGAACAGGCTGTTAAGTCAGTCAGTGATTAGATATAAAGAAAAATCACTTGTTAGAAACAAGGCATATTTGAGGGATACCTGGGTGGTTCAGTGGGTTATGTGTCTGCCTCTGACTCAGGTCATAATCCTGGGGTCCTAAGATCAAGCCCCGCATCGGGCTCCCTGCTCAGCGGGGAATCTGCTTCTCCTCTTCTTCTCCCTCTGTAATCTCTCTCTCTCTCTCTCAAATAAATAAAATCTTTTAAAAGGTGGTGGGGCATATTTTAGAAGAGTCTCTAAGAAAGTCACCATAGCCCTAAATGGTTGTTTTTCTATTGTTTTTTTCCCCCCTTTTAAAGATTTATTTATTTATTTATTTGAGAGAGAAAGAGAGAGCATGGGCATGAACAGTGGGGAAGAGGCAGAGGGAGAGGGGGAAGCAGGCTCCCCGCTGAGCAGGGAGCCCGATGGGGGGCTCTATCCCAGGACCCTGGGATCATGACCTGAGCTGAAGGCAGACACTTAACTGACTGAGCCACTCAGGCACCCTGTTTTTCTTTTGTAAGAATTGTATAAATTCTTTAAAATAATATATTCACTGACACTTACTAGAAACACTTGGGTTGTGGTTGATTGTGTATGGTTATACATTGTAATCTCTATAATTAGGTTCAGTAGACTGATAGAACTTTTCTCTTAAATGAAGAGTATCAATTATTTGCTACAGTGTTAACCTTGAGAGTTGAGGAAAGTAGCCCCTTTATTTTCCTCCTTGAAACCCCTGCGCCTGACTTCTTGAACCACTATTTTTAAATTTTATTTTCCCTTTTAAAAAATAACCAGTCTTTATTTAGAATTACAGTGTGCTACTTTTCATGTTAGTCATCTAGGATTAGGAAAAGAGTCTGAAATAGATTAAACATTCACCATGAGATATAAATAAAATGATGATAGCAATAGTATCTTTTTCCTGAAATATTAATTATGTTCTATTTATGCTATTTTTGACAGAGAAATAAAGGTGTGGCTTGAACCACCTTTAGCCATGCATCTGTTTAAAATATTATTCACATTTACAAGTAAGAAAAATGTTTAAAGTCAGAATAGCATCTGTTAGGGAGGAATTATACAGTTGAACCACAGGTTTCTGTATGCTTACTCACTTCCCCAATAAAGGTAAAAAGAAAGCTGGAGTTCAGTCCAGGTAGTACCTATTTGCAAGATTGCTCTATTTAAGGAACTGTGCCAGGGGCTCCAAAGATTTCAAACTCTGTTAAGACTGTCCTTGGGGTTTGAGGAGTTTCTAGTCAAATTGGTAATAGGAGAGGTATAGATAGTAAACTGCTTCTTTGTGTTTGTTGCCATGAGGAGTTCAAGAAAGAAAAAAGAATGTCCAGTTTTTGTGGGTTTTTTTTTTGTTTATTTTGGAAGAGGGCAGGAAAGGCAATTTGAGCCTTATGAAAGAAGTTATCATTTGAGATGACCCCGAAAGTGTGTCATGCCACCTAAGGCCTATTTAGTGATAAACAACCACGAATCTGGTTGAGATTCTAGATCCAACTGCCATCTTGCAGGATGTGTAAAGAACTAGACACATATTCTAAATGAAAGTGGTGGAGTTACAACAACAAAATCCAGAAAGTAGAGAATTTTGTAGAGCACACAAAAGTAAATCGCAAAGTTTGTGAGAAAAAAGGAAGGAGGATGGGGAAACCTTCCAATTAAAAGGGATTTAAAAGATGTGCCAACTAAATGCCATGTGTGAACCTTGTTTGGAACTTCATTCACGCAGTGCAACTCTTAAGAGTTTGAGACAGTGGGAATAATACTAAGTATCTAATACTGATTAGATACTTGATATTAAGGAATTGCTCATGATTTGCAATGGGATAATAGCATAGCATCACAGTTATCATTTTTTGTTTTTCTTATCTTTTAGAGATGATCGAGATACAGATAGATTTTTTTAAGCAGGTTATAAGATGATCAAGATACATTCTTAGAAAAAGGAAATAATAAAAACCACAAGCTTAGATAATATGGGTTGGGTTTGACAAGTATAATTAAACTGTTCACATAATCATTTGAGTGTTTTATTGGGGTGAGTCTTTTGGCAGAATTCTGTAGCTTCTGAGTACAGAAATGATATGGTCAGACATGTATTTTGGGGGGATTTTTGAATGAACTGGAATAGGTAGAGGCTAGAAGTAAGGCAACCAGTTAGGAGGCTTTGGTAATCATTGAGACTCTGAGCTAGGATGATTGCTGTGGAAATTTAAACAAAAGAACAAAATCCAATTTGGATCCCTGTTCTTCTGTTCTTTATCATTTTTCCTTTGGTTAGCTTTTCTCAAATCTGTAGGCCTAAGGAACTGAATATGAGAGATAAATGGAAGTTTGATATAAATCCAGCATTTGACATGGAGTTACTGAAAGGATGGTAGTGTTAACAAAAAATAGTATTTCTGGAAGAACAGGTGTCCTGGTGGGACAAGTGATGGTTTAAGTTTGGCACATTCTTGAACAGGAAGGGTGACTTGACCAAGGTTCTGGTTTGCCTGGAACCATTTATGTCCATTGTCCCAGAACAATTATTAAAAGTGCTTCCTTTCGGGGCGCCTGGGTGGCTCAGTGGGTTAAAGCCTCTGCCTTCGGCTCAGGTCATGATCCCAGGGTTCTGGGATCGAGCCCCACGTCCGGCTCTCTGCTCCGCAGGGAGCCTGCTTCCTCCTCTCTCTCTGCCTGCCTCTCTGCCTAGTTGTGATCTCTGTCTGTCAAATAAATAAAATATTTAAAAAAAAAAAAAGTGCTTCCTTTCACATTCAGAGTTGGTTGTATTTGTCATCCTAGGGACCAGAGATGCAGTTGGAAGTGCAAGACAGAAAGTAGGACTATGAAGTAATTTTCATTTATTTGAAACATTTATTGATCCAGGAGTTACAGAGATAAGACACAGGAGGAGGCTGTGGTCTTCTGGAGGAAAAAGATATGTGGGTAGTGTAGTAGGTGTTTTAATGGGTGTGGTAGAAACTTTGAAGAGCACAGCTAACTTCCTGGCTAAGGGCAGGGATGAAGTAGGGCAGTAGTCAGGATGGCTTCCCAAATGAGGTGGTTAAAGATAAATGAGAGTTATGCCAAGAAGGGAAAGGGAGCCATGCAGCTCTTTAAAATATTATTTACATTTACAAGTAAGAATAATGTTTAAAGTCAGAATAGCATCTGTGAGGGAGGAATTGTACAAGAACACAAGTGTTTTGGAGCACAGACTGTGTGGGACAAGTGTGATGAAAGGTAAGACTTGGTCAGACAGAAGGGAATAACATGTTTGGGAATTCTGTGCATAAGGGTGACCATGACAGCAGGGGCAATTTATGGTGAAAGAAAAGGACAATGGGATAGGCAAAGGAGCCAACAAAAGAACAAATTGTCAAGAACCCGGCTGGTCAGAAGGAATGGCACAAGGGTGAGAATCAATGGTTAAAGGCTGCTGCCAAAGTTAAATTCATAGTTAGGGTGCCACCTAGGACTATCTCACATGACTGCACATACCCATGATGGGAAAATGGTCCTTCTCCTCTGTGATGGTTCTCATCAACCAAGCCTGCAACTACTAGATCTTCCAAAGGGAGGAGTGGTCATAGTAGAAAGAGAGTGCACCCACCAGGCCAGCTGCCTCAGACAGATCACTTCTTTAAAAAAAAAAAAAAAAAAAAAAATTCAGTTAGTCAACCTATAGTTCATCATTAATTTCAAATGTAAAGTTCAGTAATTCATCAGTTGCATATAACACCCAGTGCTGATCACATCACATGCCCTCAGATCACTTCTGTTAGTTGATGAGGTAACAGATGGCTATATCAGCCTTCAGCAAACATGCACGTGCAAAATAAAACAGGAAGAAGTACTTTGATTTGGCCCTTTCCCAGGTGGTTCAGAGTATCTCAACCATGTTTAGAGCAAAGATAGTAATTTAAGTTAAACCCCCAGTCACTTTTCTGAAGGAGTAGTGACACGAAATTCAATTTAAGATATCTTGTAGCGGGGCGCCTGGGTGGCTTAGTGGGTTAAAGCCTCTGCCTTTGGCAGAGCCCCGGGATCAAGCCCTGCATCAAGCTCTCTGCTCCTCCGGCAGCCTGCTCCCCCCCACCCACCCCCCGCCTGCCTCTCTGCCTACTTGTGATCTCTGTCTGTCAAATAAATAAATAAAATCTTTAAAAGAATAAAAAAGGTATCTTGTAGGTATTCTGTGTGCCAGGGCTGGTTCATTTAGTGGGTTCTCTTTTTTTTTAATATTTTATTTATTTATTAGAGAGAGAGAATGAGAGAGAAAGAGAGAGCATGAGAAGGGGGAGGGTCAGAGGGAGAAGCAGACTCCCTGCCAAGCAGGGAGCCCAGTGCCGAACTCCATCCCAGGACTCCAGGATCATGACCTGAGCCGAAAGCAGTCACTTAACTCTAACTGAGCCACTCAGGCGCCCCACATTTAATGGGTTCTTCTATGGCATGGATCTCTTTATAGAATTTAGCTTTATTCTGAGAAAAGCTGGCCCATGGCCCAGACTGTATACACCAGGCAGTTCTGAGGATACATCATTTATGTTAAGGAGAAAAGAGATTCTGTTCATCTTAACACCTCATCGTGGTTCCTAAAAATCATTTATTTCTGTTTGACTTGCACATCTAAATAAAATGTTTTGGCTCAGAAAGACTTTCACTTATCTTCATCTAAACACTTTCCACCCACACTCATCACAACACTTTCCCCAAGATTGTGAAGTGGATTGATACAGAGTCCCTTCCCATGACAAAAAACGAGTACCATGAGAGTAGACCCAAGCCATAGTAAACTAATGCATTTTCCCACATAACCATATGAAATACAACAAGCCTTTGGTTAACGTTAGCACAAAAAGATTTGCTAATCGGTCTTGGATAAAAAATTAGCACTTGGGGAGTGCCTGGGTGGCTCAGTCTGTTAAGCATCTGCCTTCAACTCAGGTCGTGATCCCAGAGTCCTGGGATTGAGCCCTGCGTCTGGCTCCCTGCTCAGTGGAGAGCCTGCTTCTCCCTCTGCTGCTTCTCCACCTGCTTGTGCTCTCTCTCACTCTTGCACTATCTCAAATAAATAAATTTTAAAAGAAATTAGCACTTGGTGTTCTGAAAAGAGGGTCTGCACACGACTTGATCAGTTTGAATAGTCATTGTATATGAAATTTAATTTGTAAAGAATTTGGTCAGTGTCTTCACTTCTATGATCAAACACTGTAGAGTTTGTATGTGCCCATTATTTGATATATGGCATCTTATTTGCTCTAATTAAAATGCTGATCCTTTTTATTATATGGTACAAAGAACTAATTTGCAAATAGTAAATCCCTATGTTAGCATGATTTATTAATGCCTTATATTTTTGCCTTTATATATATAAAATATAGATTATATTTTATTTCCTGAAACATTATTACTTACCACAAAATCTGTTCCATTGTTTTAGTTTATTTTATTTTTTTTTTTTTTAAGATTTTATTTATTTACTTGACAGAGAGAGATCACAAGCAGACAGAGAGGCAGGCAGAGAGAGAGAGAGGGAAGCAGGCTCGCTGCTGAGCAGAGAGCCTGATGCGGGACTCGATCCCAGGACCCTGAGATCATGACCCGAGCCGAAGGCAGCGGCTTAACCCACTGAGCCACCCAGGCGCCCCACATTGTTTTAGTTTAAAAAGCAAGTATTAGTTTTGCTTCACAACATCACTGATCAAGGGAATTGTTCTGCTGCAGACAAGAACTGTCTGTTTTCATAGACCTTAAAGGTGGATTATATATGATTCTTCATTTATAAAAGGATCCCCGTCCTCAAAATTGATGAGATAGTTCTCTAGTTGTCATATTAATTCATTTATGATGATTATGTTTATTTTTTAAATCACATTTTAAATGCAAATCTTGGGGCGCCTGGGTGGCTCAGTGGTTTGGGCCACTGCCTTCGGCTCGGGTCATGATCTCAGGGTCCTGGGATCGAGTCCCGCATCGGGCTCTCTGCTCGGCAGGGAGCCTGCTTCCCTCTCACTCTCTCTGCTTGCCTCTCTGCCTACTTGTGATCTCTCTCTGTCAAATAAATAAATAAAATCTTTTAACAAAAAAATTAAAAAAATAAATGCAAATCTTTGGTTATCTAGCATACTAATCAGATATTGAACAATTAGAGGACTTGCAAAGAGCTTACTGGTTTGCTTGGGTTTGACTGTCAAGCTCTAGAAATCAGGCAAGAGACCACTGTGTGCTGGGAGTTAGATGCAGTCTCGAAATTAGATGCAGAGACTTCATTCAGCGTGGGCTTTAAAGAATGGGCAGGCTTGGAGGAGTAAAGGAGATGGCATGAGCAAAGATACACGAGGAAGTAGTCTCATGACTACTACAGAGCTACTGAGAAGACTAATAGGAATTGAGTATGTTAGTGAGTAATGGAAAGTAAGTAAATACTGGATTATGGAGAACTTTAAAAAGTCAGATAAAGTTGTCTGCATAAGGAGTCAAGACAGATTCTTTTTCTTTTTTTAATTCAATTATCCAATATATAGTATATCATTAGTTTCAGATGTAGTATTCAATAATTCATCAGTTGCATATAATACCCACTGCTCATTTAAATAATTACTTCGTTTAAGTAAGAGATTTGCTTTAGTATTCCAATATAGGATAGAATGCAGAAAGGCAGGCTAGGTTAAGGGCAAGAATTTAGACAGAAATGATTGGGGCTTATTCTAAGATTATGGCATCAGGATTGGTAATTTCCAAAGACCTTTTTTAATTATGAAAAATTTCAAGCACAAGAAAAGTTGAAGAGTACCAAAAACACTCATACATGCCCTCCACCTAGATTCAACAGTCGTTAGTATGTTGCCATATTTCCTTTATTTATATGTGTATGTATGTAGAGATTTTTCTTTTAAGTTTTTATTTTGATACAATTTCAGACTTAAAGAAAAGTTGCAAGAATAGAACAAAGAATCCCATAACTCTTCATCCAGGTGCTCTAAATGTTAACCTGTCATTCCATTTGCTGTTACCATTTTATGGATTTGATTTATCCGTCTCCCTCTCCCTCCTCCATGCACCTTCCTTTCTCTCCCTGAGCCACTGAGAATAAATTACAGACCTGATAGCCTTTACTCCTAAATACTTAAATGAATATTTTCTGTTTCTCTTACACAGCCGCCATATAACTCTCCTGGTTAGTAAAGTAACAATGATGTATTACATTATCACATCCATAGAGTATATTCACATCTTGTCACTTGTCTCAATAAAGTCTTTTATAAAATAAAAATTATGTCATCGTTAGAGAAAATCTTGAGTCATACAGTGCATTCACTTGTCACGTGTCTTTGGTCTCCTTTAATCAGGGACAGTTTCTCAGTTCTCTGTTTATCAGATATTGAGCACAGTTACTTTGTAAAATGTCCCTCAATAATAATATTGGATGTCATATTAGGAGGAAACTGATATTGAATTGTTTTGTGACTGGTGATGTTAACTCTGTATAAATATCCTGTTCCTCCTCAACTTTTATCTACTTAGTGTTAGCATCTACTAAGGATTCTTGCCTCAATCAGTTATTGTTATAATAGTTGCCAAATAGTGATATGTTAATTCTATCATTCTTTCTACATTTGTTAGTTGGCTTTCTGCAGTTCCATAAGGAAGAGTTTCCTTGTCCCCTCCCTCTCTCATTCCCTTCCTTCTTTCTTTCCTTCCTTTCCTTTATCTATATCATTGTGAATTCATGGATTTATATGTTGTTCAGTGGGTTAAAACCTTTTATTATCATTATTTATTCTGACACTCACATTCTCCCACGTTTGGACAGTGGGAGCCCCTTGTATCTTTTCAACATGAACCTTCATTCTTTGAGCCCTTTGTTACTTTCTGACACAAAAGATGTTCTACATTCATTTTGTACTTTCCCACCCTAGTTAGTACTGAAATCAACAATTTCTCCAAAGAGCTCTAATTCTTTTTTAGTGGAGAATAGTGTTTAGAAACCAAGTTCTGAATATTTGGTGTGCTTATTGCTTCTAGGCCCACTCAGTAGACAGTTAAGAATAAATATATGCATATACTTAATGCCCATACATATGTGTGTATATATACAGTCTCGCATACCTATATTTATTTCTGCATCTGCGTATGTCTATACGTTTCAGATCTATTAGAGTTCACACTCTAATCCTACCCTACACCTCAGGATTAATTCTGTTTTCCCTATTTCCATGTTATTCATTCTGTTTTCCAACAGTAAAAAACCTGGCTGTCTTTATGCACACTATATTTATTTGATCCCTTTTAGAATACACAAAAAGTAGTTTCACAGTTACTAACCAGTGCTTGTGTGAAAAAGAAGTCTACATACAGATTTGATTTTTTTTCTTGGTTATCAAATTATTAACCTGAAACAGTAGTTCTCAATATGGAGCAGTTTTACCCACAAAGGGACATTTGGTAATACATGGAAACATTTTGGTTGTTACAACTCATGGGGGGGTGTTATTAGCATCTAGTGGGTAGGAACCAGGGAAACTTGTAAACGTGCTACAACCCACAGGACAGCCCACAGAACAAAGAATTATTCAGCCCCAAGTGTCAAAAGTGTCAAGGTTAAAAAAGCACAAACATACAACTAAGGAATTACCTAATGAAAGACTTTATGTACATTTCATTTTTTTTTTTTTAAATAAGATGTAGGCATCATGACACTTATTTCCTAAATACTCCTGTTAATAAGGACACTGTCCTACATAATGACAAATCCAGAGGTGGGGGCAGCTAGGACTTCGCAGATTCCAGTGTGTGGTTTTGGAAGAAGAGAAGTTTTATAGTTATTGTGACAGTGCTCCTACCACTGGAAAATCTGTCTCTCTGTCTTTTTACATGCCTCCCCCCTTACCAAGAGATAAGTTGAAGGGAGAATTGATACATTGACTATAATAGATGAAACCAGAGTCAAATTTACTTTTCCCTGCATGAAAAAGATATAATCTGAGTATGAAAATATGTGTGTGTAACATCTAAAACCTTCTGTAATCATATCGTGAAACTTTGTTATCTCTTTAAAAAAAAGATATTTTTTAAGATTTTATTTTATTTTAGTTTTTTATTTGAGAGAAAGAGGAAGAGTGAGCATGATTAGGGGGAGGGGCAGAGGGAGAAGAAGAGTATCTCAAGCGGACTCCTCACTGAGCCTGGAGCCCACTGCAGGGCTCAGTCTCACAACCCTGAGATAACGACCTGAGCCAAAATGAAGAGTTGGATGCTTAACCAGTTGTGCCACTCAGGTGACACAACTAAAGATTTTATTTTTAAGTAACCTCTATTCCAAACATGGGGGTTAAATTTACAACCCCAGGATCAAGAGTTATATGCTCTACCAACTGAACCATCCGGGAACCCCTCTTAGCTCTTTTGTAATGAAGTTGTTATGCCTGGGCTATGCCTGGGCTACTTGTAAACCAAAGCAATAATCAAAAGAATGCACTAGAAGAATATGACCTAATGATGATATATTTTTTTTAGGCAGTGTTCAATAATAGAAAATTTTAACATGGTGAAAGATGAGGAGAGTTACAAGAGAGGAAAGAAAGACATTAGGAGAGGGGGCATATTTGAGATGTAATGTTGGATCTAATTTATTTTGTTAAAACCATTTAGGTTATATCACTTAATAATTTAGCAAATATTTGTTATGTGTTTAGTGTTGGGAAAATACTCATGACAAAGTGAGTATGGTGGAGATTTCAGCCTGGTTTTTATTTTGTTCTCACAAAGAGAACAATTTTATTCTCTTCTTTTTCTTGAAGAAAAGTTTGTTTTTGTTTTTCCATTTCCAGTTGATTCCAAGTGGAATTTTTCTGACTTGTTATCAAACAATTTCAAAATTGATGAAGAAGAATGGCATATGCCCATTTTACCGAATGTCAAGGCTTACATAAGCTCTACATGAGTGATATGTATAATTTAGTATATATAATATATATTTCATAATACCATTACTATTTTGTAATACCATTTTATAATACCATTGCCATGAATTACTAATATATATTTAACTGTACTTGTGTTCTTTCTCCAGGGTAAAATGACTAAAATGCTTAATATAATTTGCTTCTAAAGTTTATTTAACTCAGTTATGCTGTGTTCTTCAGCTATGCATGTCTAAACATGAAAGAGATGACTAATATTTGGTTGTAGAGATTATAGTATTGTACTAACTCTTGCTTTTAAAATAAACATATTTTTGTCAGATGACTTGCAGGGTGCACAGTCAGAAATTGAGACAAAACAAGAAATTCAGCATCTTCGCAAGGAATTGATTGAAGCCCAGGAACTAGCTAGAGCAAGTAAACAAAAATGCTTTGAACTTCAAGGTGAGATCAAAATTACATTGATTCTTTAGGGGATATGGAAACAGTGTGATATGACTGAGTCCAGAGTCAGAGTATCTTGTTCCATATCCACAACTTTATTAGCTATGTGATCTTAGGACATTCATTTAACCCTCTATGAACATGTTTTAAATCAATAAAGAGTTAAAGTTGCTCTACGTCCTTCACGTCATTGACGTGAGTGAAGACCAAGAAAGACCCATACCAATGAAAGATCTTCACAGTTAATTATATATTAAGTACAACAAAAAGAAAAAACATATATTTGAATTTCTAAGTTTTAGTTATACTTAATCTTACTCTTCAGTTTAAGATAAGGGAAATTTATATTCCCTGTGATTTTAGAGTGTATTCTTTAGTAAATGGGAACAACCAGACAAGGTAAAGGTATAGAATCTTACAGTTTCCCAACCACTTCTTTTCTAATAGTTTCTTTATCCATAGTGTCATAGGCCAGTGGAACTGGTGATATTTATTCCCTAGAGCTTACATTTCCATATCATTCACAATAACTACCTAGTTGCATCACTTGGTACCACAGAAGGTCTTAGAGCAAGAAGAAAGTGAATGGCCTATGTAGTCCTCATGTTCTCTAAGATGATCTTTCTGGACGGGGGAAGATTCACGTTCTGAGGAGGAACTGGGAGCTTTTCGTTTGTTAGTACTCACTGTATACTTGGCCGTAAACATGAGAGTTTTAAGTCTATTTTTAAAATTTAAGCTCAAAATGCTGATTAACAACTATCAAGAATGCTCCTCATGTAAAGAACAGCAGATAATCTTGGTGATATAAGGTCTAGAAAACTCTGCTACTCAATTGACTAGATTTATTACTTACTACCGTTTTGTGCTCCTAAAATCTTTAAATTATCTAACTGCTAATACTGATAATACTTACTGCTTAGCTTTTGTTTCCTTCAATAAGCTTTAGGTGAGAATTTCTTAGAAATTTCCAGCTGCTCAATTCTGAATACTTACATTAACTCACAAAAATAGATATATTCTGTTTTATTTTTAGCTCTTTTGGAAGAAGAAAGAAAAGCCTATCGAAATCAAGTTGAAGAATCCAGTAAACAAATACAGGTTCTTCAAGGTATGAAACACCCCAGGGTTATTTGGAATTATTATTGTTTGTAGTGATTCAAAAGGAATGGAAAGTACGAGTGTAGAGTTCCCATTTTTCATGTCTTTGGTTTGTCCCTAGAATCTGAGACTATAACTAGGCTCTTGGTGGGCATTTGTTTTGTTTTCTTTTAAACACTATTTCCTAGTACTCTAATAGTGGACACGTGGAGTGGGAAGAGCATGGGTGAAGACATGGGTTTGGTAAGACTTTCTCTCTCTGGGTTATATAGTGAGTTAGTACAGAGCGGGTCTTTGGACAGGATATCAATTTGAGCTACTCTGTGCATCAGCACTTTTAGCGTGGTGACATTATTTCTAATGCTCGTAACATATTGCATTGAGGGGCGCCTGGGTGGAGCAGTCAGCTAAATGTCTGACTCTTGGTTTCAGCTCAGGACGTGATCTCAGGGCCATGAGTTCAAGCCCCATTTGGGCTCTGCACTTGATGCAGAGTCTGCTTGAGATTCTTTCTCCGTTCTTATGCCCCTCCCACTTGTGCTCTCTCCCAAATAAATAAATAAAGCTTTAAAAAAAAAAAACAACTATTTGCATTTCAGGAAAAATTATATAGCACATGAAATAGAATAATGATCCCTGCAGTGCCTTCATTGGTAGAGGCTGCTCTTCATGCTCACAATTTTGCTGTCTCTTTGTGTGAGCTATCACAGGTTCATTGCAGAAAAGACCAGAAAGATCCTTGCCTGCCAAGGGTTTACTTCAAATCACAGTTCTGGTACTGTTAGGCTTGAATTATGAGAGCCCTAGGGGAGATCTTTCTTTCCCATGGTATTATAACATGCCTAAAGCAAAATTAATTTTTCTTCATTGTCAAAGAGGGAACTAATGTTATTTTAAAATTCTGGTTTGAGTTATAAGGTGAGAAGAAATTAAATAGACAATCTCAGTTCAGAAAAAATGGGAAATCATTGTATAAGGCCTATGATGTTTGCCTTAAAATATCCCAGAGAAAAGCAGTCTTAGTTTGTTTTTTTTTTTTCTTATTTTTGAGTGGGACATTTGAGTTATTTATGTATTTATTTTTAAGAGAGAGAGGGAGGGAGGGAGTGCAAGCACGCCTGGAGTGGGGGAGGGATAGAGGGAGAGGGAGAGAGGGAACATTAAGCAGGTTCTGTGCCCAGCATGGAACCCGATGTAGTGCTTGATTTCATGACCAGAGCCAAAATCAAGAGTCAGACACTTAACCAGCTGAGCCACCCAGGCACCCCCACGGACATTTGAGTTCTTTAGAAATTTAAATTTAATTATGGTCAAGTTAAAATTTCTGGGGTAGATTGTATGTCTTTTTGAAGAGAAAATTCTTTAAACTCTTGTAATTTAATATCTTTATCCATTAGCTTATGTAAATCTGATTTCAATCTATATTTGCATTCTGTAGTGTGTATGGGCAATTTTCCCTAAAGATTCTGTGACATAGGGCTGCCTTTTGTCTTAAAGCATTCTTACCTGGGCATCATTGAGTGCCCCCCTAGTGCCAGCATGTTGTTTTATGACTTTATCCACAAGTGTTAATCACGCTGACTGTTGTGTCTTCATATTCTGAACTTGTTAACCTCTCAGTGATTCCTGCAAACTGAAAAGGCCTCATATTTTTGAATGCTTTTTATGGAGCAGCCTTCCCCTTTCTCAGCCTGAAATTCTCTTAAATATTTTAATTATTCTTTTCTACCTAAGAAACTTTTTCTACCAATACTTTTCTTGTGTTATAGTAACCAAGACTATTTTTCTCTTCTGAACCAAGTATTTTATACGAATTGTTTCAAGTTCAGTCCTTGGGGGCCCAGGACCAGATCTGTTAAAAAAATATACCTCCTTAATTAGGCATTATTCATTAATGTTGTCAATTCATTAATTCAACCAGCAATTCTTGGTTGTTTGCTAGTGTTGAGGATAGAGTATGCATGAGATGTACAGTCAACGGAAAAGATAAACCGTAAGCAAATATTAAATGTGGTGTCCAATAAAGGCGGAGTAATGGGCTAGAAAATGAGAGGACTATTTTTTTTTTTTTAAAGATTTTATTTATTTATTTGACAGAGAGAGAGAGATCACAAGTAGGCAGAGAGGCAGGCAGAGAGAGAGGAGGAAGCAGGCTCCCTGCAGAGCAGAGAGCCCGATGCAGGGCTCGATCCCAGGACGCTGAGATCATGACCTGAGCCGAAGGCAGCGGCTTAATCCACTGAGCCACCCAGGCGCCCCGAGGACTATTTTTAAGTAAGACATCAGAGAAAGCTTTTTTAAGGATCTGACATTTAAACTGCAAATTGAATCAAGAACATCAAAGGTTTTACTGATGCTTACCATCTGACCAAGCAATTCTATGTCTAGGAATTCACCCTAAGAAAAAAACTAGGATTGCATTATAAGCAGTATTTTTTTTTAATTATATGAACACCATGTTGTTGTTGTTTTTTTTAATTTTTTTATAAACGTATAATGTATTTTTATCCCCAGGGGTACAGGTCTGTGAATTGCCAGGTTTACACACTTCACAGCACTCACCATAGCACATACCCTCCCCAATGTCTATAACCCCACCCTCATAAGCAGTATTTTTTATAGTAATTAAAAACTGAACAGCCTAAAATGTCTAAAATAAAGGATTAGTCCAAGAAGTCACAGTGTAATTTTTTTGTTATTAAAAGATACTCATCAGCAGGATAGGGGACACCATATATATTATAATCCCTCCCTGTTTTTGCTTTTATATGTATATAAAATGCATATAAAAAAATCTAGAAGAATAAATACCAAATGCTAGAAGCAACTTTCTCTGTGTGGGAGAAGTAAGAAGATCACTTTGGTTTTTTACTCTTTGTGTTTCTATATTTTGACATTTTCTGCATTAAACATGGCAAGCTTGTACTGTTTAATCAAAAGCAGCAAACAGCTCTGACAGCCTGGGCTGTGCAGTAGCTACAATCCCATTTGGGCAGTTCCTTTATTTGTAATTGCTTTGGACAAAGAGAATGATGGATCAATATACTTTTTTAGCCCAATTACAGAGGTTACACATCAATATTGAGAATCTCCGGGAGGAGAAGGACAGTGAAATCACAAGCACTCGAGATGAACTGCTTAGTGCCCGAGATGAAATTTTGCTTCTTCATCGAGCAGCGGAAAAGGCTGCCTCTGAGCGGGACACTGACATTGCCTCGTTACAAGAAGAGCTTAAGAAGGTACGAGCTGAGCTTGAGCGGTGGCGGAAAGCAGCGTCTGAATATGAGAAAGAAATCACAAGTCTGCAAAATAGTTTTCAGCTTCGATGTCAGCAGTGTGAGGACCAGCAGAGAGAGGAAGCAACAAGGCTACAAAGTGAGTGTGCATATTTTACATAAAGCTCTTAACTCTTGACAATGGTAACTTTTTAACGTGCACAAAATAACCATTTGAGCTGTTTTTCTCTTTGGTAACAGTTTGGTTGTATAAAGTAATGTTTTTATATTGGGTCCATAAACATTCTTCAGGTCCACAAGTTCTACAATAAATTGAAATTTCTTATAATTTTATATTTTATTTTAATACTACTGAATTATTTGTCTTATAAAAGTGAAGAGGGAAGAAAACATTACTGAAGTTCAAAGTGATGGGACTTACCTAAAGTATAGAGACAAAATAAGCAGTAACCAAAGAATAGCCATGTAAAATCTACATGTTTTGGGGGGCGAGGGCAAGTATGTTTTTCTCTGAAATATTTCCCTTAACCTTTGAATTATTATCGAAGTTATGTTCCTATATTAATGAGTATGTCTTGGGACTATTTTAGGTGAACTAGAGAAGTTGAAAAAGGAATGGAATGTATTGGAAACCGAATGCCATTCTCTAAAAAAGGAAAATGTTTTGTTATCATCAGAACTGCAGCGGCAAGAAAAAGAACTGCACAAGTATGCAAGGGCTCTTTTAGCTTCAAAATATTTCTTTATCTTAAATTTTCATCTGAATTAAATTTAAATTTGATACTTAAATACCTTTTTGGAGGAAAACGTTTAGCCAGACTCCTTTTGGCCGTTTGACGGTTAAGCAAACTAACTGACTACTTCAGCAGGTTTTTTGGTTTTTTTTTGGACTTCCATCATCATCCTACACGTCCTTTCCTTTTGGCACACTCAAGAATACACATTCAGGGACAACAGCACCCCTCTCCCCACCAAAGCCCTAAAAAACAAATAGCAAAGATCTATACTTAGTGATTGAATTTGTCCTATAAACTAAATGATAAAAATTTCAAATATAAGTTGTTTTTCTTTCACACCAATGATTCCTTTTGTTAGTAAGGGTAATCAGGAGATGCCTATAATAAAGAATTTATACCTTTGAAAAGATAGAAATTCCGCTTTTGAATTTCACATAAAAGAGTTTAATATAAATTAATAAATAATTTCATTTAAAGAGTAATAATATATAAAGTATATAAAATCAAGAACTCTTCAAAACCAGTCATGTCTTTCTAATAGCCAGTACCTTACAAGCAAACCAATGAATGCAGTAAATTTATGCCAGCAAATTTAATGGATTCCTGTTTCCCCACCATTTGTTGTATAGTTTAAAGTTGATTTTTTCCTTAAAAATTTGATCCATTCCATATTTTTATTTGAATACTATTTACATTCTAATTCAGAATATGAAAATAGTACATGTTTATTTTTGAAACTACTCCTAATTAATCCATCTGCCTCCCCACAGTACATCAGATATGGGAGTCTTACTCTCTTGTGAGCCTGTGTTTATATTTCTAAAGAACATCAGGGTTAGCAGAAGCTCAGTGATCAAGGTCAATGTCAGTTCCCCGTAAAAACAAGCTTTAGGAGAAAACAAAGGACTAGATACATCAGAAAACAGTAAGCCTCATTATCTCCTTATAAACAGTAACAATTGTAATAGATTATCCATTTTTAAAAATCAAGAACTAGTTGAAGGAACAAGGTGTGCAGATTTATTCTCTAAAATGCCTTCTTACAGTACCATTTATTAACAATATCTGTTGTGTCCTGTTTTTCCAGTCTTTTCATACATTTATGTGTATTACTTTTTAAATTTTAGAGGTAATTAGTAACAAAATGTAAACATGTTTATAACATAATTTTATAAAAAGAATTCCAAAATCTGAATAGGATGAAATAAAGGTCCAAACACAACTGTATTCACATGTGAGTGTATATGTATGTACCAGCTGATCATCCATGTTGACAGCACATTTGGGAAGATTGGTTTAAAATGAGTGTAAGATGATGCAGACATCCGGGGCGCGTGGGTGGCTCAGTGGGTTAAGCCGCTGCCTTCGGCTCGGGTCATGATCTCAGGGTCCTGGGATGGAGTCCCACATCGGGCTCTCTGCTCAGCGGGGAGCCTGCTTCCCTCTCTCTCTCTCTGCCTGCCTCTCTACTTGTGATCTCTGTCAAATAAATAAATAAAATCTTAAAAAAAAAAAAAAGATGATGCAGACATTCAAATACTTCGTATTTGGAATCTTAGGGAATCCATTAGTTCAATATTCTATTAAGCGAGAAATAGTAATCTTTGATTACTAATATTGATTATCGTAAATTGTTCCCACCTTGGGATTATTGATATTTTAAAGATTTAAGCTAATCCTTCTTTTTTGAAATGTAATTAATTGGAATCTGGCAGGTTGCTAAATGCTGTTTTTTTAATTATATCACATTCGTTGAAGTGTTGAAAAGCAGCAAACTCCTTATGAGTTAGGAGCATGCAGTTTAAAAAATTAGGTCCCAGGGGGCGCCTGGGTGGCTCAGTGGGTTAAGCCTCTGCCTTCAGCGCAGGTCATGATCTCAGGGTCCTGGGATCGAGCCCCGTATCGGGCTCTCTGCTTGGCAGGGAGCCTGCTTCCTCCCCTCTCTGGCTGCTGCTCTGCCTACTTGTAATCTCTCTCTCTCTCTCTCTCTCTCTCTGTAAAAAAGAAAAAAAAAAAAAAATTAGGTCCCAGAAAGGTGGAATATATATATCATTAGTTGCAGTTGTCTGTCTAAACTCACATCAACTATTTAAGACAAATTCTGTTCCCTAAACTTTTCTGGTGTAGTGGCATTCTGACTTTATTTGGCAAGCCTCCTCAGCACTTCAGTAGTATTTAGAAGTTAGTCTTTCCCCAATATCCAGGGGGGAGGGTATGTGCTATGATGAGTGCTGTGAAGTGTGTAAACCTGGCGATTCACAGACCTGTACCCCTGGGGATAAAAATACATTATATGTTTATTAAAAAAAAAAAAAAAGAAGTTAGTCTTTCTTCACAGAGTCTTCTATGCCATTTAGTTCCTAGCTATATTGGGCTGACATCACACCCCTTAGGAATCTGCCTGGCATACAATCAGAATGGGATTTATACTCCATAGTTCCTTCATTAATATTACTGAGTCTGAGTCTTATGATCCATTCTGAGAAGCATAAAACTGTCATCTTGAAAACTTTATTCCCCTTTAGCTATTCCTGTTGTAGATGGGAGCCATATTCTTTCAAACAGCTACGCTATGTAGGTCTTTGTTTTTTGTTGTTTGTGATGTAGAAGGGAGATTGAACACAGAATTTCTATTCCTGCCTATCAAGCTGTTTTCCTAGTGTGTAAATTGGATTTTTTACATCAAGTATAAAAGTAATTGTAGAATTTAAGCCAGAGAACAGCCTCAGAAATTATTGAGTTCAGTCTTCTTATTTGACAGCGGAAGGCAACTGAGACTCTCCCAGTTTTATTTGTGTGTGTAATGAGGTGCCTGGCACAGCTCTTAGAGCTCAGGAAATGGTTCCTCAGAGAAGGAAACTGCACTGGTTAACTGACTTGCTCAGTGTCCCACGACTGAACAGTGGCAGCACTGGGGTCTAGAACCCCGTCTCCTCGTTCTCCTCGTTCTTTGTTTCATGCTTTTCCCCCAGTTTGGTGTGTCTTTTCATTAAAGTAGGTTTATCTTTACTTGAATTGACAGTGGCTCCTAAGCTTTTAAGTTTTTGTCCCCTATCCTATTTGTCAAGTACTTAAATTTAAATAAGAAAATAGTTGAAACGTGCAGATTTCCTGGGAAAGCCCCACTCTGACTCTTTTTATGAAACAATTAATATGTGACATAACAAAATACACAGTCACCTCCTACTTCCACTTTTAAGATTTCAACCTCTGTGCATATTTCAATCTGAAAATAGAACACAGCTTTTAAACATGCAATTTTATGGAGCACTGGGTGTTGTGCAAAAAGAATGAATACTGTTACGCTAAAAAAATAAATAAAATGGAAAAAAAAAGAAAAAAAAAGAAACATGCAATTTTAAAAGTATTTTAATATTTTTTATTTATTGAACATATATTACTCTCTTTTATATATTTTCCCATCCCTCCTAATGAAATGTATAAGAAATTGAACTTCCTGCTGTGTCTAGTTTCTATGTGAATTGAATAACTGTCAATATTTATGTTACAGTTCTCAGAAGCAGAGTTTAGAGCTCACCAGTGATCTCAGCATCCTTCAAATGACTAGGAAACAGCTTGAGAATCAAGTGGGATCCTTGAAAGAACAGCATCTTCGGGATTCAGCTGATTTAAAAACGCTTCTCAGTAAGGCTGAAAACCAAGCAAAGGATGTACAGAAAGAGGTAAAGCGAAAAGACATTATGAGCCCAATTATGGTTGGACTTAAAGCCAAAACCAAATCAGATATTCATGCCAGTTAGAAAAAAAGGGAAGCAGAAGTCACATTACCTGTCACAAAGTTGATACTTGGAGCATCTCTGCTTGGTGATTTCTAGCTGTGTATCATGGTCCATATATAGAGAATTCATCAGTAGGGTTTGGTCTCAAAAATATAAATATATAAAATTTCATTAAAACTTTTTCTCTACCAGTTAGTCGACCTATATGAGAAGCCCTTTGTATACCAGATTACTCAATTCATTGTTTATCTTTCAAAGACAGTATCGTATTTAACTTAGAATACTTTTGGAAACATACCAGGGCCATACCATAATGCTGTCTAAAGCCCTCAGTAACACTGGCCTGAAAGTCACGCAAAATTCACTTCATAGCCAGCCATCCAAACATGTGTTCTGTGACCTTTTACTTTCTTCTCCTGCACTCCGACCCCTTTATCCCCCTTCTTCTCCCCTTCTTCACAAATGTGCATGTTCACTTTTCATGTCATTTTGCTTAAAACCTTGACTTGGGTGGCTTTCAAAAAAAATCATGTTAAAAATGATGAGGACTGGTTTTGGACTAGAAACCCCACCCACCTTCTTTCTGAGGAAAACCTTGACGTGAACAACGGGGCAAGGAGAGCTGCATTCAGTCCTGCCGCCTTATCCTTCCTGCATTGAGTCCTGGCCAGCTCAGGGGACAGGGAAGGCTGATGCATCTTGACCTTCTGGTCGGGGCCCATCCCCGACCAGAAGATTCACTTAAATGAAGGATTCATTATACACAGAAGGAAGTTGAAGACAACTCTTTGTCTTTAATAACAAATTTCTCCAAAATTGTTTTTAGGAAATCTGTTCAGTCAATGGAGTTTTTCTTTGCACTTCCCTTTCCTTGTAGTATCCTGAACGTGGACATGATTATTGTTCTTCTGTCTTCATGTTTGTTCTTAAAGAAAAAAACCTGTAACATTTTTTATTTATGTGTGGCCATATTGATTTTGTAATATGTTCGTTTTTATCTTCTTGCTAAGGATATGTGTTCTGGGAGCAATCTCATTTTATTTAGTTGGAACACACATTTTGTGCCAAAGTAAATATCCTAGTATTTAATACTGTAAGCACTTTGTGTCCTTCCAGTCCATATGCCATAATTCTTTCAAAATCTGGGAAGAATGCTATGGTTGGAAGATGATTCTGTTGTATGTTACTCTGAATGCATTGGCCGCTTTGTTGCATTATTTGTTTGCCTGGTTTTGGTCACTGAGCAATCAGTGAGAAATGCTTTAAGTGCTTCCACAAATGGCAGTGGCATGTTGTCACAGCATCTAAATTGTTGATAGATTTGGATTGCATTAAATGCAGCACATTTAAAAATATGTGTGAACTTGTCAATATGTTTCTTCTCTATTTTCTTGTTCAGTGTTTTCCATTGTGAAATGATGTGTAGTCATCACACTCCTTTGTAATGTAAAATTGCTTCTCTTTCTGTTTGTCCTGATGTCAACTACTGGATACTAGTCTGTAACTAAAATGTTCTTGTATCTGTGTAATCCACTGCAAATGAATTACTACCCTTTATTAATGCACATACATTCTCTTTCAACATTTCCCCCTTTGTTCTCCTTTCTCTCATAGAATCATGCTTAATGTGCACAGTATCATGTATCTTCAGCACTGTAACAGGCTAAAATATTACAAGCTAAGCAAGCCAGATATGCTTATTTTTATGAAGAAGAACCAAAGGTGTTGGTAATATTTTGTGGTATTTTCCTCTTAATCAGAACTGAGCTCCTTTCTCACCTTCGAGTTAGAAAACAAGATGCAGCAAAAATGCTATCCAAGCCAGGTTTGAAATTAAGGCTGCAGAAGGTGACCTTTTGTTCCAACAATTAAATTTCATATGTATGGCAACTTGTATTTGAACATTTAACCAAAAAAAGTACATGAGAAAGTAAATTTTAATCCTCAAGTATTAGGAGAAAAATAATGATACATCATCTTTATATCTGACTTAAGAAAAGATTCTTTATACTTTAGTAGGTATATCTGTATTTTACAAACTCATAAAACGTTGAGTACACAAGTCTATGGTGAAAAGACTGACTCAGGAAAGTTGTCTGGCTTCACCATCCAGTTCTGGGGCCAGAGCCCTTCCCACTCTGCTCACATGCTGAAGGTAAACAGCAGGCTCTTCCTGACTGAGCTGCCTTCCTGTCACTCTGCTTCACAGCCCCTGGAATGGAGAAATGATTAAGTGCTTTGGTATAAAGGGCAGGCTGGATGTAAAAATAGTGGGAAAGGAAAGTAAGGGAGAATTTAGGTCAGCAAAGCAGTTTTCACTTATCCTTTATTAGTCACTGTTAAGAATCAGATCATTGAGAATTGATTATGTTTTAAGAGACTAGTCTAGGTATACTGAATTTGCTTTGGCAGCCTGCTGGCAACCTTCTGCCTTCTGGAAGAAAGTCCACAGACCCCACAAAAAAAGCTGTCATAAAGTCCATGAATCTTACTCTGTAGTTCATTGTTTGGCATAGAACCTGGACTTGTTCTGGGAACACTGTTAGGTAACAGGGAGTTCCTTCACATTTTACCTCCCACTCAGTACCTGTATCTTTGTTCCCACTCACTAATGATCTCTCTGTTGACGCTAATCCCCCTGCCTCCACCTCTTTGGAGGTATGCTGTGTCCCATGGTGCATTTTTATTATACTCGGCCCTTGTCTGTCTTTCTTCCTTCTAAAACCTTCAGAGATGGCAGAGTGGGGCAGTGGAGGCTGAGACAGAGGCATAGCCAGGAGCAAAACAATTTTGCTCTTTGACTGGAAGCTTGCACATACGATGCAATATCTAGAAGTAGAACCAGTCAGAATTCCTGCCTCCTTGGCACTTAAATAGAAACAAGCCATACTATCCAGCATTGATGTCACCTGCATTCAGAGGAGAGCTTATCTGTCTGAACATCAAATTATATTCACTGAACAGTTTTTCGGAGCAGGAAGTGGCATGTTTCACTCTAGAAAAATATTTGTAAGGAATAGAGTTGTAAAAATTATTTACTAATGCTTACAAGTTTTAGGTCAAAAAATAGAAATGTCCCAATCATAGTGGTTAGTACTATCTATCTATCTATCTATCTATATATCTGTTTACATCATTTGCCTAGAAGTTCATTTATCCAGAACACTATACTACCCAGTGATGCCTGGGTCAAGGAAACCCTGATGGGAGTTAGCACTTCTCACTTAGGACTAAAATAGCTTGGCTGACACTGGTTACCAGGATATAAACTCAGACTTCCTAACCTTGCCATTTAATTAACCTATGGAGTTTTTTTCTATACTTGCTTTTCTTTGGGTCAGTTTGAAAATTATTTTACTTTTCCACTCAGTGGAAAAAGAGTGACCCTTTAGAAACAGATGACGCAGTGGTGATTTCTCTTTATTTTATTTTATTTTTTTAACGCCAGGGCCATAAAGTTCTAACGTAGAATAAAGTTAACATTAAAGACTTCCTATTATTAGTGCAAATGATTCTTAACCTCCTGAAAACAAAAAGGCTTGACTTTGATGTTGCAGGTGGCTAAATAAGGTCTGGTATTAAGCCTGACTAGAACCATAACTTCATACCCATTTTAAGTTGAGTCTGCACACTCTTTTTTCTTTGCCTTTAGTATGAAAAGACACAGACTGTACTCTCAGAGCTGAAGTTGAAGTTTGAAATGACTGAGCAGGAAAAACAATCAATCACAGATGAGCTCAAACAATGTAAAGACAACCTGAAGCTGCTCCGAGAGAAAGGAAATAATGTAAGTCTTTGCAAACTGGCTTAGCTTTGACTGAGAGGCAGGTGAGAGCCCTGAAATGGATTTTTCAGAGGACTTTATTATTGATTTGAGAAATTGAGGCTTATAGTACATGAACTAAACTTTTCATTATGAAATTCCATGATGGAATCTTTGTGCTGTCAAATTTTTGAGTAAGAATTTGCCCCTTTAATCAGTATCCTTAGAAGAGCCTGAGGACTGCCTGGAGGAAGAGCCTTGTTTACAAGAAAATAATTTACCTAAGAACTGTCAGATTTTCCCAGATGAATCTGAAGTTCTGTCACCAAGCCATCGTCTGGCACTTCATTTCTCCTGCTGAGAGATGAAACACTATACCACCAAGGACCCACCTAAGAAAGAGTAGTACATACTGACTCCTTAGCATTTGGCTGTATAAAAAAAATGGAAACTTAATTACAGTTTTCATTTTATACTAATATGTTCTCACTAAAGCATATTCCTAAAAAGCTTAGTGTCTTTTTGACCTCCTATAAATATTAGGGAATCTTTATTGAGTTTCTGTAGGACTGTGTGTATGTGTGTGTGTGTGTGTGAAATTGGAACATTTTCATATAAATTGAGTTTACTGTTAGTTTTTCATTTACTAGAAAGGCAGTTGGTTTTTAAAAAGATGTTACATATACTAAATAAGTGTTGTGTTCTACGTTTTGGTGATCATTGCCTTTGTGGGCCCTAACTGATGGCTGTTCAGTGTAGTTGGTTGTGCTCTGACTTATTTCAAGTCCCTCTCATGGCTTGGACACTGCAGTGGCGTAAGCCGCACCCTTCCTCCAGAGGAAAGCACTCTGCTTAACTTTGTCGCACGAGTACGAAAGAGTGACGTTGCATGGCCATCCAATTACACAGTTGCACACAGAATGCTCATGAGTTGTGTCCAGCTGTCCTTCGCTAAAGAAAGTCTTAGCTTTTTAGAAAATGAAGTCTTGTTGCTTAGGTAGAAGCCCTTCAGGAGTTGATAAATTAGGTATGGAGGCTTTATGCTATAAGCAAAATTGTGTTTACTTTGGAAACGTAGATTACAGAACTCTTCTGAAATCAGATCATAATGGTTTGGTTACTTCTCTCTTTTGTGTTAATTCATATCTTTCTGAGTATGGAATTTCAGTCCGCCTTCTACTAAATTAACCTATGAAGACATCTAGCATAATCAGAATGGATCTGTCTGTACTATTTAGAGGTTTTCAAAAGTAACCTGGCTATTATTATTTATAGTTGTACCAAGAATTTACCTTAAAGGTGAATTTCCTTTTTCTGTGCTATTAGACTTAAGGTACTAAATTTTTCTCTGTAATAAAACTCACTGTAGTAACTCTTTCCAGTTTTAAAAATTTATTATATTCTGATAACATAGCTGAAAACCCTGAGACTCAGCTGGCTGTCTTTATATATCCAATGTTTATCACACATTGTGTCAGATCTCTTGCTTGGTTTAGGAAGCATGTATCACAAGGCATTTTATTTTTAAGCTTAAAAGCAGTACCATCTTGAGGAAGACAATTTTGGTTTAAAAAAAAGGTTTCGTTGGAGGGATAAAATAAACTTTAGCCATTTCTAAGAGACTACATTATCAAATAATGGATTCCAGCTGTGGAACAAAAATAATGTAAGGTCAAGCAGAGCATCAGTTGGTGAAGTGTTGCCATCGCTCTGTCTTAAAGTGCTACATTTCGTTAGGGATTAGGGGCACCCACATTGTCCACTGCCTCCAGCTGTCCCTTTTAAACTGGTAGTACCACAGTCCCGTCATTCTAGATTGTATTAGATGTCTTTAAAATGTTTGAATCAGTGCAAAACCTGAGTTCTTTTACTTCTATTACCTCAGTCTTCCTACCCTCCTTCCCACCATGGGGTCTAAATCATCTTATCTGATTTTTTTTATAGCATAAAATGATTTTAATATCCCTTCCCTTCTTTAGCCTTCCATATTACAACCCGTCCCAGCCGTATTCATCGGCCTATTCCTGGCTTTCCTGTTTTGGTGTTTCGGTCCATTGTGGTAGAGAAAGGTACAAGCACTACTGTTGAGTCCTTGTCTGTTTGTCCCCGTCACCTGTTTGTGCCATATTTGTAATATAGTGCATGGCAAAACCACACAGGTATTTCGTTACCTGAAGCAAACCCTTCATTTAGTATGCCATGTGTTGTGTCATATGAATGATTTGAACGATCAACTAATCGCATAACATTTTGTCTTGTTTCCTTTGTAGTACTGCTAACCATGAATTAATTCCAACCTAACCAGTTGTTAATGTGCTGCCTTTAACTGAGTCTTTGTCTCTAGCAAACTGGAGTAAACTAAGAATTGCTGCAATATCGTACCCCCCCCCAATTAAGTGTTTAATCAGATTTGAATGAGAAATGAAGCGTTTGCCTCTTTGAAATTTTCAGCCAGCTTTCTTCCCCTCCTCCTCTCCCTCTTCTACTCCGTAGTGTAGAGTTTCTTCCTTTCAACTCTTTACCTGTATTTACACTGTGGCTGTGAAGACAAAAAAGGATAAGATTAGCATAATGAGCTATTGGCTCACAATCTCAACCCCAGTGTGTACATACTTATGGACAGGGAGCCTGCTTCCTCCTCTCTGTCTCTCTGCCTGCTTGTGATCTCTGTCAAATAAATAAATAAAATCTTAAACAACAACAAAAAAATTAAGGAGTACTCGCGTGGGTCTCGGTTTAAAAAAAAAAAAAAAGTATAGGATAGGAGTATAAACCTATCCTCTATCTCTCTGAGCCTTGATCTGCAACATCAGAATATTTCTTTAAAAGCCAGCTTTCTCATTAAGACTCTCAGTATGCTAGTGAAAGGAAAGCTGTCTGCCAGAGCATGTTAGTTTCATAACGCCCTCTGAAAGTTAGTAGGGAGTCGCCCACCCATGCTTACCTGCAACAAGCATGCGTGTTAGTAGAACATATGAGATAATCCATGACATTACTACATTGGACATGGTCTTTACCAAAAGTGTCCAAGAGGCAGGGTCCTAATAGTACTTCCCTGTCTTGAACCCCATCTGATCTTGTCTTCTGTGGTTTCACATTAGAGGATCAAAGCTTAGACCATTTTCTTTCTGCCACCTTACCCACTAGCTACTTGTGTAAAACTACCCCAACATAGAAATCTGGTTTTTATCAAGAAATAAACATTTAGGCAGACATGTAGTCCAGGCATCCGTGTATATCAGTTAGTTGTAATATACGGATACCGGAGTAAGTAAAGCAGGCTCGGCCCACAGGTTTTCTTAGAAGTCACTATTAGGTTTCAACTGTAATGAAATTGAAAACTGCCTAAGACTTTCCTGAGCTGTATCAGACTTGCACACAACTGTCCTCTAAAACTGTTCCTGCTGTCACGGCTCTCCTCACACCTGTACTCCCTCACCTTTTTTCCTTTGCTTTTTAAAATGTATTCTTACGCAAAGATAAGGTTTTTCTAATATTCTGTTAAGTATTCAGGATTCTCTGGAACCAAGGGGTTAATAGGTATGAAGAGAGAGGGAAGAATGTGATATTGACTCTTGGTTTCTTTCCACACAGAAACCCTGGCCCTGGATGCCCATGTTGGCTGCCCTGGTTGCGGTGACAGCCATCGTGCTGTACGTGCCAGGTCTGGCCAGAGCGTCTCCATGAGAGCGTTTCTTGAGTCCGTACACCGTCCTCCCTTTAGAAGCTGGCATCACACTCATGCTGGGGACAAACAGAACCATTTTCTTCCTTTTTACCTCTTAAGACAGCAGAAGTGCAAGAATACAGCTGTAGGGTCATTGCTTTAAATTATATAAAATGTATCTATCTATAAAGAGGATATAAAATTGTGACTTTATTCTACTGTAAGCAATAATTTGCTTGCAATTTTTCATGTAATTTTTAAATTAGTATGTTGAGATTCTGAATATTATGGTGGCCTAAAGTAGGCTTCTTGGTACACCAAATTATTTATAACATTAAATTTATGGGTATTTTACTCTGAATTCTAATGGCCAGATAATTCATTTTTCTGATTCGATAACTACCCAAACCAAACAGCCAGTACATACATGGGAAGAGAGGCCCTGTGTGCTCAGTGCCTATCAGTTTGAAATATATACACATATATATATATTTTTTACATATTTACGCCATTTTTACTTGTTATAAAACCACTGAGCTATTGGGAACAAGACTTAGAGACAACTATTTGTGTGGATTTTCTTTCTTTCTTTCTTTCTTTTTTTAAGGAGAAATACACTTGGAAAATATTCTGTTCTAGTGATAATTTGGGGAATATGTGCACGCTTGTTCAGCCTTAATGTGACTTGACGATGTGGAGGACATCAACTTTGAAAAACTTTCCATGAGAGTGTGTATTTTCTTGAGCAAACTGAAATATTTCTGGGAGCAAAAACAATTCTACAATTTCAGTGCAGTAAACCAAACTGTTGAGTCAATTGGAATGTAATTTATTAAACCTCATGTATTTAAAGAGATATTTTCTTTAAAAGCCAAGTTACTTTCCCATATACAGCATTTTAGGAAGCATGATTTTTTTTTCTATCATCTCTTCCTCCAAGCATGTTTAATTGAAGAAAGAATTAATATCTCTTTAGATAAGCTTTTACTGACTTAATTTGGTTATGATATTTCAAAGCTAATTCATGTTCAAGGTGAGCTGTTGTTACTTACCAACAGATTTCCTGATCGGGTATGCAAATGGTTATTTTCTTTTTACTGTTGTTAATTGGGACTTTCTGTTTATGAGAAGCATTATTCCCAAGATTAATAGTGTTCCATGCACAGTGAGGCACCTAAACACTGCTTGATGTTATAAATTTAAAACACAGAAGTGAAAGTTTAGCTATGGTTTTGTGCGGCACCACAGTTATGTCAATAAAATTTATTTAGGTCATAGAATATCCTAAAGTATCACATAGTTAAATTTTTCAGTCAATGAAGACTGGGAGGGAATGTCAGTGAATTGGCTTGAATGTTCTGTGGCAATCCACAGGCCTAGCCAAATGTTGATAGAAGTTTAGGATATAATTTGCCTTGTGATGTTTGGCAGTCATTGTTTATACTTTAAAGGTTATATTTTAAGCTATTTGGGATTTACTGTTGGGAGGATCACTAGATTTATGGAGGAATTAGTCACAAACGACTTGTAGAAAATGCTGTCATATAGTTCATTTCATCGTTTTCTGTTGCAGGAAGCCACTCCACCACAGAATGCTAATATGCCAGTGGTACCCAGTACCTCTTGTATATAGGTTATTGCAAATATTGTTCTGAAATGCTTAACTTCAGAATTACATTTTTTAAAGTAAATAATTGTTTTAAATCTATTTTGTAAAGATATAAAGTACAATAGAATTTCTGGAGTACAGATTAAACTATTTGCACTAACACACGTGATGTGCATGATTTAATAAAATAACTTTACTCTCCCTATGCATTTTTGAGTTGGATATCATTGAACTCTTAGTGTTTACTATTAGATTGTTAATAATCTTTTCTTGAAATGACTCTTAATGCAACATAATATATATTTGGTGTCCTTCAGGGTTTAAAAGAAAACACCGAGCTATTACCTTTCAGTTTTATTAACCTTTTATTCAACTTACTGCTCTAATTTTTCTCCCTTTTACGATGGTTATTGTTAAAACATGACTCACTTGCCAGACAAGTCTCTTTAAATGTAGAGTCTAGTATCAATATTTACTTTATTCAAATTGAATTAATGGGTTTTTGCAGTTACTGCCAGTTTTTCTTAGGAATATAAATGAGTTTATTCATAAGCAATACCTCCAGTTTCATTCAGTTTACTTCCAGGTTAAATAAAGAGTAGGATTATTCACTGGTAGTAATAGTCATTAAGAAATTTTAATCATAGTAGTTAAGATTGAACAACTGTATAATGATATATTTAAGAATTACCCAGAGGTACTGCATGGCTGGCTCAGGAAAGGAACGTGGCACTGAAGCTACACAGATCTAGCTCCCTGGCTGTGCCTTTTAGCAGCTTTTGCCTTGAGGGCAAATCACTTACCTTCTTTGAGTCTCCAGTTCCTCATTTATAAAATGGAGAGAGTACTATCTAGATGCCTAATAATAGTATGAAAATTAAAAAGTAACATGTGACGTGTCATTCGAGTGGTAAATAAGTGTTTATGAGAATGTCACACTGGAAAAACTGCAGATATTTAAGTTTCAAGAGAACCAGTAAAGCTATTTAAAATGAATTGGTAACTCAACTGTTGAGACTTTCTACCTGTGTGAATTAGACGTAACTGGAGTATCATGAATCCTGAGAAAGCATCATCACCTAGCTCTGTTCATCCCCTTCATGACTGTGTCTTTGGGAAGTAGTATGCTTAGTTTGATAACAGGCCAAGGCTTACAACAGTTTGGTATTCTTGTTGCAACTGCCTTCAGAGTCACTCTGGGTCACATGTGAAAACCAGTCACACTGCTGAACAGTAAGAGGCTTGCAACTAAAAATAGTATTGCCTCGCTTGATCTCTCGCTTTAATCACCAGATTCTACCCCCAGTGTTTCTCGGCTCCTTCCAGTGATTATATCTACTGTCAAAAGGATGGAAATCTGCCACATACAAACTACATACAACTTCAATAACTTAAATAAACTACATACAACTTTAATAAAACAACTTTGATAAAAACGTACAGCCTTGTTTCAAAAAATTCACTTCTAGAAATTTTGAAAACATAATTATGTGCACTAAATTTTGACTATCAGGACATTTAATGTGGTGGGGTCTTTTGTTTGTTTTGTTTGTTTGTTTTTTGTAATAGTGATGGGTAAATAACCTAAATATCCAGCAGTGGGTCATTGGTTAAATAAATAAATATTGATACCCCTACAGATGACTGTGCTTACGAAGTGTATGGGAAGATATTCATAAGGTATATTACGGTAAAAGAGTTTGCTGGTATAGAATAACCCTGGTTTTAAAGAAAAAGATGTAGAATATAGAATATGTTTATATAAGCAGGAGGACTCAGATTTATATCCAGGCCAAGTAAGTAGTGCTTCTGTCAGTATGATTTTGGGTTGGTTATCTTCTCCTTTTATAATTTCTGATTTATTTTTCGTAGTAAATAGTGCTCGCTTCGGCAGCACATATATTTTCATAGTAAATATATGGTGCTCTTGTAAATTTTTTAAAGTTTTTTTTTTTGTTTTACTTTAAATTACAAACAAAAAGTATTCTGCAAAATTCCAAATTGGTTTCCATAATTGAATGAGTAAGTAACTTGTCAAAGTACCTACATTTAAAGGGACTGATGTTCATTTGCACTTAATGAGTTCTGGTGTGTTCATTTCAAAATTGGACTTACACTTTTAAACATGTTTTGTGCATATGTGTACGTAGAATTCTAGAAGAGCCTTTATCCATGCTTACCTTTTGCCTATCAGGGAAAAAATCCAGGGAATTTTTGACTCAGAGTAAGAATAATTGTTACAAAGTTGAGAATTATGATGATTACTTTGTCTTTTGCTATACCACATTGTGTCCCAGGCTTCAATGGTTTTATATCCATTCATTTAACAAATATTTAGTGAGTGACTAGTATGACACACTGTACTAGATCCTGACATTACTCGGTCCCTGTTGTTACAGAGTTTTTGTATAGAGGAGAAATACAGGCAAGGAAGTTGGCATTTACAGTACTGGATAGGAAAGGAAGACATAAGAGCCAGTGGGACCATAGAAGAGGGGTACACTTCCTCTGACTTTCAGCCACCCAACCACCCAAGCCAGAAACACCTGGCTGTGGAGCCAAAGGTAAGTTTCCCTTCTAGGAGGTCAGGGTAACCAGACTGGTTTCTCTCGAAGTACCTGGCTTTGCAAACCAGTAAGATCTGAGATTGATTTTCCTAGAAAAGACATTATGGTTGGAAAGCATTTTTTAAAGATTTATTTATTTATTCTTAGAGAATCTCAAGCAGACTGCTGGGCACAGAGCCCCATTGGGACTCATTCTCACAACCCCAAGATCATGACCTGAGCTGAAATAGAGTAAGACGCCTAACTGACTGAGCCATCCAGGTGCCCCTAGAGAGCATTTCTAAGGCTTTATGGTCTGTCTTGGAGTTTTGCCCTATTGAATAGTCTGAACCATACCTTGCAAGTAACGGGTTAAAATTAAGGTGTTTTGGGTTTGTTTTTTTAAAGCCAGTGAAGTGTCATAACCAGACAGGTTCTTTGAAAAGATTCTCCCATTAATGGGCTGGGGCGTGGATTGGGTGGAGCCAAAAGTCCCTTGCACATGGAATCACGTGTTCACTGTATCTTACTGCATGTGTTTACAGTGCTGCTCATTCAGGAGATGAGGCAGCTGCATATTTCTTCCCAGAGATTAAGCATGTTTCAGGGCTCCTGGGTGGCTTAGTTGGGTAAACATCTGCCTTTGGCTCAGGTCATTATCTCGGGGTCCTAGGATGAGCTCCACATTGGGCTCCCTACTCAGTGGGGAGCCTGCTTTTCCTTCTCCCTCTGCCTGCCATTCCCCCTGCTTTGCACTCTTGTGCTCTCTCTCTGACAAATAAAATCTTAAAAAAAAAAAAAAAAAGATTTAGCATGTTTCAGCCCAGATCTTGTAATACATCATTTACTACCCTTGTCATATAAGGACACTGAGATCAAGCCTATGAAAAAGACAAGAACATTGAAAATAAAAGCAAAAGTGTCTGGGGTGGGGGATGGGGTGGAGGAATAAAGGAATTATTGCTGGTTATGCTTCTGCAGTCTACAGATGCTTTTCATTTTGACCTTTTGAATTGGCCCAAGTACATCTAGGTAGCCAAATTTCATTTAGCAGAGATTCAGACTTCTGTGAAATTACAGACTACAGGAGTTTTTTATCCTGAATTTTTATGTATGTCCCATTGTCTTGTTCCACGTAGAATTTGAAGCAGGCATGCCTGCTTGAACAGCATACCTGTCCCTCTTACGTTGGCAGGGATCCATTTCTGAGAGCCCGAGAACACTTCTTGGTGGCGGGCTCTCCAAGCAGCCAAAGAAGGAACACCAAAGGCACTAAAAAACCTCAACCATTTCCACTTCTTGAATCCCAAGTTTCTGTTGTGTATTACTGCACTGTTGATCAAATCTTTGCATAATTATGCCATTCTAGTTGTGGCTGAAAACTTGCTCTGAGATAATTAGCGTGTGCTTATTTAACCACCCCATCAAAATACCTCTCCCCATCCCCTGCCGTGTACTCCATAACTATAAAGAGTTAACATGTATTGGATATTTTCAATCAAATTTTTATTTTCCTTATAAAGGCGGTGTATATAAAGCTCATCACATTTTCTTCTACAAACTGAATTTGATATCGTTTTAAAGTTGGACATTCTAACTTAGCACTTCTTGTAGTTAATAAAATCACATTTTTATTTTTTTATTAACATATAATGTATTATTTGCTTCAGGGGCACAGGTCTGTGAACATCAGGCTTACACAATTCACAGCACTTACCATAGCACATACCCTCCCCAGTGTCCCATCACCCAGCCACCCCATCCCTCCCATCCCCCTCCACTCCAGTAACCCTCAGTTTGTTTCCTGAGATGAAGAGTCTCTTATGGTTTGTCTCCCTCCCTGGTCCCATCTTGTTTCACTTTTTCCCTCTCTTCCCCCACGAACCCCCGCCTGCCTCTCAAATTCCTCATATCAGAAAGATCATATGATAATTGTCTTTTTCTGATTGACTTATAAAATCACATTTTTGAAAAAACCATGACTGGAACCTCTGCATTTCCCTCTTAGTTGATCCTAACACACCAAATGTTTTTCTTCTCAGTACTTCAGCACGTACATGTTTTAATCCACACAACACCAGGTTAATGTTTAACCCCCTATGTCAGATAGTGGTCTGATTTTCAATATACTTACGTTTCAAGCAGTTTGAAATGGGTGTTCTAATTGTACTTGTGGAAGCGCCTGGGTGGCGCAGTTGGTTAAACGTCTGACTCTTGGTTTCAGCTTAGGTCATGGTCTCAGGGTTGTGACATCAAGCCCCATGGCAGGCTTTGCGCTCAGTGTGGGGTCTGCTTGAGATTCGCTCTCCCATCTTCCCCTCCTGTTCATGCTCTTGTGCGCTCTCTCGCTCTCTCTCAAGTAAATAAATCTTTTTTAAAAAATTGTACTTTGGGGTCAGTGCTCCTTGGAAGTGTATGCCCTACCCTGGAGCCTGTCCCTGATGCTCCCAGACAGAGATGGGCACTTCTTCCTGGGTTCCACCTTAGTGCCGCTTGAACCATGGCTTGCTCCATACTCTTATCTGTTTACATAACTGCCTTTCCTGCTGGGTCTCAATCTCTTCAACAGCAGAGGCTGAATTCTGTTTATCTGTAGATCCCTGGTGTCCAGCACCATTTCTGGGTCTTAAGGGGAGTTCAATAAACATTTGATGCAAAAAAAAAAAAAAAAAAAAACCACAAAAACCAAAACCATGAAATGTTTACCCTGCTATTTTCTCAGAACATTTCTTTCTCCCCTCCCTCTCCATCTCTCTCTCTCTGCATACATAAAGTGGTTTACGTAGGAAGTCATTGGTAGCATTTCCAATGCTGCAGAAATAAACTAACGTGGTAAGTAAGAGTTTCCACAGCAAAATTATCACTCCAAATACTACATAGCCAGCATCTCCTGAGTGATTCTTTAAATGCTTCTGGTCTGATACATTGCACCACTCATAATTGAAGGAATGGACCTTCTTGCTGTGAGAAAATGATATGAACAGGCCCATTATTTCTTAGAGAATCCATGAATGTATTCAGTGATGTAATTTAGGAAAAAAGCTTTGCATTTTAAATTAGGTGGTAGATTACATATGTGCTGTGTCCACATACAGCCCATATTATCAGTGAAGATGAGTAAGTACGATACCTGGAGTAAATAGTACCTTCTGTATGTCCAAGTGATCTGTCTTTGAATACTTAAAATTCATTTATTTTTCTGCTCTTGTTTTATAGCAAGATCCTTAAAACCTGCTGTTTTAGTTACCCATTGTCATATAACAAGTTATCCCCAAATCTGTCAACAAGGGTATCCCAAGCCTGTATTATCACAATTTCTGAGGATCCAGGAGCAGCTAAGCTGGGCGGTTCGGAACAGGGTCTCATGAAGTTGCAGTCAAGCTGGGATTGGAGGAGTCCTTTACAAGCTCACTTAGGCGGCTGTCGGCCTCAGGCTTTAGTTTCTCACCATAGGGCAGCTCAGACACAGCAGTTGTCTTCCCCCAGAACCAGTGATGGAAGTCTTTTGAATCTCTAAAGTGACATGTCGTCACTCTGCTATATTCTCATTCTCTTGGTTACACAGACTAACCCAGGTACAAGGGTGTGGATACTGAGAGGCAGCAGGGATCACTGGGAGCCAGTTTGGAGACTGGTTCCTCACCTAACTTCCCATTAGGAAACCTGAATTGTTGGCAGACTTGATTTTATAAAAAATACATATATATATATCAAAATGGACAAATTAAAAAGACTTTTGTAAGAATTACATCTTTCCCTCGTATCATTATTAATGTAGAAAGTCCAAAACGAGAGCCCTTGGGAAGTACATTTCTTTGGGTGACAAATTTTCAAGCTTGTGCTTCCTCAAGGTAACCGTCATACCTACAACTTAAGTTCAAAAGGTTTTATCAAGATTTCTCAAAGTAGATCTCTTAAAACTATGTCCTTCAACCATTATGTTATGTGAAAAGCTAAGGAAATGGTTTCTATTGGACACTCTGGGCTAGATGCACCTCTCCTCACAGCTTACCCCCCCCCCCCCCGCCATGCCATTAACTGCTGGTTCCCTCTCTGCCTTCCCCTGACTAGACTAGAAGCTCCCCAAGGGTTTCTACTGGGTCTTTACTCACTTCGGTGAGTACTTAAAGCTTAGTACAGTGGCTAGCATGTATTAGATACTCAATAAATATTTGTTGGGTAAAGGAAGTAGAAGCCATCTTCAGGTGGACTTGAAACACTACTTCTCTAGTTGTTCCTGGTAGCCATTTGTAGATAGTGTGATGGTATGGAATAAAATCATTGGTATGGAATAAAATCAATTAGTCACAGCAAACTTTCTGTTCCCCTGGATGTAAATTTGACTGTGGAAGAAGGCCTTGTTTTTCGTTTTTGCAGATTTTTGGCCTTTTTTTTTAAGATTTTATTTATTTGAGAGAGAATGAGAGAGAGCACAAGAGGGGGAAAGGTCAGAGGGAGAAGCAGACTCCCACTGAGCAGGGAGTCCTAGTGAGACTCCAGAATCATGACCTGAGCCAAAGGCAGTTGCTTAACCAACTGAGCCATCCAGGCATCCCTGGACTTTTTAAAAGTACACTTTAACACTACAGTGAGAAAAGCTGGACCTTATTTTCACAAATTACCAAGTAGAAAGGTACTGAATATGCATTTATCCCCTGCTTTGTCTCAATGAGGTTTTAAAGTAGCCTATACAGATACCTAAGATAAGGAATAGCATGGTTGAAATGAATATGGGAGGGGGAAAGAACAAAATAAAGAATGAGGATATAAAGTAGAGTGAAAACAGAAGGGGGAGAAATTATTCTATGCTCCCCTGCACTATGGCTCTAAGCTTTCTAATAACCAAGACAAAATCCAAATCAGTTACCACAGTCCATGTCCATAAGATTAATAATAAATTATTGAGATGTATGGGCACTTGATAGGAATTTCTCTCAGGGCTTTTTAAAAAATGCCTGGTATGTTCCACTCGATTTTGCTGTGAGCCTAAAATTGCCCCAGAAAATAGTCTTTAAAAAATGTACCTTGTATGATCTATGGAGTCCTGAGTATCTTCTTTTAAAAAGTATACAAAGTAGATGAAAGAGATTAACAGCATTTGTCAAAACTGGAAAGGGCAAGCAAAGATTTATTATACTATTTGCTCTATTTTTATGTATATTTGAAATTTCCCACAATATTTTTTTAAGAATTATTTATTTATTTATTTTAGAGTGCAAGCAGCGGGGAAGGGACACAGTGAGAGAGAGAATCCTTCAAGCTGACTCCCCACTGAATGTGGAGCCCGACTCGGGGTTCCATCTCACGATCCTGAGATCGTGACCTGAGCAGAAACCAAGAGTCAGACACTTAACCAATTATGCCACCTAGGCACCCCCACAATAATTTTTTTAAGATTTTATTTATTTATTTGATAGAGACAGTGAGAGAGGAAACACAAGCAGGGGAGGAGGGAGAGGTAGAAGCAGACTCCACACTGAGCAGGGAGTCAGATGCGGGGCTTGATCCCAGGACCCTGAGATCATGACCTGAGCCAAAGGAAGACGCCACCCAGGCGTCCCACCCCACAATAATTTTTTAAGTGTGTTTTTTTTAGTAGCATTTTTATTAAAGTCAATAATTGGACTTAATATCATTCTGACCCCAAATTTTCGGTATTGTATTAGCTAATGCTATACAGGATAAGAAATGCAACAGAGGGCTGGAAAGGAAAACAAATTTGTCATTTTCAGATCTTTTAATGATCTGTACAGAAAACCCAAAAGCATCTATGAATTATTAGGACTCACAGGAGTAGAATGAAGGTTGCTCAGTATAAGACAAACATACAAATATCAAGAGTTTCTAGGGGTGGATGGGTGGCTCAGTCAGTTAAGCATCTGCCTTCGGCTCAGGTCATGATTCCAGGGTCCTGAGACTGAGCCCCGCATCGGGCTCCCTGCTCAGCGGAAAGTCTTTCTCCCTCTCCCACTCCCCCTGCTTGCATTCCCTCTCTTGCTGTCTCTGTGTCAAATAAATAAAATATTTTTCAAAAAGTGTTTCTAAATACCAGTAACAGTTTGTTTTAAAATATAATAGGAAAATAGAACCTATGTATGATAGCATCAGAAACTATGAACTACCTGGAATAAAGCTTTGAATTAATAGAGAAATATGCTGTGGTTGTGAAGGATAAGGGTCAGAATCCTAAAAATGTCAATTCTCCCAAAATTAATTTATAAATATAATGTAATTCCAGTGGGATTTTTCTTTGACAACATAAATAAAAGAACTGATAGATTTCTGAGGAAATTTAAAGTTTCAAGAATTGCCAAGAACTGGGGCGCCTGGGTGGCTCAGTGGATTAAGCCGCTGCCTTCGGCTCAGGTCATGATCTCAGGGTCCTGGGATCGAGCCCCGCATCGGGATCTCTGCTCCGCAGGGAGCCTGCTTCCTCCTCTCTCTCTGCCTGCCTCTCTGCCTACTTGTGATCTCTCTCTCTCTGTCAAATAAATAAATAAAATCTTAAAAAAAAAAAAAAAAAAGAATTGCCAAGAACTTCTGCAAAAGATAAAGGACAGACTTGCTCCATCAAACTTCCAGGCTTCAAGAAAGCTATAATGACTTATTATTATTTTGTTTTTAAGATTTTATTCATTTATTTGAGAGTGAGCATGAAGAGGGGAAGGGCAGAGACTCCCTGTTGGGCAGGGAACCCCATGCTGTACTTGATCCCAGGACCCAGAGATCATGACCTGAGCCGAAGGCAGACACTTAGCCAACTAAGCCACCCAGGTGCCCCAAAAGCTATAATGATTTAGAACACAGTATTAGAGCAGAGGTAGACACATACATCCACATACAGTGGAACAAAAGAGCTCAGAAATCAAGCACCTGTGGGATCTTGGTACGTTGTAATATAGATCTCATTACATCGTAAGTCATGGAGAAATAATTCAATAAATAGTTTGAGGACAGTTGGGTTTCCGTATGGAAAAAATAAAAGCCAGTCTTTATATAAAAAATTAAATGCCAAGTAAATTAAAGACACATTATTAGGGAAAAAAAGAGGGTGGGACAAGTAATTGTTTGACCTTGGTGTTGGGTTAATTTACTAAGGTAAAAATAAATTCAACTATATTAACATTAAAAACTTATGCAATGGGGCACCTGGGTGGCTCAGTGGGTTAAGCCTCTGCCTTTGGCTCGTCAGGATCCCAGAGTCCTGGGATCAAGCCTTGTGTCCAACTCCCTGCTCAGTGGGAAGCCTGCTTCTTCCTCTCCCCCGGCCTGCCGCTCCTTCTGCTTGTGCTCTCTCTCTCTCTGTGTCACATAAATAAAATCTTTCTTAAAAAATGTGTGAGACTGACCAACAATCCCCCTTCTGATTATATATATTAGGGAAACTCACGTGTGTGTATGTGTGTGTGTGTGTGCAAGGATCCTTGTTCATGGAAGCATTGTAGATCATAGCAAAAACTGAGAAATAACCTAAATGTCCATCAATAAGGAAACACAAATTATGGTTTGTGGCTGTGTGAAGGAGTACTATCCAACATTAACTGTTAACAACTAATGAATGGGTTTATATGTATCAACTCTGCTACGGTTCAAACAATATTGAATGAGAACCACCACTCAGTTGCCTATGTAGCAAAAATGTAACTGTGACAGTAGAAATACTAACTTGGGGCACCTGGGTGGCTCAGTGGGTTAAGCCTCTGCCTTTGGCTTAGGTCATGATCTCAGGGTCGTGGGATCGAGCCCCACATCGGGCTCTCTGCTTGGTGGGGAGCCTGCTTCTCCCTCTGTCTCTGCCTGCTTCTCTGTCTACTTCTGATCTCTCTCTCTGTGTCAAATAAATAAATAAATAAATAAATAAATAAAAGGAAATACTACCTTGGTTTATTTGCTTCCGGGATGGTGGTGGAAGGGAAATAAGTCTCAGAGACGTGAAGGAGAAAGAGAAAGGACACCAGCTCTAACTGAAATGGGTCCTTTATTTCTTTAAAGAAAAAGAAAGGTTCATTTTTGATGACAGGTACATGGGTGTTTCTTACACTGTCTTCCATGCTTTGCATTTGAAGAAAAGTTCTGCTATTTCCATTGAGCAGACTGTCTCTGTAAGAAAGAGAAGCTTGTTTTCCCTGGGCAAGTGCTAGCTAGCTAGCTCTGGGCCCAGGCGGGTGTCAGCTGAGTGACCAAAACTCACTATTTTATTTTGCTTGATATTGTGCCTTTAAAAAAAAAAAAAAGTGTTTTAAATGCACTATACCATCCTTTGAAGCTGTTTCTTCAGAATAATGCCATCCTTATGGACGAAGGACATACTACACGCAAGCTTTCAGCAGCTCGGCCTCAGGCAGGCTGTGACAATATTCCTGAGAATTGCAGCTTACTCAGGAGTTTCCCTGAAAAGGAGAAGGAATTCCCAATCAAGCGAATTCTTTGGTGTCAGCCAAGGAGTTCACCGAGCCAGGCAAACCGCTGGAGGTTCTCTGGCCTCCTGGGCGTTCCCTGGAGCAGCAGCCTCCTTGTTTTGCAGGGAGGTGTTGGCTGGGACGTGGGTCCTGCACGCAGGGGGTGGCCCGCCCTCCTAACCAGGAGGAGCAGCCTCTGCCTGCCTGTGCGTCCAATGGCGGTGAGGCTGTGGGCACCCTGCTGGAAAGCAGACAGGCCTTGTCTGCCTCTCGGCCCGGCAGATGGTACACCATGCAGGAAAATGCAGAAAATCCTTTGCATTTTCAGGAGAAACTGGAGACTGGACATCATGGTCCCATTCCAGACTGAAGGGGAGGGAAGAATGCCATGTGAGGCAAACAAAACCCGTGTTCAGGCTCCCTTGGGCCAGTGGGGCTCCCAGCTGGCAACCTCTGTTCTAATCAAGACTAGATTTATAAAGAACCAGAAGCGCCTTATGCCAGAGTCGGACTTCATAGAACAATAAAATGTTCCAAAAATCTTGCAGCTAGGCAACTTTTATGCCAACTTTTTCTTTTACTGCACAATAACATTTTTTGTTTTGTTTAAGGAAAAAAAAAACAGCTACTATTTACTTTAACCATGGCATTAAAGAAAGGCCATTACACACCTAAAAAGTAGGGTTCACCTACCTAATAGTGGCCCACAATTCCTTCTGAAACTCTGGACAGCCAAATGCGTTTTGGAATCAAAAGTTGTTTACATGTTTGAAAGGTAGTATGGTACACATAACAACCCATAATAAAATGTAAAATTTCTGCAGCGAACCATATGAATACTAGACGAAGTGGAATCAGTAAAGGCTATAAATAACCACGTGTCAGTTCAGGACAGGATTTCCTGCCAAATGAGTTTTGGTGCCAAACTGAAAAACCTGGTTTCAGAGGTTTTTGGATTGTGGACCTGTATCAAAAAAGGGAAGGTCCTTTAAATGGACGAGCTTTATGAAAACCTTAGCATGTTGCCCTTACCTCTCTCTCAGGTCACCCTAGAGCCCTGGAGACTGCTCTCCTGGTCGGACATTTGGGAGCTTCTGAAGGAAGCCAAGACAAATCTTTCCATGCTTCCCCATCCTCATCTGGCTCCCTCCTGTGGCAGCATTTTATAATGGCAAGTGCTCCTTGCCAAGGGATCCTAGGTCCTTGTATCTCTAGCTGCATTGGTTCTTGTTCTAATCTACCCAGGACTCACTTCTCCTCTTTAGAGGGCACTTCCGTTACTGGAATGCACCTCTCCAAGCTGGCACAAGGCCCCTCGAGCTTCGTTCCTTCCTTTCTCAAGTGACAAAATTACCCTTCATATGTTCAGTGCCTTCTGGAGTGAAGGTGGTCTGTCGGGGTTTTCAAGAATAGTTCCCAGAGGGATCTGAATTGTAGAGCGTGGTGGGATTGGTCAGTTTGACATAGCTTCCTGTCCACGTGTCAGGAGTGGACGAGTTATATGTTTGAACAACCAGATCATACTGATGGCTCACATTGTTTTAGGAACAAATGACTTCTCTGGGAGAGCAGCTTGAGAAATTGAAGGGGGCAAGACTGCAGACGGGCTTGAAGGACAGGAAAGATTTTATTGGGGCCGTAACAGAAAGGCACTGATTGCAAGGGGAAGGCAGGAAAGCGTATGAGTGGGTTCCGGTAGCCTGGAGCTTCCCTGGAGGAAAAGGATTTGGAAGGACACCAGGAGGAGGAAATTTGTTTCAGGTGGCTGAAGTGGCTGAAGCAGAGGGACCTGGGTGTGCCCCTGAAAGGTGCAGAGGTCGCCTCGCTGCGGCGGAGGATTCGTGCATTTGGTTGTGAGGAGCCAGCGAACTGGCTTAAGCAGAAAAGAGAATTTATCACGAAGCTATACCAAAGGGCATTTCTGCTTCTGTCGCTCTGTCCCTGCTGGTGTCCTTCAAAATTTCCCTTGGCAGGCGCCTGGGTAGCTCAGTTACTTAAGTGTCCAACTCTTGCTGTCATCTCAGGTCTTGATCTCAGGGTCATGAGTTCAAGCTCCGAGTTGGGCTGCACACTGGGCATGGGGCCTACTTTTAAAAAAAAAGAAGAAAAAGTCCCTAGGCAGCATTCCTGCTCTCAGCCCCTAAGGGGCTTTTTCTGTGACCCTCTTTCTCTGAGCACTTCCCATCACAGGAGTTCCCTGAGTGTAGCTTCTCTCCCTCAGTCATCAGTGACCTCCAATGGCAGGGCTGTGCCTCACTCACCCTCGCTGCCCTCCAGCCCCCACTGCCCCGGGAAGCATATCCTGTGAGTTTCAGATTTCCTCCACGTTGGCCCTGCCTTGGCATCCCCATGGGGAGGTACCCACGTTCCCTTTCTGTATTGTGCCCTGGAGTCCCTTGCAAGGATTCCCGACTCAGGTGGAACAGTTATTGGATCTCTACAATCAAAGCTCTTTGTCCAGGCAGGATGTTTTCCATTCCAGGAATTCTAAGAGGGTCCAGAGTGACCCATGGGAAGAGGATGAGGTGATCACAAGTTTCTCTGGTTCCTGGGTGGTTCTGCACAAGAAAAGGAATTGCACCCTTTGCTTGGCTTCTCCAGACACCAAGCTGAGAGCCTTTGTTAATTAAGCACAGGTGTACTTCCTTTTCTTTGTAACTTTTTACTTTCATGGGACTTCAGACTTACAGAAACATTGCAAGAGTAGCACAAGGAACTACATGTGAAGGAACCCACACGTACCCTTCACCCAGATTGGCCAGTTGTTTACCTTCTGCCCATTTGCATTATCACTCCGTGTATTTGTACACACACATTTTTTTTTCTGAACTGTTTGAGAAAGTCAGCTCATTCGTGGTGTTTCTTTACCCCCGTAATCTTTAGTGTGTATTTTCTAAAAACAAGGACATTCACTTGGTTTTGTTTTCCTTACCAGGAATGTAAAACGGTTTCTTGGCCCTGACAGGTGTTTACTGAGAAATGGCCGGGGGGGGGGGGGGGGGGGGCGGTTCTCATGGATTTGAAGAATTTAGTTGCACAGTTGTCATAGCGGTCCCTTTCCAACGACTCTGCAGTGTCAGAAGCCCACACCAAGGTGTGGGACCAGAGCATCTTTGTGACTTGGAAAAGTCTGCCTGTCGTTTCTGGGTGGAAATATGAGCCTCGGCACAGCACCGAAGCCAGGCGTGATTAGGGAAGGTGGCATCAGTTAAGCTAGAGGGCCTCAGCCGTTGCTGTGTGTTTCCTGTCTGGGCGGGGCAAGAGGCCAGGAGGAGGGGCTCAACGGCGCTGGTGGAGGCCGGTTTCTCTTCCATCTCAGCCCTTGTCTCAGGTGGTAGTTGCCGTCCTCACGCAGGCCTGGAAGCTGCCTTCCTGCCATAGTCATCTGCAGCGGGGAACTCCATATCCCTCCTCTCAACCAGGTTCCCAGAGACTCCGGGATTCAGAGGCTCCTGGGAGAGCTGTGGGCAACCGCTCCATTTTTAGCAGCCCCATGTTTTTGGTGAGGCCTGGTAGATCCGTGGATAGGCAGATCAACCTTTTTCTGATTATGAAAGTATACCTGCTTATTGCAAAAAAAAAAAAAATCATAAATGTCAACAAATAGGAAGAAAGGACGCAGGTCCCCTGTAAGCCTGTTGTAGTTCTGGTGTCTGTCCTTTCAGAGTCCTGGTGACTTGGAGCAAATGTCTGTAGCTAGGAATCCACAACCTGGGGCTGTCAGAACTAGACCTATTTCTGGCTCTGCCATTACTACCTGAGGAAGGGGACCAACCTCTGAGAGCCACTTTCCTCTTCCACGACATGGGATAGTAATAGTATCTGGACAAATAAGTGAATGCAGGTCAAGGGCTTAGTCCAATGCCTGGCACAAAGGAATTGCCAACGAATCTTTGTTCTAGACAACCAAAAATGACTCATACCATACCACTGTGTGGCAGCCAGCACTTTTCTCTTAATAGCGGTTTATTCATTCAACAAATATTTTTCTGAGCACCCACTATATGCGAGGCATAGTGCTAAGTACTAGCCAGTTAGCCAAACAAAATCCTTGCCCTCATGGGACTTATGCTTTCGTGAGGAGAAGGAGAGTTAACAAACTTGTATGTATGATAAAGTATGTCATGGTCTGGTAAACTATCTAGAGGAAAGTTCAGCATGGTACTGCAGATGGAGACACCACTGGCAGGTTGCGGTCTCATATCAAATGGTCAGAGAAGGCCTCTAGGAACAGCCAACATCTGGGCAGAAGTCTGAAGGAAAGGAGAAAGCTGTGTGAATTATCTGGCAGAGAACAGCATGTGCAAGAGCCCTGGGGAAGGATCATGTTACCGTGTCTGAGGGCAAGAAGAGGTCATTGTGGCCAGGAGGGTGAGTAAGGAAAAGAGGGGCTGAAGGGGGAGGTCGGATTGGTAGTGGGGGCCCAATACAGTTGACCCCTGGAAGGATTGTAGCTATTCCTTTGAGTGAGATGAGGACCTGAGGGAGAGTTGAAGGAAAGGAGTGCTGTCATCTTCCCCTCAGGAGATCTCAGTGCTCGTGTGTCGTGTTCATGTGAACCGTGGCCCATCTCCCTGGACTCTGTCAACCAGTGCCTCCCAACCCTATGACCCCCCCTCACCCTGGAGCACCACTCAGTCCACAGCCTGCCTGGTGTAATGCTGTCCTCCCCCACCCATGACACCCCACATCCTGTTTCTCTGGACAGCACTTACACCAGGCCACATCCCCTGATGCTTTCATGATAAGCCGCACGCCCAGCCTCACCGCCAGCCTCTCACTAGCCGTGCAGCGAATGGCCCGCCATCGCTTGAGGTCTTGCTGTAAGCCAGGCCCCTACCTCAGGAGCTCTCCCAGTCCTCATAGCCATCTCACCAGCAGCCCCTCTCGTTCTCCCCTCTGCAGCTGGCACCACGATCCAGTAACTCACACGTGGTCCTGAGCTAGCAGGCACGGGAGCCAGGACCCCTGCTCAGCCTGCCTGACTCCTGAGGATGGGGACAGTGGTGGACAGAGAGGCAACACCACAGTGCGTGACATGCCACGACCACCAGACAGCAAGAGAGAAGGCTGAAGTGCTCTTTGTCCTTCCCCAAGCCCCTGCTCTGTTGAGAAACCGTCTGAGAAAGCATTTTGCAAATTTGTATAAAGCCTCACACAAACACGAGAGTAGTTTACAAAGATCATTAGAGCCTGAAATCCCAGGTTCTGGTGGGGCTCCTGATTTTTTGGATAGCTGCCTCCTCCTCGGCATTGGCATGTCGACCCCAAACACCGGAATGCCCCCAAACCTAAGTGCATCCCTCAGCTTCTCCTTGGCTTTCCTTGAAACAAAGCAGGTCTTTTATAAAGCGAGGGAGGGGTGTGTGGCAGCCTTGCTTTGGGGAACATGCTTTCACCTCCTTCCAGTTCATTGTTTTCATACAAAATTCCAGACGCGCAGGGCAGGCAAACAGAAGTCTCATTCATAGCCAGCGGGCCCCCAGGCTGCTGTGTTTCCCGCCTCCCTCCCCTCGCCTCTCATTTCAGTCTTCCAGGGCAGTGGTAATCTGCGGAAGGCCGCGGAGCTAGACTCGGGGCAAAGCAGATTTTGTTCATTGCTGTTGAGGGGGTCTGGAGGGCCTTCCCTGGGAGGGCCGCGTGGCACAGCCAGAAGAGCCCTAGATTTGCTTGTGGATAGACTAGACCGGGCACCTGGCTGGTTCTGCTGACCACGAGTCAACTGACCTTGGGCTGGCCACTTCCCCTTCTCCTTTGAAAAATGTGGTTCTCAGACTCTTTCCCCACTCCGTGCTCCCGACAGCGCCCCCTTCTCATCAGAGTTGACGTGCGCTTCTCAGTGCCACTCTGCATCTCCTTTTACCAAGTCTGCTTACTAACGTTGGCAGATTGCTGCTCGGGAGGGCCCCTTGGGGGTTCTGCTAAATCGCGTCCTGGGTAGAAAAGCCTGCCCTTTCTGAAGACACACGTTTCTGATTCGCCAAGGCGTTCCCTCTTCAGGGCCCACACCTCCCTGATGTTTGTCACTTGCAAGTAGTAAAATTACAAGCTGCACTGCACATACCTTAAGAAAAAAAAAAAGCTGAAGTCATTGAGTCCCACAGCCCCACACCTTCTGGTCGGCGCAGGGCACCGCGCTCCAGACGGGGCTGGGCAGCAGGGGAGGGCGCCAGCCATGCTGAGTGGGGCTGGGCTTCCAGAAGGTGTCTGATCACGAAATCTGAATTTGTAACGTGTTGCCGGCTTTAGGCTAGCCTTAATTTGGCTCTGGCGCTCCGGGGGAGGTGTGGGCGACCGGTCGGGGGAGATTTGCTAGCAATTAAAGGGAAGGAAAACAGCAGTGGGCCCTTTCACACGGTGTGCCGTCTTAGGGCGCAGGTGTTTTCTGAAGAACTCGGGGGGGGGGGGGGGACCTTTATTATGTATACTTCGGTGTGTCTAAACTTTACACAGTGAGCGCATACCGATTTCACACCACATTTCATAAGCCTGAGACGCCATGGATTGAAAGACACCATTATTTTATATAGTACCATAAAGGAAAGCTGCTACCAATTAACCTGTCACCAATTAGTAAGACACATCTGGGTTTTTGAGATCTTAAAGTGTAAAAAAAAATTTTTTTTTAAATCTTAGAATTGAAGGGATGCAGTAGTTTTTAAAAATTAAAATACATTTTCCATTTCTGGAAAAAAAATAGAGGTCTAGCAGATCTAGTCCTGCTCAGTGACTTATCCCCCAAAAGCTAAGAGAGTTGCTTTTGAGAATGACTTAATGTTAATTTTTAAAACTTATTTGTTTTGCATGAATGCGTCAATTAGATGCCAGGCAGGCCCTGTGCTGGGGGCTTTCTCATCCTGAGTCCATGGAGGCCTCCTGGGAACTGATAAGAAAAGTGGGCATCTTCCAGAAAAAGCAACTGATGGCCAGATGCTTGTTCCTGATCAGACTGTGAGTGAATGAGGGAGACGAGGTAGCCCGTCTCCCACCACACGCCTTCATCCAGAAGACCCAGGGCCAAGCGCCCCCTCCCAGGCCCACTCTGTGCACCCCGCTGGTTTCTGGTTCAGGGGAAGCAGACTTCCTCCTTGCTCACTCCTCTCTGCCAATCTGAGTGAGTCAGCTTCAGAATGACCTCACTGTCCTCAGCGAGCTGTTGGGCTGTCTGTTTTGTGTCATCGAGCCCCAGCCCCAGCACCTCTGCTATGGGCTTGTAAGTGATTTCTCTGCCTCACTCCTCAGATATGGCTAGATTGGAAAAGGTAAACGCTCCTCCACCTCTCAGCCTTCTGTTGCCGGGCTGGTTCGCCCTCCAGCTGCTAAAAATAACCCAAGCCAGAGGGCTGCGTCCTGTGGGGAGCCGGGGGTTCCTCCGGGATCCTCCCAGTGCCCGGAACCCCGGGGATGGGCAGCTGGGAGGACACTGCTCATTGGACAGTGGGCAGAGTCACCAGCCCAGGGGCTGCTGTGGCAAAGTATGCTTTTCCAAGGGACTGTCCTGCAGAGTGACCACCTGCCAAAGCGGGGTGAAGGAGTTTGAGAAAGTGACTCTGTTAGTCAGCTCGAGCGGTCCTGCCAAATGACCCCAGCTGGGGAGCTTGCACCCACAGAAATTTATTCTCTTCCAGTCCATGAGGCCAAAAGTCCGAAATCAAGGGGTCGGCAGGGTTGGTTCATCCTGGGGGCTCCGTGGGAGACCCTGTCCCCCGCCTCTCTCTTCCCTGCTGGTAGCTGCTGACAATCCTTGCTACTCCTTGGCTTGTCGACACATCCCTCCACGTTCTGCCTCTGATCAAATGGCCTTTCCCTTGTGTGTGCTTCTTCAGATTCCGAATGTCCTTATAAGGACGCCCGTTACTGGACTCAGAGCCATCCTAATCCCGTATGACCTCATCTTCCCTTGACTGCATCTGCAAACAGCCTGTTTCCAAATAAGGTCAACACTCCCAGGTACTGGGAGTTAGGACTTGCACATCCCCTCCTGGGGGACACAGTTCAACTTCTCACCAGTCCTTTGCCACGTTCAGTTCTCATTACTCAGCATCACGGCGCCCAGTTTCACAGCGGCGGGAAGGGGCGTTGAAAGGAGCAGAAGCACAGGTGTCCGCGGCACCTGCTCTCTGGTGTTCTAGGAGGGAGTGTTCTAGGGAGGAGTGTCCACCTGCTAACAAGGCCTGGGGGAGGGCCAGGTGTCTCCCTGGACAGAAGTCGGTACCGCTCAGGACCAAAATAGAGCCAGCCTGGAGGGTTTGGCTCCCAGCTCCACATTCCTCCAAGAGTGTGTGACTCTTCATGTCCCTGGGCCTTGGTTTTGTCTTCCCATCTGTGGAATGGGGGGTGACGGTGGTACAGACCCCATAAGATACTTAGTACCCTGTAAGATAGGACTTAGAAGAGTATATATAAAGCTGGGATAAATGTTTACTATTATTATCATCACTATTATTTTATTTTTAATTAATTAATTTTTATCTTTTATCTTTAGATAATTTATTTATTTGACAGAGAGCAAGCACAAGTAGGGGGAGCGGGAGAGGGAGAGGCAGGCTCCCCACTGAGCAGGGAGCCCGATAGGGGACTCCACCCCAGGACCCTGGGATCATGACCTGAACTGAAGTCAAATGCTTAGCAACTAAACCACCAAGGCGACCCATATATATTTTTTTTAATTTATTTATTTGAGAGGGGGGAGGGTAGGGGAGGGAGTCTTAAGCAGACTCTGCACTAAGCACAGGGCCCAACGTGGGGCTCGATCTCATGACCCTGAGATCATGACCTGAGCTGAAAACCAGGAGTTGGTTGCTTAAACAACTGTGCCACCCAGGCACCCCTTAATTTATTTTCTTTTAAGTAGGCTCCACAGCCAGTGTGGAGCCCAACATGGGGCCTGAACCCATGATCCTGTGATCAACGCCAGAGCTGAGACAAAGAGTACAAGCAGAAGCAACCCAGCAATCCAGGTGCTCCTGGCATTATTATTCTAATCACTCCTACTCCCAGACTGATAGCTTTGCTACCCTACGGGAGACACTGGAAAGTTCCCTTTCCTTCCTGGGCCTGGTCACTGCAGAAAGAAAACATTAATAGGCTGCCTCAAGTCTCCAGGAAACACAGTAAGTCCCTGATCAGGACAAAGTTGCCCCCCCATGGCTCCAACCTGATTTTCATCTACCCAGGTGATTCGTAGTTAAAAGCCAGGCCAGCCCCTAGCCTTGCTTCCAAACTTTAGCCCTGCTTTTGTGAATGAGCTCTTTTTTGGCTACTTATTCTCAGTCTCCTGGTCACTTCTATAGCAGTTCAGCTAGTGATTTCCTTTCTGAACACTCATAACTCATAGTGAGCTTGGGGGTAGGGGTTGGGGCCCAGAGGCAAAAGTCGGAAACTTGACCTTTTTGGCTAGAACTAGAACTGGCCAGGCCAAGAGAGCAGCGCCACCCGCCACCACCCAGGGCCCAGCACGGCAGGCTAGGGGCCTGTGAGGACACACCAGGCCCGGCCTTCACCTTTGAAGTTGGGTGGGACAAGACGTCTGCACTGAGTGAGCATCTCACACGCTGGTGCTCGGGGAGTGTCTGCACCCAGACCTGTCCTTTCTTCCTGGGTGGGGGCCAGGCCAGGCTCTGAGTAGGAACCGTTGCTGCTGACACTTTGCTTACCATCTGAGGAATGACGGCATGGGCAGGACCATGCAGGCCCCGCTCCACCCAGGCCTCTCTGACCCGGAGTTTCCCCTGGGAGTTCCCAGAGTTCAACCAGGAGAGGCCAGGCCCTGCATGCATGGACACATCTCCAGGTCCCCTGGTGGACACAGCCGTCTTGCCCTCAAAGTCTTCCCCTCCTCAGGCCTGGGAGACAGAGGGTTCTTTCGGGGCTTTTACTTTGGTTTTGTTTGTTTTAAGAGGGTAGAGATTTATAGAAAAGGCAAAATTATAAAGACAGAAAGCAGACCAGTGGTTGCCGGGGGCTGCAGGTGATGGGCACATAAGGTGATGGGAGTGTTCAAAAACTGGTTTGTGTTGGTGGCTGGACTACTGTATAGAAATCACTAATCATACAGTGTTCCTACCGGGGGTGAACTGTGTGGCAGGTACATTACTCTCCGATGAAGCTGTTACAATACACATACACACAAACACACACACACACACACACACACACACACACAGATAAGGAACTCCCTTTTAAAACCACAATTGGGGGGTGCCTGGGTGGCTCAGTGGGTTAAGCCTCTGCCTTCAGCTCAGATCATGATCTCAGAGTCCTGGGATCGAGTCCTGCGTCCAGCTCTCTGCTCCACAGGGAGCCTGCTTCCCCTCTCTGCCTGCCTCTCTGCCCACTTGTGATCTCTCTGTCAAATAAATAAATAAAATCTGTTTTAAAAAAATTAAAAAGTAGTTTTTTAAAAATAAATAAATAAAACCACGGTTGGTGAGAGAGTACTATCTCCTGAGACTCTACAGAATGTCCTCAGTCAATGGTTGTGAACTTGAAAAACAGTGGGGGAGGAGCTGAAGGGGAGGGAGCCTGTGCTCACACCCTCCCGCCCCGCTGGTCTCTAGGTGCCGCAGAGCCTTGGATCATACCAGGCACTCTTCTGAGCTTTGCTTTTGCCACAGAGCACCTCTGCTTTCCTGTCTTTGTGCAGAGAATTTCCTCCCCCCACCCCCAGCAAGGAGCAAACAAGCAGCGAGAAACAATTGGAAAATCCGGGTTGGCCTGGCCTCTGGGTTCCCTGCCCCAGCCCCCCCTTCCCCTACCCTGGCCCTTTCCCTTGACCCGGACCAGAGAAACAACCAGGAGACTGCCCCAGAGAAAATGTCCTCACAGATCAAATGGCTTGAGCACTTACTGGGCCTTTATATACTTCTCAGGCTTTCTTCTCGGCCCTGATGGGAGGCCTCAGCCAGTTTTACAGGGAGATCAGGGACGGATACTTGTCCAACATCACAGAGCCGCTAAGTGCTGAGCTTCCTGCTCTCTCCACTGGAACCCACAGCCTGGGAGAAGCCAGGCTCCTGGCTCAGATGGAAGCCGGGTGAGTTGGAGTTGTTGGCTTATTTGGGAATCACCTGCCTTGCTGTCATTCTTGCCAAAATACAGGGACAGCTCAAATGCCACCTCCTCCAGGAAGCCTTCCCTCATACCTCCACCCACCTACCCAGAAAGTTCGGACAGCCCCCACTTCTGGCTCCTGGCAGCAGAGACCCAGGTGTGTGAGAAGTTCCTTTCCAGGAAATCTTGTGAGTAGTCCCATCCGGAGCATGCCAGGAGTGAGGCTTTAGGAGTCAGAAGAAAACCTGACCTCTACACCCCAGGGAAGTAGGGAGCTATAGCAGGGTTCTGAGGAAGGGTGGAACAGGCAGATATGGCTCAAAAAAGGGTAGTTCCAGTTGCTGGGTGGAGGCTAGTTGGACCAGAGAGGGTCTGGGTGGGAGGCCGAGGGGCCACTGAGGGGACTGCGGCTGGAGCTCCTCGGGTGGAGTGCTCCAGCCCGAGGGCATGGGCCCGCCCCTCCCTTTACCTTCTCCTTCCCTCCTCACCCTGCTCCTGGCCCCTGCCCCACTCCCAGGGCCCCAGGGAGCCTGCCTCTCTGATAAACCCGATGCTCTAAGAGACTTTTCAGTCAATTTCTCCTGGAGATGTGCTGCTGGGTTGCCTGGCTGTTACGGGAGAGGGTAGAAGCGGAGGGGTTTGAGCCCTGAGGTTGGGCTGGGAGCGGTCCTGAGGCCAGTCCTGAAACAGCTACTCCCGGCTGACTCAGACCCTGCTGCCCTTCTTATCAGGCCTGAGGAGCGATAAGAAGCTAGTTCCTGGACTAAGGGTTCTAGGCTTTTGTTTGGGGCCGCCAGGAAGTGACTTGCGGGTTGCTGTGCCTTAAGGAGTGGGGCTGACTCACGGGGTGGGGGGGGCTGGGTGTGTGTGGGGGGGAGGTGGCCAGCGCCAGGCCCTGCACTGCCAAGCACCGACTGGCCAGGGAGGGAGGCCCCCAGTGGGAGTGTGTCCGGCCTCCACACCCACCTCCCGGAGGAGGCTTCCATACCCTGCTAGCTTGGGATGGGAGGGGTGGCCCAAGGCATCTCTTCGTTATTTTTCAAACAAAATATTTCCAGAATATTATGTTTCCCCCAAAGTGTAGACTGTCTGCTAAGTGCCAAACACCAAGGGCTTTGCCTGCACCGACTCCTTTAATGGCACCTGGTAACACCCCTGGGGGGGGCGGGCCCGGTTTCAGCATTCACCTTGTGCACAGGAGGAGACTGAGGCTCGGAGGGAGGAAGTGCACGGCTGGGATTTACCCAGCCAGGAAGTGGCAGATTCGGGATTGAAGCCCAGTCCAAAATTCATCCACAGCTCCCTTGAAAAACCAAAAGGGAGCCATGTAAGGGCAGGTGATGGACATCAGGAGTGTCATGAACCCTGATGGAGCTGTCTTTAGGTGACCTCAGGTCCTCCGAGGAGCCTGAAGAGATCACAGCCACAGACCATGGCCCCAGGGGACCCTCCCGGGGTGGACATGGTTCTGTCCCAGCCGCCCTTCTCTCCTGCGTGTGATGGGATGAGACACGGGGTCAGGCGGTCCCCACCGGCCAGACAGTAGGTGAGTAACCTGAGTTCACAAATGAGTGGCTGGGTGACCCTGTGGTGGGGTCATGGAAGGGGAGGAGGCCAGGCGGGGAGCTTGGGGAGGAGATAAAGAACAGGAAATTCCCAGCCCAGTGGGAGAGACAGGCCTTATTAGTCAAGACAGAAAGCAATTCCAAAAAAGGGAAGGCTCTGAGTCACTCCCTGAAGCACCCATTTGTCGTCAGCACTCTGCTCCCCTCGGTCTTCGGTCTGCGGGGTTCTCCACCTGTCTGCAGGTGCCCGGGATGCCCGGGGGCCCCTGTCCTGCCAGCCCTAGGCCTTTGCAGAGAGAGTCTCTGGCAGAAGCATCGCAGAGAATGCTCTGATTGGCTCACCTCCAGTCCCGTGCCTCCCTGAGCGCATCAGTACCTGGCGGGGAGAGGGGTCCTGACTGAGCAGGCCTTGCCTTCCTTGCACTTCCTTGCACCTTAGCACTGGGTCTTGTTGTGGGGCCGGGAAAGCGGCAGAACCACCCGGAATGGATGGGAGGTCAAAGGGGAAGAGGTGAAGCCAGGCCAAAGCCAGGGGGTGCCAGGGGCTGGCCCTACCCATCTAGACCTTGCACACCCAGCCTCTGGGAGGCCATGCCGGTTGGACTAGGATGCTGGAGGGTTATCACCAGGAAGGGGCCACTCAGTGTCTTAGTTCATAGTGAGGGAGCTTCAACCTCAGCACTCTTGACATTTGGGACCAGATAATCCTTCACTGTCTGGACTGTTCTGTGCATTGTAGGGTCTCAGCAGTACCGTGGGGGGACCTGGGAGCTGGACTTTTTATGCTCCATCTCTCTTCCACGCCCTTGAGGACACCAGGGTGGAGGGGTGCTAATTCCAGGGCACGTCAGGTCCTGGCAGCTGGTAGTAGGCACTGAAATGGTAAGGGGCCAGGCAATGTAGGGCACACTCAGTAACCCCAGTTTCCTGCTCCTTCTTCCCTTGCTTTTCCCCTTTCGGTCGGTTAGAAGCCTGAACCTGCTGTGTCCAAGCTGGGTGACTTCAGGCAGATTTCTTAACTTCTCTGGGGCTTGGATTTCTCTTGTATACAATGGGGCCTGACACATGCTTTAGGGGGTTAGGAGGCTTAAAAGAAATAACGTGGGGGACACACACTGGTTTCACTGTCCCTCCACTCATTAGTGACTGAGGGATCCTGGGGGCAACTGTCCCGCTAGGCACTCGCACCAGAGCTCACAAGGACCTGTTCAGGGAGGATGGCCACACGGAGGAAGGCTGAGTCAGCAGACACACTAGAGGAGGAGTCTGAAGTCCTGGGTGCTGTGAGCTGATCGGAGCACCCAAGATCGTTGTCACAGCCTGAGCATTATCATCTGCACACTCTGATTCTTCATCAGAGCTGGGGGGTGAGGGGGAGGCAGGGGCACTAACGGTGCAGCCTGAAGACCCTCAGCCAGGCCTTCCCAGGACTTAGGGGGATGTCCTCCACTTCTTTGTGCTTTCTCCTTTCTGCAAAATGGAGACAGTTCGGAGTCATTTGCCAGAGCCGAGCAAGATCATCACAAAACCTGAGATTAAGGACCGGCGGTATGCGACTTTGCTACCGCATCACCACAATCCTGCTCTGACCCCGTTCTTTGGAGGCCTCAGCTGAAGCTCAGAGCCGATCATCTGTGGGCTCCTCCCAGGAAACTGAGAGTCTGACTCTGGCCACGGCAGGCGTCTCCCACCATCAGCCAGCTCCCATTCCCAAGCGTTCCCTGTTGCCAGGCACTGTGCTGAGCACGGGACCTGTGGGCCTTTTCTCTAAATCCTCCCAGAAATACTGCAAAGTCAGTTCTAGGAAAGCGGAAGCAGGCTCAGCAGGGCAAGCCAACGTCACCCTTGTGAAACAACTGATCCGGGACTTGAACCCAGAGCTACACCAGTCACCAGGCAGCATGAACTGAGCAGTCTTTGATCAGGGCCGGCCAAGGAGGAGCCAGTGGCCTTGACATGGAGAAGCCACCCTCTCTGACAGGATCTGAGACTTGGTGACTGTCGCTGCCCAGAAAGTACACGACAGCTGGGCTGGATTTCTGCCCCTCAGGAGGCTCAAGGCATTGTGTTCCCCTGACTCATAGCCTGCTTGGCTCAGCAGAGGGGCCAAGGCCAAGGTCTGGGCTGAAGTACCAGCTGGGACAGCCACACAGGGGCAAAGCAGATTGTGGGCAAGGGCACCACCTCCTTGTGAAATGTGCCTCCTCTCATGGGCAGGCGGCGCACTGTTGGACCCAGAGGAGGTTTACAGATTGAAGATACCATCTCCACGAAGCCTTACTGGGCTGTCCCACTGGCTGGGCCCCTCCATTCTACTCCTACTAGTACTTAGAATACCCAGTTTGCATGGAAATCGTCTGTGACTGTGTGTTACATGGGTGTGTAAGTTAGTATGATGTGTGACAGTTCTGTCCACCTAGAACAACCTGGTACACTTAGAAAGGCTTGGGGTCTTTTCACTGGGATTCCCCATGGCCCCCCTGCACAGGGCTCATTCCACACACCCGTGCTCCATAAATGTTGACAGACTGATGCTTTACTGCAGCAGGTGTTAAAAATAGAAAACGACAGCCTCATTGTTTTCTTCACTGGTGCAGTGGGGGCCAGGGTATGCCCGTGGTTGGCACCCGGGCTCTGCTATGAACTTGCTACTGGGTGAGTCTTGGCTCTGCCTGTCGTTGGCTGGGTGACCATGAGGAAGTTACTTGACTCTTCTGTGCCTCGGTCTCCCCACTGGTAAGATGGGCACCGTAATAACATCGAGGTGGTAATTATCTAGGTGATCATTAGAAAGTGAATGTAAGGCCTGGAAAGAGCTCAGTGTTTGTGAGCTGTTTCCATCCTCAGGACTGAGATGTTCCTGACATGCTGTGTGTCATTGACTCCAAAATGTTTTGGATCATAAGAACGCATCGTTACTTCCTGTGCCGCTAAGAAAAAAAAACAAAACTGTGAAACTGTGCCATTTAAACGGACAGAAAGCTATTCTCACTTAGGATGTTTATCTGGTTCCTCACTGGAAGAGTTCCTTTATCTCATGACCTATCATCTCTGTGTACACAAAAAGGAAAGTGTAGTTGAAATAAACGATCAGGACATTTTTCAGGCAATGACAGTTTTATCACGACTGTCACCTTGCCGACAGCAATTGGGAGATTTATTGACCCAATTTCAGGTGATAAAATGTGGAAAATGTACTTCCTATGATGGGCAAAATATGAACTACGGTAATACAAGAGAAAAAAAGCCAGGGTGATGTTGAGAGAAAAGGCTGTATATGTTCCTTCTTTTGTTCGCTCACTCATCCCTTGGATAAATATTTGCTGAGCTCATACTCTGCCAGGAACTGCCCCAAAGAGACCGAGGAGCTGTAAAGCAGAAAGTCCAGGCGGGGGGGTCCAGCATGTGGACCCCGTTTCCAGACCCCAACACCAAGGTCTTTCCCAGTCACTGTTGTCTGAGGTACTGGGGAGAAAACGTTGCTCTAGGTAGACCAACAGGCAGGTCCGCTGGTTGGTTATTCACAGGGGCAGGAAAGTCTAGTGCCTGGCTGTGTCTCCCCGACTCTTAAACCCTGCCGGGGCCCAGCTCTCGGCCCCGGAAGGCAGCAGAGTCCGTGGGGTGCATAAGAACACAGGGGTTAGCCTCAGACGCATCAAGGCTCGAGTCCCAACTCTGCCCGTTTCCAGCAAGTGACGCGGCCTCCTTGTGTGCCTCAGCTTTCCCATCTGTGAAATGAGGGCAGTAATAGCACATCATGACTTTGGTGGAGGTGAGGACACAGTCACATCACGTGCGAAGTGCCTGGCGCGTGGGAAATGCCTACGACATGTTGGCCGCCATTATATTTCTGTTTGAGCTGCACGCTAAGCCCCCTGCACCCACACCCCCCCCCCCCCCACCAGTCTGGCTGACTCCCATGCTCCACCCCCCTCCCCTCCAGACTCTTCTGCCTCCGTCTCACCAGTGGGCATCCACTCTCCTCTGGCTGACTTAATGTGTGGACCTTCAGGGTCAGTTGGGGGCCCCATATCGGGTCCCAGAGTGGGAGAGGGCTGCCTTCTGCCCCTTCCATCAGGAGACAGGGTGAGAGGGTTTTCAGGCGGTCCCCAGCCCCTGGACAGCCGGCACACCATGTGCTTCTTGTGTGAACCTGCCTTGCACCAAGCGTCCGCCCGACACGGCTCTTGTCCCATCAGGCTCCGTCTGAGGGAGACTGGGGCCGCCTTCGGGGTGAAGGAGGGGTTGCTGGATGATGGATGCAGCTGGGGAAAATAACCGCTGTGGTTAATGTGGCTCTGAAGAACAAAGGTGCTTTAAAATCAGCCACATTTGGGTTTGAGTTCTCCCTCTGTCTTCCAGACATGGGAGCTGGGAGAAGGGTCCTTAAGCGTCTATGTCTTGTTTCCTCCTATGTAAAATGGGGTCCATAGTAGTACCCATCTCACAGGATTATGGTGAGGGTTAAATGAGCCAATACACATGAAACAGGTAGGAGCCGACACAGAAGAACTCGATACAATGGATTATTATCATTATTGCTGTTATTACTCTACTGTGATTACTCTTACTACTCATTAGTACTCCCATTGCTGCCTGCTGTTTGAATCAAGCTGATTCATCTGTGCCCTCGGGTACCGGGGAAGCTGTGATGTTAGCAGTAGTAGCCACGATGCTGGGCATGTGGCGGCCCCTTGGTAAGTCCCACTAGTCCAGTGTGGGTGAAGTCACCCTCCTGCCTGGCTTCCAGCCCAATGCCCAGCTGGTTAGGAGGGAGTTGACTAGAGTTTTGAACACGGTCTGCTCACCAGAAGCATACATCTCTTCAGTGGCTAAGAAACTAGAATGGCTTAAGGGAGGAAGGAGGAGTTGAGCTGGTCTTTACCCGTGTGCTAAGCTAATCACGTGTAGAAGAATCTGGAAGAGCAATGCCCCACACTTCCAGTGGCTGCCCAGCTCCCTTTTTCTGGAACTCTCCTGATTTCAAATATTCTCTCTCACCATCTGCATAAATCTTCCCAGTGGCCCAGAAATCCCAGCCCCTTGGTATCCAAACCTGTGTCCTCACTACCATTTTTACCCATACGTGACACCCACCTCACGCCGGAAATCGTACTGTTGATACCTAGATTGGAAGACGTGGTGGCCGTCAGGAAGAGCCCTCCTTGGGTTTGGCCTTGTTTTTAACCAAGATACAGATGACATAACATTGTATTAGTTTCAGGCATACAACATAATAATTCAATAGTTGTGTATCTCCTTGGTTTTTTTATTTTATTATTATTTTTTTAAAGATTTATTTATTTGACAGACAGAGATCACAAGTGGGCAGAGAGGCAGGCAGAGAGAGAGAGAGAGGAGGAAGCAGGCTCCCAGCTAAGCGGGGCTCGATCCCAGGACTCTGGGATCATGACCTGAGCCGAAGGCAGAGGCCTTAACCCGCTGAGCCACCCAGGTGCCCCTCTCCTTGGTTTTTAATAAGAAGGGGAAGCAAAGGTGTGAGAGGTGGTTGTTACGGGTGAGGGGAGGGGATGCTTCCAGGGCCAAAGGACAAAGGACCAGGCACTGGAGTCTCATCTAGAACATTCCTGCTCCTCTCAGTGTTAACTTCGCCAGATGCCATCACCCACTTCAGGGCAATAAAGGAACAGCTTTCTGAAACATATAACTCTTGTTACTCTAAGAAGAAATAATTCTTTTTTTTTTTTAAGATTTTATGGATTTATTTGACAGAGAGATCACAAGTAGGCAGAGAGGCAGGCAGAGAAAAAGGGGGAAGCAGGCTCCCCGCTGAGAAGACAGCCTGATGTGGGGCTCAATCCCAGGACCCTGAGACCAGGACCTGAGCAGAAGGCAGAGGCTTAACCCACTGAGCCACCCAGGTGTCCCAAGAAATAATTCTTTGTTTTGATGGGAGAGGTGTCCCCAGTCTTCATTTCAGGAAAAATCCAAAAAATAAAAAATGGATGCATCACAGCTCAGAGCCAAGCTGGGGATCCCTCTGTAGTCAGTCAGTCTCAGCGGCCTAGTCCAGATCTAGCCTCTCTCCTGGCTTCCTCTTACTCTGATTTTCATTTCATCTTCTCTTTTCCTGCTTAACTTTAATTTATTTTATTTTGTTCAATTGCTGGCAGGTATATTTTCAGATTGCCCTAAATCATTCATAACCTCATTCATTCAGCCAGGATTTAGTGAGTCATCCAGTATAAGGCCAGGCAGTGTTCTAAGCCTAAGGATACATCAGCGAACAAAGACTCCGGCCTCTGTAGAATTCATAGTCTAGTGGAAGCCGACAGAAGAAAAGCAATACACACAATAGCCTTTATAGTAGAGTAGAAAGTGAAAAATAGCACGGGGTATGACTGTGTTACAAGGACCTGCAGGTATAATTTTTAAATCTTCCAAGGAAAAGACAATATTGTTCGTTGTATTAGGTATGATCAGTACAATGGAGGTTACATGTGAAGATGTCCCCCCACTTTGTAAGAGATGAATGCTGGTGTAGGGGTGAAGTGACATCATGTCTGGGATTTGCTTAAAATACTTTTTAAAAAGGGGCATCTGGGTGCCTGGGTGGCTCAGTGGGTTAAGCTGCTGCCTTCGGCTCGGGTCATTATCTCGGGATCCTGGAATTGAGTCCCGCATCGGGCTCTCTGCTCGGCTGGAGCCTGCTTCCCCCCTCTCTCTCTCTGCCTGCCTCTCTGCCTACTTGTGATCTCTTTCTGTCAAATAAATAAATAAAATCTTTAAAAAAAAAGGGGGGGGGGCACCTGGCTGGCTCAGTTGGAAGAACGTGTGACTCTTGATCTGGGTTGTGAGTTTGAGCCCCACGTTGAGTGTAGAGATTATTTAAAAAAATAATAATAAAATAAATAAGTAAAAAGTGAATACAGTCTTTAAAAAATAAAATACGTTTAGAAAGAAAAGAAGAGAAAACAAGGGTAGATGAAGCAAGTATGGCAAAAACTTTGCTGGTTGAGGGGCGCCTGGGGGGCTCAGTTGGTTATGTGACTGACTCTTGATCTGAGCTCCGGTCTTGATCTCAGGGCCCTGAGTTCGGGTCCCACATTGGGCTGCATGGTGATCATGGAACAAGGGTGCCTGTGTGGCTCAGTCAGTTAGGCATCTGCCTTTTCTGCTCAAGTCATGATCTCAGCATCCTGGGACCAAGCCCCGCATTAGGCTCTCCGCTTGGCAGGGAGTCTGCTTCTCCCTCTGCCTCTGTGTGCGAGACTCTCTCTCTCTCAAATAAATAAATATACCTAAAAAAAAAATTTTTTTTAATTTAAATAAAAAAGCTAAAAACAAAACCGTTGATGGTTTGGAGCTTGGGGAGGCATATATGGAAATTCACGGGAACATTTTTTTCTACTATTGCGTGTATTTGATATTTTTCAAAATGAATTTATTTTCTTTTCTGTCTTTTAAAAAACTGTAGTAAAGGATGCATAACATAATCCTTACCATTTTAATCCTTCCTGAGTGTTGGTCAATAAAATGGAGTCCATTCACATTGTTAGGTGACCATTACCACCATCCATCTCCAGAACTTTTTTTTTGTCTTTTTAAATGAAACAACCAATCAAAGAAGGTTGTTTATAGAACTCAGTATCCAGCTGAGATGATTTGGGGCAGGGATAGGAGGGAGCAGAAAAACCATGCCAAATCTGTAAAAAACCCAAATTGGGTGGGAAGGGGCCCCCAATGTGGATGGGATGCTCCCACTATCACACTCCAGCCTGGGGTCTCTGTGCAGTCGCAGGCCATTAAGGTGGCCAGGCCTAGAGGGGTGAATCCTGTGACATCACCCTGTCCAGCCCTCAGATTCCAAGCAGGGCATCACCTAGCTGGGCCCAGGGCTGACTCACCCTCTGCTAGTCACTGGAAAGTGAAGCAGCTCCCTCCTCACCCTGCCTTCTAGGAAAACCTGCCTTTCTGGAACCCAGGGGTGGGGGTGGGGGGGGGATCTAGAGCTAGGAGGTGCTAGCGGGAGACCAGTTCACCCTGACCTCATCACATTCTTGGAGCCAGGGAGAAGGTGGACCATTTCTCGTCCCCCCTCCCAGAGTCTGCTGCTGTGATTTGTGAACTGGCTTCCAGACAGAAGGAGAGTCCAGTGGGCCCCACGGACTGGCTGTTGGAAGGGATTTGTTTGCTTCCATTGGGGGAGGAGGGCCACCCAAACCTGGGTTCAAGTCCCCACCCTACCATGTCCAGTGCTTGACCCTGAGCAACTTACATAAAAGTTCAGCTCCCATCTCTGTGTTGAGATGGAGGTTAACGATGAGAGCCTAACTCAGGGTTGCTTTTGTGGGTTAAATGAAACACTTTCATCTTTTGCATAATTCCTGGGGCGTGGGTTTTGCTTAGTAAATATTAGCTATCTGGAAAGCTAAAAGTATCTAAAGACAAAGGCCTTTCTCCTTAGGCAGTGGGGGCTCCCAGCCCCAGGTCAGAAGAGGCTGGCAGTGGTCAGGCCCAGGCTCTGAGGCAGGGGGAGTGTGATGGGGGCTGAGGGCTGGCCTAGCTAGTGGGTGCAAGTACAAGAGGGTGCAAATTCCAGCTCCATCGTAACGTGCGAAAATCACAGAGTAAGCGTCTGAGGATCTCTGGTTTCCCTCTGTATAACGGGGGAAATAATGGTCCAAGCCTCGCGGCGTTCTCGTAAGGATTACTTGAGTCCTACATATAGCCCTTAGACCCCTGCCCCGAGCACAGAGGTCCACACGGACTGTTACTGACCACTGTGTTAATTGTGTCTGTCCAGAGTCGTCCTCCTCCATCGGGCCAGTCACAGCACTAACACCAGCAGCCCAGTTTACTGTGCTCCCAACAAACGCGGGCCACCATCCTCCCCTTAAAGGAGGGGAAACTGAGGCTCAAGAGCTCTGGGTGGCGGGCCCAGGATCACCCTGGGGAAGCCAGCGTTGGAACTCAGGTCTCTCTGACTCCACACCCACACCCTTAGCCCTTTACTACGTTGCACTCATAAGGCATCTCGGAACTTTCACAGGGTCCGGGGGCAGGTGGAAACCCCATACATGAGATCTGGACACAGTGACCTGGCAAACACCCACTGTGCTATGGTCCTGCGTGCTGGAAAAGCCTGCAGAGGAAAGGTCCGGCCTTAGTCCTTGAGGACTAGGGAGGATTTGGATTTGTGCTTTGGGAGGGGCGAAGGCCGGCTTTCAGGAGGGAGCAAAGGTCCCCGCCCCGCCTCCGTGGGCTGGGCGGGGCCCAGTGGGCGTGGCTAGAGGCGGTGCTGGGACAGTCAGCGGCAGGTCAGCGGCTGGCTGGCTGGCGGGCCTCCACGTGGAATTCAGGCCCAAGGCAAGAGGGTGAGGCCCGGGCCTCGATCCATGCCCCCTTCTTTTCCTGTTAGCCACATTTCCTTCCTCAGGGATCCACAGGACTTGGGTTCTCAAGTAGAAACTGCCGTCCCTGACACTCCAAATCCCAGGATTTGGAGACCTGAAGAACTAACAGATCCAACCCCCATCCTCCACCCCACCCTCCCACCTTGCAACCCCCTAGTCCCCCCACCCCGACTCGGCCTGGAACAGAGATCAAGGAGAGTGGGTGGGGGCCCTTACAACTCACTTTATTGGTTTGCTCTTCTCTCAGGATAAACACCTCCAATATGGCATCTGGTACACAGGGCACACCAAGTACACGTCCTTGGCCTTCCTCTCCCTGCATGCCGCGGAGTGGGACACAATTCTGACTCAGACTCACTCTCCCTCCAGAAGCAAATCCATCCCACCACTAGAAATGGAAGTTCTACTGAAGGTGTCTTAGGAAATTAAAAGGCAAGTTTCCTAGTATAGGAAAACTAACAGAATCCTACCTCCCCTCCCAGCTCTTTCCCTAGGAATTTTATCCCCCCCACACCGGGAGGCCACAGCCTCCTTCCTCTCTGCCCCTCTGCCGCTCCTTCCCTCCTTGCCCTCAAAACCCCAGGTGGCTCGCACCCCTCACACGCAAGTACCCACTGAGTGGTGCCATCGGCGGGTCTGGCGACACACTTTGCAACACCCGGGTATACAGTGAAAATGCAGGGCTCCTGGTCCCGAAATTATGAAGAATTTCGAGATGGTGACAGCAGAGCCTTAAATTAAGTCCTGAGCCCTTCTGAGCACAGAACCCTGTCACCCGGTCACCTGCATGGGCCTCATGCCCGTGAAGCTGACCCTGGCCCTTCATGCATGCCTAACATGGGCTAGATGTCAGGTTGTCATGAAATCTGAGATCCCGTCCCCACCCCAATAGTAGATCTTGAGGATGATTGCTCTGGATTACACCCTCCCCCACCCTCAACTGCTCATTATCCATCCTGCCCTTAGGTCCACAGTAGAAAAGTTTGGGTCTTGTTTTTGAACCTACCATACCATTTGCAAAGTGCTTTCACATGTGCTTTGAGAGAGAGAAGTTGTCCCATTTTACAGCTAGGCAGACTGAGATTCAGAAACTCCCCACCAGAGCTGGCACCTTGCTGGCCATTAACATCTGTGACCCCAAAACTCTGGTCTCTAGACCCCCTTCGTCTGGAGACATTTCCACCAAAGAAAGAACCTGGACACCATCTGAATGCACAAATGATTCAAACCTCAACATCAAGGGAATTTATTTTATTTATATTGTTGTGATAGCAGTTTCTCTTGTTGAAACAGACTCACCCAACCCCAGACAAACACCAGACCTGAATCGGATCTCCATAAGGAAGTGTCCCCATTCCTCCCTGACTCAGCCCACCGAGTGCTCCTGAGACCAAACAGAAAAGAAAAAAAAGGGCACCCAAACTTTTCTTCCAAAAGGCTTATGGTAGGGCCACCTGTTTTATTTTATTCCTCATGAGAACGTGGAAAACCTTTATTTTTTTAAGTGAACTTCATATTTTGGAATCATTTTGGATTTACAGAAAAGTTATAAAGATAATATAGAGAGTTCTTGTACCCATTATTCCCCTCAGTTTTAACATCTTATAACATTAATATCAGGTTAACATTATTCCTCACATTTTTAATGTCTTTTTTTTAAAGATTTTATTTATTTATTTGACAGACAGGGATCACAAGTAGGCAGAGAGACAGGCAGAGAGAGAGGGGGAAGCAGGCTCCCCGCTGAGCAGAGAGCCTGATGTGGGACTCGATCCCAGGACCCCGAGATCATGACCTGAGCCGAAGGCAGAGGCTTTAACCCACTGAGCCACTCAGACGCCCCTCACATTATTAATGTCTTATTTTGCTGTAGTGTATTTGTCAAAACCAAGAACTTGACGTGGGCACATTGCTGTTAACTAAAATCCAGATGTGATTTGGGTTTCCCTGGTTTTTCCATTAATGTTCTCTTTCTGTTCCAAGACTCAGTCTAGGGAAGCACGTGGCACTTAGTCCTCATGTCTTCGGTCCAGTCTGTGTCAGTTTCTCCATGCTTTTTATATCTGGATCATCCTGAAAAGGACAGGCAGGTGTTCTATTGGATATCCCTCAATCTGGGTTCATCTGGTAGTTTTCTTATTAGGCCAGAACTATAGGCTTTTAGAACTCCACAGAGGTGAATTGCTTTCTTATCGCATCCTATCAAGAGGCTGTGACATGCACAGGACACCATCGGTGAGCTTCACCTTGAACTTGAGGTCAAGGTGGTGTCTGTTGGGCTCCTCCGCTGTGAGGTTGCTATGTTTCACCTTCCAAACTCTGCTCTTTGGAAGTGAGTCAATAATATGCCACCCTAGGGGGGAAGAGGGCAGGAGCTAGGCTTTGCCTCCAAGAAGAAACCTTGATTTTTATTAAAATGTGTATTTAATTGTCTTAAAAAAATTATCACACTCCTGGTTTAAAATGCAAAAGATAACCAAAGGATACAGGTGCAAAGTCTCTTCCCCATCTCTGTCCCCCAAAGTAACAATGTCTCCATTTTCTTGCGAATCATTCCAGAGGTATTTTATGCACAGACAAGTAAATATATACACTTCGCTCCACCTATGTACACAAAGGTCGCACACCAGCCACACTGTTCTGCAGCCTACCGCAGCGTTGCTTGGACTACTGAGACCCCATAAACCAGCCATTTGTCTGACCGTGACGGATGGCTAAGTAAATTGCATTACTGTATAGCAAGGGCCTGGCCACCGCCACCAGCAGTTACACAAATAAATAGTATCTGGTATCATGGAAAAGTAATATGTCAAATGCAGAGTACATATGATTTCTGTTGGGTGGATGCTATCTTTCAGGGGGATAAAGTTTGGAAGAGGTCACAGGAAGCTAGAAAGCCCGGAGAGAAAATAGAAGACTTGTGAGTATGATGTTCTGTTCTCTATGTAAGGAAAAAATAAAAAGACAGGGCTGTGAGCTTTGGGGGAACACAATCTCGAGGATCCCGAAGCCAGCCACAGGGGAAGGGCAAGACCCCGTCACTCTCTTTCTGGTCAGGGAGGGAAGGGCTGTTTGACTTTCTAGAATTTGTCTCCCTGGACTAAGGGTGTTGCAGTTAATTGCGTTGTGGAAGTAAGAATAGAGCAAACACCCTGCCCAGGGCAGGGACAGGATGTAGATTCTTTGGGCCTGAATGGTCAGGCTCAAGGCCATAGGCTTGGGGATGCCCCACCCCCACCACTACTCACAGGCTGCAGGATGAAGCGTGGTTGCCCTTCAGCCGGGCACCTGCTTGATCATTCGTCCCTCCATCTGTCCATTCATCCATTTATCTATCCATCCAGCCATCCACTCCTGTGTTCCTTGTATCTGCTCAGCATTTACTACATGGCTGACCCCGGGCCAGGGAGGGGGATGCCGCTGGGGCTGGAATGGACGTGTGCCCCTCCTCGCTCTGACCTGAACTGAACTGGTGTGGGGAACTAACATCTAAACCCTAGAGTATTTCAAGGACCCAGAAGAGGGGACCAAGACAGCCTGGGGCACCCGGCTGTTTCATGGAGGTGGGGAGTTAGCCAGGCCTGGGGGACTGAGGGGAGAAAAGGGACACTTCAGGTAAGGAGGGCAAGAAAAGGCCCACAGACCAAGACCAGCTCTGGTTACCAGGCCCTTGTCCCCGTCTGGGCCCTGCGCCAGGTGCTGGTGGTCCAGAGCTCACTTCATCCCATGGTAGCCCCTGTGAGGAAGATACTATGAACACCATTTTCTTCCACACCTTTATGGAGCTATTGACATACAACATATGCAAGTTTAAAGTGTGCAATGGGATGATTTGATACACGTATGTGCTGGGGAATGGTTACCACACTGTGGTGATATAATACTGCCGTCCCCTCACGTAAGTACCATTTTTTCTTTTTTTGTGGTGATGACATTGAAGATCTTCTTTTTTTTTTTTTTAAGATTTTGTTTATTTATTTGACAGAGAGAGAGAGATCACAAGTAGGCAGAGAGGCAGAGAGAGAGAAGGAAGCAGGCTCCCTGCTGAGCAGAGAGCCCAATGTGGGGCTCGATCCCAGGACCCTGGGATCATGACTTGAGCTGAAGGCAGAGGCTTAACCCACTGAGCCACCCAGGTGCCCCTAGAAGATCTACTCTTTTAACAACTTTCAAGTAGATAATACAGCAGTGTTAATGATAGTCACAATGCTGTGCACCAAATCCCCAAAACTTTCTCATCTTACAGCTACAAATGTGTCTCCCCATTTCCTCCGCGCCCCAGCCCCTGCCAGCCACCAGTCTACTTTCCATTTCTATGAGTTCAGCTCTGTTCGACTGCATGCGTAAGTGAGAACACACAGTATTTCTCTCTCTCTGACTTATTTCACATCGCATAATGCCTTCGAGGTCCAACCATGGGGTCACAAATGGCAGGGTGTCTTCCTTTCTTGTGGCTAAATAATAGTCCAATACAGATTTTCTTTCCCTGGTCATCCGTGGACGGACCTCAGTTGACTGAGCCACCTAGGCCCTCCCAGAACCTGTACTTTTAATCTCCACGCTGTTCTGCATGGCCTTCGAAGCGGTTCTCTTCAGCTTCTGCTGATCTCCTCTCTCATTCCTCTCAAAAAAGGAATCCTCGGGAGTCCTTCACCATTTTTTTCTCCCTTCCACACTTCATCCATGCTGTTTCCTCTCCCTGAAATGCCCACCCTCATCTCAGCACCGTTTAAAAAGTCTCACCTTTAGTTGAGGCCAATGTCAGCTGCAGATTCGAACCACAGTCCCGGTTCAAACGCTTCTCCACAGCTGCCTGGCCTCAGGGGGTCTCCGCACCTCCCAGAGCTTCATTCTTCCGGTCTCAGAAGTGGGCGCGCTAGCAGCGCTGACGGGGTGGGGTGTTGTGAGGACCCAGTGAGGCTGCGATACACTCGCCATGAGGCCTGCACCGGGTCAGAGCCCAGCACCTGTCACTGACTCTTACTCCACTCCCTGCGGTAACTTCCTTGTCTTATTTTATTCACTGATTCAGCAACTATTTCCTGAGCACCAACTATGTGCCAGAATTTAGGGACCCAGCTTGAACCAAACAGGAGAGGCCCCACAGGTAATGCCCTGTGTACTGTAGACTTTCATGGGTCTGTTCTCACCATGAGATTGTGAGCTCTTCAAGGACAGGGCTGAGGGAGCTGCTTTTTTCTCTCTTTCCCTGATGCCTAGCCCATGGCCTGACAAACAGAAGGCGCTCAAGAATTGTGGATGGAACAGGATGGCACCGGCTGGACTCTGTATGTTGGATCCCCCCCATTACTGGGGGATCATGACTATGTCCCCGAAACCCTCCACCAGCAGCTTCCTGGTCTGTAAAACAGGAATACTTTCAAAATCAACATTTTTAAAATATTTGTATGCTGTGCTGGGAAAAATAGCAAACAAGATAGAATTCTTGGCGCAGGGAGCTTCTAGGGAAGGGCTGAAAAATTAGCGGAAAGTTATCATCCATTAAAGCAAGGTTGTTTGCTCTGGTGGGACGTCCAGGGTGCTGGACAGAAACAGTGAGGGGCTTCAGAATTAAATTTTAGGTAGAGAAGCCAAAGGTTTCCTATATGCTGGGCACTGCTGAGTGTTGGACAAGAACTAACTTGTCTAGTCATCACAATTCTATCAGATGGAAACTGCTCCAATCAACCATTTATTTACTGAGGGGGTGCCTGGCTAGCTCTGTTGTTAGAGCATACAGCTCTTGACCTTGGGGTGAGGAGTTTAAGCCCAATAAAGTTTACTTTAAAAAAAAGAAAAAAGAAAACAGGGCACCTGGGTGGCTCAGTCGGTGAACCATCTGCCTTTGGCTCAGGTCATGATCTCAGGGTCCTAGGATGGAGCCCCACATCAGGTTCCCCATTCAGTGGGGTGTCTGCTCCTTCCTCTCTGTCTGCCCCTCCCCCCTACTCGTGTACTCTCTCTCTCTCTCAAATAAATAAATAAAATCTTTTTTTTTTGTAAGAGAGTGTTTAAAAAACAAATCAATTGTTCACTGAGAGAAAGGTCATGGAGGCTCAGAGAGGTCAGGTAACTTGCCCAAGGTCACATAGCTTGTGAATGGCACAGCTGGAATCAGAACGCAGGCCTTGACCACAGGCTCTCTTGAATCAGGGAGACTAACAGGTAACACTAAATGTTCCTCTTCTACCTCTCAGATGGGCCATATCTACAGATGATGGAGCCTAGATAGTGGGGGTGTGTGGTGTTAGGGTTGCAGAAGCACCTCAAAAAAAAAGGCCTCTTTTTGGAATCTCAGATGAGCTCAAGGTCTGTCCTGAGTCCCAGGCTCTGAGCAGTTGGGCACCTCTTATGTGCTGGGCTCCTGCAGGGCTCAGGGCAGAGAGAGAGCCCTGGGAAGATGTGGGGCCTGACATCCACACCAAGGATCTTCCTGTGGGCCCAGCTTCTGCCATGAGGTAACTGTTGGTTCCCTGGAATGGGAGACGACCTTCCTCCCTCACGGGGGCATTTGGGGCATTAAAGGGCAGCTGCCACAGATCGGCTGGTTTGCCCTGTCTCTTGAGACTTCTCCCCACTTTCTTTCTTTCTTTCTTTTTTTTTTTTTAAAGATTTTATTTATTTATTTGACAGAGAGAAATCACAAGAGAGGCAGGCAGAGAGAGAGGAAGGGAAGCAGGCTCTCCGCTGAGCAGAGCCCGATGTGGGACTCGATCCCAGGATCCTGAGATCATGACCTGAGCTGAAGGCAGCGGCTTAACCCACTGAGCCACCCAGGTGCCCTCTTTTTTTCTTTTTAAAGATTTTATTTATTCATGAGAGACAGAGACAGAGGCAGAGGTGGAGGGAGAACAGGGTCCCCAAGGAGCAGGGACCCCGATGTGGGACTCAATCCCAGGACCCCGGGACTATGACTGGAGCGGAAGGCAGACGCTTAACCCTCTGAGCCACCCAGGTGCCCACCCCCTCCACTCCGACTTTCTTTTCTGTGTCCACCCCTGTAACCCGAGCATTATTCATGTCTGAGAGACCTCAGCAAGTCACCACAGCCCTGTCCTCCACCCAGGACTCCACACTCTTTCAGAAGGTCATCTTCCTCCCTGCCCTCACCTTTTGACCCCTATCCGGGCCTGACTTGACTGGTGTTCCAGCCTCAAGGGGCGCCCCGGGAATTCACCCACAGACATCATCCTCCTGTCAGCCTCTGGGGCCCCAGGCTGCCCACCTGTCACCTGTCAGCCGTGTGCAGGCAAGACCTCTCCCAGAACTGTGGGGATCTGTTAATGTTGACACTTCAGTCTGCCCTGGACAACACCTACATTTTGGAGAAAGTAAATGATGGTGAGTAAGAGCCTCTCCTAACTGTTCTGCGGGGCCCCAAATGCTCAGGCCTCAGACCTGGCCTGCCCTCTTCCAAGGCAGAAGGAATGCCACTTCATGGACAGTCCCCAGGACCCAGGTTTGGTGGAGACAACCTTGTGTGATGTCTGTACCACACACTGGGGTCCACCTACACCCCTTCAGCCTGGGCCAGTCCTGTTGCCCAGTCACTCCCCAGTCACCTGGTCGCTGGATGAGTGCTTATCATGAATGAAGTCAGGACTAAGTTTAGTTAGGACAATCCCACATTCTGCCTGCGCACAGAGTAGGCCAGGAGGCCACAGTGGACCAGCCTCGCTCCCCCAACACTGAGCCCCTCCCCCTCCAGCCCTCACAGGGGCAGCCCCCTCATTAACATGCCCTCCAGAGGCTTCCTTCCTTACCTGTCTCACCACAACCCCCACCCCCCCAATCCGGTGCTTCCCAGGATCATTTCCTGAAAGAATACTTTGCGTTTGAATTCTGAGTCTGTGGGGTGCCTGGGTGGCTCAGTCCTTAAGCGTCTGCCTTCAGCTCAGGTCATGATTCCAGGATCCTGGGATAGAGTCCTGCATGGGGCTCCCTGCTCAGTGGGAAGCTTGCTTCTCCCTCTCCCACTCTCCCTGCTTGTGTTCCCTCTCTTGCTGCCTCTCTCTCTGTCAAATAAATAAATAAAATCTTTAAAAAAAATTCTGAGTCTGCTTCTGAGGAAACCTAATGAAGATAGCAGTTAACTGCCGGTGTTTATCCAGCACATTCTCTGTGCCAAGCACCCTGCTCAGTACTTCCTAAGTCTTGACTCATTTAATCCCATGACAGCCAGGGCTGTGAGGAAGGGACCCTTAGCCTCTCCATTCCACAGACACAGAAACTGACTCAGAGCTGAGGCTTGATGCCAAATGACCCGTCCTCCAGCCTGACGTGCTCTCAGTTCCTCAGAGTGCTCACCGCCTGCCCTCTGCCCTCTGTGGCACAGGGAGGTTCAATCCTTTGGTCACACCGCAAGTTGGATGTTGAACCATCCTCTGGTTCAAGAGCGGGCCCCCAGGCCTCGAGCCCTCACCCTTCATCCCTGTGGTGGGCCCGATAGTAGACCCCTCTCCACGTCGCCACCGAGAACCTGTGACTGTTACTTTCTCTGGCAAAAGAGGCTGTGCAGACGTGATGAAGTGAAGGATCTTGAGATGGAGAGGTTATCCTGGATTATCTAAGTGGGCCCGATGCAATCACAACAGTCCTCATAAGAGGGTGTCCTTTCGGATAGATGATATAACACGGAGGGACAGAAAGAGCTTCGGAGATGCAGCACGGCTGTCTTTGGGGATGGAAGGCAGGCCCAGGAGCCGAGGGGTGCTGGTGGCCTCTGGATTCTGAGAAAGGCAAGGAAACAGACTCTACCCTGGAGCCTCCAGAAGGAGCCAGGTCTTAGCTCAGCAAAACTGATTTTGGATTTCTGGCTTCTGGAATCAACGGAGAACACGTTTGGGTTGTGTTAAGCCTCTGCTTTTGGAAGGCATTGTTAGAACCGCTGGGGGACACAGCGCGTCTCCCACTGCTGCCCAGCTGTGGCACGTTCCTGGCAACAGCAGTGACTAAGCCACCTCATGGGACTGTCACCTGGCAGGGGACATCATCAAGATGCAGGCGAGAGTGACCTCTCAAAGGGGACACCTGGGGGGGTGGCGAAGAGCCCTATTCAGTGTGAGGGGTCAGGACGATGCCCTAAAAACAAGCTGTTTCAGCAGAGCTGGAGGGTGAGTAGAAGTTCACCAGGAGGGAAGGGACAGGATGGGCCCAGACAGAGCAAGCAGTGTGTGCAAAGGCCAGGAGGCAGGAGAGGGCTCAGCCATTTGAGGAACTGAAGTGATTCAGTCTGGACCCAGAACTGGGGCGGAGGGAGAAACGGCGGACACCGTGTGGTACAGTGGCTGAGAGGACAGGCTCTGTGACGCATGGGTGTGACGTCCAGCCTTGCTAGCTCCCAGCTGTGCGATCAGGGCAAGTCACTTCTCTGTGCTCAGTTCCCTCACCTGCCTGATGGGGATGACACATAATTACTGACCTCACGGGGTTCTGGGAGGTTTAAATACCTGTGCAGCGCCTGCAATAGTGTCCCTCGCAGAGGAAGGGCTCAGTAAATCTGTTTACACCTCTTTATATCAAGGGCTCACGCGGGGAGAGCATGCAGTCGGGGGCCGGCCAGTGTGAGGCCCACATCCCTCTGACGCTGGGATTGAGATGCAGTTACCAGTGTGAGCTAGCATCCACCCTGGACTTTTGCTAGAGGTTCTGGGAAAGCAGGTCAGCCTGGACAGCTGGGGGGGACGGGTCTTTGTCACCATGTGGGTGGGCCCGCTTGAGAAGGAAGCCGACAGAGGGAAAGGCAGGGCCCTGGATGGAAGGAGGCAGATCGTGGTGGGGTCACTTCGTCCCTGAGTCCAGACATGCCTGAACCTCCCTCCCCACCTTGCACTGTCTGCTTATAGCGTCCCATTTTGCTTTAGGCGTTTCAGCTGAGTTTCTGCCGCTGGCCACCAGGAGAGTCCTGCCTGATAGATGTATGCTCTGTGAACACACGTTGACCAACTAACTGAATATTGAGGGCTCTGGTACTCTCTTTAGGTTTGGGGGTGATTTTGTATTAAGGGCCTCCCTTCTCTGTGGGCCCATAGGGCCAGGGAAAGCACTCTCTCTGTTCTCCCCACCTGCAGGCCCTGGCAACCACGTCCAAGGTTCCTTCCAAAGGAGGATGAGGCTCCGCCCAAGGCAGGAGTGACCCCACCTGGAAGCTGAATCCCCGTGTTCCTCTCCCTGACTCAAACCTCCCCAACAGGGAAGCTCTCCTGCCTGGCTGAGAGGAGCAGGGAAAGGGACTGAGTGCAAGAGTTCTAGGAATAGGCCAGGGGTCAGTGCTTTTATCAGTCCCATTTTACAGATGAAGATCCTGAGGCCTGGGAGGTCCAGTTACTTGTCCTCAAAGCTCAAGCCCCCTGCACAGAATTCTGTTCTTGCCTCCAAACATTGCTTCCTCTCCTGTAGCCATTTTCCATCTGGTGTCCTCATTTTTTCTGGCTTCCTTGCCCTCTCAAGCCTAGATACTCTAATTCATTGCAATTACTTATTCCTCACTCATAAAGAATGTCTGGCAACTCCTAGGTTTGTGTCTTTGCTCCATGTGGCAGAAGCTGGGTGTCCTTGGGCCAATGTCTTTACCTCTCAGGGCCTTGGTTCCTTCACCTATGGCAGTGGAGATGGAAAACATGCTCTTTGGCTTTTTATAAGAACGAAGTAAGTTAATACATGTAAAATGCTTAAAACAGTAAGCCCTTCAGAAGTACTCAATTAATAGAAGCTCATGTCATGTATTTCCTTCAGAAATTAGATGGTGTTGTGTGTCTTAGAATGAAATAGAAAGAGCCCCCAAATAAGTAAATAAATGACACAACTTTGAAAACCATGATTTCACTGAACTTTTCTTTTCTTTTTAGGGGGAGGGGGAGGTGAGGAGCAGAGGGAGAGGAAGAGAGAACCCTAAGCAGGCTCCACACCCAGCGTAGAGCCTGACGTGGGGCTTGATCTCGTGACCCTGAGATCACAGCCTGAGCCAAAATCCAAAAGTCAGACGCTTAACTGACCGAGCCTCCCAGGCACCCCTAATTTTTTTTTTTTAATTTTTTTTTCAATTTTTTAAGATTTTATTTATTTGACAGAGAGAGAGAGAGAGACATAGAGAGAGCACAAGCAGGGGTAGTGGGAGAGGGAGAAGCAGGCCTCCCGCCAAGCAGAGAGCCTGATGTGGGGCTCGATCCCAGGACCCTGGGATCACGACCTGAGCCAGAGGCAGACGCTTAGCAACTGAGCCATCCAGGCGCCCCCACCCCTAATTTTGAAGTCTGTATCCGTGTTGGCAGAAGGGCAGCAGGGGAAGAGGGGTGTGGGGGTGGGACTCCTTTGTTCCCTGCTTGTCCCTCTGGCATGTGAGTAGTATCAGGCCAAACTTCCCATCAGGAGCACCTAGATAAGGCCCAGAAAGAGGCATCTGAGATCAGGAGAGCTCAAGCTCTCAAGGCTTGTGCTGACTAGGGCAGGTAGGAGGCTGAAAAGCAGGCAGAGGTTTGGTGTCAGGAGGCCTGCGGCCACAAAAATCAGAGTGGCGGCGCCTGGGTGGCTCAGTGGGTTAAGCCTCTGCCTTCGGCTCAGGTCATGATCCCAGAGTCCTGGGATTGAGCCCCACATTGGGCTCTCTGCTCAGCAGGGAGCCTGCTTCCCTCTCTCACTGCCTGCCTCTCTGCCTGCTTGTGATCTCTGTCTGTCAAAAAAAAAAAAAAATCAGAGTGCACCAACCCCCTGCCCCCATCGTGGTCATGGTTCCTTGCTAACTGCCCTGGGCTCGAGGTGCAACTCAAATAACTGAGAAGAAGGCATTCAGGAAATGGTGTAACAGGAATTTCAGCAGAAAACTGGAAACTATAAAAAAAGAGTCCAGTGGAAGTCCCAGAACTGGAAGATACAATGCTGAATTCGACATCTGCAGTGGTTAAGGTGGATTGCAGGCTCTGGGGCACCGCCGGGCTCTGGTCCTCGGTCAGCCTGGATGACTGACAACGCCGGTCCTTGTTTCTTTTTGTGTCAGGGTGAAAACCACACAACATGCAATGAACCACGTTAAAGCACACAATTCAGTGGTGTTTAGGATGTTAACAATGTTGTGCAAACATTTTTCATCGCATCACAATACACCCCAGGCCTGTTAAGCAGCGACATCCCCAAGCGCCAAAGTCCTTCCCTGGCAAGTGCTGATCTCCTTTCCGTCTCTGCGGATTTGCCTGCTCGGACGGCATCACATACAGTAACTGTAGAGGATGTAACTGTTGTGTCTAGCTTCCTTCACTGAGCCTGCTCTCACGGTTCAGCCAAACAGAGGCACGTGTCAGTATTTCGTGCCTGTTTATGGCTGAATTATATTCCATCGTATGGATGTACCACATTTTATTTATCCGTTCGTCTCGTAATGGACATCTGCCTTGTTTCTGTCTTTCTGCTCCAATGAATCATGTTGCTATACAATTCGCCGCAAGTCACCGTGTGCACCTTTTCGTCTCTCTTGGGTATATACCTAGGTGTGGAACAATCCCTTGTTTCTTAATTTCTTGTTGCAGTTTCCTTGTCTCTAAAACGAGGCTGGTGGTGGTACCCAGCTCAGAGCGTTACCTGAGACAATTAAGGCAAAGTACTTAGCTTGATGAGTGGTTGCTATGGACCTAGCCCTTACCACCGCCATTAGGATGTAAGTATTTGGTGGCCTGTCTGACCCCGGAGGGCAGGGGCTTCCGGCGGCATGTCTGCACCCCCCAGAGCCTGGCGTCCTGCCTTACGTGGAGCCGATGCTCAGCCAGTGTTTCTGGAGTCTTTGGAGCTGTTTCCTTCCCATGCAGGGCCTTGCCCTTCCCTTAGGCTCTGCCAGTGCCCGGAGGAGCACAGGTTCTACAGCTCTTTTTCAGCCGCTGAGGAAAAGGAGGCGCCGGGAAGCCGAACTCTGATTAATGTTACAAGACGGAAGAGAAGCAGAACCTGAACTCCAACTTGAAACCTCTAGCAAGGTTTCATCCATTCACTCAACATCAAATATTTATTGAGCACCTGGCCCGTGCCAGGCGTGTTGTAGACAGCGGCATCTTCATGAATTATTTGGAAAGAATATAAACAAAATAAGTAAGTTATATATAGTGTATGTAGGTGATACACTCTATGCTCAAAGGTGATACGTACGAAGGAGAATAAGGCAGAAAAGGAGGTTGGGGAGTTGCTGAGGGAGAGATGAGGGAGTTTCAGTTTACATGGCGGGCCAGGGAAGGCCTCCCAGAGAGCGGCACTTGAGTACAGATTTGAGGATATGAGGGAGTGAATTCTGTGAATGTCCACAGGTAAGACTCAGGAGGATCAAATGAGGGGAAGTTTTTCTGGAAGATCTTTCTGGACGATGATGATGCTAATAATGAACAGGAAGTATGTAATAAATATACTTTTTTAAAAAAATAGGCCTTTTTTTTTTTTTTTTAAATAGACTTCACACCCAATGTGAGGCTCGAACTCAACCCTGAGATCAAGAGTCGCATGCTCTACTGACTGAGCCAGCCAGGGGTCCCGATAGCTACCATCTCTCTATCAGCTGCTGTGCGCTCAGTCCATGTTATCTACGTTATTTCATAAGCCCATGAGAACAGGTGGGGGGGAGGGTATTACTGTTGTTCCCACACAGCTCTTCAACGGCTGAACGGGGACTTGAACCTGTATCTGAGTCGAGAATCTGTGCCACGCTCGGACGTCCCATAGCTTCCCAGAAGGCAGTAGGGCACCATTGTTCAGAGTTAGATCTGTAGTCAGGGTGCTCCTGTCTCACAGAGTGTGTGAGGATTACACGTGGCAATAGACAGAAAACCCTTGCTCAGTACATGGGGCAGTTACTGTTGTGATTATCGTTGTTACTGGAGAAGTTTTGCATTCTGGAGGCTCCAGTGGATTCCCTCTGGTCCTAACCAACTTGGGGTCACACAGCTGGTCAGCGTCTAGGCCAGCAAAGGTGCAAACCTCCCACTCCTAGAGGACAGGGGCCCCTCCGAGACCTCATAAAGCCCAGCTAATCACGTCCTAACTGTCCTCGTGTACTTCTCTATGGGTTTCTGTTGTCAACAGTGTTCCCAGTTTAGGCTCTAGGGAAACCGAGGAAAAATGCTGTGTGTGAGCTCTAAACCCTTCCCTCCCTTCAATTAAAGACCTACCCAGGGCCTCTGGAGGGAGGACTGACCTCCAGCTATTTTGGAAGAGCCTATCTCCTATCAGGAGCTGATTTTGGTCTGAGCTGAGAGTGTATTTACAGTCCAAAGTCTGCTCCAAAGTAAACACATCATCACATTCCTCACAGCCTGTAACCTCCACAGGGAGCAGCTCTGGCCATCATGGTGCAAGGGTGATGAGGAAATCTTATCTGACTCCATTTCAGCAGGATCCCACCTAGTTCACGCTTGGTGGGGGACACGGGGGAGAGAAAGGAACAGATCCTCTTAAACAAGTTGAATACAAGAGCACGTTCACTGCAGTTACTCTCTGCAGTGATGGGCAGGGGAGACTAGATTTAGGAGACAAACATGTTACATAGTGAAAGCACACATTTTTATGAGGGTGTGCCTTTGAATTTATCCTTACTGCTTTTTTCTGCCCAAAAAAGTAAAAGACTTTTCTTTTCTGTTCTTTTCTTTCTCTTTTTCTTTTTTTTAGGATTTTATTTATTTATTTGAGAGAGAGCGAGAGAGCATGAGCGGGGGTGGGGGAGAGAGGCAGAAGGAGAGGGAGAAGCAGACTCCCTGCTGAGCAGGGACTTCTACGTGAGCCAAAGGCTGATGCTTAACTGACTGAGACACCCAGGTACCCCTCTTTGTCTTTTCTTTCTCTTCCTCTTTTTTTTTTCTTTTTTAGATTTTGTTTGTTTATTTGTCAGAGAGAGAGAGAGAAAGCATGAGCAGGGGAGGGGCAGAGGGAGAAGCAGGCTCCCTGCTGAGCAGGGAGCCCTGTGCCAGGACCCTAGGATCCTGACCTGAGCCAAAGGCAGACGCTTAATCAACTGAGCCACTCAGGCGTCCCTTCCTTCCTTTCTTTCTTTTTCTTTTTTTAAAAGATTTTATTTATTTATTTGACAGACAGAGATCACAAGTAGGCAGAGAGGCAGGCAGAGAGGGAGAGAGGAGGAAGCAGGCTCCCCACTGAGCAGAGAGCCCAATGCAGGGCCTGATCCCAGGACGCTGAGATCATGACCTGAGCTGAAGGCAGAGGCTTTAACCCATTGAGCCACCCAGGCACCCCTTTCTTTTTCTTTTTTAACAGTAATCCGCACATATTTGAAGTTTACAATTTGATGTGTTTATACCTCCCCCTCTACACATAGACACATGCACATACAGATTAATGAAACTATGACTACAATCAAAATGGGGAAGATACGGATCACTCCTAAAGGTTTCCTCATCTCTTTCGTAATCTGTCCCTCCCATCTCTCCTCACCTACCCCCAACAGCCAGGCACACACCGACCTGCTCTCCGTCATTCTATTTGTTTGCATTTTCTAGACTTTTACAGAAGTGGAATCACACAGTATGTATTCTTTTTCCGTCTGGCTCCTTTCACTTAGCCTAATTCTTTTGAGATTCAGCTATGTTGTTAGGGATATCTGTAAGTCCTACCTTTTTACTGCTCAGCGCTAACAGATCCATTGTACAGATACAGGGCACTGAATTCATCCATTCACCTGTTAATGGACCTTTGGGTTGTGTCTAGTTTTTTGGTAAATAAAGCTGGTACCAACGAACATTCAAGTACAAGTCTTTTTACAGACATAGGCTTTTACTTCCCTTGGTTAATTACCTAGGCGTGGAAAGCCTGGATCAGATGGTCGGTATAGGTTTAACTTTTTTAGTATATGTGCTGCCGAAGTGAGCACTAGGTTTAACTTTTTAAAGCAACTCCTTTCCAAAGTGGGTTGTACCATTTTACATTCCCAATGTAATGAAACAATGTCTGTTTCAAAACAGGAGAGACGCATTTAAGGTAGAAAGAAAATCCTTTCAGGCAGAAAGTAAAAGTTCTTATAACACCACCTCCTAGTGATTGCCTGGTTAACTGTTCCCCTATAAATCCTTCCAGGGTTCTGTGTTTTCTTTATCCACATACGGAATCCAGCTGAGACACAGAGGTGCCCTGGGCGGGCCAATCATCTGGCATCCTGTCAACTTGATATTTTAAAAACAGTTGTCCAAAATTTACTGAGGCAGGATGTGGAGAAACCAATTTTTCTGTTAATAAAATAGATCATTCCTCTTTCTTTTCAAAATAAAGGATTTATTACGCACACAGAATGAAATCTGACCTTTTAAACTTATTTGGAATGATCCTGGAATTGTAGCTGTCAAAGCAGTCTGCTCCTTGGTGCCTGTAGTAAAGGGCACATGAGGGGTGCCTGGGTGGCTCAGCCATTAAGCATCTGCCTTCAGCTCAGGTCATGATCTCAGGGTCCTGGGATTGAGCCCCGTGTCAGACTCTCTGGTCAGCGGGGAGTCTACTTCTCTTTCTCCCTCTCTGTTCTCTCTCTCTCTCAAATAAATAAATAAAATCTTAAAAAAAAATAAAAACAATAAACGGCACATGATTCAAGTGACATAGTCACAAACTGCAAGGTCTCAGGGCAGCACAGGGCTCTGACCAAGGGTAAGTTGACATGACCAAGGACCTGGGAAAACTGTCACCTGGCTGGACTCTGGCTTAGTGGCACAGTCAAGAGTTGCCCCTAGTGTTGAATAGAGTGTTCTAATTTCCTCCAGAGGATGCTGTTTCTCCCTGACCACTGGTTACAGCAGGGCAGCCCTGGCAAAAACAGGAATTAACTGACAGCATGTTTTGATCTAGTCCCGTGCGACTTGGGCTCCCCTTCAAGACTGGTACCCTGCCGGGCTGCCTGGACTCATCAGCTCTGTGCATATATTAACACATAGTAGTAGTATTTTTTAAAAAGATTTTATTTATTTATTTGACAGACAGAGATCACAAGTAGGCAGAGAGGCAGGCCGGGGGGGGGGGGGGCAGGCTCCCTGCCAAGCAGAGAGCCCGATGCTGGACTTGATCCCAGGACCGCGGGATCACGACCTGAGCTGGAGGCGGAGGCTTAACCCACTGAGCCACCCAGGCGCCCCAGTAGTGTTATTTTTATTTTAAAAATAAACAGATTGGATTGTACGAGGTCATGTTGGTCTGGAACTTGCTTTTCTTTTTCCCCACTAAACAATACAATTGAGATCTTTTCATATCAGCCTAGGGAGATCCATCACACCCTTCGGTAAAAAGTACGGAGGTAGTCGGATGGACGGACTGTTGCAGTCCTTAGCGACTGTAATGAGCATGTGAATCCCCTTGGGGGATCTTGTTAACCTACAGGTTGAGATTCAGTGGGTCAGGGTGGCCCCTGAGATTCCGCATGTTCCCAGGTGCTGACCAAGTTGCTGGAGGGACCACACTTTGTGAAGCAAGTCTTCATGCATGTGAGAGACCCAGCTGTGAGCAACCTTTGGGCTGCAACAAACATCCCTGAGTATCCCAAAGGAGCCCTAGCACTTGGCTTTTCCAGCCAGAAGCCCTCAGAAGCCCTGACACTCACTGTGACCGTGAGCAGGTCCCTCCTCCCTGGCAATTCAGTGCCCGGTCACAAACGTTTAAACCCCGGTTATAAAGATAAACAGTCCCTGTCCTTGAGTGCTCTGAGAGTCAGAATTTTAATCCTGGTGTGCAGGGAACTGGGGGAGAGAAGAGTCTACCAGATAAGGATGGAAACGGCTTTGTCAGCTGTCCTGCCGACGACAAAGGCTGTTCTGTTCCAGTTGGAAGGCAGTCTAGGTTTGCCAGGTGAGCAGTGGCGAGACAGGGTTTTCTTTAGCAGAAAAGTGCTCTGTGGCCATTTGTCTGCACTTTTAAAAAAACAAACCAGACCCACACATAAATCTTCCAAAGAAGCCGGCCAAACTGGTTGGAGGAAGAGAGCCCAGTCATTTGCAAAAAAAATTTTGGTTTTTTTTTTTTGGTGATTGTAGCAAGTGGGGTGGGGGTGGGGCATGCTCCAAGTGAGGTCCACCTTGGGCTGGGAAGGCTCAGAGACAGAGAATCCAAGCCCCTGCAGAATGAACAACACGCAGATGTCCAGTGAACGGTGGCCACTGCCTTCATTCCTTTATCAGCGGGAGGCAAACTGCTTCTGGCAGTCAGGGCTGTGGCCTCTGAGGGACTGAGAGCTCAGACTCCGAACTGACCTCTGGAGCTGGCTAAACCGGGGTTTGAATCCAGACTCTGGCACCAAATACCAAAGGGACCTGAGCGAGTGATCCGATCTTCTTTTGTAGCCTCGGTTTCCCTGTTTGCAGCACGGGGATGATGATAATAGCACCAAGCTCACAGAGTTCTTGCAAAGATCAAAAAAGATAACTCTCAGACAGGAGAGGCTTAGGCACTCCAAGGGAAGTGCACTCCCTTGGAGTGCTGCACCTGTAGGATTCAAGGAGAGAATGTCGATAAAATCAGTCATGGGGCCCATGGTGTGAGTCCAGGAAAGACCGGCTTTCACGAACGCTCTGTCCATTCTGGGCTCCAACTTAGTGGGTGGGTGAGTGCGAGAGCCGGGTGAGTGGGAGAGCGGGGTGCCTTCTCCGAGCAGCCTGCCTACCAGCACCCCCACCTTACTTCAGGTCAGGGCTGGCTGATCCTTCAAACTGCCATTGTCTTTGGCACCTCTTGGGGGAAAAGACCTGCTCCCCCAGGACCCCCCCGCCATGGACCCAGGATCTCTGCAGCCTTCCCCCCTCTCCAGCTGCTGCTGAAAAAACTCCTCTTTGGAGGCAGAGCAAATACTCTCACTTAGGGTTTCTTTCTCCTTCTTCCCAGCAGGGTGTGGACATCAATGTAAAATTACAACTGAGAAGGCCCCCACCCTGCGGCAAAGATGCAACTGGGGAGGAGGGGTTCATTTTGCAAGTCCGAGTTCTCTATCTCTGTTCCCTTCGGAAACTTTCAGTCTCTGCTCTTTGATGTCCGCTGGTACCATAATCATGACACTATCATGACATCATCATACGATAATCATGGTAATAATAGCAGTGGTTCTCTCACAGGTACATGCTAAGTGCTTTACCCATGGCTTCTCATTCGTCAGAACATCCCATCCTCTGAGGTGTATGGTTAATGTAGGTTATAGACAAGGGAACAAAATCAGAGGCAGCCCCAGTCCCCGGCACTCAGTCCTGACTATTGCCTTCTTAGCCCTTCCTGAAGATCTAGTCAGTCACTCTGTGACCTTAGGCATAGGATTATTCCTCTCAGCTTCTTTCCTTACCTATAAAATGGAAATAACATCATCACTTGGGGGGCACCTGGGTGGCTCAGTCATTTAAGCATCTGCCTTCAGCTGAGGTCATGATCCCAGGGTCGCACTCAGCGGGGAGTCTGCTTCTCCCTCTGCCCCTGCCCCTCCCCCTGCTTGTGCGATCTCTTACTCCCTCTCTTTCTCCCTCTCTCAAATAAATAAAATAAAATAATTAGTAGGGGTGCCTGAATGGCTCAGTCACTTAAGCATCTGCCTTTAGCTCAGGTCATGATCCTGGGGTCCTGGGATTGAGCCCCGCATCAGGCTCCCTGCTAAAGGGGAGTCTGTGTCTCTCTCTTTCCACTTGCTGTTCCCACTGCTTGTGCTCGCTCTCTGTCAAATAAACAAATAAAATCTAAAAATAAGGGGCGCCTGGGTGGCTCAGTGGGTTAAGCTGCTGCCTTCGGCTCAGGTCATGATCTCAGGTTCCTGGGATCGAGTCCCACATCGGGCTCTCTGCTCGGCAGGGAGCCTGCTTCCCTCTCTCTCTCTCTCTGCCTGCCTCTCTGCCTACTTGTGATCTCTCTCTCTCGCTGTCAAATAAATAAATAAAATCTTAAAAAAAAAAATCTAAAAATAAATAAATAAATAAATAGTAACATCACCTGGGGTTGTTCTGATGATTAAGTGAGGAAATGGCAGCACTCAGGAAATGGAAGCTTTTATTATTATTGATTATTTTACTATGTTTGCTCTTATGAATATCCTGACATGCTACCATAGCTGGGGACCCCAGGATGCCAAGAAAGCCCAAAATGCAGGTTCACCTGGGACCCCTTTCACAGAGCTGGGCTTCCTGAAGTGTCGAGGTGGGTTTCACATAGAGGGTGAGGTCCTAAGGTCAGGACCCTGGTGAGAGCGTTACAGGTCTCCAGTTTATTAACGGGTTTCTTTCAATATCAAGTATCTCTCTTATATCTGCATCACCCAATCTGGTAACTCTCAGTAGCCCAAGGCAGCTCTTGAGCACTGGCAATGTGCCTAGTGTGAATTCAGACCTGCCGTAAGTGGGGCACCTGGGAGGTGTGCTCGGCTGAGCATCTGACTCTTGGTTTCAGCTTGGAGCATGATCTCAGGGTTGGGGGATCAAGCCCGGCATCAGGCTCTGTGCTCAGCAGGGAGTCTGCGTCAGATTCTCTCTCTCCCTCTCCCTCTACCCCTCCCGCTTATGATCAGAACCTGAGCCAAAGGCAGACGCTTAACGACAGAGCCACCCAGGCACCCCTCACCTGTTTCTTTTTAAGTGACGTTCAATTAGTAACTGTTAAGCGTTACTAGAAAGTTAGAGATCATAGTGTGGCTCTCATTATATCTTCATTGGACTGTACAGACTCTATTAGGTCTTAAACCCCAGCCTACACCCTTCCAGGGGACGGAGGTGACAGGTGCCGTCCTTCAGCAACTGGCACAGAACACGGCAAAGAAAGCTTAGCATAAAAATCAATGGTGTGACCGCATGGGCTGTGAGCATGAGGGGACTGAAGACAGGGGGTGGGGTTCCCCAATTGGAGAGGAGAGACGATGATATTCTAGACAGAGGGAACTGTCTGAGCAAAGGCATTGAAGCGATCTGGTGAACTTTCTCACAGTTGCTTGGAAAGAGGAACCCCTTTCCAATCCCACCGATTTGGCAACTCGTATGACTTTGATAAGTAGGCTCGTGGCATTTGGGACTTCCACCCAGTGTTCATGCTCACGTTCAGCCGGTCCATTCCTTGTGGATGTCGGTGCACCTGCTGCAGTTCAGTCTTACCCACACTGACCTGCAGGGGTTACTGCTCTGCTGGTGTTTGCTTGTGTGTCAGCTGATTCTTACCGAGATCTCTCAGGGCAGCAGCAGACTGCTGTCAACATCTGTAACAGACATGGCAGGGAGCCACAGCTCCTTCCAGAGCCAGGCTAGAGTCTGCTAGGGAAAATGCTGCTCGTTCCAGATTTTTCAGGGACTGGTTGGGAAGTCCGTTCATTTTGCCTGGTTTCTAATTACATTTATAGAATGCTTCTCGTGTGCCAGGCACCATGCTGGATTTGCTTGTGTTATGTAAAAACCCTCAGAAGAGACGTGCTATCTCCATTATCACCTAGAGGAGAAGCCTGAAGCTTGCTGATGTTGTTTGCTCAAGATCCCAAAGGCCAAACAGCCAAAATTCACCCCCAAAGCCTGGGTTTTGGAACTGCCCACCTGGGGCAGTTCTTCCAAGAAATCAGAGAAGCCCAGGACAGAATTTAGGAAACAAGGAGTGGGTATTCTTAAGTGAAGGCCTTGTCAGGCAAAACTGTGGAATGTGGAATGTGTTGGTTTAAGACACCATCCCGCAGAAATGCCTAGCTGAGTGGTTCGGCCTTCATCCTTTAACAATCACTGATCTGACGACTCCGTCCCCTTCCTCTCCTTGTTTCTGAAGCTGGTGACCCCCTACCTCCACGGTGACTGCTGAGTCCCCTTCATCCCTCACGAATTGCTCCCTGGAAAACTCTCAAGTGTCTTCTGATTGGGTAGAGAGGATCATTGGATTGGTCCTAAAATACAGGGGTTTCTCAGCCCTTGGTGAAATGAGCTAGATATTTACATGCAGAATTATTTTGTTATTTGTGTCAAGACCTGATGAAAACAATTATATAAAAAAGGGGGCAGTCCACTCTCTGCTGTCCCACCGGGCAGGGAGGAGGTCCCTTGGGGATTGAGACACCTGAGACACCCTGCTGATAAGTTGTGATGGATGAGTTTAGGTGAAGAAAGTACGAGGAACCAGGAGCCTCGGGGCATGGGGGGAGGCAAAGGTTACCGACAGGGCCTCTAGTGTATCTGCTGTTCAGAGGGTGTGGACAAAGGCAAAACCCAGGCTTGAGAACTGGGTTCTCCCGGATGCCTTAGACGTAGTGCAGACTTGAGTTAGAACCGTGTTCAAGTCCAGCTTTGTCTAGTCCTTACTAGCTGACCTCTGGCAAATCTCTTCACTTAATCACTAAGGAGTGGAATAGTCTTTCCCATAGTTACTGCATGCCTATTAACCTGCAGTGGCCAGGTAATACACGCCCCCTCCACCATCCCTACTCCCCCAGGCTGTTTTACAATGAGTAAGGCAATCTGTCTGAATAAAGCACTTAAGTGGTATATGCAAATGACCTCTTTGTCCACATCCTGGCTTCTCCTGGGCAACCCTCAGGCTGGAAGCTCTTGACTCCGTCCTGCCCAACTCCTATCCCCCAGGAAGACCCTCTCTAAGCCTAGGGTTTGTGTCCCTTCTTGGGTCGAGGACACTGTGTGCATAAACACCTAGGTTCCAGTTCTGTTTGGAACTGTCTGTGCCTTTGGGAAGTCACTTCACCTCTCAGTTAACTCTTGTCAAACTGGGCAGATTGCAAAGGAACTGTTTAGCAAAGCTCTTGGCACAGGAACAGAGCAGGTACTGAGGAAATGCTAGCTGCTACTTTTATAATTACTCAGCTCTTGCCAGAAGAGGTCTGGCCTGGGTTTCTGCCATATCCCAGCACCTAGCACAGGGCTTACATGAGTATACAGCAGGTACTCAATATATGGTGTTGGTAGGCAGCAGAACAGTCCCTAAAGATGTTCAAATCCTAATTTCCAGAACCTGTCAATGTTACCTTACATGGCAAAGGGGAATTAAGGTTGCAGAAGAGATTAAGAATGCTAATCAGTTTTTTAAAAAAGATTTTATTTATTTATTTGACAGACAGAGATCACAAGTAGGCAGAGAAGCAGGCAGAGAGAGAGGAGGAAGCAGGCTCCCCACTGAGCAGAGAGCCCGATGTGGGGCTCGATCCCAGGACCCTGGGATCATGACCTGAGCCGAAGGCAGAGGCTTTAACCCACTGAGCCACCCAGGCGCCCCTAATCAGTTTTTTTTTTAAAGATTTTATTTATTTATTTGACAGAGATCACTTGTAGGCAGAGAGGCAGGCAGAGAGAGGGGGGAAGCAGGTTCCTCGCTGAGCAGAGAGCCCAATTCGGGGCTCGATCCCAGGACCCTGAGATCATGACCTGAGCCGAAGGCAGAGGCTTTAACCCACTGAGTCACCCAGGCGCCCCTAATCAGTTGTTTTAAAACACCCTGGATTAACCAGCTGGGCCGGATAATCACAAGAGTCCTTAAAACAATTACAGGAAGAAGCACCTGGGTGGCTCAGCTGGTTAAGTATCTGACTCCGGATCTTAGCCCAGGCTTTGATCTCAGGGTGCTGAGTTCAAGCCCCGAATTGGGCTCCATGCTGAGTGTGGAGCCTACCAAAAGAGAGAGAGAGAGGAAGATGTGACTATAGAGAACAAGAGAGATGACAGCATGAGAAAGACTCACCCTGATGTTGCTGGCTTTGAAGATGAAGAGGCCACAGCCAAGGAATGCAGTAAATTTCTAGAAGTTGGAGAAGGCAGGGAAATGGATTCTTCCCTAGAGCCTGCAGAAAGGAATGCATCCTGCCAACACCTTGAGTTTAGCTCAGTGAAACCATGAGGGACATCTAAGCTGCAGTGCAATGAGATAATACATTTGTGATTTTTTTTTTAAAGGCAAAGTTTTGTCAATTTGTTACAGCAGCATTGGGAGACTGATATACACTGTACAAATTATTGTTTTGGTTTTTAAAAGATTTTAAAGTAATCTATACACCCAATATGGGGCTCCAACTCACAACCCCGAGATCAAGAGTTGCGTGTTCTATTGGCTGAAGCCAGCCAGGTGTCCCTGTTCTTCCTTTCTGTTACTATTACTAAGCTGTTTATGATACTGATTTGTATTTTTCTCCCCCATTACTCTAGCAATTCCTCAAGGTCTCGGAATATGTTTGTCTTATTTATATTAGTTCTCAGGTGCTGAGGCCGTTGCACACAGGAGGCACTCAATAAATGCTTCAAATGATAATATTGTAATTCAGATGAGTTTAATTAATATGAAGAGTAAAACGTCCATTCCTTCATGGTGTCCTCCTGTGCTGAACAACGTGTCTGGCACACAGCAGGAGCTCCATAAAAACCCTCATTGAACCTAGAGGTGGATCAAGTACTCCTCCCCTCCCTCCCCTGCCCCATGACCCACGCTGCCACCGCCCCCGTCCATCCGGTCCTACTCCTGCACGTCCCCTACTCCGGGACCGGGTCCACGATCAGGACCGGATGCATGACCTTTTCCTTAAACCAAAGTCTCCTCACTGCCTTCCTTTTGCTTAGGTGGCGAGCACAGGGCACGGGGTGCCGGGACGCGTTGGAGGCCGCGGGTGCAGTGCACGTTTACGACCGTAGGGGGCGAGCGTGGCCCGGGAACTCCCGCGGAAGGGCTGGGACTGGGCGGGGCCTCTAGGGCGGGTCGGCTCAGTGCGCAGGCGCCGGTCCAGACGCCTCGCGCGGCCAGGGACAGGCGGCGGCAGAGTAGTCCCGGCTGCAGCTCCAGTAGCAGCGAGTTCGAGCCCCGCTCCCGCTCCGCTTTGGTTCTCGTTCCCCGGGCCCTTGGGCCTCCCTACGCCAGTCCCCGCCAGTCGCTAAGCATTGCGCACTCCCCGCCGCCAGGATGCCGGTTACCGAGAAGGACCTGGCGGAGGACGCGCCGTGGAAGAAGATCCAGCAGAACACCTTCACGCGTTGGTGCAACGAGCACCTCAAGTGCGTGAACAAACGCATTGGGAACCTGCAGACCGACCTGAGCGATGGATTGCGGCTCATTGCGCTGCTCGAGGTGCTCAGCCAGAAGCGCATGTACCGCAAGTACCATCAGCGGCCCACCTTCCGCCAGATGCAGCTGGAGAATGTGTCCGTGGCGCTCGAGTTTCTGGACCGTGAGAGCATCAAGCTCGTGTCCATCGGTGAGTACCCTGGCTCGGCCAGGCGCCGCGGTGTACTTTCCGGTCTCTGCGCGTGGGCCGGGGGTGGGGTGGGGAGGAAGGCTAGGGTCCCCTGCCGAGCACCCCTACCGCGCCCAGGAGCTGCGGGCGGGGTGTGGGCGCTGAGGCGTGGGTGGGGGGCGCGTTGTCCTTCAGGGCACGGGGATGCCGGAGACCTAGGCCCTCTTCCCGGTGCTTTTCTTTGGGCTAGGATTTCGTATGATAGCTCCCCGCCCTGCCCCTCGCCATGTATTCTTGGGGGGCTGTGGGTCCTGGGCTTGGGTTGGGGCTGCACGGTGGGTGGTGGGGCTGTAGCATTTCGCCGCACCTGGGGCGTCCCTGCAGGGAGCTGGAAACCTCTGGTCTGCGGTCCATGGAAGTGGGGTTCCTGGTCAGATGCTCCCCGAAGCTCTCGCCCCGCTGCGCCCAGGGCGATGCGCCCAGCGGCTGTGACCAAGGGGCGTTGGCTCGGATGCCCCGCGGGAGACCTGGGGAGGGACAGGTCTCGGAGCCTGGGGCCTCGTCGCCCAGGGTGGGCCCCGAGGTGGGAAGGGGAGCCGCGGGGGTGTGTCCTCCTCACTCCCTCTGCTCCCAGCTCAGCTCTGGCGGGGTGCCTCGGGGTGAGCCAGCTCTGAAGCAGAAGTGATCACTCAGGGGCAGTGGTGGTATAGTAACTACTGTTTTGTAGGGAGCCCAAACTAGTGGGTGCTGTGTGCTAATAGCCTTCCAGGTTCTGTCCTTACACATCCTGCGAGTTGGGGTGTCCTTAGAATAGGCAAGGGGGTCCAGAGGGTTAATGGACATGCCCAAGGTCATGGAAGTAGGAAGGGTCTAGCTGAGAATTGAAGGAAGTGGGTACAATGAATGGAGACTTTGCCTTCCTCTCCTTGCCTTCCCCACACCAGGGTCTTCCTGAGAGGAGCGGGGGAGTTGGTGTCGGGTTCCTCTCCCCAGACCTGGGAGAGCATGAAGGTCAGGTCTTCACTGTGACCTGGGCTAATTGAAAGCTTCCAGGAAGGTCACAAGGCTTCTGAGGGTATGGGCTGTGACTGTAGAGGCAAGAGGTGTACAGTGTGGGTGGGTGGGTGTGTGCACTTGTATGTGTGCAGAGTATGGACACACAGCATATGTGTAGAACATGTGTGTACACGGCATGGGTGTGTAGAGAAAGTGTGCACCTACACTGTGTGTGTGTGTGTGTGTGTGTGTGTGCTGCCAGGGGAGTGTCTTGCTGGAGGAGCTGACATAGGCCTGGGTCTGGGGTCCCTTCCTGAGAAAACCAGGCCTTATGGTGACTTCTGTGCTAGGAAAGAAAGGGCGGTGGGTGTGGCTGCTGGGACTTTCTCCAGAGTAAAAGGGGTTCCCTCTAGGCTGAGTCTCCTCTGTCCTTTCCCTCCCCCACACCTGTCCTGGCAGGTAGGGCTGCTTCCTGTTTCCTGGGCCCAGGCAGCTGTCACCGCCCAGTCAGCGCCCCATGGCGGGCGGGCGGAGGGTGTGTGTGGCTTCTCTGCAGAGCTGTGTGACATGCTTGCCTCTTCTTTTGGGGGCCATCTCCTACCACTGGGAAAGGAACACCCTAGAATCATCCTGGGATTTTTCCCTTTTCCGAAACCAGTTTTCCTACCGAGGGATCTGAAAGTCTGGCTGAGCTCAACTGGGTTCACCTGGTCTTTGTTTTAAAAATGTGCATTTATTTAATTAAGTGAACAAAGAAACTTAAACCGGGAGTATCCAAACATGACATGAAATCTCCTTAAAAAACAAAACAAACCAAAAAATGAAACCACAGTCCCAAAATCCTGGACTGCCTGATTTACCAACTGTTTACAGAGGCTGCAGCTGCTCGCAGCGCCGTTTGTCGTCAGTGCCCTGAGCTTGGGGGTCTCATTTTAGACTTTGTCTGGTCCCATTTTCCTACTCAACCCTCATGATTGTCATTCCTGAACTCACCCAGGACATAGTATCTTCCATTGTCCTGACATTCCAGGGCTAGCCTCCCCTTCTCTGGTTGCGGGCCTGTGGGCTGTGGGCAGCTTCTTGTTGTGGACCGCTTCCCACCACAGGCTGTATTGTTTTATTTTATTTTCTCCTTTTAACTGATTTCTTGGATGATATTCCCCCAAGTGGCATTCGGGGTCAAAGAGTGTGGCCACAGTTAGGACTCTTGTCATTGGCTGCCTTGTTGCTCTTCAGAAGGATCTCACCGTAAACAGGTTTTCCAGCCTCTAGAGCCTGGAGGGAGACTTGCCAAGGGCCAGAACTCCCGTGGGGGTGAGGCCTGAGGCCTCTTCCCCCTGCGCCTGGGGCTGTTCTGGGGACTGGCCCTACTGCCCTTGAGATAACGAGTCACATCCAGCTCAGACTTCTGTTCAAGTACCACGGCTTATGCTGTGTTGCATTGTGCTGACGAAGACACAGGCTGTAGTTCGGTGTTGAGTGTGTTCTGTTCATCATCCCATTGGTCACCACCTTGAGTCCTCAGGATTTGGTTTCCTTGTCTGCATACTGATCTGCCTTAGCAAATCACGGGGAGGATAAAGGGCTTGCCGTAGTTCGCCCAGGTGCCTAGAAAATGGTTGCTGTTATTCTGTGGTTGTTGTTAGTGTTACTGATGTCCATTTTAGGTGAGGAAGCAGGAGTGAAGTAACTTGCAGAGGTCACCCAGCTTTTAAGTGGTGACTAGAGGTGGGGCCTGTCTCTTTGTGAAATTGACCCTTAACTGACCCTCTCTTCAGTGTTCTGAGTACAACACAGCCCCTCTCCCCTAACCAGAGAGCCCCTGTTAACAGCCAGTTTTGCAAGTCTGGGATGTTGGGGTGGGGCAGCTGGATGCCCACACTTTGAGCCTCTGGTCTTGACCAAAGCAGGGATCTCAAGACTTTGGGTGAATGGCAGGATGAGGGTCCCCTGAGGTGAGTGTCACGTCAGGACCTGAGCAGAATCACTTTGCATCTTCATAGTGAACTTGTTGAGGGGGTGGCCGCCTAGCCGCCCCATGTTCAATGATATTTTGAGGGGAGGGTGTGGGATGTGGTATTCCCGTTTACTTAGTGGATGGTGTTTTACTCCATAATCTGGGAAGGTATCTTTGAATGAATACAGGGTTTTGTGGACTTTGCTAGCTTCCAACCGTGTACATTGCTGGAATCTTAGTTGTGTACAGGCGCCCAGCTCGGAGACAGGAGATGGTCAGAAGCTGCCAGAGGACTGGCTTTTGTGCCTAGAATTCACTGGAAGACAGTTCTGGCTGTGGATTCCTGTTTGTGAGTTGTTGTAAGGTGGGCCCATTCTAGGCTGTATCCAAGAGCTGAAGAGTTTGTTCAGTTTCTTGTTCTGTCTCGGGCAGTTCATAGTGAGGCCTCGGCATTTTTAATCCTAGTTGCCTGCCAGGAGCTGGCAGTTTTATTTACTTGTTTTTCCAAAAACCTTTCTGACACTGGGCAGCTCGGCCAACTTGGAGAAAAGGGGGTCTCCGAGCCCAAGAATGACAATCATTTCTGCCTAGAAGTTTGGGTGGTATGTTTTGGTTTGATCCTTTAGAAAAAGGAATTCTTTCCTTTTCGGAGGATGTGGTCTGACCCTAATGTTTACTTAAGGTGCCTGTGCCAGGCCAGTGCCTCAGAGCAGGCGGGTGTGTGTTCCCAAGACCTTGGGTCACTGGGCAGGGTTTCCAGGGTGGTGGGTCACTACGGCACTCAGCCCCTTTTCCTTCCTGTTGTCCCACCCCCACCAGAATAACGTACAAATACAGTAATCCTAAATCCTGTTCTTTCCTGAACTACCTAGCAAATTCCAGTGTGTCTAGGTAGCAGAGAATGTTTTAAAAGTAGCAAAGTAGCATGCTGGTCAGAATTAACAAGGTCTAGACCATTTGCAACAAAGTAACAGAATGGGAGGAAGCTCTTGTAGTAGTTCAGAGCAAAGATTCTTGGTTCAAATTCCACTTGGCACTGAGTAGCCATTAAGAAACTTCTCCACCTTGGTTTCCTTATCACTAAAATGGAGGTGATAACTACCTCCTTTCAAAGGTTGTTATTAAAAGTAAACAAGTTAATATTCTTAAAAATGTTTGGAAAAGTTTATGGTACATAAGTGAGTGCTATGTGATTGTTCGCTAAATACAGTACCATCCACCAGTATTCTCAAAAGTCACTGCTGGAGGGTTTGCACACTGAAAGGACGTTTAAAATCAGTGCCGCACTGCTGCTTTGCTGTAATAGGGCTGTGGACTGGCCTCCTTGGAAGGGGAGGACCCCTGGTTAGGTTACGGCTGCCTCCAGGGCCCATTCATGTCGGCTTTGTTTCTGAGACCTGGGCTGGAGCACCGGGTGGCTGGTCATTCCAGCCTTCCACCCTGTTCAGGAATCTCTGGGCCAAATCACTTCCAGATGGCAGCTGGGCTCTGCGGCGCTCCTCCAGCAGCCGCTGAGCCCGCGTGCCAGTCAGCAGCTGCCTTCATTCTTGGAGAGTCTGTGCTCAAGGAGGGCTTTGATTTGGAAACAAATTTTGGTCTCCTGGGCCCTTCCCCTCCCTTCTTTGCCCGGATCCTGGGTTCTATGCGGTGAGGCGGGTGCACAGGGTAGTTGAGGACGGGTGCCCTGCTCATTGGGCAATAGAAGCCCAGGATCAGAGCCTTGGGTTGTGCTGGCCGTGGCTTCGTGGCCAGGGTACCACGTCACCCTGCTTTCTCTATAAATGGCCTCCTGGTCAGCACATACTCGGTTAAACTAGGTCCAGGTGGATGGTTGAGGATATAGGCTTGAAGCTAGGTGGCCAGCATGCTAAGCCCCACTCTCTCTCTAAACAGCTGTGCAGCTCTGGCCCACTGTCTTCACCTTTGTGAGCCTCAGTGTCCCCCATCTGTAAAATGCAGAGTAGTAGTTCCTGTCTTAGTTGCTGAGGCCAGTATATGTTCATAGCACAATGCTGGCATTATCATTATTATCATCAATGTGCTTCTTAACCCAGGTCTGGGACTTTGTCTCGTTTTCCATCTACTCTCTGGCCTGTACTACTGCTGTCATCTGGTGTGTTCGGTAGTCGCCCCCCCCCCCCCCCCAAGCTTGGAACCTCTGTCAAAGATGCTTCCTAAGATCTTTTCTTCCTTCCTCATTCCAGTGAATATAGGAGAGACCAGCTGTGAGCCAAGCCCGGTGCTAGGGCCACAGCAATAATGAGAGTCAGGCCCTGAGCTTGCCTCATACACTGCTTGGTGTAGAGGAGAGAGCAACCTGGGAGTGTGCGTCTTAACCCTTCAAGCACACACAGATCTCCTGGCAACTTTATTAAAAATGTTGGTGTGACGGAGCGGGTCAGGTGTGAAGGCTGAAATTCTTTCCTTCCAGCCGGCTCCCAGTTGCTACTGTCAGCTGTGGGCCATGCTGTGGGTTTGAGGATCAAGATGGCAGGCTTTCTGGGTGGGTGCTCTGGGGGGGAGGAGCGCCTTCCCTGAGGCTGGGGTGGGTCGTCTGGATGGAGGACTCCCTGGAGGGAGGGACTGTTAAGCTGGGACCTAACGCCTGAGTAGAATTAGGCAGGTGAACAGACAGTGAGGCACAGCAGAAGGCTTTGTCAGCAGGAGGTCAGAGGAGTGGGTGGCACAGAGGTAGGCAGGGGCTGTCTCACAAAGGGTCTTCTGAGGCTGGAGGCTGCCATCCAGGCATCTTCCTTGAGGGTACTTGGCGTGGGGTAGGTGAGCACAGCTGAAATAGATTATCTACTCTGGGGCGAGCGGGCTTGCTTGCTTTCTTTCTTTTAAGATTTTATTCATTTATTTGACAGACAGAAATCACAAGTAGGCAGAGAGGCAGGCAGAGAGAGAGGAGGAAGCAGGCTCCCTGCGCAGCAGAGCCTGATGTGGGGCGATGTGGGGCTTGATCCCAGAATCCTGGGATCATGACCTGAGCCAAAGGCAGAGGCTTTAACCCACTGAGCCACCCAGGTGCCCCACTCTGGGGCTTTCTTGACTGTGACTGCAGTCATTCCTATCAGTCAAACAATTTTAATGTGTCCCTCTCTCATATATGCAAATTCACAAGCTATATACATATATTACTGTCAGCCTGTATATTAAATATTAGTAAAGCTTAGTTTCTTTTTCGAGGACAAATCCAAATTCAAGATCTGGTTTTTCGGGGCGCCTGGGTGGCTCAGTGGGTTAAAGCCTCTGCCTTCGGCTCAGGTCATGATCCCAGGGTCCTGGGATCGAGCCCCACATCGGGCTCTCTGCCCTGCAGGGAGCCTGCTTCCTCCTCTCTCTCTGCCTGTCTCTCTGCCTAGTTGTGATTTCTGTCTGTTAAATAAATAAAATATTAAAAAAAAAAAAAAGATCTGGTTTTTCCTGTGTCCTAATGGATATTCTTGTGTGCCCTTGTGGGCCCCCCTCCCGCCTGTTTTTGCATTTCATCCCCCCCACCCCCTTCCTGTTGGTTATTCTGCATTTAGTTTTGATCTTTAGTTGTCCTCAGTGAAGGAGGTGGATCTCTAATTCTGTCTGCTTCCCCCAACAAGTTGAACCAAATGAATAAACGCAATGGAATGAGCCATTTCAGTCTAAATGCGTGCTATTTCCTGCTCTTACAATGATGAAAATTGCCTTTCATGACAATCTGTGAGAAGCCACCTTACATTACTGTTGTAAATCTAGTTACCCATTAAACATGCTCAATAATCACCAGATTGGCTCAGGTTACTGTGTAATGAACAATAGCACTTTCCCTCTGCAGGGGCTTGGAAAGTGGCCTTGCAGCTTTTAAGTGCCTTGCTTGCTTTTCTTGGGAAATTGAGTCCATGTTCTAGGGAGAGAGTTTTTTGGGAAAGATGATTAGAAAACCAAATGGCTTTTTATACCAAAATGATAAAGCAGTACCTGAGAGAAGTTATACACAGTATGAAGGGTGGAACTATTGTTTTTTGTTTGTTTGTTTGTTTACTATTGGGTATTTTAATTCTACCTACTTAGTATCATGATTTCTCTTTTTCAGAATCATAAGGAGCTATACCTCCAGTGCTGCCTTTCCGCTAAGAGCCTTATAGCACTTGCCTTGAATACAGTCGTTTGAAACATTGTAGATGGTTGCTGTAACTCTTCTGCAAATTGTTCAGTTCTAAAAAAAATAATTTCCTGGGGTTTTACTTACACTCCTTGTCTGGTTACAAAACACAGCAAAGAACTTTTAACTTCCCCGATCCCCCTTTGACCAGTTGCTGTGCAGTAGAATGTCCTTGGTTAAGATTTTCTTGTACTAGAAGCAAAGAAGCAGTTTGGTTTTTCACTTAGCCAAGACTGGTTTTAAGTCGGAATTATTTTGACAGAGCATCTGACTTCCTCCTTTCCCTCATCATCACAGCCTGGCCTGGAGAGATGGCTTGGTAGGAGAACACTTACTTGTCCTCCTCCTGCATGTTCCTTGGCTTTTCCAAGGATCCATGCTGATGAGACATGGGTGTACTGAATCTTAGATGCGCACACGTATCCTGCAGCAGAATGTCTACCGCATTCCTGTGCCTGCTATCCACTAAGCATGGTCCTGAGTGCCTTACCTTTATCGCTCTCATCCTCATCGTGGAGCCCGCAAAGTGGCTTTGTATTTATTTCCATTTTGCAGATGAGAAAATTGAGGCCCAAATCAGCCTCCCCGCACATGCCAGGCACAATGCTTGCCTGCATCAAACTATTGAGTATTTTCTTTTTTTAATCTCAAAGTTTGGTTTCACACTTAAAAGTAAAATAGAAAAAGTAAAATAGTTAGAGAGATTTTCTGCAACTTTAGTTCTGCTCATTTCTGTGTTGCTTGCAACTTGGCTCACTTGACCTTGATGAATGTGCAATTGAAATGTTCTTCTATAAAACAAAATTTTGGGGGGCCTATTTGCCTTGCCTCACCCAGCATCATTGAACTTTAACTGGGGCCTCCTCTTCAGTTCTGGGGGGGGATTTGGTTATTTGGGGAGGGTTCGGACAGTGAGGAGCAGCTGAAGGCTGCTTTGGGCCACCAGGCAGGGCTTTCTTGGTGGGGCCTAGAAACCACGGGTGAGGAGGAGGTGCCCTGGTTGCAGCTGGGGGGGCTCGCGGTGCCCACCCCATGGGGTGGAGACGTAGCTGTGCTGGGGGATCCCCTGTCGCAGTCCCTGTTGGATTGCTCTCAGAAAGGACCCCAAGCCCCATCCTCTCCTTCTCCTACCTTTAAAGATCAAGAGGCGGTAGGGCGTGTGGCGTTGTGTTTGCTGCTGACCAGCGTCTCTCTCTCCTGGCGGGAGTGTTGGCCTGCCTTCATCAGTCTGGCTGCGCTGGCACAAGCAGCTACCCACTCCTTACTCCAAGCCAGCAGCCCCCTGCTCTTCCTGGGGAGCTTTGTGAAGGGCCCCTAGCAGGGGCGAGTAACTCTGGCGAGCTGCTCCGGAGCTGAACTTGGTGTCCCCAAGGGCATCTCCTGCAGCACTCCAGAGAGAGGAAGCTGCGGGGGGGGGGTGGGGGGCACTGAGTGCTCAGCCTCCCCAGAAACCGCCGGGCTGGTTAGTTGCAAGGTCTGGGCGTTTACACAACACCCCTGCTCCCTCTCTCTGAAGGCCCTTTATGCTAACGTGAATTCCTTTTCTCATGGAGATCTGAAAGCTCTTTTGACTAAATGGGTCACCTTTCTGGGTATTTTCATAAGGCTGGTCAGCTTCTGCCATGCCAGACGACTTCCCTGGAATTTCCGTTGAGATACAGCGAGAACACAGTGTGGAATTTGGGCTTTTGAGCTATAGGGAAATGGGTGGGGATTTGTGGCTGGTATATGTAAATTTGCTGCGGCCCATAAATTCAGATTTTAAGATGGAAAAAAAGCAAGCAGCAGTCAGCTTTCTGTCTACAAGCAAGAATGGTGTTACTTTCCGCCTTGTGCTTCTCGTGAGCGAGGCAGAGGCAGGCCTCCCGTGGAGGCTAGGGTCTGAAAAGATTCTTGGTGGCTAAAATCAGATTCCTTCATCTCCCCTGCTGCCCCCTAGAAAACAATCAAGTTCTTATCATGCTGGTACTGCGCTGCTTGCGTGAATCACCCCGATTTCCCTGTACCTCCCTGAAGTGATTTCTCAGATATTCCAGGGAAACAAGGATTCTTTGGCTTTCTCCAGTCTGAGGGGAGCATGGCTGGGCCTGGGCTGCTTCCTCGAAAAAACAAAGTTGATTTGTTCCCTTGGTGGCGGGGGACCAGGCACCACCCTCCAGGGGACCACAGGTGTTGGTGTCTTTGGGCTCAGGCCTGAACAGCCTCTGTGACTTGGCTGTGTAGTAACTGAGCAGAGTCCTGGGTTCTGTTTATAAGATTTCTTGTCAGAAGAGGCAGAGGCTGGAAGACCAAGAGCATGCTCCTGGGGCGCCTGGGGGCCTCTCAGAGGAGCTTGCAGCCGTCTAGGGGCAGAATCCAGAAAGCGTGCCAAGAGCGGGAGCCATAGGGATCTTGGCCGGCAAGCACCTGTAGGGTGGCTTGTCACGTTCCTTCTCGGCACTGAAGAGGCTAGCGGGCACTTGGGGAATGCCTCTCCTGTGCCCGCGTCCTTTACAGGAAGTGATCCAGCTGTCACACACATTACACTTCCTGTCGGGCATGCATCTCTCATCACCATAATGACCTCTCCTGTCCCTTCTTCTTCGCACACTTGTTTGACACCATGGGCGGTCACACCTGAGGTTGGAGGGACACTTGCAGCTCTCCTCCTGCCTTGTGCCATCTCATGTCATCACTTCCTGAGCTCTGTAGGTCTGTTGACCTGCCTGCTTCTCGCTCTCCCACTGGATCACTTCTGCTCTAGGGGCAGGTGTTGAATCTCTGGTTCATCTCTAGGGCGCTGGGCTTGGCACCTAGTAGGAATATAAGAAGTTATTGAATAAATACACAGCCTCCAACATAGATGGGTTGAATAATAAGTCTGATGCATATATTGGTCTGCAATATAATTGCTTTCAAAAATGCAAAATGGGATCATTTGTAGCCCATAGCGGAAGAGGAATTTTGTGTAGTGGACCTCTGGGTCTGGGGTCCCAGTAGAACACCCTCATTTGGGGGACAGTGATGCTGAATGTAAAGAATTCAGCACTTCGTTGTCATTCTCTAAACATCATTGATTTGCTTCAACTGTTAGAGAATAAAGCCTTTTCCAAGTGGCCATGTGAGGCGCAGAAAATGAATAAAATGGGATCCACTGAGAGTCACTATAATCACAGTTTCACTAATAATAGTGAATATATATTGAACACCTATCTGTACCAGAAAATTGTGAAGGATGCTTTTCAGTAATAGCTAAGTAAAGCCTAATTGCAACCCTGGGATGTAGTTATTGTTATAATCCCCATTATACAGATGAGGAAACTGAGGCACATCTCAGATCAGCCACTAAGTGTGTGGCTGACTATGAGTCAAACCCTTTCCTCAAAGGAGAGCAATCAGCATGGCCTTCAGAATTCCCTTTAAGTATTTTTTTAATATTAAGAAGTTGCATTTGTAGTTCTTAGAAGAAAATTGCAAGAACGTAGAGAAATACAAAGCAAAAAATAATCACCTGTGGAGAATCTTAACAAATCTTTTTCTACTTTTGGGGAGTTTTGCGTGAACAGCTGCCTTTTGATCAGAATGGGGAAAGGAGATTGCATTGTCTCAGGAGAAAAGAGACTGGACTGGAAGTGTTTTGTGAAATCATTTGATCATACTGATTGTAGTAAGAAGCTTCATCGTTGAGTTACTGCAGAACCGGGGCCAGTATTAAAATTGGTGATCTTGGTTGAGGCTCATGGTTTGCGAGTCTCCCTTGGTCTTGAAATATGTTATGGTCAACCACAGAGTGGGGGTGTTCCAGCTTCTTTCTGTCTCTTAAAAGTTTTTAGGACCAACTTTTATTGGGATTGCCAAGGTCTCTTAATAATAGTTATTATGTTTGGTAACTATTATGCCCCTGTCTCATGGTGAAGCCCAGCGCGGAAATTGATCTACTTTTTAGTTGCTCGACTCCATTAGCAATTTCAGTGTCTCCAATATGAGCCTAACAGAGTGTCGTTGGCAGCTTGGTTCACCCTTACCCATCTGGGAGCTTTTAGAAGTCTGAGTATTTTATGCAGCCCTAAGGACTTCATGGTATTGGTGTTTCTGAAACATTTCCTCAACAGCCCTCAGGATACCTGGTCCATGGAGTCATCTGTTTTACCCATGTTCGAAGCAAAGGAGAGGGAGGGAAACCACTTCCAGATGCAAACTGAACTAGGTTCCTGAGTGCGGTTGCGACTGTGGGTCAGTTAGCCCCTGCCGCTGACTGCCTGGGAGACTCAGGGGAAGTTGCTGGACCTCTCTGAGGTTCAGTGTCCCAGGCTGTCATCGTGCCCTGACTGTTGCTGTTGTTGAAGAGTAAATGACACAATCCTTACAAAGCACGTGGCAGATAATATGGGCCCTGTGAATGGTGGTCTTTGCCCTCCTCCTCCCCTTTCCCCCACCTCCTTCCCTTTCCCCTTCCTCCTTCCTTGATCTGCAGTGGCCCCCTGGGACTGGAGGAAGAAGTGACCTGATCATCTTGGAAGGGGAGAGGTGGGTGGGAATACTCCTAGAAACTGGTCCAAGGTACCTAGTGAGCTGCTTTCAGAAGAGGTGACCTGGGGTTTTGAGTAGCTGCCGGCAGGAACCATGGGCTAGAGACACTTCTGATCTTCCAGCCAAGCTTTCCTTAAGGATAGAAAATGGGTGCCAACTACTCTTGACATCTTCCCCCACTTTCCCTTTTGTCCTGTTTGGCTAATGGATCTGTCCGTTTAACTAGCATTTTTGCCTGCCTTTTTTTTTTTTTTTTTTAAATCCTTGTCTCTTAGATTCACTCACCGTTTCTTTCCTGGTTTGGCTCTTGTGGAAGTGGCTGTGACACCATCCCAGTGATGCACTTGGGGTGGGTCTGAGCCTTGGCTCTGACCTTTGAGAGCTGGCTGACCCCAGGAAGCTGTTTCACCTCTAGGAGCCTGTCTTGCATATGCAGAATATGGTAATAAAGTGCTCTGTCTTGGAGATGTCTGGGTGGCTCAGTTGGTTAAGCACCTGCCTTTGGCATGATCGGAGGGTCCTGGGACTGTCCCCCTCTCCTGCTCTCCCTGCCTGTGCTCACTCCCTCTGTATCAAATAAGTAAATAAAATCTTTAAAATAAAATAAAATGCTTTGCCTTACTGAGTTCTAAGGTATAAAGAGAATGTGCATCTAAAGCCCTTAGCATCGCTCCTGGTCATGGGCAGTGACCATTGATAGCTGCTGCCCTCGTGATGCTGGCGCGAGCATTATTATTACTAGAAAGTCCCGCACCTCCCACTTACCCTTTTCAGGGCTCAGCTGAGAAGGATGAAGAGGGAGCAGCCACGCTGGAGATGAGACTGTGCTCACTGCCATGTGTGTTTCCCATCTGGAACAAAGGGGCGTGCACCGACTGCCCTCCTCCAGCCAGGCCTGGCTCTGCCTTGGCCCTGGGCACTGTTTTCTCTCCCTTCTAGTCCTGGCACTTTGATACCTGGGATCATGGTGGGGTTTGATGCCAAGATTTCTGCTGCCCTGGGTGTGGTCTTAAACCCAGCACAACCCTAACCCATGCCGTGGAACTAGTGACAATATTTTTACAGTAGTGCTTGGAAACTGGAATCCTGGGGTCACACCCTGTACAAACAGCATCAGGGTTGTTGGGTGACTGGAGGAGATTGACAACAGTAGGTTCTGTGGCTCCCAAGTCTAGAAGGATGTGGGAGGTTGTGCAGGGATGGAGGGGGTGGAAAGCATCATTCCCAGTTCTTTTCAGGGGCTCACTGGCCTGAGCCCTGCCAGGCCGAAGGGATCTGTGTGTGTCTTGTGAAACTAACTACCTGGTTCCTTCTGTCGCTCCTTGGGTACAAGGCTGCCCACTGTTTCCCTGGTTGGGCCAGATTTCCAGTGCTGCGTCCCTTTGAGGGGCGTATCATTTTTAGGTTGTCTCTCTCCGGGGCAAGGAGCACCAACACCTTTCCCAGAGGTAGCATTTATGGGGGTGATGCTTGAGTGATGACTAATGCAGATCTTCGCGTTTTAACGATGGGAAGAAATTAGTCAGCCTGGGCACTGTTTCCATGTGACAGGGCAAAAATTTAAACACTTGCACAATGGCTTTTGTTCTGCCAGCAGTTGAAGCTGACCATCAGGCGTTATCAGTAAGATCAGCAGGTGTTCGCAGCTTTTTGGTCCTGGGAAAGGCCCAGAGCAAGCTGGATTTGGCAAGACCTGGGCCTGTCTCCAGCATCCCTCGGGCCGCAGGGAGAGGCCCTGCCTCCCTCTCTTAGCCGGTTTCCCTGTCTGTTAAAGGGGAGAACTGGACTAGGTCTGTGTTTCCTAAACTTCAGTCATTCGTAAAGGAGTCCCTTGTATTACTAATTTTGCCAAATCCCGTGGCTGCCTCTGTTTCGTTTTTGCTTAACATTTCTCCCTGCTGTGGTTGACTCACTTTGAAATCAGACGTGTTTGAAAAGGAGACTTTTTTTTTTTTTTGAAAAGGAGACTTAAGTCACTGTCAAAACAGAAAAGCAGCGTCACTAGGTAAATCAGGGTAAACCATAGATAAACCCAAAGCGGTGTTATTAAATTCTAGCTAGCATCGATGCCTGTTCTTAGCGGGAGGACTACGCTTTTGGTTAAAAAGGAAAATTAGCCAGGGAGCCATAGGTGTTCAGAGAAACTTAACACCACACTGAGCTTTTCCCTGACTGAGCAAGAAGGACTGATAGAGAATTGGAAGGAGAGGAATGTTGTCTCAGTGATGGAGGGGGACTGTTGAAGGGTCACGGATAGCTCCAAGTCTTAACGACTAGATGCTTTTTTCGATAAATACTTCTAGAGGGTTCATTGTGTGCCAGGATTCGTGCCAGGAGCTGGGCTAGTGGCCAGGAGGACAGAGGGGACTGGGACCTGGTCACCTGCTCCAGGGGGCTCACTGAGGGTCTAGGTGTGTGTGGGGGGGTGCCACAGGAGAAGGTTAACGAAGTTAATGAAGAGCAGGGCAGGCCACAGAAGTTACAGTGAGAAAATCGTGGAACTGAGCTCTGTCATGCATGTAGGGGTCTTTTACAAATAAAAGTTCAGAAAATGATTTCTAAAAAGAAAATGATTCTTTAAATTTGAATCTTTTTTTTTTTTTTTTAATGGACAATAAACCCACTTCAGTCCAGAGTGATTCTAAAGAAACACCCAGGCTCCCCAGGAGAATGATCCATCCTAATCCTTTATGGGGTGATAACCTACCTTAGATCCCTAAAGCCGGATTTGAGTTTTGAGCTCTTTTGGAGTCCCATGTCCACTGTAAATAGCTAAAAACAAGATGTCCTGATAATGCTTTTTACGACATGATTTTTACCCCCTCAGATGAGCATGTCCTTTAGTTCTGCAAGCAAGATATATCCCACGATTGGACCTTTGAAATGCCTTTGGCTAGTGTCCAGGAATGAATGGTATTTTTTGAGGTAGTGGAGTTGAGGCCGAGTCTCATTTTTCTGTCCATCTGCCAGCCAAGGGCAGCACCTGCTTCTGATGGGTTTTGGGGAGGAGGGAAGTTGTGGTTTAAAATGAAGACTACAGGACATGTCGGTGGCTCAGTTGGTTAAGTGTCTGTCTTTGGCTCGGGTCCTGACCCCAGGGTCCTGGGATTGAGCCCCATGTCCGGCTCCGTGCTCAGTGGGGCGTCTGCTTCTCTCTCTCTCCCCATGTACTCTTTCTCTCTCAAATAAAAAAATAAACAAAATCTTTAAAAAGAAAATGAGGACGGGGTGTCAGGCAGTTGAATCTGGGACTTATTGTGTGACCTAGGATTGAGTTACAGGATTTCCCTGGAGCATTAGTGCCCGGTGTTCTCACCTGTAAACTGGGGATAGTCATAGTTTCTGCCTGAAAGAGTGGGTGTGAAGATTTAATGAGCTAAGTTTTGTAAAGTACGTGCCACATGGGAAGTATTTTGGAAGCGCTAACAGGTCATCCCACACTTCCTGATTGAAAGGCTCAGGTGTTTACTACTCTAGGCTGGTAGTGAGTGAGATGAAGGGGGATGTCAGGTTTGGGGTTTGGTTAGATCCTGCTGATTGGCATCAGGACATTCAGAAGGGATCTGAGGTTTGGGACAAAGGGCGCCATGACCCCTACGACACCGCGTATGGGTTAAATGAGGATGAAATGGACAGCCAGAAGAGCCTTCAAAGGGGCAGGTGGGATAATTAGAACCCTTTCAGCTGCAGGAGTGGGACCCCACACTGGCTCGCATACAAGGAAATTGGTTGGCTCCTGTCAGCAAGCACGGAGTGGGTGATGGGTTTGTGGGTCCCAGCAGCTCTGTCCTCAAGAATCCAGGTTCTCTCCGTCTCTGCTCTCTTGGTTTCCATAGTCCTGAGGCTGATTCATTCCCCTGTGGTTTCCTGTAGCAGAGAGTTCCCGTGAGGCGGAGATAGAGTTCCTGGCAGTTCCTTATGGGCCAAGAACAGCTTTTCCAGAAGCTGTCAATGGACCTCTTCTTTTATTTTATTGGCCCAAATTGGACCACATGGTGATTTCTGAACCAGTACCGGGGGTAAGGGAGATCAGTTACCCTCAGACCAGTGAGGTCTTCTCCAGGGCTGGAGGTGGAGTCTTTTCTCTGGAGGACTGGGGCTGTGGTGGGGACAGGAGGCTCTAGACTCCTCTCAGGACCCTTCTAGGAAGGGCAGAGGGGGCTGGATGCTGGGGGCACCTGTTGTTCTTTGCTCATCTCTCTACCTCTTCAGCCCCTATCTTCTGGACCCAGGAGCCATTCACATGCCCTATTCTGGCCCCTGGATCCTTTCCTGCTTCCTCCTGCCATGAGACCTCCTCCTCTAGTCTGAGTCATACCTTGTAGGAATCCTACTGATGTCACCTGTAGATAATCTGTATAGACTTTATTGTTTTTTCCTCCTTAGGAGTGATTCATGTTTTTACATAGAAATGGAACAATTGCATAAAAATAATAAAAGAGGAAACTTTGCTTCCAATCTCACTGTCCACTGTCCAGAGAAAATGAAGTAGTTGCTAGCCTCCCTTTCAGTTTGTCTGCACGTGCGTACACAGCACAGTAGAAACCGCTCGGGAGCCAGACTGCGTGAAGTTTGGTATTCCTTCCTGTGATGGTAATTTCTCTGCTATCAAGTGTCGCTTAAAAGCTTGATTTCTTGTAACACTCCATCCTAAAGGAAATAAACTGAAATAAATTTGAAAATAAATTGGGCCAATAAAAATGGAATATACAGAGCAATAATGAGTAAACCAGAACTCTGCTCAGTTTGCGTTCTCCTGAGACTGGGCTGGACCTGAGGACCTGCACCCATGTGGAGATGCTTTTTTCTGGGGAGGTGATCCTGGGAAGCAGGAAAGAGGAACAAGGAGTAATACAGGGAAGGAGGAGAAACCAGGAGTAGGGAGAGTTATCGAGGTCACTGCTGTGGATGGTTTTTCTAGGGCCTCCTGGGGAGCGTACATACAGAATGCCTCAGGACCTGTCCACCTGGAGAAGGACGGGAAGTTGGAGATCCATGGGCTCCTGCTCCTCATTGAGGGAGGCATTCGTTCTTCAAACTTCCAGGCTGGGTGCCCTTGCATGCTGGCTCTGCTGGGGCAAAAAGGAAAAGAAAAGGTGTGTGCTGGGGGTCCGTAGGTGGTCCCCAGAGAATGGTTTGAGGTGGCACAGCACTGCTGGCCGTTACTGTGGCTGAAATCAGAAGTGGGCCAGGAAAGAGGTTGGACGTAGGCAACAGTGGAATCACCAAGCATACCACCCTGGTCAGTTTTGCAAGCTGTTGAGCTGAAAAAACAAATTGCAGAAAGATACCTATGCTGTGATATTGTTTATATATAAAGTTTTACATATGTAATAGAAATACACATATGTTTACTGCGATGACAATTCCCAAACTTTGGATAGTGGTTGCCTATAGGCGGTATGGAAGGGTACAACCAGTGAAGGGGGGTGCAGGGTCTCTCAATATTTTGTGACAAAAGACAAAAGACATTCATGCTTAGCAGGGTTTCTCCCTCCTACTCCCCAAGTATGTGTTGAAACCTGAGCTAATAACACGTTAGAATGTAAGGCTGTCCTGTTGCTTGTGAGCATGGCAGGCTTGGGTTTCTCAAAGGCAGAGGGAGAGAGCTTCAGGCATTTGCCTCTGGGTACTTCCAGTCAATGGCTTTTTGTCTAAGGGAAGGAGATATTTCTCAAGGAGATACCTCAGGGGACTGATGAAATATTTGCATTGTTCTTAAAAGTGGGTGAAAGTCCCTGATAGTGATGGTTCACAGTGGAATGAGTGTTAACGGAATTGCATTTTAAGAACACCTTCGCTTATGGCCAGAATCAAGTCTGTCTGTTTTGTGGTATGGTGGTTCGTGTCTCGGTTTCCCAGGCTCCTGAACATAGGAGCTCAGAAACACTTAATTTTTTTAAAAAATTGCTCTGTTGGGTTATAATTGACATACAACAAAGGACACATTTAAAAGTGTACTGTTGGGGTGCCTGGGTGGCTCAGTGGGTTGAAGCCTCTGCCTTCTGCTCAAGTCATGATCTCAGGGTCCTGGGATCAAGCCCCGCATTGGGCGCTCTGCTCAGCGGGAAGACTGCTTCCTCCTCTCTCTCTGCCTGCTTCTCTGCCTACTTGTGATCTCTGTCTGTCAAATAAATAAAATCTTTAAAAAACAAATAAACAAAAAGTGTACTATTAGAAGGCAACAAAAACAAAAACAAGTAGGACTTCATTAAACTAAAAAGCTTCTGCACAGCAAAGGAAACCATCAACAAAATGAAAAAAATCATCCACTGGATGGGAAAAGATACTTGCAAATCATGTATCTGATAAGAGGTTAATATCCAAAATGTATAAATAACTCCTGCAACTCAATAGCAAAATTCCAAACAATCTGCTTAAAAAATGGGCAGAGGAGGGGCGCCTGGGTGGCTCAGTGGTTTAGGCCACTGCCTTCGGCTCAGGTCATGATCTCAGGGTCCTGGGATCGAGTCCCGCATCGGGCTCTCTGCTCGGCAGGGAGCCTGCTTCCCTCTCACTCTCTCTGCCTACTTGTGATCTCTCTCTGTCAAATAAATAAATAAAATCTTAAAAAAAAAAAAAATGGGCAGAGGATCTTAAGACTTTTTTTTTTTTTTTTTTTTGCAAATGGCCAACAAGTCCAGGAAAACATGCTCAAGCATCACTCCTCATCAGGGAAATGTAAATCAAAAGTCAAGGTGAGGGGCACCTGGGTGGCTCAGTGGGTTAAAGCCTCTGCCTTCTGCTCAGGTCATGATCTCAGGGTCCTGGGATCAAGCCTCACATCGGGCTCTCTGCTCAGCAGGGAGCCTGCTTCCTCCTCTCTCTCTGCCTGCCTCTCTGCCTACTTGTGATCTCTGTCTGTCAAATAAATAAATAAGATCTTTAAAAAAAAAAGTCAAGGTGCTATCACCCTATATCCATTACAATGGCTAGTGTCAAAAAGATAAATAATGAATGTTGGTCAGGATGTAGAGAAGAGGCAGCCCTCTTGAGCTGTTAGTAGGACTGTAAATGGTGCAGCCACTGTGGAAAACAGTATGGAGGTTCCTAAAAAGGTTAAAAATAGAACTGCCATATGATGCTGCAATTTCACTCCTGGGTAATTGTCCAAAGCAAAAGAAAGCACTAACTCAAAAAGATACCTGCACCTGCAACAAATAGCCAAGATATGGAAATAACCTAAGTGTCCATTGATGGATGAATGGGTAAAGATAATGTGTGTGTGTGTATGTCTCTGTGTGTGTGTATTTGTGCATAATTCATCAACAAGAAGGAAATCTTGTTATTTGTGAGAGCACAGGTGGACTTTGGGAGCATTGTGCTACATGAAATAAGTCAGACAAATACTGTCTGATCTCACTTACATGTATAATCTTAAAGATAGTAGATTGGTGCAGAAGTAGGGGCTGGGAGGTAGGCCGAATGGGGGAAGAGGATCAAAAGGTTTCACACCTGAAACAAAATTCCAGATACTTAATCAGTAGTCCTGGGGTGTAATGGACAGCGTGGTGACTATGGTTAATGCTGCTGTATTGCCTATTTGAAATTTGCTAAGAGAGTAGATCTTAAAAGTTACCACAAGAAAAAAATTTGACACCATGTATTGGAACAGATCTTAGCTAGAGTTCCTCTGATGATCCTCTCACAATATATACAAGTGTTTTAGAAAAGATAGGAGGGACTCATCGGCTCAGCTAAGTAAAATCTCAAGTTCTAAACTTCAGCCATGTGCCGTGTTTTCCCAGTATGGCTCTGAAGGAGGAGTCTTACTGAGTCTGTCTCGGAATGACATTCATTCATTTTTCAAAAAAGATTTTATTTTATTATTACTATTATTTATTTGACAGAGATCAACCACAAGTAGGCAGAGGGGCAGGCAGAGGGGGAGGGAGAAGCAGACTCCCTGCTGAGCAGAGAGCAGGGCTTGATCCCAGGACCCTGAGATCATGACCTGAGCTGAAGGCAGAGGCTTAACCCACTGAGCCACTCAGGCGCCCCTCATTCATTTATTTAAGATTTTATTTATTTGACAGAGAGAGACAGGAAGAGAGGGAACACAAGCAGGGGGAGTGGGAGAGGGAGAAGCAGGCTTCCTGCTAAGCAGGGAGCCAGATGTGGGACTTGATCTCAGGTCCCTGGGAACATGACCTGAGCCAAAGGCAGATGTTTAACCACTGAGCCACCCAGGTGCCCTTGGAATAATTTTTAAAAAGTATACAGTTTGCTAAGTTTTGAGATACACACATACATCCCACTTACAAACACACATTGGGAAACCATTACCATAACCAAGAGAGCGAACATACCTGTTCAGACCCAAAAGTGTCCTTGAGCCTCTCTGCGATTCCTCCCTCCCATCCTTCCTGCCCCTCTAGTCCCTGAGTAATCACTGATTCCCTTTCTGCTGCTGTAGTTCAGTTCGCATGCAGTAGAACTTAATGTAGATGGAATTCTACAGCATGTACTCTTTCTTGTCTGTCTCCTTTCATGCTTTGCCTGTCATTCTTCTTGTTTTTGCATGTATCAGCAGTTTGCTCCTTCTGATTACTGAGCAATATTTCATTGTATGGATATACCATGATTTGTTTATACATTCTTCTGTTGATGACATTTGGGTTGTTTTCCAGATAAAACTATTATGAACATTGTACAAGTCTCTGTGTAGACATATTTTTCTTTTTTTTTCCTGAGTGAATGGTAGGATCATATAGTTGGTGTATTTAATTTATAAAAAAAATTTGTTTATTTGAGAGAGAGAGAGAGTGCAGGGGGAGGGGCAAAGGGAGAGAGGGAGGGAAGCAGACTCCCCGCTGAACAGAGCCCAACATAGGGCTCGATCTCACGACCCTGAGATCATGACCTGAGCCGAATCAAGAGTCAGATGCTTAGCCGACGGAGCCAGCCAGGCGCCCCTGTATTTAACTTTTTCAGAAACTGCCAAACTTTTCCATTTTGACCAACAGTGTATTTAAATTACAGTTCTCACACATCCTAGCTGTAAGAGGTGGTGTTTTCTTAAAGACGGGATTCTTGAAGCAGGTTGGTGAAAGCAGCTGTGGCTCTGGCCAGTTTGTATTTCTCTGTCCTCTACCACCAGTGTTTGTTCCACTACTAACTGGTTTGCTTCTAGGAGGAAGCCCCACAGTGCTAACACTGTGACTGACTGCTGGAGTGTGGGGTGCTTCTTGGAAACAGTGTCTCTCATGGGCCATCGTTCAAGGATGGGGGGGGGCTGCCATTTGCTGTGTGCCGGGACTGCGCCATGTTGGTGCCTTATGTCAAGTATCTCACTTAATTTAGTGGTCCTGGGAAGTAGGTATTACTTAGGTGTTGCAGGTGGGGAGACTGAGGCACTGAGAGCTTTAGTGATTGGCTGCATGGCCAGGAAGCAGAAGAGACAGACTCTGAGAGGAAATGTATCACTTAGGCTGCATATGGCTCCATGTCATAGGGGACCCCACTAATCCTGGCTTCTCCAGACAGGGAGTTCACTGGCTCCTGCAGCTGCAAAGTCCAGGCCTCAGGCAGGCTGCAGGTGCCTTTTGACCTGGAGGTTTCTAGATGGTCAGAGCCCTGGATCTGTTTCTCTAAGATTTTGTTTTCTGTTGTCTCTGCTCACCGACAGGCTGGTATAGTTTCAGGCCGCACAGCCATGCCCACGCTGCCCCTATCTGAGGAAGAAGGCAGGCCCTGGGGTTCGCGGGGGTCAGACCAGCCTGGGGCACCGGTCCTCTCCTCCACCAGTCACTGCTCAGGGTGTTTGGCTGTTGGGAGTGGCTCATCTAGATCACCTGTCCTACCTCCCCTCTCCACTCTGCAGCCCAGAACACTGAAGAGGCTGGAAGAGTGGATCTCGGAGAGGCTTCGCACACCCGACCACTGCTATCCTAGGTTGCTGTTGGGTCTTGAGAAACCCCCTTCCTTTTATGAAAGTCTGGTGCCACTGGCTATAGTATTACATAGCCTGTGACTTAGGTTATCACCTCCTTCCCCACCTTGAAGTGGGATTACCTCTTCTGATCACAGGCAGATCAAACAGAAAAAAACAAAATAAAATCAACCTGTAAATTGTAGCATGCTTGAGGGTTCTTAAAAGCTGTCTATATAATTAAAAGCTGTTAGTTAAACTTGGATATAAAATAAAATCTGACTTTAAATTGAAGTGGTGTAATTTCCATGGTGAAATACCAGGTAACTTCCCTTGTTCCCTCAGTCTTGCAGGCTTGGATCCCCATCCAGAGAGGATGCAAAATGGCAGCTTAGAGACAGGGAGAGGCACCCAGTCCCCTTTCTAGGAGGAAGGGTTGAAAGAAAGAATGAATGTGTGCAGAATAGGGGGTTTGATGGCCTTCCAGGGTCCATGTTGAAGGAGAGGAAAATGTAGCTCAGCCGCAGTGACTCTCCCCAATTAAAAACTAAAAAAAGATCGTGGTTATGGGGCTTGGACTTCAGACAAACCAGCAGCCTCAGTCATTTTGAGTGTTATTCCAGATCAGAAGGTTCTGCTAGGGGGAAGGTGGAAGCTTCAAGAATTCCTCATTGGACAGTCAGAGTGGCCCCTCCTCGCAGCCCGCACTAGAGGAGACGTCCCCTATTTTCTGGACAGATGAGCCGACCACGCGTGAAGTCTGGCCCAGCACAACATAACTGGGCCTGGGGCGGCAACATAGGAAAGCTTTTTACTGGGATTGACTTTCTATAAGGATGTACTTTGAGATGAGACCATGTTTTCCCACTGGTGATCTCACCAGGGCCCTTACTCCACAAAGATTAATTGTTTTGGGTCCATAAATGTAAGCCTCTTGATGAATTGACTCAAGGCTTAGAGCAAATTTGCTTTTCTTTGTAATAACCCTTAAATGCTCTGACTCAGGTGAAAGGGGATCCTGGAGCCAAGAATGGGAAGCGCGCGGAGTCTGCAGACCTGGTTTTCATCTGTGCTCTTCATGAGCTCTTCCTTTGGGCCTCACTGTTCTGGTCAGTGAACTGTGAGTGTTGATCGAGAATCAGGGTTTATAAATAGCTGATACCCATCAGCTTGTCTGAACTTGTCTCTCTCCGTGCAGACATCACTAAGGGGTCTTGGTGTTTTTTTCCCTTGAGCCCAGACTGGGCATTGGAATCCTTTTCTTTTTAATTTTTTTTAAAAAGATTTTATTTAGTTGAGAGAGAGAGACAGTGAGAGAGAACATGAGAGGAGAGATCAGAGGGAGAAGCAGACTCCCCACCGAGCAGGGAGCCTGATGTGGGACTGGATCCCAGCACCCCGGGATCATGACCTGAGCTGAAGGCAGTTGCTCAACCAACTGAGCCATCCAGGCGCTCCGGAATCCTTTTCAGTGTGGTGCCCTAGGCTGCCCTTTGGTCCTTGATGAAACCCATTTATTGTCTTGCTGAATCTATATGAATTTGAACTCCCCTTTACATATAATGGTTTGAATCCTGCCCCTCAAAGAGTTTTAACATCACGTCTGCTGCCCCCCTTGCTGCTGATGGGGCTCCTCTCCTTCACACCCCCATACCTTGGCCCTTGCTCTTCCCTCCGCTTAACCACTCATTTTTTTCATGTAGTTCAGGAACCAATTCACATGCATCTCCTGTGTAGAAGTACCCGGGTGGCTCGTTGATTGAGCAGCTGGTTCTTGATTCCTGCTCAGGTCATGATCGTGCAGTCGTGGGATCAAACTTTTCGTCAGGCTCCTTGCCTAGTGGGGAAAACACTTGAGGATTTTCTCTCTCCCCTTTCTGCTGCCCTGCCCCTCACACTCTTTCTCTCTCTCTAGAATAAATAAATAAAGCTTAAAAAAAAAAAAAAAAAAAAGGAATCCTCTTCAAAGCCCCCATATGGAATTAGTCATTTCTTCTCTTGTGTTCCCACAGCAGTGTACATATAAAATTATAATCCTTATAAAATGGCCATAATCCTATCCTCTATCAGACCACCCTCCAAGCTCTTGGCTTTCTTGCATTACCATCATGATTTCTCCCTCCTTCTCCTTTCCTTTTCTTTCCTTCCCTTCCCTTCTCTTTTCTTTTTTCTTCCTCCATTCCTTCCTTCCTTTTAACCATCATGATTTCTGCAAGACTTATTTTCTGAATATTTTTTCTTTATGCATTTTTTTTCATTTTATTTATTTTTTCAGTGTAACAGTATTCATTCTTTTTGCACAACACCCAGTGCTCCATGCAAAACGTGCCCTCCCCATTACCCACCACCTGTTCCCCCAACCTCCCACCCCTGACCCTTCAAAACCCTCAGGTTGCCCCAACCTCCCACCCCTGACCCTTCAAAACCCTCAGGTTGTTTTTCAGAGTCCATAGTCTCTTATGGTTCGCCTCCCCTTTATGCATTTTTATATTCCTTTATCTCAAAAGGAAACTATGGAACATAATCATCAATAGAAGACCACTATCACTGGCCACAAAGGAGAGGTAACTATAAAAGTAAAAGCAGGGGCGCCTGGGTGGCTCAGTGAGTTAAAGCCTTTGCCTTTGGCTCAGGTCATGATCCCAGGGTCTTGGGATCGAGCCACGCATCGGGCTCTCTGCTTGGTAGGGAGCCTGCTCCCTCCTCTCTCTCTGCCTGTATCTCTGCCTACTTGTGATCTTTGTCTGTCAAATAAATAAATAAAATCTTTTTTAAAAAAAAGTAAAATCAATGAAAACAAGTGTTACTAAATTCTGGAAAAGCTTGTTGAAGTCTCTGACGTGGAGGTCTGCTTAGAATCAGAAAGTGATCCAGTGTGAATTACCCGGCCCTAGCAATTACCACCTAACTCATCTGCTTTGTCGGGCCCCATCTGGGGAAAGGCTGTGCTGATTCACAGCAGGGGCCCAGTGCCTGGAAGAGACAGGCTTCCGTAGGGTTGGATACTAGAATCCCAGCCTCCCATGTAGCACCTTTGTGAGGTAAGAATTGTGTAGGGGCACCTGGGTGGCTCAGTAGGTTAGGCCCCTGCTTTGGCTCAGGTCATGATTTCAGGGTCCTGGGATTGAGCCCTGCATTGGGCTCTTGCTCAGCGGGGAGCCTGCTTCCCCTTCTCTCTCTCTGCCTGCCTCTCTGCCTACTTGTGATCTCTGTCAAATAAATAAATGAAATTTAAAAAATAAAAAAGTAAGAATTGTGTAGCAATCATCAGAACCACTGAGTGGAAAATCACATATATGTGGCTTCTGTTTGTTCACGCCCTCTGACTGGTAGGATGGACCCTTTGCTTTGCTGGATTAGTATTTGATAGGTGAAAAAATCTTGTAGAAAAGTAATTCCATCCTTGAGCAAATCTTAGGGAAAATGATGTCTTGGGGGTCTTTCCTTTGGGAACATCTAGGGAAGACCTCGTGGTGCAGGCACCCCATTCCACAGATGGGAATACTGATGCTCTGAGGTTAACAGCTCACCTGGAAGGAAGTCTGGGGTGAGACGAGGTTACCTCTCTGTGCCTCATTTTTGCATCTCCTAGACCTTTGCTCTGCTGTAGTTCAGGTTGCTGAGTGACAAACAAGAAGCACAGTGACTAGACTGAGCAGAACTAACCTTCTTGGGCTCTGAAAAGAGGAATTTCTCAAGGCCTTTTTCCTTGCAAAGGATTCAGAGTGCTCTGGTTTGCTCTTGGGAGCATGCCAATCATCTGATTGCTGGTTTTCCTTTCTGCCCAGAGTGGTGCCATGTTTTAGTGATGGGCGGGGAGCTTCAGGAGTTTCTGGCAGTGGTCGAAGCCTGGGACACACTCCCTGCAGGCAGGTGACACCCCACACTGTGAAGAGCCATGCAGAAGCAAGCCAGATCCTCGGCATGCTGCTCCAGCAACTCCCCTGCCCTGGCTGCAGCATCAGACCTCTCCAGCTCTCCTGCAGGATTTGTGTTTGTTGAATACTAGTACACCCTGACCCAGGGAGCAAAAGCAAACAGGACCGGCCCTGAAACCGCAGGGCGAGTGTGAGTAAACAGTTCCAGGCTACCCCGTGGAGCTGGCCTCTGGTCAGCAACCCGATGATCGCTGGCAGTCCACTCTTAGGGAGCCATTGGCCTTCTCCTTAGGGGACTGGGCAGTTTCCTGGCCTGTGCTTGCAAGCCTGGATGGGGTGGGGGTTAGAGCTGAGTATGTAGTTTCTCTAAAACATATTCCCCCTCCCTCCCATTCTTATGTGGCGGTTAAATGTATCTGCTCTTTTTGTCTCCTTTTTTCTGTACATTTTTATTGTTTTTTTAGATCACAGAATAGGTATATAGTTGTCAAAAACAAAAGTTTGATCATTACAGAAACTTAATTAAGATACTGAGCGCTAACCATAATGATCAAGGGCCTCTTTATATGTCCCAGGTGGCTCGTTTACTTATTTTTTTGCCACATCTCAGTTCATCTTCCCACTAGATCTGAGGAATGGTGTTCACCCCCATTTTACAGATGAGGAAACTGAGGCTCCATTTAATTTTTTATTATTTTGTTAAAAAATTTTTATTTATTTATTTGAGAGAGAGCGTGAGAGGGGAGAAGGTCAGAGGGAGAAGCAGACTCCCCGTGGAGCTGGGAGCCTGATGTGGGACTCGGTCCCGGAACTCTGGGATCATGACCTGAGCTGAAAGCAGTCGCTTAACCAGCTGAGCCACCCAGGTGCCCCTGAGGCTCCATTTAAAGTCACCTCACTGGTAAGCAGCAGCTGTGCCTGGACCAGCAGCAGGTCCAGGTGACTCTGGAAACCAGAGCTCTGTGTGGTGTCTTTCTGGACAGAAAGATTTAACTTGATTCAGTATCATTTTTCTTATAAGTGGAATGAGCTTGGATACTTTATCTTCAGGAGAAAGGCCCTCCAGGTTATTATTGTTAAAATAAAAAGACGCGGAGAGGGGTCTCCAAAGATGGATGGTCAGGTGTGTGTCTCCCTGTCGGGCAGCGGGGTGCCCCCCGTGTGCTCGATGAGTCTCTGAGCCAGAGGATAAGTTGTCAGGCTAGGCTGCCAGCATGCCTCAGTGGGGTAGCAGCACGGCTGGGCCGGCTCCTTGCTTTTCCTGAGCAGCCCTCCCCGCCCCACAACTCATACCACCGATGGGGCAAACTCGTGAGCTCTAAGGCAGCCTTTTCATTCCTAACTTAGTTTCCAAATAATGTGCAACATACCCACCCCCATTGCTCTGGTATCTCAAGCCGTTGTCTGGGAAACATACCTGCCTTAAGTCTGTACCTTGAGCCAAACGGCCTTGGCCTTGACCGCGGGATCCGCAGACCCTTGTGTCAGCTTGCTGAGGCTGTAGAGCATCTGGATTGTGCGAGGTCACTGGCTGTGCTTTTCAAACCTCCCTCGAGGATCCTTGCTTGGCTTGCCTCTGCCACCCTCCCTCTGGAGGCCTTTACCGCCTGTCCTGACCTGTGGGTGGTCCCAGCCATACGACTACACTGTCAGGCGGCCCCAGGAGGGGGCTCCCCCAGCTGGGTTGCCCTGAGTGTCCTCATGGCTTTCTTTTCAGGGAGTCCAGAGACTCCTTAGAGGTTGGAGATTTTGCATTCTTGAGATTCTTTCTGTGGCCAGTTTGGCAAACCATTTCATCTCTTCAGTTTCCCAACTGAGCCCATCCTTCCCCTTGCTCTTTGGGGGGCTGATCGGCTCAGGTGCTGGCCTGTGTTGCATTCTCGGCAAAGCTGCTGGTGTTTGGTCTGTGTGGGTTTTCTGCAGCCTGGTTTGAACAAGCCTTCTAGACTCCTAAATAGTCCTCTGTTCACACCAGCCTGGTTTTCCTGCTTCCCCGGGGCTCCTGGTCCACGCTGGGTCAGCCTCAGACTTGCAAGCCTGCTGTTGATGGGAGAAGCTCATGAGGTGTTGTTTATTCACCTTTTAGGAGTGCTAGCGTCTGTAGGTTTATCCTCCCTTCTGTCTCCTGGCGTGAGGGAGATCTCAGATTCTCACCTTGCTGGTACTGTGATGTTGGGAATGCTTATGATGGTTAGCCTGGTGCTGGGAGGGAGTTAATCCCAGGACGCCCACCATTGGACCACGTTGTGCTGTTGACCAAGGTCAGTAGGCTTCTCATCAGTTCTTCTGATGGAACAGAAAGGAATTGGGAGATTTCATGGATTTTTCTCTGCAGCGTTGGGTGATTGGAGAAAATAGGCCTTAAACTCTAGCCCTGGAGATTGGATAAGTCCTTTCAGTGATTTGTTATGCACCATTCTTCCAAGTGCAAATGAGAGAAACTCACTTGAACTAGCTTAAGTGCGGAAGATTAGTTTTTGTTAGGGAGGGTCAATCAAGATTGATTGAAAACTACTATTTGAAAACTACCTAAAGACAACAGAAGGAACCATTTGGCCCAGTGAGAAGTTCTACAGTAGAGCAACCCTCAGGCATGTTTGGGTGTTGAGGCTCAAACAGGTCATCAGAATTTGATCCCTCTCCTCGTCTCTCACTGTATCTGCTGGGGGTCCCCATGATGGCAGTATGGCCGCTGCATTTCTGAGCCTTTATAGGCCTCCCAGACCAAAGCCTGGCCGGGTACCAGAGAGAAGTTGGTGAGCATAGCTCTGTTTCCTGGAGCTCCCATACGAGACCCAAGATTGCTGCTTAGACCCCATGAATCATCTGCCTAGCTCTGAGACTGGGCCCTGTAAGACACCTTTGAGTGGGCGGAGCCTCTTCTTGGAGAACAGGCCGTGTGGGGGCCTGATGGTCCAGAAACGACAGATAGGTGCTTCTCCTTATCTAGTTGACAGCCTTCTCTAAGTCAAAATGTTGATAATAAAGAACATGAAGGGCCTCTGTCTCAAGCTAGGAAAATGTTGGATGAAGTTTCAGCCCAGCTACAGGGACGCCTTCCAGGGAGCCTGCTTCCGGCCTGGAAAGCGGTGCCCAGGATCAGCGCTTTGGGACCTCTCTGAGCTCAGCTCCCTGGTCCAGCACGGGCCCTTGCTTCCTGCAGAGGAGACAGCACTGTCTGAGAGGCATGAATGGGAATTTCCTCCTTCCAGGCCCCAGTCAACATGACTCGGGATGGCTTTGACTGGAAAATCTGAATCAAAGAATGTGTTTAGGCCAAGGATTTCCCCAAACGCTAATCAGCACTGATTACTTCCAGCGTGTTGCCTTTGGCTCCTTAGAGGGATTTGTCCATTGTGGCTGCAGTGTCTGGCTGGGGCTGCCCAGAAGATGAGAAGTGAGTATGTAGGGATGAGCCCCGGTGGTGGGCTGAGTCCCTTTTCCATCCTGACCTTTACTAGGTGTGAGAAACCCTAATTAGCAGATTCATGGGTCATTGGCTGGCCTTTCCATTGGCATTACCACTTGGGGCTGGAGTTCCATTTAACTGCAATCCTGAAAGTGTCGAGGAAATACTTGTATAAAAATCCTTGTGCAGTGTTGAAAATGCCTTCTTTCCCCCATGTTGATGTCTTCTGAACAGAGTTGAAATGCTAAGGGTGCGAACGGTTGCCATGGTACTGAACCTCAGGATCATCTCAAGAAAATAACACAGTTCACATCTTGGGTGGACTGAATGTAGTTTTATTATTAGGTCCCGGGAAGTTCAGTAACTGTGCTGTTTAAAATAGCAGCAGCGGACTTGTAATCGGCTCTCCGAATGTCTTGCAGAACCTTGAAATGCTTTCAGGTCCAGCCCTGAATTTGCAGTCTGGAAGTGAAACGCTCGGAGAGAGACAGGACGTGCTCAGGGTCACAGAGGGAGTTGTGGTGGCTGTACTAGAACCCAGGCCTCCTGGGTCCCAGGTCATAGATGCCTTGTCTTAGTACTGTAACTGCTTTCTGCTAGGAAGAGTAAGACAGCTTATAGCCTAGAGGAATACAAAGAATTAAACAAACAAACAAACAAACAAACCAGCTCTACTGAAATATAATTCACACTCCATAAAATTCACCCCTTTGAACCGTACAGTTTTTAGTATATTCAGAGTTATGCAGCCATCACCATTATATAATTTCAGATCATTTTATCCCATCCCCCGTCCCCCCCATCCACCCCCTCATCCCCTCACCCCCCCCCCCGCCCTTCCCTGCCAAGAAACCCTGTACGTATTAGCAGGCACCCCCTACTCCCTTCCCCGCCCTGCCCCACCACTGGTTTATTTCTCTCTGGATTTGCTGATGCTGGACATTTGTATAGTGGAACCACAGAACATGTGGTCTTTGGTGACTGGCTTCTTTGACTTACTAAAATGTTTTCAAGGTCCAAACATGTTGTATCCATCCTTCATTCCTTTTTACGGCCAAATGTGGGAATCAAGCCTGTACAGGGTTTGAATTTGAAAATAAAGCTGTAAAATTTTCCTTTGCCTGGTAAGCTTTCTCCTGGGGAGTCAGTCTTTTCATTTGGAGATGAAATGGGAGACTTTCTCAACCTCCCTGAACCTAAGTAGTTAGATGTTTTGACACCTGGGGGAAGAGTTGGTTTGTGGAAGAATGTATGTTCTTTCTTGTATTGCCAAGAGTATTAATACGTGCTAATTAATACTGATTCTCAAGAGGCAGGGTTGTAATGAACTTCTGTCTTACATTTATTTTCCAAGGGTTTGACTTATTTTAAGAAATTTAAATATTTTAAGAAATTTAAATTTTGCAACAATGTAATTTTCCTTCCCTTTCCCAAATTCATTGGCAGCTTGTAGTCCTCCAGTAGGAAAGAACAGTGTAGCAAACTCCTATATAACCTTCCCCTAGAGGCTCCAGTTGTTAAAGTCTGGCCACATTTGTTTACTTTGTAACTCTCTAAAGATACACATCGTCCGCATATCGCTTACTGAATCATTTGAAGTTCTCCAGCACAGGTCGTGACTAGTCACCATTCTCCACCCCCCCACCCCGGACCCTGAATCCTTAAGCAGGTGTCTCCAAGAAAAAGGACATTTTCCTAACCACAGTGTCACTGCATACTCAAGAGGTTAGCACTGATACAACAATACCTTGTAGAAATTTTCACCAAATGCTCCCAACCAAGTGTCCTTTATGGTCATTTTTTTTTTTTTTTTAAATCCAGGAAACAAAGATTATTCAGTTGAAATTTTTTTCAGAGGTACTTCATCCTAAACTTTCATCTAGAACACCCCCCTAGCTTTAACAATTTTTGATTCTGGTCTTTTCTGACATTGCCATTAAAAAATATATATATAATTTATTTATTTGACACAGGGAGAGAGACAGCAAGAGAGGGAATACAATACAGCAGGGGGAGTGGGAGGAGAAGCAGGCTTCCTGCTGAGCAGGGAAGAGAATGTGGGTCTCAATCCCAGGACCCTGGGATCATGACCTGAAGCAGAAGGCAGATGCCTAACGACTGAGCCACCCAGGTGCCCCTGACATTGCCATTTTTGAAGAAGCTAGGCCATTTCCCTTGTGAGACGTTATGTACACAAGAGTTACAGGGTGGGAAGTGGTGCGGGCACGCAGGGTGGTGGGAAGGGTCTTTGGGAAATGCACATTCTGATTCTGGAAGCCACTGCTGGGGCCTGAGTCTGCATTTCTTTCTTTCTTCCTTTCTTTTAAAAAAGATTCTATTTATTTATTTGACAGACAGAGATCACAAGTAGGCAGAGAGAGGAGGGGGGAAGCCGGCTCCCCGCTGAGCACAGTGCCGATGTGGGCTCTATCTTAGGACCCCGAGATCATGACCTGAGCTGAAGGCAGAGGCTTTAACCCACTGAGCCACCCAGGTGCCCCTGAGTCTGCATTTCTAGCAGGCTTCCAGGTGATGTCAGTGCGTGCTTCTTACCTGCAGACCACACTTGGAGTAGCAAGGCTGTAGAATATCCATATTCTAGATTTGTTTGTTTCCTTGTAATTAACTCAAGTCCAACATTTTTGGCAAGTGCCCTTGGAAGGAAGTCATGAATGTGTCCCGTTGCATCACATCAGGAGGTACATCGTGTCGATTTGTCCTGTTATTAGTGATGCTAAGTGCCATCTCTTGATTCAAGCAGTGTTTGCCAGCACTCCACTGAAATGCTACCTTTCTCCTAGTAATTTTTTTTTTTTAAAGATTTTATTTTGGGGACATCTGGATGGCTCAGTCGGTTAAGCAGCTGCCTTCAGCCCAGGTCATGATCCCAAGTCCTAGGAAGGAACTCTCAGCTCTGCATTGGGTTTCTTGCTCACAGGGAAGCCTGCTTCTCCCTCTCCCTCTCTTTGCCACCCCCACCCCCCGCCTGTGTTCCTTCTCTCTTTCTGTTAAATAAATAAAATCTTTTTTTAAAAAAATACCTTATTTTAAAGTAATCTCTACACTCAGTGTGGAGCTCAAACTTACAACCCTGAGATCGAGAGCCCCTGCTCCAAGTGAGCCAGCCAGGCATCATTCTCCTATTGTAATTTAAAGTAACCATTGAGGGGTGCCTGGGTGGCTCAGTCCTTAAGCTAAGTGTCTGCCTTCCGCTCAGGTCATGATCTTAGGGGCCTGGTATCGAGCCCCGCATCAGGCTCCCTGCTCAGTGGGAAGCCTGCTTCTCCCTCTCCCACTCCCCCTGCTCGTCTTCCTGCTCTGTCTTTCTCTCACTGTCAAATAAATAAAATCTTAAAAAAAAAAAGTAACCATTGAGATTGCATAAATATCCTGGACAGCAACAATTTTCACCCATTAATCATCTTTTTTGGGAGAAGCATCTTGAGTTATAATCTCTTACTGGCAATGTATGTCTCTTAATGTTATTAGCGATTAATTGTGTGTGAGAGAGAGTAATTTTTATTTTTTAAATGTAGCTAGTGGCTGGTTGACTCCCATTTGTATTGTAAACATTGGCTTTTACATTTCCCAAATTTGGAAGCTTTACAGTCCCCTTTTGTATGATTCCCAGTAGAAGTATTTACATCCCACAGCCAGGGGTAGGGTGGTGTCTTAAAAAAAATCCATTAAATTTTTAAATACCTCCTGAAGTTGCTTGCTAGGACCGCAACTGCGATTCTTTTTTTTTTTTAAGATTTTATTTATTTATTTGACAGACAGAGATCACAAGTGGGCAGAGAGGCAGGCAGAGAGAGAGGAGGAAGCAGGCTCCCCGCTGAGCAGAGAACCCGATGTGGGGCTCGATCCCAGGACTCTGGGATCATGACCTGAGCCGAAGGCAGAGGCTTTAACCCACTGAGCTACCCAGGCGCCCCCACAACTGCGATTCTTAAATATCTCACAGATTTCAGAAAATGACTCTTCTAAACTGGGCAGGCAGTTCTTACATGTTACAAGTTACTCTTCTTGATTGAAACAGAGTTGGGTGGCCTAGAAGGGAGTATTTGAGTGGGGGCCACTGGCAGACGTGTCTTTGGTGGGCTTGGTGCTCTAGGGTATGTTCTCCCAACCCAGCCCTCAGCCCCTCAGAAACTGCAGAGGAGAGATTTCCAAATGAGGGTTCTTTACCAATGAGTGTTGGGGTGCTTGGCAGTTTCACAAATCAGTCCAATCCCTCACTGTGCTGACCTGGAGGTAAAAAGACTAGGATTAGAGAGTGTTCAAAGCCAATGGAGAGTCAGAAAGACCTGGCCCCACCTTCTACCAACACTGTGGCCTTGGGCAAGTGTCTGAGCCCTAATTTCCCTGTCTGTGAAATGGGGATAATAATGGGTCTTGGCCTCATAGGTTTGTTGGAAGGATGAAAGGAGATGATCGCCTGAAATGCTTAACATAGGTCTTGGTACACACTGAATGAATGCATGATGCATGTTGATTGAATGAATTTCAAGTCCTTAAAAGGGTTAAATCTATTTTAATTTAAAACCTATAATGATACATTTACTGGTTAATTATTTCCAAACACCCATGTTCCCGATTTTGTCTGTCACCGTTTATCCAACAAATAAGTCTGAGCCCGTATTATCAGAGATTGTGTGTGTAAAGTTTTGGTTTACTGCATTCCTTTAGGAAATGAGATCACTAAGTTATACATGTTTATTCTTTTTGGTGCTTGATGTACAGAATTGGACGGGGTGGTAGTGAATGGATTACCACTGGCCACTTTCAGCATCATTATTATTCTAGAAATAAAGTCCTAACCAGGGAGATTCATTCCACAAAAATCACCCGAGTTTCTCCTCTGTCACCAGGCACTGCTCCTCCAATGCCAGGGTATGGGGTCTTGCCTGGTGGAACCCAGGGGTGGAAGCTGATCACCCATCTTCTCATGTAGCATGAGGACTTTTTTTTATGACAGTGTGTTGCCCTGAGGCATAAACCATGTTCAGAATGCATTGTCTCATTTGTAGCATTGACATCTTTAAGGTAGGGGAAGGACGCTTGTTGAAACAGTGTTAGTAGAGGAACCTTCTGGATTTTTGTTCGCTCTTCCCTTCCCCCTCATTTCTTTTGGCTAACTTTTTCCACACATAATCCAACAGTCCCACAAAGTGAAAGGGTTGAGAGTCAGTCACCTGTGGTCCTCCCAGGTTGCCAGAGAAAGCAGTTCAATTTGAATTTCAAAGAAACAATAACTTTTAGTAGAAGTATGTTCCAAGTGGGGCAGGCAGTTCTCTGTTGTTATAAGTCATCAAATGGGATATACTTAAACCAAGCATCGAATGGGGTATACTTACGTACTTAAATTATACTTACACTTACATGACATTATTTACTGTTTCTCTAGATTCATATTTAACTCGATATCCTGTATTTTATTTGCAAAATCTGGGCACTGGAGATATCCCTTGCCTGCTCAGGGGTTTCATGTTCACTGTGGGGTGGTATTTGCAGTGTCAGGAGCACCCTAGGAGAGAACCGGAGTGGCATCTCCTGGCGTTGTGGCTTTGGGCCCGAGGGTAGGGGCCAGATTAGTAATTAGCTAACCGTGACCTCACCGGGGAGGAATGTGCTCTTGCTAGGTATTAGCGAGAGGGTTAGGCTCTCGGGAGCCATTGTCAGAATCCTGTCAGTGACATCATCAGCTGGAAAAGCCAGCTTCCAGGCCTCAGGAAAAAAGCTCGAAAAGACAGGGCTCCAGTTTTGGTAATAAATGGAAATGGATTTTCACAGGTGGGGTGTGGAGGAATTTGTTACAACAGGAAGCCTGATGAAGGCTCCTGGCGCGTGCAGCCCCCAGCCAAGTTTCTAGGTTCTGATGAACAACCAGAAGCTTCTAATGTGGTGTGCGATTATACTGTTGGCCCAGTGCCCTGGAAAAGTTGGCTTGTTCTCAGTGCACACTCCAGGAGCTGTAAAAGGGGATGTCAGGATTGCTTTGTGTCTCTGAGTGGGGCTCTTACACTGGGGAGGAAGGGAGACTGATGTGGTTAAGTATTCCTTATGCTGCTCAGAGTAGTTCTAGAAAGTGCATACTTGGTACCATCTGGTCCCTCCACTTGGGGATGGGGTATGGGGGTGGCTTTGGACGAAGAGGTCAGGTTGTCTGGATTTAGACTCAAAAAGACCCTGTTTTTATCTTGTTTGGAAGAAGTAGAGCATGCTTTTAAATTTTCTTATTTTTAAAGGCTAATTTATTGTGCATGGCTAGGCTGTCAGACCAGAAGGGGACCCGACTTAAATCAAGTGCTGAATGGGGTAAATAAAGCCATTTAATTTTATTTGAAATTTCCCATAAAACATCCTGGGAAAAGAGGGGCTCTAGGGGTGAAAGTTCTGAGCTCAGGGCTGGGGTTTGCTGTTAGGTTTGTCTGGCCCGCTGGAGGTCCCAGTTACGCCGTTAGGCAGGGCACTTCTGCCCCGCTGCAGTGCTAACAACAGGCACATTTGACCAGGTGGGAAGACTTGTGTTGAGCAAGGTGGAGGCTCAGAGCTCTGCTTCTGAAGGTCTGGCCTCCATCCCATCTGGCTTTCTTGTCTAGTTAGAATGCAGAAGCATTGCCCCCCGAGTCTCCAGGTTGGCTTCCATAATGGTAAGGCTGGGACAGGTTCTCCTGGGTCACCTTTTCTTCCACACCCTCCTCCGGGGCTCCCCCACCCACTGGTGCAGTGCCCCCCCCCCCCCCCCCCCCCCCGCAGGTCATGGAGCGTCTGGAAGCCTCTGCTTGGGCAGTGTGTGTGCATGTACTACCTGAAGTGTTGCAGCCCGGCTGTCAGGTGCTGAGCTGCTACTTAGGAGGTGGCTGATGTTAACTGGGCTCATTAGAGGAAATCCACAAAAGGGTAGAGCCTGAACCACTGTGGAGTACATCTGGCCGTTCGTCATTTGGGATCCTCTCCATTTCTCCTATCCCTCTGTAAGATGGATGTGCCTGGATTCGCCCGGGGAACCAAAGGCAGAGCCTCTCCAATGAGCAGCTCCTGCAACCCCCTTCTGGTCCGCTCTGTTAGCGTCCACTACTAGTGCATATCCTTTAAGAAAAAGAAAAGTTGTAACACAGTTCTGAAGACACCACCGCAGCCCATTTATTCCAAGGGACCGACAGAGTCCTCCTTGTCTTTGTTGGAATGTGGCTTTGTTGCTTTGAGACAAGTGGCTCATGGTGTCTGTGAGAAAGGAGGCTTGAAGCAGTAGCTTTGGGCACTGAGTTCCTGACTTCCTGGGTGCCTCATTTTCTTTTCTGCTTCCCCGTTCACCTCTCTTGGGGTCTGTCTGCCTTGGGCCCTTTCCCAGTCGAGGAAGAGGTTGGCCTCTTCGGAGGGGGTTTTGGGGCAGTTGGATTCTCATGGGGTCTGGTTGTTGACAGCAATTTTGAACCCTTAACACCTACTCAGAAGCTTTAAAAATTACTGATAATTTTTAAGAAATCCTCATTTTGTTTTCTTGTTGGGAGAGCTACTGCCCCCCCCCCCCCTTTTTAAAGTTTTTCAGATGATTCCATTGTGTAGCCAGGGTTGAAGCTCAAGTGATTTCTTTCTTTCTTTTCTTTTTTTAAAAGATTTTATTTATTTATTTGACAGAGAGCATAAACGGGGAGGTGGTAGACAAGAGGGAGAGAGAAGCAGACTCCTCACTGAGCAGAGAGTCCAACGATGTGCGTCTTGATCCCAGGACCCTGGGATCATGACCTGAGCGAAAGGCAGGTGCCACCCAGGCACCCAAGTTCAAGTGATTTCTCTGAGCAACAGAGGTGATGAGGCTTGAGAAGAAGGTTGGATATGCCAAGCCTGAGGTGGGACCAAGGTCATGACCACCATTAACAGCAGGGCAACCCTGGCCTGTCAGTGGGGAGAGACTCAATTTATTTTACATCCATTTTATGTATAATTTGAATTGATTATAATGGCATATTTTATAACTCGGGAAGATAGATGAGGATCAGGAGAGAATATTCCATATATATCAGTACCAACCTGAGAGGCGGCTGAGATCCCTTCAGATGAAGAACTTCTGACAAGGCTGCTGGAGTTCAAAGCCGTTTTTGTCACAAGATGCAGCTCCCCCTCATCCTGTCTGAGGGTGGGTCTGGTTGTTAACAAAGGCCCAATCATTTGGCACCCAGCCTGGTGAGTAAAGCAGCTGAGTAAGAGGGGAAATAGGGCCTTGGGTCAGAAAAACCAGAGTAACTCGTGGTCTGGCTGGATTTTCTTATCTATTCAGAGAAGCCCCAGAAGCTGCAAAAATCACAGCTTCCAGACTGTCTCGTGTGCAGTGGCTGTGACATTTCTGAGGAGCAGAGCAGCAGGACCCTGGGATCATGACCTGAGCTGAAAACAAGAGTCAGACATTTAACCGACTGAGCCCCCCAGGTTGCCCTACTGTCAACCCATTTTACAGATGAGGAAAACTGAGGTTTCAGGAGGGTGTGATCTTGTGGTAGTGGAATAGGATATTGACCAAGTGGTCTTATCCCTCTGTATAGCCGACTGGAAATCCATCTGGGCTTTTTTTTACTTTAACCTAGATTCTAGCCCTTAAAAAGATGTGATAAGCAGGTTTTAGGTAAATATATTAATTTCAAAAAGAATTTTTTTTTTAAAAGACAGTTTGTATTCAGTACTTAACTATAATGAAAGTGAATTCATTTCACAAATTTAGTGAATGCTTATGAACCTTAAACGTGCTGTGCTGGGGCATCTGGGTGGCTCAGTGGGTTAAGCACCTGACTCTTGTTTTCGCCTCAGGTCATGATCTCAGGGTCATGAGATTGAGCCCATGTCAGGCTCCGTGCTCAGTGTGGAGTCTGCTTGAGATTCTCTTCCCCTCTTCATCTACCCCTCCTGCTTGTAACTCTCTCTCTCTCTCTCTCTCTCAATTGTAAAATAAATGTCTTTTTTTAAAAGATTTTATTTATTTATTTACAGAGAGAGACACAGGAGAGGGAACACAAGCAGGGGGAGTGGGAGAGGGAGAACAGGCTTCCCGCTGAGCAGAGAGCCCCACACTGAGCCAAAGGCAGACATTTAACAACTGAGCCATCCAGGCGCCCCTAAAATAAATAAATCTTAAAAGAAAAAGTAATAAAGGCACTGTGCTAGGGACATGGCTTTATCTTCCAGTATCTTAGAGTGAAGGGGAGAAAGCCAGAGAGTGAGTGCACAGGTCACTGTGGCATGTTCGGTAGGAGAAGGTTCTTACAGGTCATGAAGAGCAGCAGTTTTCTTTTCTTTCTTTCTTTTTTTTTTTTTTAAGATGTTATTTATTTTTTTGACAGAGATGACAAGTAGGCAGAGAGGCAGGCAGAGAGAGAGGAGGAAGCAGGCTTCCTGCTGAGCCGAGAACCCGATGCAGGGCTCAATCCCAGGATCCTGGGATCATGACCAGAGCTGAAGGCAGAGGCTTCAGCCCGATGAGCCACCCAGGCACCCCGAGCAACAGTTTTCATCTGGGGTGTCAGGGAAGGCCTATGGCAAGAGTGGGGTTGGTGAATAGTGGCATTTAAAGGGGGCAGATTCAGGAGACAAGACGTTCTGGCCTGCAGAACTGCTTGGGAGTGGGAAGGGAGTACAGGAAGGTGAGAGCACTTGGTACATCACCCCCCGATTGGCCTCAGTGCTTAGGACTTACGGAGGCCGGGACCATCAGTTGTGATGTTGGCCAGGTTATGAAAAAACTCAGAAGGGACGATAAAAGGCTTGGGTTTGACTGCGTAGACCTGTTGGCTGGCTAAATTTAAATTAAGTTAAAAAAAAATAAAAAGGTACAGTTTGGCATTTTAGTCACATCTCATTTCAAGTGCTCAGCAGCACTCAGCAGGCTCGTGGCTACCAAATTGGACAGCATACATAAAACATTTTCATCATCCCAGAATTATATAGACAGTGGTGCCAAATCTGGCCCCCTGCCTGTTTTTGTCAGTGAGTTTCACTGAGACACAGGCCACACACACTCACTTATGTATAGCCCGTAGCTGCTTTCTCCCCGCAGTAAATTTGAATAGTTGGTATCGTGGGCCATATGACCTGTAAACCCCAAATACTTGCCCCGTGGCCCTTTACAGAACATGTTTGCTGACCCCTGCCACAGACCATGGGGAGTAACAGAAGGTGTTCAGTCTGGGAGTAGCATAAGTGATTGTATTCATGGCCTGAGAGGATAGCTCAGTGATGGTGGTTAGGCCATATTGGTTGGGAGACCTAGTCACAGTGACCTCCTGAGGTCCCCATGAGAGATGACCAGTGCCATGCCCTGGCAGGTGCAGTTTCACTGACCCATGCCCCATTTACCAAACACCTATTACTGAAGTCCTTTCATTTCTTGGTTCTAAAAATTCACTAATTGGAGCCAGGAATTTTTTTTTTAATGATTTTAAAATTATTATTATGATTTTAAGATTTTCTTTATTTGAGAGAGAGAGAGTGAGAGAGAGCACGAGAGGGGAGAAGGTCAGAGGGAGAAGCAGAACTCCACATGGAGCTGGGAGTCCGATGTGGGATCGATCCTGGGGATGATCCTGGGGTCATCCTCAGGATGACCTGAGCCGAAGACAGCTGCTTAACCAACGGAGCCACTCAGGCACCCTAAACGATTTTACTTATTTATTTATTATTTTAAAGATTTTTATTTATTGACAGAGATCGCAAGTAGGCAGAGAGGCAGGCAGAGAGAGAGTGGGGGAAGCAGGCTCCCCGCTGAGCAGAGATCCCGATGCGGGCCTTGATCCCAGGACCCTGAGATCATGACCCGAGCCGAAGGCAGAGGCTCAACCCACTGAGCCACTAAACGATTTTACTTTTTGAGTAATCTCTACTCTCAAAAAGGGGGCTCAGATTCACAACCCTGAGATCAAGTGTTGCATGTTTTACTGACTGAGCCAACCAGGCAGCCTGGTTAAGTTAGTGTGTCTTGCATCTCATCGGCTCCTGGAAGACTGCACTCTTTATGCGTAAAATCATGTACATGGGGTTCCAGAGGAAACTGTGATATTGAAATACGTTCATCAGAGATAAATTCTTGGTTATGGTAATACATGTACATATGTGTTTAGATGTTTAATAAGATCTAGCGACTAGTCCCATAACTGCCATGATTTTGATGTAGGAATGAGCACGCAGGATATGTTGAGATATTGCCAGCACTGTAATGCGATGGCAAAGATGTGATTTTGCTGCTGACCAAACCGCAGGTGCTGCTCATCCATTTGTGTTTCATGGTGAATGTTCATTATGGAACAATATGCTACGTTTTAGTTGGAGGTTACCAAAAACAACAGTTCCACTTTTTTCCTATTCCAGCTCATAGTCTCTGCCTCCGACCCGCCTCCCCCTGCAAGAGTCCCTGACTTAGACAGTCCCTAGTAGGAAGCTGGGATGTCATCATTAAGGATGGTAGCTTGCTTGCTAGCTGTCCCAGACAATTTGGCTTCCTGGTAATATCATGTGGGAAGTTCCACTTCTGTCCACTTTGTGAGATGGTCTTTAGATATTAGGAAGCGTGACGCCAAGGAGAAAAGGAATGTATCCGAGAAGGCTGGATCTTGAAGGGTGACTAAGAAAGCCACCGATGCGAGGTGGGAGAGGAGGGCGTTCCGAATAGGGGGAGCAGCCCGCAGTTCTGCCAGCAGTGGGAGCACAGGCCAGGGTGTGCGGAGGGCCAGCCATCTGGGGACACAGGCAGAGGGCAACCGTGGGAGTCTTGGGACACTGATAGGGAGTTCAGACTTTGTAGGGCATGCCGGGGTCTTTTCTGACCTTAGGGCTTGAGCCTATCCTATCAAATACAATACAACACAGCCATCTCACACTAAAAAAAAGGGGGGGGGTGTTTTTTACATGTGTTTACGTGGAATAAATGGAAAGATTTTTTAAAGAATACCTTTGCTTTTATTTATATTTGTGTTCTGTTACATTATTTGGCCATGACTCTCTCCTTTATTTTACGGTTGATTGATTTCACAGCAATTATAATGTATACTTTGGAATACTCGGGATGTGAGAAAACAAACCTGTAAGCCATTTTCACATGTAGTGAAATCTCTGTAGATGTCAGCCATAGATGGCAGTTAGGAAGACACAATGCTAAAGGCGGGCATTTAATAAAACATTTTTAAACTTCAGTTTCTTTTAATTTTTTTGTGTTTTGTTTTGGAACCAATTCTTCCCCTGGCCCCCCAACTTTCAGATTGTTTTGAATGTCTCTGAGAAGAAGCTGTGCCTCAGAGCTATGGGGTGGCCCTGCTGGGTGGGCCCCATGGAAAGATCTGGGAAGAGTTAAGACTTCATGATCTGTGGACTGAGACAGGAGTGGCCAGTGAAGGGGGCCTGCCATTAGCTGAGTGCAGCTGGGCGGGGGATCAATTTAGAGATGGCCAACAGGACTGGATGAAGGAAGGGATTTGGTGGGAGAGGGTGGCGAAGGATGAGTCTACTCTGGTTTGATAGTTGGTTGACTAAGTGGGTGGTGGTTTTGGTAGGTCTGTTTGGTAGGTCTGTAACTATTGGTTGTCTGGTTGTTAGTTGGTAGGTGGATTGATGAGTGGGTAGTTGTTGGTCAGGTAGTAAGTGGTAGTGGTTTCCCCCTGCCCCCTTTTGCTTTTCTCCTTTTTACTACGTGATCAGCATCTTGCTAGGTAGTAGAATCACAACGATGCTGGAGACAGAGCCCACTGCCTGTCTGTAGGATGCTTGCATTACAGTCGACGGAGTCTCAGATTTGGATCCAGTGCTACACAGAAGTTTAGAGAGTGGATTTAATTAGCATTCGTGCTGTGTGGCTCATTGCTTTGTGGTATGCCTATGAGGATTTCATCCTTACATAGCAGTAGGAATGCTACTTGGATGTGTTTCAGTTAATTATATAAATAATTTTTACTAACTTAAGCCCCCTACCCCCACCCCATTATAGTTAGTTTAGAGCTGAGTGGCCATGGGGTGGAGCTTCTGGAAAACAACTCTGTTCACATAATTTGATATTGCAATTGCTCCCATCAGGACAACACCCCTCTTTCTGCGGCATGAAGTGGTGGTCCAAATTACCAGGTTTCGTCTCTGACTCTTCCCACTTGGCAATACATTGTCTGCGGATGAAGATTTTGGCATTAGAAGCTCTTGAGCAAAACCAGAAAGGAGGAGGCTGCTTTTGGCCGGGATCCCTCTAAATCATGACCCATGTTTAAGAATTACAGTTTGCACTGGAACAATAACCTGTTTCTTAGTGTGGTTTTTAAGTGAGTTGGTTATCACCAGAATTTCATAAACATCATGGCTAAGGGATGTGCCTCCCTTTAGCCCCCTTCACTAGAAGCCATGTTTTGGGAACCTGCTTTTATTACCCTTTATCTCCAAAACTCATTGGTTCCAAGTAACAAGGTTCTAGATTCATAATCACTGCCACCAAAATAGTTGTAGATCAGAGAAAGCCTCGATAACTTATTTCCTGTCATCCTCCTTTTGTGCCCCATGCCTGTCTCTCTCACCCCCACATCTACCAGTTTTATAAAACATAATCTCCAGACCTATGGGAGTATTCAGGAAAAGGGTTTGTAGAAGATCTAAAAGGCAATTTAAGGTAGAATTTCCCCGAAGTATCTTCTGGACACTATTAGAGTCCTTTGAGGGGATATTAAAAAAGTTCCCTAAACCAGTAAAGTTAGAAAATGCTGTGTGGCACCCAAGTGCTCTCAGAGATTGTTAGTGTGTATTTGCATATTAAATAAAGGCTCTGAGAAGTCCTGCAGCAGTTTAAAATTGTTCAGTTCTCTTTTTTTTAAGTTTATTTTTTAATAAAAAAAAGATTTTGTTTGTTTATTTAACAGAGAGATCACAAGTAGGGAGAGAGGCAGGCGGGGGGGGGGGGGGAGCAGGATCCCTGCTGAGCAGAGAGCCCAATGTGGGGCTCGATCCCAGGACCCTGAGATCATGACCAGAGCCCAAGGCAGAGGCTTAACCCACTGAGGCACCCAGGTGCCCCAAAACTGTTCAGTTATATATAACCCCACCTTATTTGTCCACAGGAGCAGTTTGTCTTGGTAAACCAGCTAATGTCTTTTCGAAGCTGTGGTACACAAGATGATTGCAGATGTTACACAACCTTCATTTAAAAATTATAACTGTTAGGTATTTTCACATGTAGCTTAAAAATGAAGGGACTGGGGCACCATTCATGTGTGTATGTGTGTGTGTATATACATACATAAATAAAGTAGGCCAAGGGAAAAAGAAAACGCAAACTGATTTTTTTTTTCTTTTTTTAAAAATCTGAATTGATTTAAGGAAAACAACCGCTGGTAAGCTGCCTAAGTTAGAACCAGGTTTGTGAGTGCAGCCCAAGGGACAAATCTTCCTCAAGGCCAAGTTTAGCAGAGCTGGTGTTTTGCTGAGCCAGGAAGCGGTTTCCAGCTCAGATGCAGGACACAGATTGGGCCGTTGTGTCTCCAGTCACGGACAGTTGTAGCTAAGGCGTGGCTGTGGATAGGCTGTGTGTGTCACTCGCTTGTGCCTCAGGGATGTTGGAACTTGTTCCCCTTTCAGCAGAGAAGCTGATCTGCTCTGAGCCTGGGCTGTTTATTTTACTGCAGTGGCTGTTTATCGTGGGACAGAGTTCAGGGACACAGCGATAAATCTCTTCTAGGAGGATGATGTAAGCCTCAGCCCTGACTTCCTCCTCTGCTTCTGCTGGTTTGGAAAACCTTTGCAAATAGTATTCTGTCCGGGTGTGAGCTTCTTCCTTGCAGCCCTATCCTGGTCTCCAGGTGGAGTGGTCCGCAGCAGGTTCTGGAGCTGGATGGCCTAGATTTGAATCCCACTCCTCCACTTACGAGCCGTGTGACTTTGGGCTCGGTTTATCTGCTTACTAGTTCTTTTTTTTTTTTTTTTAAGATTTTATTTATTTATTTGACAGACAGAGACCACAGGTAGGCAGAGAGGCAGGCAGAGAGAGAGGAGGAAGTAGGCTCCCTGCCCAGCAGAGAGCCGGATGCGAGGCTCCATCCCAGGACCCTGGGATCATGACCCCAGCTGAAGGCAGAGGCTTTAACCCACTGAGCCATCCAGACACCCCTGCTTACATTTTTTAATCTGGAAAATGGGACTGTCGGGTCCTTCCGGAAGCAGTAGTGAGAATCCAGTGGGGTCATTGCACTGGGCCTGGGCCCTCGGTCCTCACATAAAACTGAGTGCTGAGCCTCTGTGTTGTGGGAAGGACACTGTCAGGTAGGAAGGGATCAGGACGGTGGAGAGTTGTTTTTTTGTTTTGTTTTTTTTTTAATGGGGTTGGTTTGTTAAGCCTGCCCAAAGGCAACCAACCAGACTCCATCTTCTCACAAAGTCATCTTGAACAACTTCCACTCCTCTGGCGAGCTGTATGGAAGTGGCAGAGGCCATCTCTTGAGGCAGGAGGGGGGGGGGGCGGGGAGGTGCTAAGGACCGGGAAGGCATTTGGATGGCTCCTCTATGACAACTGAGCAAGAAGTGGCCACCAGAAGGACATCCGCCCCATCCTGGAAGGCCTCCATGGATTTTTTGGTCCCTTGTTGACAGGGGACAATAAATGTTGTGAGAATCGTATGTAGTGTACAAAGATAAGACTGGCTCCCTCACACTCCCCCTCACCCCCTTCCCTGTTCCTCTACCCAGAAGCAGATGCAGCTGGTGAACAGTGTCTTATCTTTTCTAGAGGTATTCTGTGCCCATCTGAACACAATCATGCCGTTCTCTGGCTACGCCGTTACTCATACACAAACCTACGGCACACGTAGCTTTCCTCATTTGATAAACCCTGTCACTTTTTCCCACATCAGTGCCTCTAGATGCCGACAGGCAATTTTGTTCAGTGAGGAGTTCTTCACATACACTGTTTCTTTCTTTGGGGTGGTATATGTCACAATTTATTGTAAAAGTAGCACATGTAACTCAAACCGAGAAAAGAAATTCAGACAATATGGGAGTATGTCACAACAATAAAAGAGAAAGCTCGTCTTTTGCAACCACCCCAAGTCGTCTTCCCAGGGAGAGCCAGTGAACACAGTTGGGTGTGCAAGCTTCCAGATTTTTCTGTTCAGATGCAGAGTCACGCCTTTTCCAAAACAGAATTGCACGGTCTATGCTTTGCTACAAATGGTCCTGTTCCTTAATGTATCACAAAGGCCTGTCCCTATTGGAACAAACGTATCTTTCTCATTCTTCTCACAGCGGCCTGTTACTCTCTTGCTTGAATGTTCTGTAATGTTTATTTAACCATTTATTCCCTTGTAGGCATGTACGTTGTTTTCGGTTTTACTCCCTCCTTGTGTGATGGTAGTGAGCTGCTTTCCTGTGTAAAGATTGCTTTAGTATCCAAAGCTCCCCCTCCCCCATTAGAGAAAGGAATCCCGTTAGGGAACTTTCTTGAATACTTTGTGCTTCGCATTGAATTTATTGGCCTTGCATTTACTTTCCTGTCAACGGTGGCCCGTCCGGCCCCTGCAGACTGCTCAGGAATCTGCTGGAGGAGTTGGGGTGGCCTGCAGATTCTAGCAAAGTGCGAGTTCATTCAGGCAGCTCGCTGAGCAGAGAACATCTTGATTCTATCAGCCTTAATCCCGGGTCCCTGATGGGGGCTGGCTCTTGTGGTCGTTAGCAGATGGAATGCTCGTCTGTGTTGGAAGGCATAGTTCTGGGGTCTTTGGCTCTGGGGCGTCTTGAACCAGAATTGAATGGCATTGAATCTTTCACGATATTAATGGGGCACTGTGAGTCCTTGAACTTGTGTGGCTTGTAATGTTACAGTAATGATAATAGTGGCTGTCCTGGTCTCTGCTGATAGGGTAGACCCCTCTGAAGGCAGAGCACTACCTGATGTACTGTATTGTCTGCCAAGTGCTTGACATGGTGAGTTCGGTTCTGACTCTGAGCCTCCAGGTGACCTACTGCCCACGGTCACTTCCTAGACAGGCTTGGGAAGGAAACCAGGCTTCTCTGAACCCTGACTGCCTTGTGACTGACCATGTCTGTGTCCCTGGCCCCTGGGTTACCTGTGTACCAAAGATTTTAGCAAGGGAGCACCCCTTTGTCTGAGTGGGTTCTGTCCTGCCCCACGCTCTTTATCGGGGGATATTGGTGGTGTAGAATGCCACCCACAGGGAGGACCCCAGATCTGGGCCCAGTGGGCTCTGTTGTGGCACAGTGGATGTATGTCCAGAGGTGGCCTCATGTAATTCTGGGTTGATTCAAATATGGGGGTACAAACTCAACAGTGGGGGAACTGTCTGAAAAGTGCCCATATAGGTAAAGCCCCTCCCTGTATCTGTCCTTCGAGAATTTCTTTTCTCCCAACCTCATCCTTTTTCTGTTGGTAATGATGGGAGCCAGCAGTTATAAATTATTTGGAATTTCCCTCAGCTTGGTTCCTATTCAAAACTTTAAATTGGGAGTTTTGTTCTATATATGACTTCACAATCTTTGGGCAGGCTGCCATTTCTATAACAGGCTTATATGAGTTGTAACATGAGGTGAGCTGTGGGGGTGGGGTGAGGGGGGATGCAAACTGATTCCTCCCCTTTCAAACCAAGGAAACCACCTTGATCTTTTTTTTTTTTTTTTTAAGATTTTATTTATTTATTTGACATAGACACAGAGAGAGGGAGCACAGCAGGGGGAGTGGGAGAGGGAGGAGCAAGCTTCCTGCTGAGCAGGGAGCCCAATCTGGAGCTGGATCCCAGCACCCTGGGATCATGACTCAAGCCGAAGGCAGATGCTTAACAGCTGAGCCACACCCACCCAGGTGCCCTTACCTTGATCTTTTTTGTAACAAGGCTAACTTTTATATGTTAGCAGTGGAAGTATGAACACCTGTTCTAGTCATCAGCATTATTATTTTTTACCTTTTACTCTTAATCATAAAAGAAAAAAAAAAGACTTCAAGAAATATAGCTTAGCATGAGAGACAAAAGGCAAAAAGAGAAAATTTTTTTCTTTTTTCTCCTTAAAAGATCTTTAGTGTCGGAGCCTGGGTTGCTCCGTGGGTTAAGCCTCTGCCTTCAACTCAAGGTCATTGTCTCAGGGTCCTGGGATCTAGCCCCGCATTGGGTTCTCTGCTTAGCAGGGAGCCTGCTTCCCCCCCACCCCCCTTCTGCCTGCCTCTCTGCCTACTTGTGATCTCTCTCTCTCTGTTAAATAAATAAATAAAATCTTAAAAAAAAAAAAAAAAAGATCTTCGATGTCTTGCCCTGGGGCAGGGTTGCAGGAGTGGGGGGCGAATAGGGGGGTGACGGATGGTTTTCATTATAATAATGTTGTCATCTCTTTGTGGAGCATTTTAAAGCCAATTTAACTTATTGTCCTTACATAAAAATACAATTTGTAGCCAGCACAGGGCATGGCATTTGGTAGGCAGGATATATTTGTTGGGTACGAGACCAGATGAATAGAACAAATGGAGCTTTCATGTAGCTTAAGTGACCCTAATTTCTATTTTCCAGAGAGATGACAGTTGAGCAGGTTTGGGGAAATGAGGGCCCGGCTGTGTCTCCTGCCATCCTCCCCAACTTCCCATGCTGAGCAGGAGGGCCTGTGGGGCGGACCTCCCAGAGGCTGGGACGTTGGAATCCCCAGTTCCTCGGGTGTAGTAGAGGCTGAGTCATGCCTGAGACACGGGGACTGAAGTAATCCGTGTCTGACTCCTGCTTGCACCACCCAGGCCTGTGCTGTCGCCTTCTGTGCTGTCTGTCCACATTTTTCTGCCCGAATCCTGACAGTTTGGGACTGTGGGAATGACTGGGGGGCAGTTACGGGGTCAGAGGCCCTGCCTGGGTTCCCCTCCCAAGCACACAGCTCACCGACATTGGGTCCCAAGGGTGTTCCGCTCACTGAATGGAGCTGTCAGTGTACATTCAGGGAAGTAGGGAGGTTTGGGCCCGTGCAACCGAGAGAACTGGGTTTAAATGTCAGTTCTTCCTCTGCGTTACTTTTGGCCAGTGCCTCTGTGGCCCTCTGTCGTCTCATGGGTAAGATGAGATGAACCATGAAGCGGCCCTGGTGGAGTCACAGGGAGGGTCATGGAAGGTGGTGCATGGGGGCAGGTCTGGAAGAGAGGGAGCTGCTGTCTCGGGATGGTTGTTCTTGATGTCAAGAGGGGAGGGGCTTAGCTGTCTTGCCCGGCGTGGTTCCTCCTGCGGTCACACTCTTTCTCCAAGGGTTCCCCTGTGGACTGCACTCGCGTGCACAGGATGGGCCGAGAGCTGTGTTTCCAGTGAGGGGGTCTTGCCGCACGACAGACTGAGCTGGAGGACAGTTTCAGGTGAGCCTGAGCTGGAGTCAGAGCCAATACCTCCATTCACAGCCCGCGTGTATTACTCCAGCTGGCCATGTTCTCAGAGTTGTGGTGGCTGGAAGCAAGGAGCAAAAAGACAGACACCGCCATGCTGAGAACTTTGGAGCTCACACTGGGGTTTCCTGGTGCCTCCCAGTGGCTGGACTCCAGGCTCTTCCACTCCCTGCCCAGGCTCGGGCGTCCCTGGGGCCCTCATCCTACCACTCACTTAGGAGGCCTGTGGCTTCGAGATCAAAAACTTAGTGTGGCATACATTGCTTTGACCATTTTGGAGTGTCTTTTCTTTTTTCCTTCTTTCTTTAATCCTTATAACAAGGCTAGATTCCTTGTCCTAACTTTGGAAGACTGTCCCAGTCATACTAGTTGGAGGGGACTTAGAAGTTCTAGGCCCATTCATATACCTATCTCATTTTAGTCCTGTGTGACTTTGTCCCTGGATAGAAAGTAATTCCCAGAAGCAGCAAGCACTTTTCAAAAATGGCATTTGGAAGCCCACTCGGGGATGCAAGTGCACATTTTAAATAAAGGATGCCTCTTAACCAGAAAATCTGAGGTTTGGGATAAATTAGGAAGCAAGACACTATCATAGTGTCTGTGACCTGAGTGTCCACCAAAAACTCTTCACCAAAATAAAAGTAAGGTATTTATGAAATAATTTTGTTCCAATTATTCCAGGCAAAAGTTGTCCAGCTAGTGAGAGAAAACAGAAGGAATAGTTGGCAAAGCAGGAAATTTGAAGTCTGAGGTTATGCATAAGGAATGTGTTATGGGCCTATAGTAGAAATCTCAAATCAAGGATCTGGCAGTGTTTACTCAGTTCTGTTTTAGAGACCCAGCCATTACTTCCCATGCTGTACCCACGGCAGGCATGGCTAATCTGCACAATTCCGCCTCCCTGAGCTTCCATTCCCTGTGTCTGTTCAGGGCAGAGATTGGTAATTGATTTTCTCTCCTGCTGACCCCAGATAGAGCCTCAGAATCTTTCTGATTCTGAGCACACTGAGAGGGTCTTCACTTCACATGCCAATACCATTTGCTACCCCTGCTCTATGGTGTCGTCTCTTGAAAAATTATTAACTTAAAAAGGTCTTCCACAGGGACTCTTTTTTTTTTTTTTAAGATTTTATTTATTTATTTGACAGACAGAGATCACAAGTAGGCAGAGAGGCAGACAGAGAGAGTGAGAGGGAAGCAGGCTCCCTGCTGAGCAGAGAGCCCGATGTGGGACTCGATCCCAGGACCCTGAAATCATGACCTGAGCGGAAGGCAGCAGCTTAAACCACTGCTGAACCCTGACATAGTGATGTGTGAAAGCTGTTAACTCAGACAGCTCCTTTGTCATCTTTGAGAGTTCCTGAGTTAGAAGAAGGTTCAGAAATCCAGCTGACTCGAGTACCCCAATCCACCCTTATTTCATTGTGGTCTGTGACTTCAGGGCCTCAGGGCCCTGAACATCCTCTTGTTATAGTTAAACAGCTGTAACAAAGAGATTGAAAAACAACAACAAACCCCAAATACGGTGACTTTTTTCAGTCTTCCAGTTGTCAGGACACCCTAGTCTGGGTTCCCTCTATCACCTTGGCTGGCCTCCCCAAGGGCAGGTCAGAGCTAAGTGACCGTCATGTGAGAGGCTCTGGCTGGCTGTAGGAGGGAGAGCTTGGAGGAGGCACCCCGGCCCAGGGCCCTAAAGTGTTAGCGCACTTCCCTCTGCTCACCGTCCACTGGCAGGGCAGCCTGCCGCTGAGCTGCAAGGGAGACTGGGAAGGGCCATCCAGCTGGCAGCTGCATGCCTGGGAAAAGGGGCAGCCGCAGAACCGCTCCACCATCAGCCGTATGAGCCACCTTGTTGTAAGTCTGTCTTGCCTTTGGATGGGTTCAGGCTGTAGATGAAGCCCTGAGCAGGAGAGATGCTGGCCTGGCCCCTTCATCCTACCCAGACCTGTCTGTGCAGGTACATAGCCCTGCCAAGGTACATACAGTCTGCCACCCGCTGTATGGATGGAAGGTCTGTCATGCTCCCGGAAATGCACCCCGGCGCTGGGCAGCAGACTGAGACAGCCCTCCTCATTATGGCCTCAGGAACAGGTGGCAGCTGAGAAACTGAGAACCGTGGTGAACTGCCTTCTTTCAGTTGAGGGTGTCCTCTTGTTTGCACGACTGAGGCCAACAATTCAGCCACAGTTGGTTGAGGCTGGGGAGGAATGAAGGATGGGGAGAAAACGTAAAGTCAACCTGGGAGGCCTGTGAGCCCCAGTTCTACCACCTGGGCCCAGGTGATGTGAGCACTGCCATGTGGGGTTACTGTGGGGCAGCCCCACACAGGATGCCGCTGTGGTTGGCTCACCCAAGCTGTCAGGGCTGACAGGAAACCCCAGGGCAGACGTGGAAGTCACCACCTTCAACGGCTAAGCTTTCACTTTTCCCTTTGTTCTTCTTGGGTCAAGGTTGATAAAAGCATGTTGAAGTCAGGGGTGTAAGAGTAATAGTCATAATACCAGCATTCAGGGCCAGCTGAGAGTGGGGGCGGTGTCTGAGTGCTGGAGACATGTGACCCCACGTGTGGGCTTCCCAGCCCCTCTGTACTCTGCTCCAGCATCGTTCCCGGCTTCCAGGGAAGGTCACTGAGGCACTCTGGGATGGGATCACTTGGCCGAGGCTCTTTGGCCAGTGTGGTGGTGCTGACGCCCCCCAGCCCAGCCGTCTTCCTGTGCCACATGCTCTGTCCCTGCTGGGGGTGCAGAGGTGGTTACCGCCCAGAGCAGGTTAGCATTCGATCTGAAAGGCTGTACGTGGACTTCTGCATCCACTCAGTGAGAGCAGCTGTGTCTCAGTGAGCACCCGGGGGGGAGGGCTGTGCATGTGGCAGCCTGTCCCCCAAACAGCCAAGTGTCCATGCTTTGGGGAGCAGAAGAGCCTGTTCCTGCCTTTGCGGAGCTGGTGCTTGGAGCAGGGGAGGCGGATGCAGCCATTCCACTGGAAGAGGAGGGCACGTTGAAGCAGGGACCTATGCCAGGGTTGCAGAGTTGGATGTAGAAGAGGCATTAATCAGGTCAGCAGAGGTGGGGAAAGAGTCCCAGAGTAAGCCCGTGGGGAGGCCGGAGATCAAGGTTAACCCAAGATTAACCCCTGGGGCAGTGTGACATTGGGCAGTCAAGAAGGGGCCAGACCCCGGGCTCTTGTGGGCTGCTATCTATAAGGTGTTCTCTTTCAGGGAGGTCTGATAAATGATCATACTTGGGTTCCTTGGTGGTTCTTGGTTTCTGTCTAGGGATCTCAGGCCATGTGGGTCTCCCTAAAACACTTAGCCCAAGAAGGGACCCCTGACGCTGACCTCACGTGTCCTGGGTTCACCGCAGTGTATGGGTCAGCCTCCTCCCAGAACAGGAGATCAGGGACCTCAGAGACTCACAACCCTTGTAACAAATTGCTTGGTCAGAGAAGTGACACATGGAACACCTCATCCTCCTCTTAATTCACAAAGTACTATCTCTCCTTTTGTTTCCTGCTTGCCTGCAAACCTGGGATTTAGCTTCTGGGCTTCCGGCTCTGTGGAAGTGTGTTGGGCACGCAGCAGGTACTCAGGTATGAGGTGAAGGAGTAAGGAAGGGGAGGGAGGTACTATTCAGCACCTGCCCTGTACCTGGCCTTGTGCTCAACTGTTGGTGTTCTGTAGCCCAGCGAAGATGGATGGGTTATTCAAAGTGACATGTCTAGTTGAGTGGCTGGTTCCAGCCGTGGTGCCCCACGGCCTCTCCGAGGGTAACAGAGATGAGAGGGTGGGGAGCAGCGTGTGTGGCAGACCCCTCTCCGGATGGCCCAGTCACAGTTAGAGCATGTCCTGCGTGCTCTTCCCCAAGCATACACAAAGGAGTTTTTCTGAAACTTCATCTCCTTGAACCTGTAGCCCCGTGTGGGCTATGACTCACCTAGCAGCGAGCTGTTCTGTTGTAGCTAATGGAGGACCTGTTGTTCTGACTCAGGAGAGCAAAACTGGGGGATGGTGTTCGCTCAGGCCTCTTCTGGCCCCCCACCATGCTGCCCTCAGTAATAGGAGGGGAGGCCGGCATGGGGACTGTGGCGAGCACACAGGTAGTTACTTGGACACTGCCCTCTTGATAGGAGAGAGGGAAAGATCACCATTGCCCTTCCCGGGAGGATCTTGTCTACACAGTAGATGTTACCACAGTGCTTCCAAAGATGCCTAAAAATAGCTGGTTTCCTCCCCCATAAATGTTGCCCATTCCCAGTTGCTGCTCAGGGAGGGAGGCCTGGAGAACCAGTGTAGAGAAGGTACACGAAAACATTCTGTCCTGGAACTTGCAGTAGCTCAAATTAACTTACTAGCTATTAAAAAAAAAAAAAAAAAAAAAAAGCCACAGCTCTCCGTTGGAAGCAATGCTGGGTAATTTTAAGTAGTTCCAGAGGGGGTGTGTGGTTTGAGGGTCATGCTGTCCAGAGCCAGGCCCAGTTCCATGGGAATTGGGATTGGTTGGATCTGGGGAGGAGAAACCTGTGGCCAGATTCCAACCCACCGGCAATCTGAGTCTCTGAGTGGATTCTAGGAGGTCCTGCAGGCGTGGCGGGCGTTGGCTTATTATTTTATTCCAGAAAGAGTCTGTCAATGAGGTGGAATCCTTCCAGGGAGACTTCCCACTGACCTGGCCTTTCCTCCTTTTACATTTCTGTTCCATGTTTATACTCGACATAAACATCACAGAGCGCACACACATTTGAAAAACCCATCGTCAGCTGTGATGGTCCGACGTCGACACTGGGATGCTCTGTATGTAGCATTTCATTTTCAAGGCGCTGGGAGTCTCCTGTTTCATGTGGGTGGGAAAGGGGGAGACCTTTTGGGCAGCTGCCATCTTTTTATTGTTCCAAGAGTTCGGTAAAGCATTTGAACCTTCACCTGTCAAAATCACTTTTGGAGCGAGGACTGTTCTTTCTCCAGCTTCTTAGAATAGCAGAACAAAAGTATCATTTATCCCAATGAGACCTTAATGGGGGCTTTCCCGTTTGGACACCCACCTTGAATTCATTGGAAACAGAAGTTCTGGGCATTGTATTTTTCATACATTTGGCTCAGACTTTCACTGGGTCATATTTCCCCCCAAATCTTTTTCGAAAAAACTCCTGTCTCATTCCTTTAGACCAACATGTGTAATATAAGCTGGGTAAAAATAGAGCAAGCTGGTTTCGTGTTTTGATTTATGGATCCGATCTGCAAGTTTGCATTTGAAAAGCATTTAACACATAACTCAGGAAAGTTGAATTTTGCCGTCTGGCTGGGCGAGACTTTCAGGCCCGTTCCGATCCTGCCTGGTGCAAGACCAGACCCTATGTGGTCCACCCCCCCCAGTACCCTAACGATAAGCGTGTGCACACTTGGTGTCCTTCCTACCCCTGCCCCCCATCCTTCTGAGGACTGTTCTGCCTGTAGTTGCAACTGGCATGGAAAATTGTTTGACCTGGAATTTCTTAAAATTGGGAGGTAAAATAAAAATTAAAATTTCTTAAAATAGGTAAATTGGTAGTAATCAGCAGCACTTCAAAGACAACCTTATAACAGGACATCTAATCAGAAAAATTCCGTCACAGTCAAGGGCTGTCACCTGGAGAAACATACGGACAGTAAGGTGGGCTGCATTCCTAGGATGTCCAAGTTCTGTGCATGCTCAAGTGTTTCATGCATCCCATTGCTGCCTTATTGACCACAGGACCTCAGAGGCAGAGGGGGCTTCACGGCCATCCAGAACAGGGCTCCCGCCCTGAGAAGGCTTCCATGCTCGCTTTTTTTTTTTTTTTAAAGATTTTATTTTATTTATTTGACAGAGAGAGAGATCACAAGTAGGCAGAGAGGCAGGCGGAGAGAGAGGAGGAAGCAGGCTCCCTGTGGAGCAGAGAGCCCGATGTAGGGCTCGATCCCAGGACCCTGAGATCATGACCTGAGCCGAAGGCAGCGGCTTAATCCACTGAGCCACCCAGGCGCCCCCCATGCTCGCTTTAATCTTCTGTTGCTGCCATCCTGAAATTCATAATACTTTTGGACAAGGAGTCTTGTATTTTCATTTGTTGGCTGGGCCCCTTGAATTACATGGACTGTCCTGCTTCAGAGTTATTATTCATACAATTCATTACATAGAAAATCTCTGAGCACCTTAATTTTGAGTGAGGATTGCTCAAATTTAGGTTGTCTGGGGACACGTGGGTGGCTCAGCGTGTCTGCCTTGGGCTCAGGCCATGATCCCAGCATCCTGAGATCAAGTCCTGCATCGGGCTTCTTGCCCAGCAGGGAGCCTGCTTCTCCCTCTGCTGCCTCCTCTCTCTCTCTGACAAAAAAAATAGACGGTCTTACCAGCCAGTCCATGATAATCTTTACTCTGCACAGTTTTACAGGATCAAGTTTTATTATTATTAAATCTGCAACCATAAAGCTACCTTTGGTTTTTGTGGGTTTGGGTGTGCCCTGTTACGAGGTTAGTTTCTTGTAAGAGGACTAACAATAAACAGGTTAATTTAAAAAAAGAAAAAAGCCTCCAGGTTTTAAGTGGCGAGCTGTTTACTCCTTATCAGCACGTGTGTATTTCTCATGTGGTCGTAGCTGGGTTTCATGAAGAGCAATCTGGCGTGTGTTTGACCGACATGCAGGTGGTTTGTGGTGGATGGGTAGTAACTCAGTAATTCCCAGTACCGTGGGACACGGTAAAGGGAGCTCCAAGTTGACAGAGGCTCAGTTACTCCCCAGCAGGGGCTCGTAGTCTGGAATGGGGGCTCGGAGGCTTGGTTTTCATCTTGAGAGGGCCCTGGCACAGTCACTCAGATGTGGGAGCAAAGCACCACCCACTGTTGGATCTGGCCCTTGAATGAGGAGCCTGGGGGTGTCCCACAGGAGGGCGTGGTTGAAGGGTCTTTTCATCAAAGGGAATACAGAACACATGGAGAGATCCGAGGGGTTCAAAGCAAGATGTGGTCCAGGAATGAGGGGTCTCTGTGTCTGCAGTGTGAACTGTGGTGGGCGGGGGTGACAAGGGTGAAAAAGCAGGCTGGCTGTGGGGGTTCCGAGGGTGATGTATATGTAAGGAGTTCAACTGTGGGCCGTTGGGACCATTGGTGAATTTGGAAGCACAGAGGTACCTGACCAGAAAGACAGTTGTTCTTTTTATTTATTTATTTATTTGTCGGTGGGGGTGGTGGTGGAGAGAGCACAAGTAGGGAGAGGAACAGGAAGAAGCAGGCTCCGCATTGAGCAAGGAGCCCCATGTGGGACTCAGTCCCAGGACTCTGGGATCACGGCCTGAGCTGAAGGCAGATGCTTAACGACTGAGCCACCCACACATCCCATGAGCAGAAAGATATTCTAAGGTTATGCGAACAGGGTTCAGCTTCATGGCTGTCGAATATTCGGGGTGGGGAGGGGCCCATATTTACTAGGAAGGTGGAGAAAAGGATTTGCCAAGAGATGTAGGTAGAGAGGGAATTGATGTGTTGTAGAAACAACAACCTGGGATTTAAAGGAGAAGTCCAAGATGGCTCTAATGTTTTCAGTTTGGGGTCCTGGTAGAATGGGGGATTGCAACAGAGGAGTTTGGTGGGGAGAGGGTGAAGGAAGTTGGCAGGGTGGCTGAATACTTAGGAGGGGAAGTGTGTGGGAGGAGGTAGAGGGAGAGAGATGGGATAGATAGGGGAAGTTGGGGGGTGGGAGAGGAGGAGAGAATGAGAGAGGAGATTTTGTTGATAATGTTTGGGTTTTGATGGATGTAGGTAGAGGTTGGAAAGAGGACAGGGGATAGAGGGCCACAGAGAAGCCAAGGGAGAAGAAAGTAGAAACTAGCAGCACTGAGATTCCTAGACAATCCCTAAAGGGGGCCTGGGTTTGGCAGAGAGATGAACGTGTAACGCATTTTCATGTACCTGTGATCAGTGACACTGGTAAACATTCTGGAGTCTCACGTGATCTGTTCCCGTCCTCAAGTATTCTGAAGCAAATTCTAACATTACAAACTTCGTTTTTCTTTTTTAAGATTTTATTTCTTTATTTAACACAGAGAGAGATCACAGGTAGGCAGAGAGGCAGACAGGCAGACAGAGAGAGGGGGGGAAAGCAGGCGAACAGAGAGCCCAATGCAGGGCTCGATCCCAGGACCCTGAGATCATGACCTGAGCTGAAGGTAGAAGCTTAACCCACTGAGCCACCCAGGCGTCCTTAACACTACATCCTTTCATTGCAAAATGGTTGTGTGTGGTTCTCTAACAGATGAGAATTTTGTTGACAGCCCAGAGGAATGTGTCATCTCAAGCCTGTGCCTCTCTCCCCAGATAGCAAAGCCATCGTGGATGGGAACCTGAAGCTCATCTTGGGCCTGGTATGGACGCTGATCCTCCACTACTCCATTTCCATGCCTGTGTGGGAGGATGAAGGGGATGATGATGCCAAGAAGCAGACACCAAAGCAGAGGCTGCTGGGATGGATTCAGAACAAGATCCCCTACTTGCCCATCACCAACTTTAACCAGAACTGGCAGGATGGCAAGGCTCTGGGGGCCTTAGTGGACAGCTGTGCTCCGGGTAAGTGTCTGTGGCTGCCTAAGCCATCTCTTCAGGATGGGGGTTTGTGGGCCCCAAGCCTCTTGGCTTTCCATTGGGAAAGCTGGGTTTGCTGGGACTGGCGTATTCTCCTAGTTGTAGCCCATTGTAAGAGCAAAGGGAACTAAAAATGGCTCTGTTTATCTTCTAGGTGTATCCATGGACTTTCTGAACATTGAGCTCAGTTATTTACCCAAATTCCTAATGAAGTTATTGGAGCGGGCCTTGGTTTAGCTTTCAGATCCAAAGTCCCGCTTCTTCCCACAGTTGGTGCCGGGTTTCCCATTGACTTTAGCAGAAACACGTGGCCCTGTTAGTTGACTTGGCACGAAAATCCATAAACTTCCATTGAGTGGAAAGTACCCATTTTTACTGACTGCTGGGTTGACCATGTATGGCTTTCTCTCCACCCTTTTCTTTCTGCGTTGCTATGAAATAGTGTTTGGTCGGCATCCAGTTGAAGGTTTTCCCACCCTTTTCTGAGTGGTTGAGTGGACACCAACATAGTAGTTAACCTCCCTGGAGGGTTTAGATCGATGGGTAGAGTTTGCTGGTACAGAGTCAAGAGAATAACCAGCCTGTGTTTATATCCACCCCTACAATTGTTTCTGATAAAAAATTTACTCTAATAATCATATTTTCCATTTATGAAAACTCCATATATATGCTGTTCACATTCATTTTTAGTAAGCTAATGGTTCTCACCATGCTGTGAACAGAGCTGGCTGGTCTGTATTGGATAGGGAGGACGGACTCCAGGCCTCAATCTTCCTCTAGAGGTGCTCAGCTGCTGTTATCCAGAACAAAGTCAGAGCTCAGCCTTAGTTTCCTGGCACCTTCTTCCTCGCTTCCACCTACAGACACTTTTTTTTTTTTTTTAAGATTTTATTTATTTGACAGACAGAGATCACAAGTAGTCAGAGAAGCAGGCAGAGAGAGAGGAGGAAGCGGACTCCCTGCTGAGCAGAGAGCCCGATGCGGGGCTTGATCCCAGGACTCTGGGATCACGACCTGAGCTGAAGGCAGAGGTTTTAACCCACTGAGCCACCCAGATGCCCCTACAGACATATTTAAAGATACCTCTTCACCAGTTTGAACCGGTGCATGTTTACTTCAGTCCTATACTTCTTGTGCTTACAAAGGTTTTTAAGATGATTCTAGGTTTGGGCTTTGGGGCGTGTGGATTTTTGAATTATACAGATGCTAGGTAGTCTTTTTAGATGTATCTAGGAGCTGGATTGTGATACTTTGACTTAGAATAAGAAATAGATATTGGGGTCTTTGTCCCTCTCTTGGTACAGAGCTCCAAAAACCCTTGGAATTTCTTAAGTGATAAGAGCCATGATAATGGTTCCTTTCAACCGCACCTGAGTTTGTGTTAATGAGATGACTTTTGGACAGCCCCTAAGCACGGGTTAGGGCGAGGAGAACCAACCATGTGATCAGAGGGTTAGAGCTTTTGGTTCCATCTCTTGACCTCCAGGGAAGGGACGGGCTGGAGGTTGAGTTAACCACAGATGGCCAGTGATTTAATCAATCCTTGCCCACTTCACCTAATGAAACCTCCATAAAATTTCTCCAGCTACAAATTTGGGGAGCTTTAGGGTCAGTAAACACATGGAGGTGCGAGGAAAGTGGTATACGCTGAGAGGGGATGGATGCTCCATACCCCTTCTCCCATACCTTGCCATGTGCATTTCTTTCATCTGGTTGTCCTTCAGTTGTATCCTTTTATAATAAATTGGTAATGTAGCATTTAAACTGTTTTCCTGAGTTCCGTGAGCCACTCTAGTAAATGAGTTGAGGAGGAGTTGTGGGAACCTCTAATTTATAGCTGGTCTGTTAGAAGCCCAGGGTACAACCTGGACTTACAGTTGACCTCTGAAGTGGAGGAAGGTGGGGGCTGTCGTATGGACCTGAGCCCTTCACCTGCGGGATCTGACTCTGTCTCCATGTAGATAATGTCAGATTTGAGTTAGTTATAGGCTATCTAGCTGGTGTGAATCCTACACATTTGGTGACAAGAGTGCAGAAGTTTGAAGGTGGTTGGAGAAAAAAAAAATTCCTGCAAAAAGGCAACGGGTCCAAGGAGTTTTACAGACTTGATTTATATCTACCACACCTTCAAGGAATGGATAATCTGTTGATGCAAGAAAATAACGGCCTGAAAGAGAAGTCTCAGCTTAGTCTCAGAATAGTTTGGCATACTTCTATCTGTGATACTTCTTGCCCTTAAGGTATCTGTGATTTTTGGAAGAAATTGTTCTCTGAATTAAGATACCAAGGGGGTTTAATTTAAGCACAGGGCTTCCTTTAATCTCTTCTGTCAGCTAATACTAACGGAATCTTTTGTGTTCCATTAACAGGTCTGTGCCCAGACTGGGAATCGTGGGATCCACGAAAGCCTGTGGATAATGCACGGGAAGCTATGCAGCAAGCAGACGACTGGCTGGGGGTCCCACAGGTAGGCATACAAGCAGCGCCATGTGCCCGGAGGCTATTTCTATCCTCCAGCTTGTTCTGGCGCTCAATGGATGCCTGTTTGGGTCTGGCAGGCGATCTGACCTCCTCAGCATGAGCCTTCAAAGAGTATTGCCTCTGGCAGACACCCATCCTCCTCAGTTTACCCGTAATAATAGGTTCTCTTGACTTGGGTGCTTGTAGATCGTTCAGAAATCTTCACATCGCTCTTTGTCACATGAGGCAAATTTTACAGTATTTTTGCTCCAAAGATCTTAAAGACTATCTTGGAACACCAGACTGCAAATGTAGACTTTAATGATTGGGTTGCACTATAAGAAATAGCCAATATTTGACCACTTTTTACATGTTTAAAAAGTCTTTTTTAAAATCCGATATCTTAGGGGAAGTCACAGGATTTAGAACTTTGAAAAAAAATTTAAACCGGGATAACCTACCATTATTGGAAATTGTGGAAAAATTTGTATTGCTCATAATCCTATCACAGGAACATAACAGGAGTACTTGGAGATTGAGCAAATCTTGGATACCTTTGGCAGTAGCCACATTGTGTAATTGAGGTCTGTCTTCCAGGGTTTTCCAAGGAAGCTAAAAAACTCCCTGAGACTCCCATGTTTGAAGCCCTGGTCAAGAGCAGTTGTAGGGAGCCAGTGCCATGGATGGATGACCTCACCACAGGTCACATAATGGTCTAAGTTGGTGTTCAGAGCTGAGTTCCATGTCTTTTGTAATAGGATCCCTTGGGAGGTAGAAAAACTTTTCTGTATTTCTTTGGTTTGGTTTTGATGTCATGTCTCTGCTTCATGGCCCATTTCTTAGCTCTTCCATCCTTAGTAAGTGGTGTGGTATGTTTTTCATCTCCTCTTAAACCTAAAACCATCTCCTTTTGACGTTCGTGTGATGTTGGCACTGTACAGTTGTTGAAGGAGCTTCCTGGAAGAAATGTCAAATCAGGGCATGTCCTGCATTTGATGGAATTGGTGAAGGCAACTGTTCAAACACAAGTAGTTGTTTTGTTGCTGAAGGCTAACTATCAGAATGTTCTCTGGCAGTTTGTTTTGTTCTGTTTTCCTGTGGGGTGAGGGAAGCAGGGTATAGAAGTTGTTCCTCTGCATTTGGTTAACCCAGTTCATGAGACAGGGCCTTCTTTTGGGTCTGAGGGGTAGCACCTTAGCTCCTCAGCACCCTTGTTGGGGGCAGAGGGGTGTTTTGGTGACTGTTTAGGGCTGGGTCAGGTGGTGGACCTGAGGCTGTGATGCCTCTGGGGGGCCACCTGTCCAGCATGGGCATAATCTTGCTCCTAGGCTACATTCAGGAGAAATTCATTCCTCCCTATGTCTTTGGACAGCCCATAATGTCCTGAAACCCATTTTAGTCAGCTCAGGCTGCTGTTTGACAAAATACAGTAGACTGGATGGTGTAAACAGCAGGGACTTATTTCTCGTGCCTGGAAGCTGGAAGGCAAAGAGCAAGGTGCAAGCAGATTCAGTGTTTGGTGAGGAGGGCCCTCTTGGTGACTCACAGGCCTCTGGTTTCTTGCTGTGTCCTCACATGGCAGAGACAGAGAGGTCTGCTATTTCCTCCCCTTCTCCTGAGGGCACTAATCCCATCATGGGGGCTCCATCCTCCTGACCTCATCTTAACCTACTCACCTCCCAAAGACTGAGCCTGCTAATCCCATCATCCTGGCAGGTTAGGGCTTCAGCATAAGAGCTTTGGAAGGGGGCGCCTGGGTGGCCCAGGGGGTTAAAGCCTCTGCTTTCAGCTCAGGTCGTGGTCTCAGGGTCCTGGGAGCAGAGAGCCTGCTTCTCCTCCTCTCTCTGCCTGCCTCTCTGCCTACTTGTGATCTGTCTCAGTCAAAGAAATAAATAAAATCTTTAAAAAAAAAAAAGAGCTTTGGGAGGATGCAAACATCCAAGTCTGCAATAAGACCGCAAGTTTAATATGTGGCCGGGTTGTCTCTTTGTTTTTATGACTATTTTTTATTAGTAACAGAGTTAATAGAGATGGAGGCAATGGAAAGATGTACAAGGGAAAAGGACAATTTATGCGCTTTTTGGTGATATGCTCCAATGTGATGTGTATTTGTTTCTTTTCACGTGATATAGCTTACTCCTTTTGGAAAGTTTCTCTGGGGGATGAGGGAGTTTTTTTTCCAGGGAAGGGTGTACACCTCTGGAAATTACATGTAGAATTGTCTGGAGGGGGTCTTCAGCTTCCAGAAGGAAGAGTGACACCTCCAAAAGGTTAAAAACACTGACGTTAGCATGTTGTTTTAATGTAATTTCACTTAATTTAGAGCTTGACTCAGTTTCTTCAATTTGTAGTGGTTGGCCTAAGACACATTTGCAAATCCTTGACAGTTAACAGTGAGTTGTTCTGGGCATTCACTTACCATGCTTTATTCTAGGTCATCACTCCTGAAGAAATTATTCATCCAGATGTGGACGAGCACTCGGTGATGACTTACCTGTCCCAGTTCCCCAAAGCCAAGCTCAAGCCCGGGGCTCCTCTTAAACCCAAACTCAACCCGAAGAAAGCCAGGGCCTATGGCCGAGGTAAGCACTGGTCTTGTTGGGTTCGAACCTTGTCCTTTAGTCTTAGACATGGTTATGTGGCTTCAGGGGGGAAATTCTTAGCATCCAGAGCGAAAATAGGCCTGATCTTGAGACAGCCCAGGCCTCCTTTATCAGCTGTTTTTTACCTCAAGGTTTTTTGTTTTGTTTGTTTTTTAAGATTTTATTTATTTGACAGAGGGAGACAGTGAGAGAGGGAACACAGCAGGGGGAGGGGGAGAGGGAGAAGCAGGCTTCCTGCTGAGCAGGGAGCCCGATGTGGGGCTTGATCCCAGGTGCTGGGATCATGACCCGAGCTGAAGGCAGATGCTTAATGACTGAGCCTCCCAGGTGCCCCAGGGTCCATTTGTTTGTGACTGACATTGCTGCTTCACGAATCTAGACTCTGAGAAACACTGCAGCTTTAACCCGATATAGACGAGGAGTTTGTAGCATTGTGATTTTAGTGCAGTAACCCTGGGTTGAGGAGAGGAATATTTTTTCCCACTTTGCAGTTGAGGAATCAGAGGCCCAATCCACTGGGGGTGGGGATGCCTACCCCAGATTTCCACTGTCAGCGATGGGAGTGGGCCAGAGCCTGGGTCATGTGGCTGCTGATTGCTTTCTGCTTTGATCATGCTCTTGCTGCTTCAGCTGTTCAGGTGGGGAGGGAGCTCTTGGGACCCCCACACACTTCCTGCTGAGACATCCTGTTTATGATCACCAAGGCTGCTACAGGGTACTGTTCTGTTCAGAATGTTATGGTGGGTTGAAGACATGCTGAGGCTTTATGGTGTCATGGTTGGCACCTGACTTCAAGCCCACCAGCTTTTTTTTTTTTTTTTTAAGATTTTATTTATTTATTTGACAGAGAGAGAGATCACAAGTAGGCAGAGAAGCAGACAGAGAGAGAAAGGAGGAAGCAGGCTCCCCGCTAAGCAAAGAGTCGGATGCGGGCCTCGATCGCAGGACCCTGAGATCATGACCTGAGCCGAAGGCAGAGGCTTAACCCACTGAGCCACCCAGGTGCCCTGCATACCAGCTTTTTAAAGAACAATTGCATTTCGGCCTGGTGTGGTTTCTGATAAAGAGGAGCATAGTGATATACAGTTGATTCCCTTTTTTATGGAGAAGGGAAGGAATGCATTCTGTTTCTTAATTTTTGTAACCACAGCTGGGATGACATTTAGAGACACAAAACATCTTGTGTATCCTCTGCTAGAATCTGCCATGCTAACCATTCTAACACAGCAGTTTTCTTTAGCCCTTCGTGTGTGTGTGTGTGTGTGTGTGTGTGTGGTTGTTGAATTCTTTGAAAATCAATGCAGGCACCATGACGGTTCACTGAGTACATCAGCAAGCCTCTCCTAAAAGTAGGGTAGCCTTTTGACTAACCACAATATTCATGATCACACATAAGAAAATTAACAGTTTCATACCAGCTAATATCCAGTTTATATGAACATTTTGCTCTTGTCCTAAAATCATCTTTTATAGATTTTGTGGTTTTATAAACCAGGATCTGATTAAGATTCATCTGAGTTCTCAGATGAGTGATGCTGAGGGCATCTGAGTGGCTCCGTGGGTTAAGCGTCGGACTCTTGGTTTTGGCTCAGGTCTCCATCTCGCCGTTGTGGGATTGAGCCCCATGCTGGTCTGTGCTCAGTGTGGTGTCTACTTCAGATTCTCTCTCCCTCTCATTCTCTGTCTTTCAATAAATAAAATCTTAAAAAAAAATTCACATATTTGTTTTTTCTTTAGACTCTTGTAATCTGGAATGATCTCCCTGAAAAAAATTTTTTTAATTTATTTTTAGGGAGTTGGGGAGGGGCAGAGGGAGAGGACGAGAGAGAGTTTTAAGCAGGATCCACACTGAGCAAGCAGCCAGATGCAGGGGCCAGTCTCATGACCCTGAGGTCACCACCTGAGCCGAAACCAAGAGTTGGACACTTAACCAACTGTACCACCCAGGTGCCCCTGCCCCCATTTTTTTTTTTTTTTTTTTTTTTTTTTTTTTTTTTTTTTTTTTTTTTTTTTTTTTTTTTTTTTTAAATAACACTGACTTTCTGAAGGGTTCAGAGTACTTGTCATGTAACAGGATATCCCATACACATTGCCTTTGAAGATAGCATTTCCCACCAGGGCAGTGGTGCTGTGTGCGGTTCTCAGTCTTAGTAGTCAGGGTCTTTTCATCTGTCTTTTTAGTATGATTTAGAACAGCGGAAACAGCCTGATAGTTCTGGAACAATCCCGTTCGAGGTTTCTTTGGGCATGGAGGTGGTGCGTCCAAGCAATTGTGTCTGTGTAGGGCATGGGGACGTTATTGGAGGCCCTCCCCGGAGGTGCATTCCCTCGAAGGTTGGCGCATCCATGCTTGCTTTAAGCCTGCCTGCTCTGAGCCAAAGGTCATGGTTAGAATAAGGAATCTCGGATTTTTCAAGGTTATGCTTCCTTCATGGCAAAAAGCTTCAAACAGCTGGGGTACCTGGGTGCCTCAGTCGATTAAGCATCTGCCTTCTGCTCAGCTTGTGATCTCAGGGTCCTGGGGTTGAGCCCCATGTGGGGGCTCAACCCCTGGGGCTGGTCCTTGCTCAGTGGGAAGTCTGCTTCCCCTCTCCCTCTGTCCCTCCCCTGCCTTATTCTCTCTCTCTCTCTCACAAATAAATAAATAAAATGTTAAAAAAAAAAAGTGTCAAACGGCCAAATAAATCTCTTATCAAATAAATCTCTTGTCGACAGTTTGTCGACAAAACTGGTTAAGTGGATCAAATCTCATCAAGGCATAAAATGCTTATTTGCAGTCATCTTATCACTGGCTGTCCGGCTTCCCCATTGTTAATGTGAAACGGTTTCCTTTCACGATGCTGTTTTCTAGAAAATGACTGTTTGCTACCATCAGGAATGTGGCTGGCCATTGCCCTTTCCTTCATCTGCCTTTTTTTTTTTAAAGATTTTATTTTTAAGTCATCTCTACACCCCAACATGGGGCCTGAACTCAAAACCCTAAGATCAAGAGTCACATGCTTCAGTGACTGAGCCAGCCAGGTGCCCCTCATCTGTCTTTTTTTTTTTTTTAAGTGTTGTGTCCTTGTGGAGGAAACACACATTAAAAAAAAAAAAAATACACACCCCTATATGTATGTATACATAGGTACATATTTTTTTTTTTTTTAAAGATTTTATTTATTTACTTGACAGAGAGAGATCACAAGTAGACAGAGAGGCAGGCAGAGAGAGAGAGAGGGAAGCAGGCTCGCTGCTGAGCAGAGAGCCCAATGCGGGACTTGATCCCAAGACCCTGAGATCATGACCTGAGTCGAAGGCAGCGGCTTAACCCACTGAGCCACCCAGGCGCCCGGTACATATTTTTTTCCTTTTTTTTTTTTGCTGTGGTAAAATATACATAACCCGTTTCCTATTTTAACCATTTTAAAATGTACCACTTAGTGACATGAAGTACATTCACTGTGTCATGTGGCCATCACCACAGTCTACCTCCAGAACTTTTTTATCTTCCCAAACTGAAACTCTAATCATTAAACTGTAGCCTTCCCCCACCCCTCCCCCAGCCCCTGGCAACCATCATTCTATTTCCTGTCTCTATGAATTTGCCTCTATGACTTACCTCTAGGTACCCCACATAAGTGGAATCCTACACTCTTTGTATTTTCGTATCTGGCCTACTTGACTTAGTCTAATGTTTTCAGCTTTCATCCATGTTGTGGCATGTGCCAGAATTTTGTTCCTTTTTAAAGCTGAATAATATACATCAACACGTGGACATACCACATCTTGCCCATTCATTCTTTTGTCAGTGGACATGGGATTGCTCCCGCCTTCTAGCTCCTGTGGGTAATGCTGCTGCAATCGTGATAAGCAAGTAGCTGAATCACGATTGTGATAAGCAAGTAGCTGAATCCCTGCTTTCAATTTTTTGTGTCTATACCTGGAAGGGATTTTGCTGGATTATATGGTAACTCTGTGTCTGTTTTTCTCTCTCTTTTTGTTTCTGAGAGAATGAGTATGAGGGCAGTGTTAGGGAGGAGGGGGCAGAGAGAATCCTAAGCAGGCTCCATGCCCTGCGTGGAGCCCGACATGGGGCTCGATCTCATGACCCTGAGATCATCACCTGAACCAAAATCAAGAGCCAAATGCTTAACCTACAGACCCACCCAGGCACCCCTTTTTTCTTCTTAAGTAGGGGGATCAAGTGTCATTTTAGGCCACAGGGCCACATGGGTAGGGCCTTAAGATCATGTCTTTGTCCTGTGGTGAACCCGAGGGCAGGGGCAGTTTTCTGTCTTTAGTGTGGCACACTTTTTGCTTCATTTTTTGCCAGCTGAACCAAAGAGCATAGAGCACACCTCATCCTCTAGTTTCTGAAAGGATTGAGAGGTTTTCTTCATTTTATCTTTTGAACGGCGGCCAGATAACAGTTAGCCTAGCCGCCGGTTGGCACTTGCAGATCTGCTTCCTGTGACCCGGTCCCTGAAAGGCTCCAGAGGGCTGGAGTGAGGCCGACCTGCAGCCACAAGCAGATCCTTGTTGAGGGCTCGCTTGCAGGTGAGGTGTGTTGAAAGCATGCCTCTGTGAGCTAAGCAGAAACCTTTCCTAAAACCCACATTCTGTGAAGCATTCACTGCAGAGTCCGCCATGAGCACCCTTCCTTGTGAGGGGTCCTAGGGAATAGGAACACTGAATATTTGATGCTTTTAAGGAATTACTAATTTTTTTGAGGTGGACATTCTAGAAACATCTCAAAGATATATGGTGAATGATTATGGATTAAAGATAGGTCTACGGGCACCTGGGTGGCTCAGTCAGTTGAGGGTCTAACTCTTGCTTTCAGCTCAGGTCCTGATCTCAGGGTCGTGAGATAGAGCCCCACATCAGGCTCCAGGATCAGCAGGGAGCCTGCTTGAGGATTCTCTTCCTCTGCCCCTCCCCCCATCCTCTAAAATAAATCTTTAAAGAATAAAGATGTGAGGTCTAGGATTTGTACCAAAAATAGTACAGGAGGAGGGGAGAGGTAGGGGTGAAGATATAAAGCAGGACTGGCCATGAGTTGTTGTGTCGAGGTGCTAGGTACCCGGGGCTTCAGTAGACCGCTGTCTGTGTCTGTATAGCAGAGTGAGAGCATGGGAGTGAGGGAGTGCACAGGAGTGGGGGCAGGGGGTCAGAGGGAGAAGCAGACTGCCCAGTGGGCAGGGAGCACTGCCATATGTGGGGCTTGATCCCTGGCCCCTGAGATCATGACCTTAGCTGAAGATGGATGCTGAACCAACTGAGCCACCCAGGCACCCCCCCCTCCCCCCGCCAACCAAAAGAACTTTTAAAATAGGACTCCTTGAACTTCTGCTTCTGGGATGATGGAGTAGAAATACTTTTCCTAATTGTTTCTGCTGAGTACAAAATTCCTGGGCATTTTATATAAGATAAACATAAGGAGAATCTGAAAGGGAATAAGAGAAATGGGTTCCAGATCTCAGGACCCAGGGGCTGACAGAGTAGTGAGTTCCTGGGCTTGCTTCCCCCTCCCTGTATATCAGACTGGGTGTGGGGAAGCTATGTACTTGAAACACCAAAGGCAAAAACAGACGCCTGCTCTCTCTGGCCAGAGGGAGAGGAAAGGGCAGCCTTGCAGGACAGAAGCCTGTGAGACACTGCTCTTCTGCAGCCAAGCATCCCAGGAAAAACTGTGGCCTCTCAGCCCCCACTTAGACCAGTAAGAGCCAAGCAGGGAGCCAAGACTCTCACCACAGTCTAGCGGTAAGGAGATGTCAGTAGACGATATCGGTAGCAGTGAGGTGCTTCTACCCCTTCCAGCCACAGATGGAGGCCCAGTGGGGAGCTAGATGTCCCACTTCCACCTGCTAGTAATGAGGAACCCCACTTATTTTGAGTGTCAGTGGAGGTTGAATAGGGAACCTGGACTTCTCCCCCCATTGACACTAACCAGGCATGCACTCTCCCTTCCCCTGATGCATCAGCATTATAAAAGGCATCTAAAACAGAACATTTAAATAAAACCCAGGTTTTATAACATAACATAGTACCTAGTTTTAAAAAAAAAACAACTCATCACACCAAGAACCAGAAAGATCTCAAACTGAATGAAAAAAGGCAGTCCATTGATGCCAACACTGAGATGATACAACTGTTAGAATTATTTGATAAAGATTTAGTGTGACTAAAAAAGAAAAAAAGATTTAGTGCGACTGTTATAAAAAAGGTTCAACAAGCGCTTACAACTCTACCTCAAACGAGAAAAAATTGAAAAGCTCAGCAAGGACATAGACTGTCTCAGCAAAGAAAAAGAAGATATAAAGAAGCACCAAATTAAGGTTTTAGAACTGAAAAAGGCACTAACTCAAATACAAGCTCAGGGGATGAGTTCCATAGCAGAATGGAAGGACAGAGAAAGAATCCGTGACCTGGACGAAAAGAGAATAAAAATTGCCCAATCTGGGGGCGCCTAGGTGGCTCAGTGGATTAAAGCCTCTGCCTTCGGCTCACGTCATGATTCCAGGGTCCTGGGATCGAGCCCCGCATGGGCTCTCTGCTCAGCAGGGAGCCTGCTTCCTCCTCTCTCTCTGCCTGCCTCTCTGCCTACTTGTGATTTCTGTCTGTCAAAAAAAAAAAAAAAAAAAATTGCCCAATCTGAATGACAGAGCAAGTAAATTGAAAAACAAAGAAACAAGCAAAGTCTCAGGGACTTATGGGACAATAACAAAACATCTAACATTTATATCACAGGGGACCCAGAGGAGAGGAAAAAGAGGGCAGGGCTGAAAACTCCCAAAGAAATAATGGCTGAAAACTTCCAAATTTGGCAAAAGACATAAACATACAGAATCAAGAAGCTGAGCTAAACCCAAACAGGATAAAACCCCTACCTACCCACTGACACCAATAAATAAATAATCCACACCAAGCTACATCTTAGACAGCAGGGGAACAAGGAAAAAAGGAATCTTTGAATTATAGGAAGAAAGAACACAGTATAAAAACAATATAGGTATAACAACCATAGAAGTTTTGCAAAAAATGCAAACTTCCAAAACCCAACCAAGATGAAATGGATAACCTGAGTGGCCCTGAAACCATTAAAGAAATCAAGTTTATAATTTAAAAGCCCTTGGAAAAGAAATCTCCAGGCCCTGGTAGTTTTACTGGAGAATTTTAGCAAACATTTAGAGAAGAATTAACACCAATTCTATGCAATCTCTTCCAGAAAGTATGAAGAGGGAACATTTTCCAATTCATTTTACTATTTTTTTCCAGTTCATTTTATGAAGGCAGTGTTGCTCTAAAAATCAGAGAAAGGTGATCCCCCCCGCCCCCAAAAAAGTGCTGCAGATCAATATCCCTTGTGAATATAGATACAAAACTATAGGGGCACATGGCGGGTTCATTCAGTAGAGCATGCGACTGTTGATCTTGGGGTTATAAGTTGGAGCCTAATGTTGGGTATAGAGATTACTTAAAATCTTAAAAAATAAAAAAAAGCATAAAAGCATACAACAGAATAGTAGCAAATAGAGTTTAGCAATATATGAAAATAATTCTTCATCGTGACCAAGCAGAGTTTATTCCATGAATGCAAGGCTAGCACACTATTGGAAAATCAGTGAAACAACCTACTACCTTAACAGGCTAAAAAAGGAAATCACATGATTACATCAATTGGTACAGAAAAAGCATCTGACCAAATTCAACAGGCATCCATGATAAGAACTCAGAAAAGGGGAACTAGAGAAGAACTTCTTCAATTTGATACAGAGTAGCTACCACGGAAAGTCAACATCTACCATGATAATTAATGGTGAAAGACTGAGTGTGCCCCCAAAGAGTGGGACTAGGACAAGGATGTCCATGCTCACCACCATTCAACAACATGATGCAAGTTCTAGTGAGTGCAGTCAGGCAAGCGAAGGAAATAAAAGACACATATATTGGAAAGTAAGAAACAAAGCTGTCCCTGTTTATAGATGACTTGATTGTCTGTGTAGGAATTCCTGAAGAATCTATAACAAAAGAAGATCAAATACAAAAAAGACCCAAAATGCTCCTTCGATAAGTGAATTCAGCAAGGCCTCAGTATATAAAGTTGGCATACAAAAATCAATTGTACTCCTGTATGCTGGGATATCTGTCATACAGGCTTACCTCAATGAATATGAGGACATCAAAATTCAAAAATGCCGTATCATTGACAGTCACTCAGAAAATTGAGAAATAGGTATAAATGTAATAAAATGTGTAAGATTTTTATGCTGAGAACTACAAAAAACATAAGATATCAAAGAAAAGACCTACATAAGTGAAAAGACGTACTGTTTTTATAGATTGAAAAAGAGAGTAAAATGTCAGTTCTCCCCAAATTGTCATTTAGGTTTAACATAGTTTCTATTAAAGTTCCAGTCAGATTCTTCACAGATACAGAAAAGATTATTATTCAAAGCATATATGGCAAAAAATAAAATCAATCAATCAATCATATAGGGCAAGGCAAAGAAACTACAGTAGGGAAAGTGATTTTTTTTTTGAAGAAGAAGAAAATGTGGGAGGAGTCAGTGTACCTGAGTTCAGGACTCATCAAGGCGTACCAATTAAGACCATGTGATATTGGTAGAAAGATAGACGCAAGGATCAGCGGAACAGAATCCAGAACTGTTTGCAGCTGTGCAAACTGATCATTAATGGAGGTACAAAAGCTGTTCCGTGGGGGAAAGAGAGCCTTTTCCATGCATGGTTCCAGAGCAAGTGGGCCAAGAAAAAAAAAAAAAGAAAAGAAAAACAAAAAGAAACAGCCTAAGTTTCACACCTTCTAGAAAAACTCACCCAAAGTGGACCATATCTTACTAAAAGCTTCCAGAAAATCAACAACAACATAGAAGAGATTCTTTGGGATCTAGGACTAGGCCAAGAGTTCTTTGATTTGACACCAAAAGCATGATCCTTAAAAGGAAAAATATGGTAAGTTGGTCTTCACCAAAATTAAGAACATAAAAAATATCATGAAGCATGGTCTGTCCCTCAGTGTGCCCCAAAGCATGGCCTGGCAGAGGAGGATTGGACTGCTTTCTCAACAGTGAAGGCATACTCCTAGGTCACCTTGCTCTCTCGCAAGACAAGAGACCTCAGCCTCCACCCCTCAGGCCACCTGGACACCATCTCAAACCGAACTCAAAATGCTACTGAGACAACGGTTGAATTTCACTTTCTAAAACTTTTTAGAGCAATTTAAAACTCTTTGTAGTTAAGAGGATGAAAACACAAGCTTAAGACTGGGAGAAAACATTTGAGAGCCACCTTATCCAAAGAACTAGTATCTAGAATATATAAGGAATGCTCAAAGCTCAGTAGGTAAAAAAAAATCCATTTAGAAGATAGGCAAAAGATGCCAACAGGCATTTCCCAGAAGAGGGTATACAAATGGCAAAGAAGGACATAAAAAGATGTTCAGTGTTAACTGCCCATGAGAAAAACACAAATTAAAATCACTACACATCTGGGGTGCCTGGGTGGCTCTGTCAATTAAATGGCTGCCTTTGGCTCAGGTCATGATCCTGGGATCTTGTGATCAGACCCCACATCGGGTTCCCTACTGATCAGGGAGCCTGCTTCTCCCTCTCCCTCTGCTACTCCCCCTGCTTGTTGCTCTCTCTCTGTCAAATAAAATCTTAAAAAAAATTTTTTTTAAATAAATCACTACACATCTATCAGAATGGCTAAAATAGAAAGTAGTGATAAAAGGAAATGCTGGCAAAGATGCAGAGAAAGCAGATCCAGATCATTCATCCATTGCTGGTGGGAATGCAGCCGCTTGAGAACACAGTTGGCAGTTTCTTTTAAAAGAACTAAACGTGCAGCTACCATGCCACCCAGCAGTTGTACCCCCTGGCATTTATCCCAGAGGAATGAAATCTTGGGTTCAGATACAGCCCTGTACACTAATGTTTATAGCAGCTTTATCAGTAATAGACAACTGGAAACAATCCAGATGCCCTTCAGTGGGTGAATGGTTAAACACATGGTGCTACATTCATATCATGGAATATGCAATAAAAGAAAAACTATTGCCAGAGGCACCCATCTGGGTGAACCCTCCAAAAGATTATACTTAGTGGAAAAAGCCAACCTGAAAAGGTTGCATAATGTGATTCCATTTATGTAACATTCCAGAAGTGATAAAATTGTGGAGATAGAGAACGGATTAGGAGTTATTGGGGTAAGGAGAGGGTAGGGTGGGGAAGGAATGTGTATGGCTATAGGGTAGCATGAGGGATCCCTGTGGTGATGGAAATGTTCTGTGTCTTGACGGTGTCAAGGCCAGGATCCTTGGGATACTGTACTAGGGTTTTGTGCAAGGTAACCTTGGGGAACTGGATAAAGGGTATTATTTCTTTCACCTGCATGTGCATATCTCAAAATAATTTGCTCAGTCAGCTCAAAATGAATAGTTTAATTAAAAAATATTGATCCAAGGCCATTTTTAAGCATTTCAAGTAATAGAAAATGGTCTTTAATGAAAAATGAGCCCTTCTCCCACATCTCATGCCTCCTTCCCCTGTGTTACCTCCCTTGGGGCAAACCCCATTGATGATTACTGTTTCATTTTTCACAGTTTTATAAACTTCTGACTGAAGTGCTCTGAATATTTCAGAATCAGATATAGCTTAAATAACAAGGACAGGAGTGCCAGGGTGGCTTAGTCGGTTAAGCATCTGACTCTTGATCTCAGCTCAGGTCTTGATCTCAAGGTCGTGAGTTCAAGACCTGCACTGGGCTCTGTACTGGCTGTGGAGCCTACTTAAAAAAAAATAAATTAAATAACAAGGACAAATTTAGGGCTCTCGACCTGTTTGATAATCCTTGTCACAGGTGTCCCTGTGTCCCACATGGCAGCTGCAGGGCTGGGTCCCTTCTCTCAGTTCTCTGAAGGAGACATGGTGAGTAATGGTCTTTGTCAAGGTCCTGTGCAGCTTGTAATGTGCTTGTGTCAACCTGGCAGGAATTGAGCCTACAGGAAACATGGTGAAGCAGCCAGCCAAGTTCACTGTGGACACCATCAGTGCTGGGCAAGGAGACGTGATGGTGTTTGTTGAGGACCCAGAAGGGAACAAAGAGGAGGTAGGTTGGAAGATGCTGCCATTCCATGGAGCTTTGGGGGCTCATGGCAGGCCCGGGGTCTGTGCTTTCCATTTTCCTCATTAAAGCTCACAACAAAAATTGTTTTTTTACCAAGAGGATCCTGAGGCTTAGAGTAGTCAAAGTAATTGCCCAAGGACTGTGCCTTGAAAGGTACTAGAAATTGATACTCAAGGACACAATGTTTTGGTTTTTTTTTTTTTTTTTACAATGTTTAATAAAATAAAGTATTCTTTAGATTTAGCAGAGGCCTTTTGAAGTTTTAGATGCTGACAACCGAAATAACAATAATAAAACTGATGCTTTCCTCTCCTCCCAGGCTGACTATACTTGGTTCCTCCCTCAGGGCCTTTGCACATGCATTCCTTCTTCTTATCTTCTCAAGACTCTTTTTCCTAGTGCCTAATACCATCTGAAATTCTGTTTACTGGAATGTGGTCTATATCTCCCACTGGGGCAGATTTGTTTTGTTTTATTTTTTGTTTTATTTTTGGTTCCTGACATCAGGCCTGGTCTTTCATAAGCTCTTGATAATTATTGAGCCATAAAGGTTGAAGTGACTTGCTTTATGGTCCTTCTCATCTGCTGAGTTCCAGCCCTAAGACAGTGGGGAGTTGTGACGTGGTTATACATTTGTGCCATGTGACTTTATTTCTGTGACTTTCAGCCCGGCAGCTCATCGCAGGGCCTTGGCTGGCACAGCGTACTTTTACTCACACCCAGCACCTTCTCTAACTATTGTTCATTTTCTGCCCTAGGCACAAGTGACCCCTGATAGTGACAAGAACAAGACATATTCTGTGGAGTATCTGCCCAAGGTCACCGGGTTGCACAAAGTAAGATGAGGAGTCATGGCCGTTGCTTGGATTGCTCTTCTAGGCTTGCGTCAGTGTGTGTGTAAGAGGGTATCTTAGGACGGTTGAATGCTACTCAGTTCTTTGCAGTGTAAGGTGGTTTTCAACTCCATCTGGGTAACAAATGGTTGTAGCTACATGCCTGGACTATAGATGCTGTGGGCTCTTTGTCTTCAGTGCTTTCTTGAGTATCCCCCTGTGGGTTGCTTTGGAGGGTCTCTTCATATTGAAGCTTGAGAGCCAGCTGAGTATAGTATAGTCCAATGGCCCAGTCATGCACCTGGAGGAATGGTGGGGGGTCTAACACCCAGGTCCTTTGTCTCAGCAACATTTTGAGTTCTGTTGAGTAGTGTCTAGTTGGCCTATAGGACAGGGGCTCAGGGAGTCTTGCAAGAGAGTAGGGTGATCCAGGAGTATAGCTTTCCCTAAAAGAAAGTCTTCAACAGCACACATAGGTCAGTCCCTGTGTACTGTGCTAATATTTTGAGACATAGATCATGCCTACGACTACCTTGGCCTTTAGTGAAGTCACCTGGAATCATGACTATCGATTTTTCTTATACCCTTAGGACATCAGGAATTTGGGGGAAAAAATTCTAAAGGGAACATGTATGATGTAATTAATTTGTTCAATTCATATGAAATCCAACTCCATACCCCTTAAAATTTAAAAGATGAGAACTGACTCAAATTTTAAATAAAGATCTATACTGTTTCTCATATGAGTGATCTTGGTCCCTTGAAAAACATTTTGACTGTAAGTTGGAAATCCTGGAACTGTGCCTTATATTCTGGGGGGGCCGTGGCCCCTTCTGTAGCTGTCTTAAAGGATCCAATGTCTACCGGTTCAGTTAGAAGTGTTGGTTTGCTTCCTGTTAACAGAGGCCACCCGTATCCAGTGTAAGCATTTTTAGTTCAACAACCGTGTGGTGGATAGAGCCAGGTGGGGATCCCACTCCAGCTAACTGGGGCTCCTGTTTCCAGCCACCTTTGTGTGGATAGTTAGGAGGATGGCAGAGGAGATCGTCAGTGCATGTGGCTTGACGTGGGGTCTCCCTGGGCAGGGAGCAGTGATTATACTGCATCTGTCTGTCAACTTGTAGGTTACAGTCCTCTTTGCAGGACAGCACATCTCCAAGAGCCCATTTGAAGTGAATGTCGACAAGGCACAGGGAGATGCCAGTAAAGTCACCGCAAAAGGCCCAGGCTTGGAAGCTGCTGGAAACATCGCCAATAAGCCCACCTACTTCGATATCTACACGGCAGGTATTGTGGGTCAGGTTTTCTTCCAGAGCCTGAGATAATCCTCGGGGACCCCAAGGCTTGGGATGCCTGGCCGTTTGTCTTTTAAATCAAATCACTGCCAACAAACGTGCCCTTTTTCAAGTGTATTGGTTATATTTATAGATTTTCAAAACGAGCTTATCTGTTCTTTTTTTTTTTTTTTTTAAGATTTTACTTATTTATTTGACAGAGCAAAAGCAGAGGGAATGGCAGGCAGAGGGACAGGGAGAAGCAGGCTGCCTGCTGAGCAGAGAGTCCAACATGGGGTTCAATCCCAGAATCCTTGGGATCATAACGTGAGCTCAAGGCAGATGCTTAACTGACTAAGTGACCCAGGTGCTCCCCCCCAAAACCAGCTTTTCTTTAAGATCTTAACACTCAAGCTTGGGTTTGATTATTAATAATCCATCAATTTCTGTACACATTTCTGCCTTAGCTAAATAACTATTCCAAAGAAACTAAGTTTTAAGAATCCTCTACTAAGGGCCCCTGGGAAGCTTATTTGATTAAGCATATGCCTTTGGCTCAGGTCATGATCCCAGAGTCCTGGGAGCCCCACGTCAGGCTCCTTGCTCAGCTGGGAGTCATCTGCTTCTACCTCTCTCTCTCTCTCTCTCTCTCCCCTAATAAATAAATAAAATTTAAAAAAAAAATCTCTACTAGACCAAATTCTACACCGGTTTGGGAGGTGAGAAGAGGAATGATAGAACAGTTTAAAAATATATATATGTATATATATATTTTTTTTAATGATATATTTCATGAAATGTCACCTTTCTTTTCAATGTAGAAAATTTTAAATAGAGAATGGGGGAAAAAGGAAAGTTTATGATCCTCCTGGCCAAACCAGAAAACAGTTGTTAGCATCTCGGTGTGGACCTTCTAAGTGCCGGTCTCCTCCCGTCTGCACTTTGCACCTGCACTCATCTGCAGCGAGTGCTCTGAAAAGGTGACTGGGGCTCCCGGAGTGCTCGTTTTCTTCCAGGTGCTGGTGTGGGGGACATTGGTGTTGAGGTGGAGGATCCCCAGGGGAAGAACACTGTGGAATTGCTGGTAGAAGACAAAGGAAACCAGGTGTATCGGTGTGTGTACAAACCGGTGCAGCCCGGCCCACATATGGTCAAGGTCTCCTTTGCGGGGGACACCATCCCCAAGAGTCCTTTCGTCGTGCAGGTTGGGGAAGGTGAGTGCTGGGGTGGCCAGCTATCCCGGCTTCTGGCCTTGAGGCTGACTGTGCTCACAGCTGAGCTCTGAGGCCAGGAGAAGAGTGGGGGGCCATGCTGGGATTGCACCTGTCCCCTTTCTGTCAGGGCCCCTGCAGTGGGAAGTGGCTTGCTTTGTCCTCAAGGTATTCATACTAATATCTTCCTGTGAGCCAAGCAATGACCCAAGTGCTTCACTTGTATTAACTGACTGAATCCTCCCCAAAACACTCATACAGGAGAGTTGTCCTCACTGAGGGCTGCAGAACTGAGGCCGTGTAGGCTGTGGCTGAGCCTCAGCTGAGTGGCTGAGGTCAGCAGCTGTGGGATGGCCCCAAAGCCCCTGCTGCTTGGCCTTTACTGGCTGCCATGTGCTCAGTCCCACCGCATGTAACCGTCGCCCCAGCCAGCATGTTCCAAGCGCTGGGGTCCTCTCCAGTTTGCAGGTGGAGACGCAAAGGCTAAGATGACATTAGGGTATCAGTGAGTACAGATTAGGGCATTAGTGAGTACAAGGAGAACCCAGGTCTCTGTCAGCCCCTTAACCCTGCTGCTAAATCCCTTCTGCAGCCAGAGCATGCATTTTTTCTCTAATGTTAGACTCCTTTTCCTTCTGACTTGGTTGTTCTTTTTGTTTTGTTTTGTTTTGTTTTCCAACTCTGCTGCCTTTTCTAACCAATACTTGCCTTTCCCTGTTCTGTCCTCTGCCTCTGCATCTGTAGAGCTGGCTTCCTCTTCTGAATCCTGCCTCTGGGTCAGCCTGGACCCCGAAGCTGTTGGTTTCCTAACTGAGAGCACTGGGCCAGAGGCACCTTGCTGGGTAAGGGCTGGTTGAGTGGGACTTTCCTCCCAGTTCCCATGCTTCCCGCACATGTCACCTTGGGCCCGTGCTCTTGGTGACCTCAGGACATGACAGTATACACGTCAGCATCAGTTGACCAGCTGGACCCCAAGCCTGCTCATTACATTGAAACTTGTCTAAAACATCTCAAAGTGGTAGAGAATTCAGTGGTTTCCTTCAGCTCCATTTCATTTTTATATGAACTGAGCAGTTACCCTTTTGATGTTGAGACTAATACCCATGTTCAGAATTTCCATGAGTGCTTGTTTTCTTTTAAGGCACATTAAAACCCTCCACGGGAAGTCCTGTCATCCTGTTGTGACTTATTTCTGGTATGATCAACTTTTCTCCTTTTGACAAAGAAAAAAAAATAAAACCAACATATTCATAAACAAAACTCTCTTTGACATAACACAAGAAAGCATTTTTTTAACAGCTTTCCTGTTCTGATACTGTTTTCTGTTTTCTGACTTCCTCTCACTCAATGGACGATGCTTTTCATCTCTTGCGTTGTCCATTTGTCACTTGCACTGTTTAGAATTTAATTGATTGGGTTTTTCTTTTGACGTACTTTTCCTACTTAACTAATTTTATATTAAAAAGAATCTTCATCCCCTTTTCACAATGTAAAACCAATGTCACTTGCCATAAAATGTGGCCATCAACTTATATTCATCTACAAACCACCTAAAATCTTCTCTAACTCTAGAGTGTGGGTACATCTCTTCCAGAAATAGTTGTCTGCCAAGCAGCCAGCTGAGGACATTGCAGGGAGAGGGGACCAGAGGAGGCATTATCTTCTTTCTATGGAGTAAAGAGTTTCATCCTCTGGAGCCTGTGATCCCACTCCTGGCATAGAGAAAACTGTCAAATGTGCAGTGCTAAATTTGGAAAGGAAAAGCTACTTAGTCAACAACATGACATTTTACCCCCGCTCTCTCATTTCTGTACTTAAAAAGGTCTCCTATGTTGACAAAGAATTCCTAGGGTACAGGGATGTGTTTTATTAGCCTTCTGATGACCTCCGTGGAATGGTAGTTTTGTGGATCTCTCATGTAAGAAATTACTAGAAGCTACTTCGGTCCTTAATTTTTAGACTTCTGGCTTTAGTTTTTTAAACTAGATCCAGAAATCAAATGGGGAGGGGTGTTTATTGCTAATTGTTGCATTTATAGCCACCCACATTCCGACTACCTGCTGACAGCAGTAAAATGTTTGTCTGCCTTGGCTGAGGGGGTGTTGAATGGGTTCCTTTTTGAGCTATCCCCTGGCTCTCCATGTGGAAGATGATCACATTTCGGCTTTTAGAAATGGCCGATCCAAAGTTTGGAACGTGGTCAGATGTTTTCAAGTGCTACATTTTCCAAGTAGACTTGAAAAAGTTGGGTCTTCCCAATTACTGGGCCCTTGAGTGTGGAAATGAGATTTAACTCTCCTTCACCACCGAGAGGATAAATGCCAGGATTCAGCAGGTTCCAAGAGCACAGCGAATGCAAGGCTGTGCTTCTCCTTCTTTCTTTGCCAAAGTCAGACAAAGTTATGTTGTGTCCTTATTTGCTAGCCTGGTGTGCTCGCTGAGCAGGACCCCTGGCCTTGGGCAGCTGCTGCAGATTCTCTGTGCAGAGCAAACATTTTCTTGGCGGGTGGCTCCAAGTTACCTTGGCTTGCTCAACTCCAACGAATGAAAGGTTGAATTGATGTCAAAACTCTGTTTGCAGCCTGTAGTCCAAACGCCTGCCGGGCCAGTGGCCGAGGCTTGCAGCCCAAAGGTATCCGCATCCGGGAGACTGCAGACTTCAAGGTTGATACCAAGGCTGCTGGAAGCGGGGAGCTCGCTGTCACTGTGAAGGGTCCTAGTAAGTGCTCCTTTGTTTCCCCATCTCAGGTGTGACCTGGGCCGGCTTTGCAGCCGAAGTGTATGGATTTCATGCCACAGGCAGTTGTGATCGATCCCAGAGAGAATGGTATAAAAGAATTGAGGTGCTCTGAGCTGCATGGGGGAAGGAGGCAGGGATTGATTAGTAACGTCTGCCCTGGGTGCAGTGGGACCGGTGGTGGCTCTACAGCTTCCCCATTTTAAGGCTTCTGGGAATAGAAAAAGCAGTGATGTAATGGAGTTTGGAAAGTGCTGTCCTTGGAGTGACAACCTGAAGTGGCTTACTTTTTATTTGAGGAAACGTGGGCTCGAGAGGAGGGGTCTTGCCCAAGGTCACACAGCTTGTAAGCATCTGAGCTGGAATGCAAGCACAGTCTCCAAAGCCAGTAATTTTCCCACTCCAGGTTACATTTTATAGACTATGAAATTATGCCAAGTACCTAATTACTATGATCAGTGCTTATAGAAGGAAAATAAAATTCCCTGAGATTAAGTTTTCTTTGTAGATAAATGCTGATCATGGAGGGGTGGGTTGCACGCTGCAGCTGCTGCTTCTTCCCTTTTCGGGAAAGGAGACCGCAGACATGAGGATGAGGGTCTGCTCTGTCCAGGTTTGCCACAGCATTTCTGACTGTAGGCGTAACAGCCCTCCGTGGGTCTCTGCCGTGTGGGAAATTCGTGCATGGTCTCTCTGTTGCTCCCACCCTCTGTATCCCCAACAGTCTGGGGCAGGAGTACTCTGAGCTCCAGAAAGTTAATATTTGATCACAGAGCACCAAGCTGTGGGGAAGGCTGTGTTCGAAGGGTGGCCAAGGTTCTAGATTGCCCAGACCTGGAGCCAAGTTGCTCTGGGGCTGCCCTCCCTGCGGCTTGTTGCTACAAGAGCCAAGGAGGCTTTTTTTCCCCCCCTGACCTTGGATTCTTGCTTGGCTAAGTGGCTTTCCCAGCCAAACCTCAGGGCGCAACATAAAACAAGTTTCTACCTGATGGCTGAACCTGAACCTGGAGTTTGTGGTACAGCATCTGAAACCTGTTCTCTTGTAGATAGCATGCAGGAGCTTTCTCACTGCTGCTGAAAGATATGCCAGGACAGTAAGAGGAAACCCATGCCAAATACTTGTAAGGGCTTAGTGTCCCTCCACCGTTTCATGAGAGGCTAAGATAGCTAGCGATGATCATTAGGAAAAATTAAGATATGACTAGGAGGTCAAGGACCTGTTGGCCCCCACCTCTGTAGAAGGTTCTCTGAGCTTTTGAAAGCTGGTAAGCTGGGAAATCTTCCTTTTCCCCACACTTAGAACCAGAGATGGGTCTATTTTTAGGCTTGGATTAATCTCCCAAGTTTTGAGGGGGGTCACATTCTGAGACAGCCCATTTCCCTCTCCGGCTTACGTCTTGTGGATATTGCTATCTTTCTGTTCCTGTCTTTTGGATTCTTGTTGGGAGCCTGGAATTGCTTTGGAAAAATGATGTGCTTTCTTCCCACAGAGGGCCTGGAGGAGCTGGTGAAACAGAAAGGCTTTCTGGATGGAGTCTATGCATTCGAGTATTACCCCAGCACCCCGGGGAAATACAGCATCGCCATCACATGGGGGGGACACCACATTCCAAAGAGGTGAGTCTCCAGCCGGAGTTGCGTCTTCTCTGGGGGCGTGCTCGGCTCTGGGCAGGCTCACGGAGGTTGCTTCCCCAGGCTGCAGGAGGGAAAGAGATCTGCTTTGTTGAAAACATTTTTCTTTTTCTTTTTTTTTTTTCTTCTTTTTTTTAAGAGCAGCACACAGACATTTGGCTTGTTCTCAAAAACAGCAGAAAGGCACTGTGGTTTCGGTTGCCTTGCTTTAAATCAAATGCTGGCGGTCTGGGGCTGGGGGGAGGCAGGGAACCCAGAAGGAGCAGTAATAGAGAGCAAATGGGCTGTGTGTCTATACACCGTTATATAAACTAAGATTCTCTTTCTTTCAATGTGTGCCTCTGTTCAGGAATGCTGTGGGGTAAAATCTGCCATGGTTTACATTAAAATTCTCTAGGTGAGTGCAGTCAGGAGCCAAGGGACGCAGTCTACAGCTTTGCCTGTGGGCATCACAGTTACCCTCCCCTCTTCATCTTCCCCAGCCCTCCTGGGGGCACTTTTAGACTGAAAAGAATAAATTCCATTTACCTTAAGAAATAACCTGGGCATGATAGGGTTCTGAGAATCTCAGTTTAAAGATTTTTCTAAAAAGTTGAGGTGCCTGCTTAAAAAAGTTTTTTAAAAAAATGGAAAAATAAACTCATGAAGCTCAAAAAAAAAAAAAAAAAAAAAAAAGTTGAGGTGCCTGGGCAGCTCAGTCCATTAAGCATCTGCCTTTGGCTCAGGTTGTGATTCCAGGGTCCTGGGATTGAATACCATGTTGAGTTCCCCACTCTGCAGGGAGTCTGTTTCTTCCTCTGCCTCTCTCTCTCTCTCTTTCTCATGAATAAATGAATAAAATCTTTTTTTTAAAAAAGTATATTTATTTAAACAATCTCTACACCCAACATGGGGTTCAGAGTCAAAACCCCAAGATTAAGAGCTACTTGTTCTACGAACTGAGCCAGCCAGGTACCTCCTTTGCTTTTTTTTATTCTGCTATACTAAAGTTAAAGCTCATTCATTTGAAAAAGAAAGAAAGAGAAGGAAAAAAGCTCATTCGTTCATGTGTGAGATAAAGCCTGTTAACTTAGTTTTTGTCTTAAAAGATATTTTTTAAGATTTTATTTACTTTAGAGAGACAGAGGCAGCACAGATGGGAGGGGCAAAGGGGGAGGGAGAGAGAGAATCTCAAGCAGAGTCCGTGCTGGGCATGGAGCCTGATGCGGGGTGTGATCCCAGGACCCTGAGATCATGACCTGAGCTGAAACCACGAGTTGGACACCCAACCGACCGCACCACCCAGGTGCCCCTTATTCGTACAATATAAGCAGGATATAGGAAGGCAGGCACTCTATTACCTTCCCGAGCTCGCCGTCTGCTGAGCCCTGCACTCAAGAGGTGAATGATCGGAAGGATAGTGTGAGGCCACCTGAGTTCCCCAAGGCAGCCACAGTACTTATATTGTTGACCTAATAATGGCTGTGGGCGCACCTGTGTGGAGGAAGGGCTTGGCTGGACACTGGGACTCCAGGTAAAAGGAGTGGAAAAAACAGCTTATGGCTGTATTTAGTTCCTTCTTTGCTCTTCTTTAATGCTTTTTGTTCCTTTTCTCCTAGCCCCTTTGAGGTTCAAGTTGGCCCTGAAGCAGGCATGCAGAAAGTTCGTGCGTGGGGCCCTGGCCTCCACAGCGGGATTGTCGGGCGGTCGGCAGACTTCGTGGTGGAGTCCATTGGCTCTGAAGTGGGGTCTCTGGGTAGGTAGAAGCAGCTGGCCAGCAGCCCTGGGGGGCTGAGATGACATGAGGCTCGGTTCCAGTGTCAGACGGAGTCGGGCCTCCCCCAAGCCTCGCTCCCCTTTGCCCCCAGCCTCCTGACCCCCAAGTCCAACTCCTGATACTGCGGTGGGATTGCGATTTCCCTGCAAGTTGCCCTCCGCCTCTTCATTTGTTCATCTGCTAAACCTGAAGGTAGAGGTTTCCTGTGGATGTGGTGCTTGAAACAGTGCTTGGAACGTAGGAGGCACTCGTCAAATAATGTTGACTGATTCTTAGTTTAGATGAATGAATTAATTTTGCAATCTGGAGAATAAATATTCTTCGGAGCAGAACAGTGTGTTTTAAACGCACCTCTGACATATATAGGATCACTTTAGAACAGTGGTCGGCAAACCTGCTCTCAAAAGGACCAGAAAGCAAATATTTTAGTCTTGTGGGCCATATTCTCCCCACTGCAGCTGTAGTTGCATGAAAGCAGCCAGAGAAGGGACATAAGTGAAAGAGTGTGGCTGTGTCCTAGCCAAGCTTTATGTACAAGAATAGGTGTACTGGCCATAGTGTGATGACTATCTGTTTCAGGTAATAAGAATAAGCACACTGGCCAAAAAGAAGAAATCACCTTTAGTGTTTCCTTCTAGAGAGAGAATCAATATTTTGGTATGATATGAAACCTTTTGGCATATCCTCCTAGACTTTTTTTTTTCTCTCTATGCATGGACATACAAACGTTCATCTGCCACAAAAAATACCTAGGCGTAATCTATCTTTCTGCCTCAGATAAAGATAGGCTGTGTCTTCATTTTCCATGGCTTCTTTGGAATTCCATTGCATGGATATGTCTACCGTTAGTCTGTCTAGTTATTTCCACAGTTTTCCTGTAGAAACGGTGCTGAGTACGTAGACTGTTTCTGTTTACGCATAGCCTTGATTACTTCCTTTAGACAAGAGCCCAGAAGCGGATTTGATGGGGCAAAGGGTGAGCATTGGTTTAAGGTTTTAGTTGACCTTCCTTGTTAGATGATACTTAAAAAAAAAAAAACAAACAAAAAAACCACCATGGTAGAAAATCCAACCTCCCATGTCTAATGAAGACTCAGTAGCCTTGGTTTTGTTGGAAAGGGCTACAAATAGATTTCAGTCTTTTGGGTGATACTTGCTTTGAGGGAATGAGCCGGTAGAATAGATTCTTTTCACCATGCAACCAGGGGTCCCTCTTACCTTGTCCCCCAGGGTTTGCCATTGAAGGCCCCTCCCAGGCAAAGATTGAGTATGATGACCAGAACGATGGGTCATGTGATGTCAAGTACTGGCCCAAGGAGCCCGGTGAGTACGCCGTTCATATCATGTGTGATGACGAAGACATCAAGGACAGCCCATACATGGCCTTCATCCACCCGGCCTCGGGAGACTACAATCCGGATCTGGTGAGCCTGTCACGTTTGTGTGCTCTCCTCCTGGCTCCTGGCCCTCTCTGTGGTGCACAGAGGGTGACCCTAACCAGCCTGTTGAGGGATGGCAGCGAGGAGCCATGTAGAGCTTAGGAAGGATGCTGATCTGAGTTGGAACCCTGGTAGTACCACTCCAGAATTTTCTAATGCTGGGCGAGAAAGAAAAGATTCTTTCTCTTTACAATGGGAATGATGGCCCTGTCTGCCTCCCAGTGTTTCTGGGATGATTCAAGGAGAATGATCTGGGATCATTCAAGGATGATTCAATGTGCATAAAGACAGCCCTTCACCCAGTGCCTGGCCCATGCAGGGGGCTATGGGGACTGCTGCTTTTTTTTCCCCAGCTCCCTTCTCTTAAATGGGCACAGTATTTCTAAGAGCTTCTGTCATGCTCTTAGGTGGCAGATAAGCATGAAGTCTGAGGGGGCCTGGCTGCCAAGAGGAAGCCTCCACGCCTCCATGTGTGCCGCCCTGGCTCACACGGGGAGCCATTTGTAGCCTGGTGGCGGTCTGGGCTGGTTGCCCTTCCTCGTTGGCCAGTGGCTGGTGCTTTGTTCTCTGGAAGCTGTAAACCTTTGGGATTTCTGTGGTAAAGGTTCTGAGTCCCCAGGAATGTTGAACCTGGACATGACTGGAGATCCCTGCCCTGGGTACTAGAAGTTGTCTCTATCTACTCAGAATAAGGCAAGGAGCCCCAGGCTAGTCTGGGGCCTGGTTTTTGGAGAGTTTTCTTCCTGCTAGGAGGTTAATGCTACTACTGTTTTTAATTTTGGGGTTACTGTTTTTAATTTTGGGGTTACAACCTGCTGGAGCATTTTCCTTTCCTAACCATCCTGTTATGTAGGTAGTGTGAAACCAGACACCGGTGGTTTTGTTATCTTGTCCCTGGGTCCTTGGTCATTACGTAGGGGTTTTGTTCGGACATTGCACAGGAGAATCATTATTGGCCCTTTGCCCCAGGTCCAAGCATACGGGCCAGGTTTGGAGAAATCTGGGTGCATTGTCAACAACCTGTGTGAGTTCACTGTGGATCCTAAGGATGCTGGAAAAGCCCCCTTGAAGATATTTGCTCAGGTAAGTTTCCAGGGACCATCTGTGCAGGTAAGCATCGGGAGACACGATCTGCCACTGTAATGGCCACTTGGCTCTATTCACCTGACCCTCAGTTTATTCATCTGCACGCTGGGAATAAGAATATCTCTTGAGGTTATGTGCGGATTACATGGGATTCTAATACGTAAAGCAGGGTGTTTTTCTCATTCTTATGATTTGTATTCTTTGGAAACAAGGCTTGATCTCAGATTTCCCCTGTACCTGACCTCCAGTGTGGCCAAAGCTACCTAGGCCTCCACCAGAGGTTTGTAAATAAGCGTTTATTAAATATGTTTATCTATTTTAATTGAATTTGGCCCAGGGATTTAAATGCAGGAATTAAAATTAAGTATTTTTTTAAGATTGATGGATTTAGTGAGAGAGAGGGTGCACCTGTGCAAGCACACACCTGAGTGGGGGAGGGGCAGAGAGGGAGAGAGAATCTCAGGCTGATCTAGGGGCTCGATCTCTAGACCCTGAGATCATGACCTGAGCTGAAATCAAGAGTTGGACACTTAACCAACCGAGCCACCGAGGTGCCCCCAAATTAAAACTTATTGAGTGGTCATGACTTTCTAGCAGGGTCATTTGCTCTTAAGAAAAAAAAAACAAATAAATGCGGGCAGTATTTTGTCACCTGTGGTGACGACATTGTGAGAGTGTGGCATATCATAGTTGCTCCATGTTTTGTTGGATGGGTGGTGACTTGATGGTCTTGGGAAGCCATGGTGGCCCTGTTTGAGGAAGACCGTGTGAAGGCCAGTTTCTGTTCTTAGCCCCTGCTCTTTTGCAGGATGGGGAAGGCCAGCCCATTGACATCCAGATGAAGAGCCGGATGGACGGCACGTACGCCTGCTCGTACACCCCAGTTAAGGCCATCAAGCACACTATTGCTGTGGTCTGGGGAGGCGTGAACATCCCACGCAGCCCCTACAGGGTAGGTTGTGAAGCCTAATCCTGGCCACTCTATGAAAAAGCCAAGACCTGTGGCAGGTCTGGGCTCCATGCTAACTGACAACATTTCACTGGGTCCAAGTGGAGGAAAACTTGGTTTTAACTTTGGGCCGTTTTCTTTTTAGGTCAGTATTGGGCAGGGTAGCCATCCCCAGAAGGTCAAGGTGTTTGGGCCAGGCGTGGAGCGAAGTGGACTGAAGGCAAATGAGCCCACTCATTTCACAGTGGACTGTACTGAGGCTGGGGAAGGTGAGTGGAGAGTTCCCCCATTGAGGTCGTTGATGCTTCTTGAGGAAGAATGTTCTTTTCCTAATGTTGAAAGGGCAGTGAACTTTGAGCTAGAAAATAGTGCACCTGAATAGGTAATTGTTCATCTAATGAGTGTCTGTGGCAGTTCCTTGGTGATCTTTGCTAATCCTCCATCCCTCCTCCAAAGCCCTGACTTAGCACCATCCCTTTGTCAGGCTTGTCACTGGAAACTTCCCAGCTGCTTTTCTGGGGTGTTAGCTGAGCTGAGCTGGAAGTGATTGCATGGGACATGCTGTTTCTTGTACACTGGTGCGCTCATAAGCTGGTCTGTTCCAGGTGATGTCAGCGTTGGCATTAAATGTGATGCCCGGGTGTTAAGTGAGGATGAGGAAGACGTGGACTTTGACATTATTCACAACGCCAACGACACGTTTACGGTCAAATATGTGCCTCCTGCCGCCGGGCGATACACTATCAAAGTTCTCTTTGCATCTCAGGTGTGTGTTTGGGCCTGGGTTCTTTCTGGCCACCTGTGTGCATATTTCCTTTTTGTTTAGTTTAGTTTAGTTTTGTTTTTTAGCAATAGGGCAGTGTCTTGAGAATTCTCAGGTTTTCCTCTCTGGTTCCTAAAAACCGTGGGGGGAAAAAACCAAAACACCACAACACCCAGAACTAAATTTTTACCACTTTCTGACCAAAGTGAGGCGCACAGTGTTTTCATTGGTTATAGCAGGGCTCTGGAAGGAGACTGGTTTGTTAGACACGCTTGTCAAGTTTTTGACTGAACATAATGAACTTCTGGACGGAGTTCTACCTCTGCTTCTTTGAAGCAATGCCTTTGGCCTTGACCCTTCTACTTCTATAGGGAGAGGAGTTTTTGTTTTTTTTTTTCTTTTTCTTTTTTTTTTTTTCATTTTATTTATTTTTTCAGTGTAACAGTATTCATTATTTTTGCACAACACCCAGTGCTCCATGCAAAACGTGCCCTCCCCATTACCTACCACCTGTTCCCCCAACCTCCCACCCCTGACCCTTCAAAACCCTCAGGTTGCCCCAACCTCCCACCCCTGACCCTTCAAAACCCTCAGGTTGTTTTTCAGAGTACATAGTCTCTTATGGTTCGCCTCCCCTCCCCAATGTCCATAGCCCGCTCCCCCTCTCCCAATCCCACTTCCCCCCAGCAACCCCCAGTTTGTTTTGTGAGATTAAGAGTCATTTATGGTTTGTCTCCCTCCCAGGGAGAGGAGTTTTGACCTTTCAAATTGAGCTCATATTTACATGTGATAGGTGAAGATAAGGCAGGTGCTACCTAAAACAGGGAACAGTGGAATCATGGTGATTCAGATTAACCTCCTGCAAGGATGGAATCCCAAGAGAAAGTTCTCTGCTTGAAGGTGTAGGTCTTGAATTGACTTCATCCAATTAACCTGTTCTGCCTTTATTCTGATAATCTCACACCATTCTTTGTGAAGAATTATAATCCTGTTTCTGATCAGCTCTTCCCATTCCCCAAACCTTAGCTCCAAACTGTACCTAAGGACCTGTCCTTTAGCCCAATCCTTTTTGTTATTGTCATTTTGGGTTTTATTCTTGGTAGGATTTTTTGCATACTAAGAACTCAACCTTTGGTGTTAAAGGCTCAGAGTTTTCTGATTCATTTGGAGGAAACCTTCCTTCAGCTGTGCAGTAAGCAGGTCAAAGCCTGTGATGGAGGGATCCAGGCATTCATGAATGACCCCCGATGGCCCCTACCTTAGGCTAGAGTATGAAGACTTGACCCATGGGGAAAGAAGTTTGCCTGCTGCCCGCCAGAATCACAGAGGTCTCCCCTTCACGTTGGGTAGAAGGCTAAGCTCTGGCAGAAGATTCAGGGGCTTTCCTACTGAGATAGTGTCTCCCTTGCAGGAAATCCCCGCCAGCCCTTTCAGAGTGAAAGTTGACCCTTCCCACGATGCCAGCAAAGTGAAGGCAGAAGGCCCAGGGCTCAGCAAAGCAGGTAAGAGAGTACCCGTGAGAGGTCATCCTGGAGGCCTTCTGTGGTCCAGTGGCCATGGGCACGTTTGGCCCAGGGACCCTGAGGGACTTGTCTCCCTGCAAGGCTGGTCCTATTGGGGTTCCCATTCAGCAGAGACAGTGCTCCTGCCGAGCTGTTGGCAGTGCTCCTGAGCACCGGCCCCTGTCACCGACTGCCTTGCTGGGGCTGGTGCTGATGAACCCGTCAGACTGGTTGTAAGAGTGAAACCATTCCGGCCAGGCCTGTCTCCTCACTTCACAGTCTGTCCTTCCAGGTGTGGAGAACGGGAAACCAACCCACTTCACGGTCTACACCAAAGGGGCCGGAAAAGCTCCACTGAACGTGCAGTTCAGTAGCCCCCTTCCCGGAGATGCTGTGAAGGACTTGGACATCATCGACAATTACGACTACTCCCACACCGTCAAATACACACCCACCCAACAGGTAGGGTCCTTCCTGTGTCTGCTGCTACTGGCCAGGGCCCCAGCCTGTCAGTGCTGTGCTGGGCACCTTGGACACCAAGGTTGTGATTGGTGCTCTGTTGAGGTGCTCCTCTGTGGGCGACAGGCTCTTTGTTCCTGTCATTCTGAGCCTCTGCAGGAGGGCTGGCAAGAGGCCTGGTTGGTTCTGTGAGGGAGGCCTGAAGGTTTCCCTAAGCACAAGGGGGGCAAGCTAGCTTGTCTCTCCCCATCCCCATCTCCCACCTTCATTTTGGGTTTTAGCAGAAACAGTGAGCTCTTGAAATTTGGAACCTAGTATTTTCCTCTTAGTCCACACACTCTCCCATTCTTACCAGCTGCCCTTAAACGCAGTCTTTTCTTCATTACTCCAAGGGTAGGAAGGGCGACCCCTTTATGGTTTTTTTCTGGTCCCATTTACAAGGTGGTGGAATGGGTCTCTCTCAAAACCCAGTTCAGCCCTTGCTCCCTTAGGCCTGAGATACTATCTAGGGCCCCAGATTGTCCTCTTTTACAAAATCCAGGAACATACACAGGATCTTCTGATCCAGGCCACTTTGCTCTGATTATTTTAGGCGACAAACACCTTAAAAATGACCTCTCAGCCTCTCTGTGTGAATTCATGTTGGGTTTGCTTCACGGCCACACATCTGGGGTGTGAGGAACAGAAAACTCCGAAGAAAAGCCTGGATTTACTATTTTTTATGCATAGTGTTCTACACAGTCCTTCTGAACCTCTCAGATTTCTTCTTTCCTGAAGAAAATAGTCTCCCTTGTGTGAGGTACCTTTTGTAGGAGAACAGGGGCGATGCTTTCTGTAGAAACACCACCTGAGAGAGAAGCATCACTCCTGCCTGACCCTCAGTGAGCTGCCCAGAGTCTAGCGGGAAGGAACGACGGGTACGGTGAGGATGAGGAGCTGGTGCACGTGTCCCCTTGCATTAGGGGCTACATGTCCTTGGAGATGTTCTCTGGGGTGAATTCTGTGCCACCATTAAGATGTGGCCTCTTATATCCAGCTGTCCTTCCTGTGGTTTTTGTTTTGACCTTAAGGAGGGCTTCCTTGTTAGTGATGGTAAAAATACTTTTGTAGGTAGGATGCTCTTTATTCATCAGGCCACTCAGAGCCACGTAGGTAATTATTTTCCTGATGCTTCCAAGGGCTGGCAGGAGCCTCACTATTGGGAGCACCAGCGTGACATCATCCTTGTTGCCAATCCTCCACATTCCTTAGGAGAAGGTACCAGAAAGCATGGCCATGCACACTGGTCAAGGTCGCAAGGTCTTCGGCTCCTATAAAACATCTTGCTTTCTCGTCTGTCTACAAACCTCATTGGGTTCTGGCTAAGCCACTTAAAAGTAAGTTGCAGACATCAAGACAGAATCAGGTTTGGGCCTGCACCCCCAGAAAGGACTTCAGAACCTCTTGCCATTTGGGGAAGAGATGGAGGCTAGAGAGGGAGGCTTCTTACTTCGAAGTCACCCCAGGGTCAAGTACATGCATTTCTTGGAGAACAGCAGGTTTGGGGGCAGGCTCCGTGGGCACATAGGGCTTTGCTCAAATGTTGCTGGTCATACACCCAGGGGACCTGGCCGTCTTGGGTGTCAGTAACTACCTCCAGTGTGAGCAGCTCACCTCGTGCCTCTTTGGTCCTTCTTGTTTAGTGTCTAGAACAAAGTTCATGGTTTCATTTTTTGGGCAACTTGCAGTTTCACGTATTTCTCTGTGGCAGAGAAAGCAGATGAATTTCTTCTCTTGGATGGTGAGTTCCCCAGCGATGGGATAGTGTGTTCTATATATATATCTTTCAGGCCCCAGTCTGAGCACAGGGACTGATGGTGTAGGTTCTCTACATGGATTTATGGCGTAAAGCGTGAATACACAAGGTTGAGCCTCTCTACTCACAAGCAGAGACAACAGAAAAACTTTGTAGGGACAGTGGGGCCAACACATCTTGTCCACCTTTGATCTCTCTTTTCTGGAGAGCGGCATACAGCTCAGATTGGGTTAAATAAGCTTGCCTTTTGAGCTTTGCCCTTGGATGTGGTTAAGAGGCCTGGGTCAGCCCAGAAGGCCCTGCCCAATGTGGAGGCAGGGAGTGTACTTTGAGGACTCATACTCAGAGGTGCACCTTCTCGTGGTGGTTTTTGGAATAACAGGCTGGAATTTTCCAGAAATGGAGTTGTTTTGTGTGTGTGTGTGGAGAGAGGGCAGTGGCTCCTGGCCCAGGGAGACCATGTCACCATCGGCATGCAGGCCGTGCTGTGTGACGAGCTGTCCCCTACAGGGTCTCTGAGCCACAGCTTGAAGATCCCTGCCGACCTGCAGTGTACCGACCAGTCACCGTCTTCTCGGAAAGCAGTGGTCAGCTCTTTGCCTTGGTGGAGTGTCACTTGTTGGATTGGGGCTTGAGGATTCTCCCAAAGGTCAGAAGGAGGCTGGAAGGGAGATCACGCCATGCCATATTCTCCTAAGGATTTTGCCTTTCTGTGCTTTTGGTTTTCCGTGACCTCAAGGGACTTGCGTCTCCTCCCCCATATTCCCTCAGAAAGAGCAAATGCTTTGAGAAGCCAGTGGCAGCAGCTCTGTGACCCGCCAGGGCAGAATTGAAAACCCCACACACTTCCTAGGGGTACCTTGAGGAGACCATTTGGGTTCACTGATCCTCCCTGCCTGTCCCAGAGGTCGCTGGAGGAGGAGGGGGCTGTGGGTAGCTCACTTGATCCTGTCCTCACCTGAGCTCTTGGGTCAGGGTCTTACATTAGTGTGTTGTGTAGGGTGGGATTAAGGTCTCAGAAGCACAGTGGGGAGAGAGTAAAACTGTCCTGTAGTCAGCAAGGTCGTTGTGAAACGCACCAGTGGTCATTGCTCAGGCATTCCTGATGTCACCCCCGTCTGGGGGAAAGCACAGTCCGTTCCTTAGCTGGGCCCCAGAGGAAACCTTAAATGCTACCAGCAATCCAGGTGGAAATCCCTTAAGGTTTCTTCCTCACCCTTGTTAGGTTATTTTAGGTAGAGTTCATTTCCTCTCTTGAGTTTTTTGGGTTTTTTGTTTGTTTGTTTTGCTTTGTTGTTGTTTTTAATGATTGGTAATGAGAACACACTTTCTTTCCTGGGATGGGTAGGCTTAACTGGAAGAGGACTTTTCCCTCTTCTGTGGCACTCTGGAGATACAATCAGAAGACTTCCAGGGCTGATGGAGAAGGTTTTTACATGACCCATGGTCAGCCGTGAGGCCTCTCCTGCAAGGAGTTAGGGGCTTGTGGGCAAATGGAAGCTCGGGAGTTGCTGGCCTGATGGGGAGGAGACCTGTCCTGTCCTGGGCTGGCTCTGAGCTCTGCTGGGTCGGACTTGTGCACGTTCTACCGTGAACATTGTGTATCCCCCAAAATCCTGGAGGATCCGTCCTCCATCCTTCATTGATGTAACCAATTCTTTTCTTAGCTCTTGCCCCCCTTTTTTTTAATTATGAAAAGCAACGTGACGGATGCCTGGGTGGCTCAGTTGGTTAAGCTGCTGCCTTAGGCTCAGGTCATGATCCCAGAGTCCTGGGATTGAGTCCCACATCGGCTCCTTGCTCGGCAGGAGCCTGTTTCTCTCTCTGCCTCTGCCTGCCACTCTGCCTGCTTGTGTGCTCACTCGCTCGCTCTCTCTCTCTCTCTCTGACAAATAAATAAGATCTTAAAAAAAAAAAAACAACGTGAGAAAATACGTGTGGGCCAAAAGCTACACCCTTTAACAATTGATCACCGACAGCTTTCAATAGAGCCCCCCCAGATTCTCAGGGGTATCGTCTCTCTCCATAGCCTTTGACGTTATGCCTGGGGTGTTTGAAGTGAGGGAGAGCTTCATCTACAGAGACCCCCGTGGGCTTTCATGGAGCCTGGGTTTGGCAGTGGGGGGGTGCTTAGCTGACGGGAGAGGGGAAGCCAGCAGGGAGTGGGCGGCAAGGACTGGAGGAGAAACGCCCTGTGCATACAGTCGGTGTTCCCACAGTCCCAGGGCTGCAAAGAAGCAGCCTGCCAAACCCACAGGCGGGATTCCCTTCACACTTGCAACTTTCCTTTCCTTGACATAGATGTGGGAGTTTAGAGGCTGCTGTAGTGAGCAAATCCCTCTCACAGGCTACAGGCCTGAAACGGATTTCTGAGATGTAGAAAAAGCTGGTTTTGTTCAGTGAGAGGCTCCCGTAGATGGCAGCTTTACCCGTGGTCGGGGACGGGTGTGTGCTGGGCAGGGGATAGTGCAGCCCAGCAGCTGGGACGCGGGTCCGGGTGCCGTGGTTGTAAGGTCCAGCTCTCACACTTACCAGGCATGTGATTTGGGGCAAGTGATTCTACCTCCCTGAGCTGTAGTTTCCTTTCCTGGAAAAATGGGAACAACAGTGAGAACCACCCCTTTGGACTGTTTGGAGATTGAGTCAAGGAAATGCTTGGAAGCACGGCATACAGCATGCTTAGGAAGTCTCCCCTGTAGTTCTTAGCTGCTCTGATTTTATCTGACTTCTCGGTTGTTTTTGCCATGGGGCCAGAAGCTTAGAGAAATATGTCTGTGGTGTTTCTAAACCCACTGGAGTGAAGTGCCCAGAGTCTCTGGAAGAATGAAAGATCTGGAAGGCAGGTTTAAACAACAAACTAGGGGGTGCCTGGGTGGCTCAGTCTGTTAAGCATCAGCCTTCGGCTCAGGTCATGGTCTCGGGGTCCTGGGATTGAGTCCCGTATCCAGCTCCTTGCTCAGCGGGGAGCCTGCTTCTTTCTCTGCCTGCTGCTCTCCCTGCTTGTGCTCTCTGACAAATAAATCGGTAAAATCTTTTAAAAAAATGAAATAAAGATAAACAGCAAGTTAGATGTTGGTGCCCAAAGGTGCACTCGGTATCCTCTCGTTGCAGGGCTGTATGCAGGTGCTGGTGACGTATGGCGGTGACCCCATCCCTAAAAGCCCTTTCACCGTGGGCGTGGCCGCTCCGCTGGATTTGAGCAAGATCAAGATTAATGGGCTGGAAAACAGTAAGTGCATGGACGCAGGGGAGAGGAGGTCACCAAAGACACCCCCCACCCCGAGGCTGCCTGTTAGATGCCTTTCAAAGGCAGTTTGCAGAGGGTGTCTGGGTGGCTCAGTCATTAAGCGTCTGCCTTTTGCTCAGATCATGATCCCAAAGTCCTGGGATCAAGTTCCTCATCGGGCTCCCTGCTCGGTGAGAGACCTGCGCCCTCTCCCACTCCCCCTGTTCTGTTCCCTTTCTTGCTATGTCTCTCTGTCACATAAATAAATAAAATCTTGAAAAACAAATACCCAAAAGACAGTTTGCAGGGAAGCAAACTCTGCCTTAACAGACCTTGCAGTGGGTCAGACGTGGATGTGAACTAGGGCCACACAGCAGGGTCGCACTGTGACCTTACCTGTGCTCAACCTCCCCGAGCCGCCGTCCCCTCATTTGTACAGTGGGTGTGGGGGGAACACTGTCAAGAACACTGATGACATTCGTGGGAATATTTTGAAAGGTAGATGAGCTCATAATTCAGGGGCTGGCACATCGTCAGCCCTCAGTAACTGCCGGCTTCGCTGCGGGATGTTTTCATTGCCAAGAGAAGTTGGGACGCATCACCTTCTGATGACTTGGTACTGTGCGAGCTGTGCTTGGCCTTGGATCCACATGAGGAGGGACCATCAAGGGTAAAAGCCAGCTCCCGGCACTCAGCCACGACTCTGATGCAGCCCCCACCGCACCCCCATATTCCTTTAGCTTGGTGGGTATCTTGTTAGTATAAGCTCATCTCATTTATTGTAAAATGTTTTCATTTGTTGTATTAGGGAAAATTCCAAACATAAAAACGTAAACACAGTAGTATATAAACACTGGTGTACTTACCACTCAGCTTCAGAAGTTCCGCACATATGGGGCGCCTGGGTGGCTCAGTGGGTTAAAGCCTCTGCCTTAGGCTCAGGTCATGATCTCAGGGTCCTGGGATCAAGCCCCGCATCGGGCTCTCTGCTTTGCCCCGCACTCTCTGCCTGCCTTTCTGCCTACTTGTGATCCCTGTCTGTCAAATAGAATCTTTAAAAAAAAAAAAAGTTCAACACATAATCACAAAATTCCTTTTTTTTACACAAAGTAATGTATAAATCCATTTTCATCTAAAAAATAAGGCACCACCGTTGAGAGTAAACTCCACTCTCTCCATCACCTCTGACTCTTCCTAGGGTGAATCAAAGTTATCTTCAGTTTCGGTCCTTCGAGACCTCCTCTTACCTCTGCATACACGCCAGCAGCAAACGTTTGGCAGTGTTCATTTTGCATTAATGTCATCCTGCTATGCCCTTATGCCTGCAGCCTGCCTTTAGACGTGAGCCAAGCATCTTGGAGAACCTTCACACCAGTGTTGCCTCGCACGAGCTGCCATACGGCTGAAGCCTGGCCACACCTCTGTAGCACACACTCAACCTGATTTCGGGGTCATGCGGGTCTCAGTGCGTCACCCCCACCCCGAATCCCGGGCAGACCTCTTCGGTCTCAGTGGATCATCGATGAGCACCTTCACGCACGGGTTGTGAATGAGGCCACTTCCCAGCTCTGGGCTGTCACTGGCCAGTCCTTTCGTGGGTCTCCAGTGCTGCTTCCTTTAAGACACCTACGGCTTCAGACCAGGAAAAAACACAATGCTGATTAGGAAAAGCCTTCAGGCCAAGGTGCTCTGAGGCCTCCTTGCTTGTGGTTTGGAGATGCTGGTCTTGGGAAGCCCCCAGCGCCCTAGAGTCAGGATTTCCCTGGCTTGTGGTGGGAGCCCTATGCTCCCAGTGCTGTCGTTGCAGTTCAAAGTCCTTTCCCTTTTCTTTGTCAGATACAACACACAGTTTTTCTGAGGCCCTGCTCTGCAAGGATCTTTCGAATATCAGTGCAGTACAGAGAGTCTGTTCTTTGGACTTGCTCTGGTGCCCCTGCATTGACTAGCTCTCTGACTTTTGCTTTGTTGGCTGTGGGATTAAATTTGCTGCCAAGAATTAGTAAATAAAACATTGGCTTCTGGGAATGTTTTGATAAGTTAAGACCAAAAGTGAGTAAAGGAGAGAGGATAGTGTCAGGTTATGATTTCCTCGTTGGCAGAGCAGATCGCGAGGTCATTTGAGTCCCACCTTTGTGGTCTGTTGCATACAGCACCCTGGACACATTCCTTGACCTCAGAGCCTCCGTTTTCCCATCTGTTAAAGCCATTGGTATCTAATAAATACCCTCTAGGGTCATGGTAAGAATTAAAGGAGGCCATGTGCTATACTGAGACCTGGGGATAAAAATGCAGTCATTGAGTGATCAATCATTATTGGTTTTTAAGTAACCCATCATTATAGTATCAGTAAGTGTCAGCTCTCATTGTTAGTAATATCTGTGGTTAGCTAGTAGCTGTTCTCGTACTGGTTGTTATCCAGGTAGATGCTGATTATCCTGACTCAATCTTGCTTCTTGTCCTTGGTATCTGCCCTTGCTTGTGGCCCAGACTGAGATAATGCCTCATGTCCAGGGAACCCTCACCAGTCTGCTCTCAGCCTCTCTTGCTGCTGGAAAGGGTGAGCTGATCACTTGGGCGTGTCTCCCTTTTCCAGGAGTCGAAGTTGGGAAGGGTCAGGAGTTCGCCATCGACACGAAGGGGGCAGGAGGCCAGGGGAAGCTGGATGTGACGATCCTGAGCCCCTCGAGGAAGGTTGTGCCTTGTATGGTGGCGCCCGTCGTGGGCCGGGAGAGCAGCACGGCCAAGTTCATCCCTCGGGAGGAGGGGCTGTATGCTGTCGATGTCACCTACGATGGACACCCGGTGCCTGGGAGCCCCTATACAATGGAGGCCTCGCTGCCACCAGATCCCACCAAGGTCAGCTTTCGTTCCTGTGCCGGGACGTGTCTCCTTTTGTCAAATAGAACATTGTAGTCCTTCACTGATCCTGCTTGACCAAGGCCTGTAGAAAATCGAGGAAGGTCCATTCTCAGCGGCCGACCGTTGTTTTCCCTCCCAGAGTTCAGCCCGAGGGGACCCTTGGGCGGCAGGGTGTTCTCCCCACACTGCTCCTCCTCTTGCTGTCTGGCAGTGAGGCTTGGGTGAGGGACTCCTCTCCCTGAGTTCTGTCCCTTCACTTCTTAGCATGACAAACAGCATTCGCTTCACCGTGAGCCCATAAGGGTTAGCTCACCCTGAAGGAACTGTATACCTCAGTATCAAAAAGATATCCGTCTCCTTCTCATTGCTTCCTGGTAGCCCCGAATCGAGGGTTTTAGAACAGCCTGAAGCCTATAAAATGGTCTTATTTGTTGATTCAGAGACAAAAATCCTGTCCCCTCCCTCTTGTAAAAGCAGTTTTGTTTACTCATTTGCTTTTAAATCTTTATATCAGAATTTAGTTTCTTAGAGCTGTTTTAGTTCGTTGTAAAACGTGGAGGCAGGTACAGAGATTTCCCTCCTACCCCTGCACCTGCGGGTGCCCAGCCTCCCCATTATCGCCGTCCCCCACCAGAGCGGTGCATTTGCTCATGCTGCGAACTTGCTCTGACAGTGTGTTCACCCCCAAATACGTAGTTTACAGGGGGGTTTGCTCTGGGCGCTCTGCATTCTCCAGGTTTGGACAAATGTACAGATACCCACTACTCCAGGGTCGTGTCTTATTATGTGGAATTTGTTGAGGGAGGCGCAGCTGTCCAAGCAACAGGGAGGTCCGTAAAAGCCATCCCTACGAGCATTCAGCTCCACATGCGTGTGTGAGACAAGATGTTAGGTCTCCACCTCCGGCACCTCCACCTCCGTGGTTCAGAAACGCTGGGCATGTCTGGACGGGCAGCCAGGCCCCGTGCTCTGGAGGGCCACGCCTCTGTGCTGTGGCTTTCCGAGTTGACTGAGCTCACAGGTGTGTCTCCCTCTGGTAGCCATTCAAAGCCTGGGATGATTGCACTGTGGCTCCATGGCAGTGTCTGTGTGACGTGAGGTAGGCCCGAGGGAGAAGGGCCCCTCGACGGTGAGGCAGCTCAGCGCCAAGTGCAGGCTGGGGTGGTGAGCAGGGCTGGCCGAGCAGCAACACCAGCGTTAGGCAGAGTGTGACTTTACTTTCTGTTGAACTAGGTGAAGGCCTATGGCCCTGGCCTTGAAGGTGGTCTCGTGGGCAAGCCTGCCGAGTTCACCATCGACACCAAAGGAGCAGGCACTGGAGGTCTGGGCCTCACCGTGGAAGGTCCGTGCGAGGCCAAAATCGAATGCTCTGACAATGGAGACGGCACCTGCTCTGTCTCTTACCTGCCCACAAAGCCTGGGGAGTACTTTGTCAACATCCTCTTTGAAGAAGTCCACATACCTGGTTCTCCCTTCAAAGCCGACATCGAAATGCCTTTCGACCCCTCTAAAGTCGTGGCGTCGGGACCGGGTCTCCAGCACGGGAAGGTGGGCGAAGCTGGGCTGCTGAGCGTGGACTGTTCGGAAGCAGGCCCTGGGGCCCTGGGCCTGGAAGCCGTCTCAGACTCGGGAGCGAAGGCCGAAGTCTGTATTGAAAACAACAAAGACGGCACCTACGCGGTGACCTACGTGCCCCTGACCGCTGGCATGTACACTCTGACCATGAAGTATGGCGGTGAGCTGGTGCCCCACTTCCCCACCAGGGTCAAGGTGGAGCCCGCCGTCGACACCAGCAGGGTCAAAGTCTTTGGGCCCGGAATAGAAGGGAAAGGTGGGTTTCATTAAAAAGCCTGCAAAATAACTTAGGACATAGGGGTCCCCAGAAACTCAGAGTAGATGTGCAAACTGATGTACCCCCAGGGGCCACGTGGAACAAAAGAAAGCACTCTCCTGTGGTCTCGGCATCAGGGAGAGGGACCACAGCAAAGCTGTGAGCATGTGACATTTCTGCTGCCCGAGCCTCACTTCGTTTCTCGGGGGGGAGGGGGTGGGCAACACTGCTGGCAGATGTTCTTATTTTTCTGGCAAAGCCAGAAATCGTGATTTTTACGTGGAAATTCAAGATCTTTCATTTTTGCCACTAATTGAAAAGGTTTAAAATGTGATGCTGTTAACCATACTTGCTGCAGAGCAGGTCTGTCTTTTCGCTTTACCCTGTCCAAGAGTCGGCCCCACCTTCGTCCAGAAAGTGTGCAAGGAGTTGTGTTGTCACAGTGTGGGGGCTTCCACAGCGGGAAGCGGGAAGAAGCAGCTTTTGCAGGATGGTGGCAAGGGGGAGGTGGTCATTAACAGTCTTGATTTGGAGAGTCAGAAAAAACACCCGTCTGCTGGCACCGAGCTTAGACAAAACGTACCTCAAGTGCCGAGAACCCTTGTTCTTGGATTTGGTCCAAAGTCCCAGGCTTTGGTGACGTTCTCCTCTGTGTGATTGCTCCGCAGACGTGTTTCGTGAAGCCACCACTGACTTCACGGTCGATTCACGGCCCCTGACACAGGTGGGGGGCGACCACATCAAAGCCCACATTGCCAACCCCTCTGGGGCCTCTACCGAGTGCTTCGTCACAGACAACGCCGACGGGACCTACCAGGTGGAGTACACGCCCTTCGAGAAAGGTGAGTTGACCTCTCCTTGGACATGACCATCATTCAGAGCTATGCCAGGCCATTTCCTTGGGTGACTGGTGCTGTCTCCTGCCCCATGAGTCTGGCCTGTCTCAGCAAAGGCACAGACAGAGTGACAGGGACATGTGGAAATCTCCCTCCCCCACAGAGCCACTGAGCGCTCAGTGCCTGACAAGCTGTCCCTGGTGTGTGACAGACATTCTGGCCAAGGTTAGCCTCATGCTCCTCTGAGCAGCTTACGGCTGTTTCATGGCATAGTGCCCATTTGTATCAATTTTTTTTTTTTTACATAATTTGCTTCTTAAAATTCTAGAAATGACTTGAAAATTTGATAAATCTTGAAAAGTTAAAGGAAAAAATGAAGGCACTATATATTTTCATTACCTGGGTATATGATTCCTGTAAATATTCCAGTCTAGACATAGTCAATCTCTTTATGTAGGTGCATGTATATTGTGTTTCATGGATTTCCCTTTGTCTTTTGGCTAATGACGGGTGGAAGTTTTTCCAAATCAGAATAGTGCGTTTAAGATGACTAACTTCAGTACAGTCTTCGTGATACTTGCTTGGGGGAGAGGCCCTCTGCATATGTAATATCTGTTGGGGAGGGAGGGCTGTGTGGCTGCCAGGTGAACAGAAAGCATTAAATAAATAGGTACATTTTAAAAAAATCAGATCATACCAATATTGTACTATTTCTTTAACCTGCTTGTTTCCAGTAACACGGGATGGCGGGTCGATGTGAGCCCTGCTTGAAACCCGGCAGGAGAGTCTTAAATTTCTGTTTGTCATTTTGAACAGGTCTCCACATAGTGGAGGTGACATACGATGATGTACCCATCCCAAATAGTCCCTTCAAAGTGGCTGTAACCGAAGGCTGCCAGCCGTCTCGGGTTCAGGCCCAAGGACCCGGACTGAAAGAGGCCTTTACCAACAAACCCAATGTCTTCACCGTAGTTACCAGGTGAGCAAGGCGCTGGGGTCTGTGTGTTGACTCTGAAAGGAGTAACCCTGGGTGGTTTGTTTGTTTATTTTTTGCCTTCTTGCTTTCTTTTTTCTTTTTTATTCAAATTCAGCTAATTAACATACAGTGTATTATTAGTTTCAGAGGTAGAGGTCAGTGATTCATCAGTCTCATACAGTACCCAGTGCTCATTACGTCACGTGCCCTCCTTCATGCCCCTATCTGAAGGGGTTGGTTTGGACGCCTGGGTGGCTCAGCCTGTCAAGCATCTGCCTTCAGCTCAGGTCATGATCCCAGGGTCCTGGGATCGAGTCCCACATTAAGCTCCCTGCTGAATGAAGGGCTTGCTTCTCTCTCCTTCTGCTGCTCCCTCTGCTTGTTCTCTCTCTCTCTGTCAAATAAATAAAATGTTCAAAAAATTTCTTAAATAAGAGTTGGGTTTTTTTTTAATTTAAAGATTTTATTTATTTATTTGAGAGAGAGGGAGAGTACACGAGTGGTGGGAAGGACAGAGGGAAAAGCAGACTCAAGCAGAGTCCCTGCTGAGCAAGGAGACAGATGCAGGACTCGATCCCAGGACCCCGGGATCACAACCTGAGCAGAAGGCAGACACTTAACTGGGTGAGCCACACAGGAGCCCCTCTGAAGGAGTTTTTATGGGTATATTCTGCATATGTGTCCTGGTCTCCCAACTTTGGGAGGCTTTTTTTTTTTTTTTTTTTCATGGTCTGTGAGGCATTTGCTTTGTAGAGACTTTTATGCTACGGAGAGAGGACAGGTATACCTCAGGAAGTACCAGAATCCCCTCGGTTACAGTCATAAGATGGCTAAGCAAACCAGAATGAGATGGCAGCTCCTTAACTTGATAATGCAGAAACATACAGCCAATTTCATGGTTAAGTGAAGTATTAGAAGGAGTCCTACTAGAATGGGTCACAGATGCAATTAGATATGAAAAACCAATGAAGGATAAGCATTGGAAAGGAGGGGTCAGAGCCGTCTGTCTGACATCGTTGAAATTTTCAGCAGTTGGGTCAGATTGGCTTCGTGGGATTATTTATAGAGATTTTAAATAATTCTGGCAATAAGCAGACGAGCATGAAGCACTTGTCCCACTTCACTCTCTCTTCCACCCTTTCCAGAGGGGCAGGCATTGGTGGGCTCGGCATAACCGTCGAGGGACCATCTGAGTCCAAGATCAACTGCAGAGATAATAAAGATGGAAGCTGTAGTGCTGAGTACATCCCCTTTGCTCCGGGGGATTATGACGTTAACATCACATATGGAGGAGCCCACATCCCTGGTAAGCGATCCTGCAGAAATGTGCCCAGAGAGTAATGGATTTGGCATGAAAGCAGGTTTTGTCTTGCTCATGTCTGAGTGGGAAAGAGAGTCTGATACTTGCAGGAGGTGCAGAGGAAGAACTTCTCCTTATGGCTGCATCTCCCAAGAATATCCCAGCTCCCAGTAGGACTGGTAACTGGCAGAACGCCTTGGCTTGGCATTTGGACTAGGAATCATTCACATGTTGGAGGACCCACTATTTAATATAAGGGAGAGCTGTTTTTGTTTTGTTTTGTTTTGTTTTGTTTTGTTTTGTTTTGTTTTACAAAGCTGAAAATCTCCACTTTATTTTGTGATTGGTTCTTCTTTACCTTATACCTGTTCTCTTATTTTCTGCTATTTGTGGATAGTCCTGGTAGACAAAAGAGACCCACAAACTCCAATTCTTATTTATTAATATCTTTTCTATTTCGTGATGTAGTATATACGCCTGCTGTAAAGCAGGGTCTGTCAAGTGCTTGGCTGGCATGGTCAGTGGAGCGTGCAACTCTTAATCTTGGGGTTTTGCGTTTGAGCCCCACATTGGGTGTAGAGGGATTACATAAAAATAAAATCTTTAAAACAAAACAAAACAAAACTAAGGTTTGTCCTCTTCAGCACCACTGACATTTTTGGGTGGGATAATTCTTTGTTGTTGGGAGGAGGGGGGCTATCCTGTGCATTGTAGGGCATTTAGTAGTATTCCAAACCACCCCCTTCATTTTGGGACAACCAAAAATGTCTCTAGATATTGGCAAGTGTCCACTCTGGGACAAAATCACCTCTAGTTGAGAACCTCTGCTACACTGATTGAAACAATGAGAAATACATGACTTAAGTAGTGAAGGGCCCTCCAACTTTCGTGCTTTAGGGGGAAGACTCTCCATCGGTTCTGGTCTGTTTATTTAATGAAACAGTTGCCTTTCCGCACACATTTGGCTGGGTCGATGACCCTGTGGTGTGGACACAAGGACCCTGGGGGCTGCCTCTGAGTCAGCCTGTGCCTTGTCTTGGGTATGGTGAGAAAGGGGGCAGAACCCCAGCCCAGGACTCCTGGGGCAGGAAGAGCCTCAGATGGGTCAGGGTTATTGCCCCCAAAGCCATAAGCCGGGATAACACTGAGGAGGAAGGAACAGACTTGAGGAGCTTGCTTCTGGGTTTCTGGAATGACTCCCAGAAGCTGGAGTGTGTGCATTGACTAAATGCTTTCCTGAATCTGTAGGCATTTCCTCCTTATGACATGCCTACGTGCACACAGACTCACTCTTCCTCTCCCATTGGTCAGAAAACCCAGACATTCAGCTCAAATGAATGCTACTCAGATATTCATTTAAGCCTTAATTTTGTGAAGGCTTAGATTTTTCTTTGAAGACTTCAAAAGAAAAACTAAATTGGTGAATTTCTCCTCCAACTTGTCTTTGCAGCTGATCACAGATTTTTAAATTCTTATCAGCACTAGGCAAGGGGAATTCAGCATGGACAAGACAGTCAGAGCTCTTGTGCTCCGGGAACTTCCTGTCTGGTGTTGATGCAGCTTCTTGTGATTACTGCTACCAGGAAAGAACAGGGCCCACTGACAGAGGACAGAGCCATGGTTTTGGGGGAGCTTGGCAGTTCTGCAGTGGGAGGGACGGGAGAGGAGAGTGCAGAGGACAGGTGGACGGCTGCTGTTGGGAAAGATGACATGGTGGCTGCAAGCCCGCGGGTAGCATTGAGAAGAGCCTCTCTTCGTGGAGACAACAACACTTCTTACCTCATTGGGAAGGTCTGGCTGATCCTTTCAGCTTGGGAATTCCCCTCACAGAGGAGGGTGAGGGTTTGGATCCCTATGGCTGACCCGGGAGCGTGAAGCAGGTGGTCATCTTTGAGAAGTCCAGTAAAAAGAGACCCATTTGGAGTTTTCTCATCAGAGGTAGATGATACGTCCATGTTTCAGATTCTCTGTAGCCGCTCAGAGCATAATGGCAGCTTCTCCCAGATCCCAGGCCCTTCCCCGGGTGGTTAGTTAGTAAAGTGTAGGTTGGTTTCTTAGTTTGGGCCTCTTAGTAAGTAAGGCAACTCGTGAGGTATTGCTGTGAAACACTTGGTAACCTGCTGGCTTCTCATTTGCTTTCATGGGAATTCTTGTCAGTTAAACATTAGTCCAGTGTTTCCTGGCCTGGTGCAAAGCCCTAGTGGGGCTGTTTTTGACAAGGTTTGCTGTCCTCCCCGCTGTGGCACACTGGTTTCCCTTGCTGGGCCAGTTGTGGTTGGCCGGTGGTGGCTTTTAGATCAACTGGATCCACTGGGAAAAGCACATCAGGAGAAAGAGCTGCTGTGGCTGGTTTTCGATGTCTGACCAGGGCCCGGAACGGGGTGGCAGGGAACGCTTGGTATCTGCCACCGGGGGTCTAAAGTTCCCTTGCTAGTTCTGGCTGCCCTCATGCTGTGTGCAGACACCTTCCAGTGGAAGCTCTGACTTGGAGATCGGCCTCAGAGGTCGTCCATCACCACCACCTGCTGACACTGAATGTCCCCTGTGACATGAAGCTCCCTTACGTTTGTTTCCCTAAACCCCAGCCTGGAGGGTGACGTTTGTCTTGGCTAGGTCGGCCATTTATTTCAGTTAGCTGAAAAACTGGATGCCATCGAAACCCAGCTGTCGTTAAAGAGCCAAGGCCTCTGTTCTTTGTGTGATCTTGTAATTTACCACTGTATTCCACAACAGATGAATTTGGGGGGATGCAAAGCAGAAGACACCTGAGTTTGTGTGTCAGTTAGAAGTCATTAATTTTGCCAGCCTCCTTGGGAGCACAAGGACTCCTCCTCACAGCAAGAGGTGCACGTCCCCCCTTGGCAATGGACTTGGTTGCCCGAGGAGGCATGGTGCTGGGGACCCTGAGGTTCCTGTTTCTGGCTCACCTCAGCAGAGGTCTTACTTAGTCCCCTTGGTGGGGGAATCCCATGAGGGGCCCCGGCCCAACTCTAGTTATTCTCTTTAGTGCTTCTCTTGCAAATCCTGATCACACAGCATTTTTTGTTTCCTTGGACTTTTTTTTTTTTTTTTTTTAAAGATTTTGTTACTTATTTGGGAGAGCGAGCATGCAAGTGCACAGAGGGAGAGGGAAGCTGATGCAGGGCTCAATTCCAGAACCCCAAGATGATGACCTGAACCAAAGGCAGATGCTTAACTGACCGAGCCACGCAGGTGCCCCTGTTTACCCTTGGTCTTTAAAACCAGTGCCCTCAAAAGAGTTGGAGGCTCCCAGTGCCACCTGTGGGGTCAGCCATGCAGGAGGACCACAGCTGATGACGGACAATCAGGGAGAAAGCAAGGCTTCACCCAATGGCCAGGGAACCAAGCAGGCCATTTGTGGTGGGAAGGGGCAGGCTACGTTGTAGGGGAAGGACTCCGAGAAGCCTCAGGAGAGGTTTGGGGAGAGCGTATTAGATGCAGGCTGGAAGGACTCCCAACCTCTGCAACCCCCTGTACTCCTTCCTTCCACCCCTGGGCGTCCTCCTTCAGCGCCTTCGACAGCCTGTGCTCTCCCTAACCTCCAGGGCCCTGTACCCGCCCATCACTGTGCTTGAAACCCCCTCCATCCGCTTCCCTGGGTGCTATTTGCTCACTTTCTTGTCTCAGGTTAGCTGTCCCTGGAGAGCTTCCTCTGGCCACCTGAAGACCAGATTCGTTGCCTTCTAAGTGTTCTACTAATGCTTGTACGTGGCTCCGGCCTCTGTTGAATGTGACATCACAGCTGCCTGTTTGCCCCCTTCTCCTGCACTGTGGGTTCCTCCAGGCCCATGAAGCACTCTGGGCCCGGCTCGTGGCCTGATGCCTGCCCATGGTGGGTGCGTGTGGGAACACACACAGCCAGGCAGGAGGCCCTGACTGAGGTCCAAACAGCGGAGGGCCCCGGGGGAGCTGTGGGGCAGTTCTGGGCACACACGAGGCAAGGTCGTCTGTCACTAGGAGAGCTGTGCTCAGGATCCTGTGACTTCTTCTCCAGGCAGTCCCTTCAGAGTTCCTGTGAAGGATGTCGTGGACCCTAGCAAGGTCAAGGTTGCTGGCCCCGGGCTGGGCTCTGGTGTCCGAGCCCGCATCTCACAGTCCTTTACAGTAGACAGCAGCAAGGCTGGCCTGGCTCCTCTGGAAGTGAGGGTCCTGGGCCCACGAGGTGAGTGCGTCCTGCCAACCCTCTCGTCACAGGTGAGGGCAGCCGTGACCCAGTGGGCACTTGACTTTTGAGTTTGGTCATGAACTTAAAATTAAATTTGCTAAATTACTTTATTGCTCTGTATTCTAGCTAAACAGAAGAAGTGCCTGCTTTTATTTTTTATTTTTAAATATTGTGTTTATATATTTTGGGAGAGACAGAGTGTGCGCGCACACTTGTGAGTGGAGGGGGAAGGGCAGAGGCACAGGGAGAGACAGAACCTCAAGCAGACTTGTGCAGAGCACGGAACATTGTCATGATCCTGCAATCAAGACCTGAGTCGAAATCAAGAGTTGGATGCTTAACCGACTGAGCCACCCAGATGCCCCGAAGCTCCTGCTTTTAGAAAGCAGGCAGACCTCCTATTTCTCTAGTGGTCTCTTCCCCCGTTTAATAATACGGCTCTAAATGCCTTTTTCAGTTTTCACTTAAGTAGTGAGATGAAGCAAGTAGTGCTTGTGCTCTCATATGCATGTGTCCGCCTTTGTGAGGTGACTGAGGTCTGGAGTTTGGGTGGGTGATAGATAGATAGAGGTGATAACTCTCCTTGAGGTGCCTTGGTGCCCATGTGCAACACACCCCAACTTTCTGGAAATGACAGATACGCAACCCTTGTGACATGGCTTTTGTCATTGTCCCCACTTCCTGGAGGGAGAGGGTCTCTTGGGAAATGGCCTTTGTTGACAATTCGGCCTGTCCTATTGGCAGCCTAGAACTGGGGTTTGGTATGACTAGCAGGCCATTTTGGGACAAAGTCCTGCAGTGCATTGAAATTTACCTTATTTGGTAGGCAATCACATTTCCTCTTCCGGCACTGAAAATGTGCATTCTCTCCTTAATTTCTTAAGTTATCTGGATTTTTCCCTGGTGATGTGTTCTTGGCTTTATAGAAGTGGCAAGTAGGGGCTTCCTTCTTTGAAGAGGAACTTTCTACTTAATGGGGTTCAGCAAGAGGTTATGCCTTTTGAAGCTCAGGGCAGATGTAGTTTGAGGGAAATGAGGTCATGGGGCTGGAATCTGATTCTGCATAGTTACTGAGCTTTAAGACCTGTGTGTGTGTGAGAGAGAGAGACGGAGGGAGGGAGGCTTTACTTACGTATCTACTCCTATTATATTATTATGGAGGACTCAGAAGTAACAGCCTTTTAATTTTAGCTGATGAAATGGATTCCCAGTCTTGGCGCAGCCCCTTGAAAGCCATTTCAGAGTTCTTTAAAGGTGACCCGAAGGGTGACTTTACGGAGACAGGTTTGCATTTTCCTATTGGCTGCTGCTCTATTTTATGTGACCTGAATGCCTGTTGCTGCCCTCACCCCCAAAATTGCCTGGTTCCTGCCTCATCTGCTTTGCTTAATGAGCAGCCTACCCTCAGTCGACCCATCCCCGATGCTCATGGCCAGAACTGGGATCTAGAATCTACTAACGCAATGCATGCCTTGATTATGCTTTAACACAGTCTCTAGCTGACCCCTGCAGGCATCACTTTAAAGATCCTCCCACCCCATGGAATGGGCACCCTCACCTGCCCTGCACTTAACACCCAGCCTGCTGGCATCCTACTGGTCTGTGCTCTAAGGTGGCCATCCGTTTGCTTGGCCAGTCCATTGGCTAACTTCTACTCTTCAGAGTTGTGGGCTCTTTGACCCTTCCTCAGCTATAGAGTAAAATTCCCACATCCCAAGCATGCCTCACCAGCTTGGAAGGGGATAGCATGCCTGCAACATGCATCTTCACACTAGCATGGCAGTCTCCTTAATTGCACTCGAGGGTCGACTGAGTGTACTTCAGCCTGCAGAAAGCTAAAGGTGTCTCTTGGGGTCATTTCTGCAACCATGAATTGGGGATCCTGTCTCCTGTGATTTCTTGGGCCACTGATTATGGCCTCCCCTGCCTTTATGTTTTTTCTCATTGGAAACCAATAGGTCTTGGGATGAATGTGATCCTATTTCAAACTCAGCCCAGGGTGGAGTGAAGGAGAGTCTACACAGTTCCTCAGATATCTCATTTCTGTTCCCAGGCCTGGTGGAGCCAGTGAACGTAGTGGACAATGGGGATGGCACACATACAGTGACCTACACGCCATCCCAGGAAGGGCCTTACATGGTCTCAGTTAAATATGCTGATGAAGAGATACCTCGTAGGTAAGCTTCTGACACTTACGGAAGGGGGTCCAAACCAGCCTGAACTCCAGCCCTCTGAAGGTTTGGCCAGCACTGTCCTGGTGACCTGTTCATCCATTCATTTATCCAACTACCCATCCATCCATCCATCCATCCATCCATCCGTCCAACCAACCATCCATCCATCCATCTAACCAACCATCCATCCATCCATCTACCCATCTATCCACCCATCCATCCACCCATCCACCCATCTGTCTATCCGTCTGCCCACCCAACTTCCTCATCAGCAGGTATCAATGAGAACCTGCAGGCTATCTGTGCATGGGTGTTAGAACACACTAGCCTTGATATCTGTGGCTGCTTCTCTCGATATCCTGTATCCCCCTGCTTTGTTCCTTTTGGCCATCTTTAATTTAAAGATGAGCTGAAATTAAGGAGTTGGGAATCTTTGAAGAAACAAGGAATGTGTTATTTCATCAACGTCTTCTTTCTGATGACCTTGCAAGTAGTTCTCTGATGAGGGCAAAGATTTTTACTTTTTTACTTCTTTACTTGAGGATTTGGTTGACAGTATATTCCTGGAAGGTATTGGATAGAAACGTCGTTCCTCATTCACATTAATATGAAATGTTGCTATGTATGTTCTTTGTCTGTCAGGACAGCCTCCAAAGGATTCTTTTCATACTCCATAAGATGAAAAGAATTTACCCAAACCCCAATATATGTTTTATATAGAGATACACATATAGCTCTAGGTATGTAGAAATATATAATTTATAAATTACATTTATGTATTACTTTGCTAATAGGTAGTTCACCATCTAAAGCGTGCTAAAAATAGAAGAGGATGAGATAAGACATTAATTTTATTATTTCAACATTGTTTCCTAATTCCAACAGTCTCTTCCCATTTTGGTGACCATTTTCTTAGCATAACAAAAGCGCATTAACTGTGTCTCCCAAACCAAGTGAAGGATTAGTGTGTATCCCATGGTGTGGACTCAGGGAAAGCATATGATGGTTACATGCTTGTAAATTTCTGTTAGACTTAAGGTACGTAAGGCACTTGCTGTCTTACCTTCTGTAGAAATCCTTCCTCTCAAGCCCAGTCTCTTTGTGTAAGAGAGATCAAATGTAGCTGGTTGATGGTATCAGCACTCACCCGGGATGTGTATGTGTCTTTCAAGTCCCTTCAAGGTCAAGGTCCTTCCCACATATGATGCCAGCAAAGTGACGGCCAGTGGCCCTGGCCTCAGTTCCTATGGCGTGCCTGCCAGTCTGCCTGTGGAGTTTGCAATTGATGCCAGAGATGCTGGGGAAGGCCTGCTTGCTGTTCAGATCACGGTAACTTTGAGTTATTTTCTAGAGTCAAATTGGATTAATGAAGACCTAACTTCCTGGTCCGGGATAAGAATAAGATTTTAATAACCAATTTTTGGCCTGATGCAAATGTTTGATGGTCTCCCCCCCACTCACCCCGCCAACTGGACAGCCAGTCATTGTGCAAGAAAACAGACATGCTGCCTGAGTGAGAGGTCTGAAGGTGTAGCTCCAAGTACCACATTTGGATGAATCTCCTATACTTTGATCTCTATTGTATCTGTTCTTCTGCTTTTGTTTTAAAATGTTTTAAATTACTCATCAGATTAGTTAAGACTAGGTTGCACTGTATATCACAATACCCCGGCAAATGAGACTGGCTCTAACTCGTGGGATTAAACTCTGGTGAAGGAAGCCGGGAGGCAAGCCGTCTGGGTACAGTGTGGCTCGGCAAGGAAGCCGGCTCCAGCTCTCCGCTCCTCCGTCCTAGCATGTGGCTTCTGTCCTGAGGTTTCCTCTTGGACCGCAAGCTGATGCACGTGGCAGGCCACAAGGAGAAGGAAGGGCAGAAGGGGAAAGGGGACCTTCAACTCAATCAGCAGTCTCGACCAGCTCTGTGTGACTTCCACTTCCCTCTCATTTACTGGAACTTTGTCACAAGTCCCAAGGCCATACCTAGGGGCAGAGTTTGCTAGCAAGTGGGAGCAGTGCCCCCAGCCAAGGACTGGGAGCTTTTTACTAACGGGAAGAGGGAGAGTGGATGTGGTAACACAGGAGCAGGGATCTTGGCCCCCTTGTCTCCCTGCATTTCGTTCGATTCAGAGCTGAATCAGTTCTTATTTACTTGACCGTAAAATTCCTGAAAATTGACAATGTCCGTATGGTGTGACCCTCTCCCCTCCCTACCCACCCCCAAAACAAGATTATAATTAAGATTGTGTTAAGCCATTAATTCTGTCTGCTCTGGAAAAGAGACACCAATGAATAAACAAAATGTGTCTCGTTTTCCCATGAGTGGTCTCTACATCTTGATGACAAAATCCTAAATAGCATTTCTCTGTGCTTCACAGGACCAAGAGGGAAAACCCAAAAGAGCCATCGTCCATGACAATGAAGATGGCACATACGCCGTCACCTACATCCCTGACAAGACTGGACGCTATATGATTGGGGTCACCTATGGGGGGGACGACATCCCATTGTCTCCCTACCGCATCCGGGCCACACAGACGGGAGATGCCAGCAAGTGCCTGGCCACGGGTGAGTGGGGGCTTTGGAGTCAGAAAGCCAGGGGCCAGCCCTTCTCTGCCACTCAGTGGCTGTGTGATTAGGGCAAGTTGCTCAGCCACTCTGAGCTTGGGTCAAACTTAGATGGAAGCTCTTTCTGAATTTGAATTCAAGAAACTCTTCTCGAGATCAGAGACTGTTTCACGGGGTTATTGCAAAATTATATGAGGTCAGGCAGGAGAAATGCTTAGCACGGTGCCAGGCACATGGAAGCTGTTATTATGTTACTTTTGAAGTGGGTGCCTTTGTGGAGATTTCACCTGTGGTGGTAGGTCCCATGAAAAGCTGCAAATATATGCCTTTCCTTTCTTGAGGAGATGGTTTAATTTTTCAAGATTTATTTGAGCGCATTTCAGGTCAGCATTAGAGAAGTGTATTCGAGGATCTAGGTTTTTCCTCAGCACTTCAGCCTGTGCCTACGTCTCAGAATGTCTCCAGAAATATTTGAACATCACACCTCCTTCAGTTTCTGAGACACGACCGAGACCGTCACAGGCCCTTCATTTCTAAGAACAGCTCTTGTTAACCCTGATGCTGTTCCAGCAGATTTCAAAACATGAATCCCCATCTCTGAAATGAAACAGATTGGCATCTCTTTAAATTCAGCGTAGGTCCAACCTGGATGTGTTCTGTTTCTCTCATATCTTAGCTTGTTCTGAATGGAGGAAAAATTTCTGGCTTTTAAAGCAAGTTGTAAACTGCTCAGCTTGGCGATTTGGGGCTCAAACCCTGGGAAATTTTGAACCACTGGCCAATCCAACCCCCTACCTCCTAGGTCTGTGCTATCTGCCAGGAATGATTGGATTGCCTTGACTAACCTGGGGCATGATAATACTGGGTGGGGACTGACTCCTTGCTCTCCAGGCTCTATTCCCTCCCTTGCTGGGGCAGAATCCTGAACAGGATACTTGCTCAGCCTGAGGACTCCGGGAGGCCACTGTTCTCTGTAGTTCAGAGCCTTCCAGACTGGCCCCAGGCTCCCTTCTACTACTCCCGCTCTGAACAATATGTTTTTAGCACGCTCTGTTGCTTCTACACCCTTTGCATTTTTTTGTTTTTTTGTTTTTTGGGGGTTTTTTGCCAACATGCTTTTTGGTCACTCATCTGCACTCCCTGATGTGTGGAACCTGTGTAAAGGGTGCCCCCAGTCAGACAGAGAGAGACTGGTCATGGTTCGGGGACAGAGGTGGGAAGTTTGCTCTAGCCAGCCGTGCCTGTGCTTCAGAATTCAGCCATTCCCCTTTTCTCACCTCTGTCAGTATGGCAATGCTAGGATACAAAATCCTAGAACTTCTTTATAGAGATGTGCTATGGGACACTTCTCTAAAGCACGGCTGACTGTTTTTTCTGTAACTGAGTGTTCCTACAGCACATTGAGCATCGTTCTTGGTGTCTGGCCTGCAAACGTCTGCCTGTTCATGATGAACAGCCGACAGCAGAGATCGTGCGTGGTCCACTGTTGTGTGTACCTGGCCCTCAAGGAAGTGCCTGTTGTATGTCTGCTTGGGGAAGTTGACCATCCCCTCAGACCCTGAATGCTGGCAAGCTGGGTCTGACATCGGTTGACACTCCCAGCTTTTCTCCTAAGTACTAGAGCGCACCACCCCCCCAAGAGCAGCCCCTTCCCCCGACCCCCGGGGGTCTCCAGGACTGCCCTGTGTGTGTGGTGGCCATCAAAGGTCTGGCATGGACAGATGCAGACTCTGCACCAATGCAGACTCTGCACCAATGCATACTTTGTTCTGGGGTCCCCAGGGCTGCTCTCTGTGGCTGGAGCTTCTAGTCTCTTCTCCGGAACTGTTCTCCAGGTCCTGGAATTGCCTCCACCGTGAAAACTGGCGAGGAAGTGGGCTTTGTGGTGGACGCCAAGACCGCTGGGAAAGGGAAGGTGACCTGCACGGTTCTGACCCCCGACGGCACCGAGGCTGAGGCCGATGTCATCGAGAATGAGGATGGCACCTACGACATCTTCTACACAGCCGCCAAGCCAGGCACCTATGTCATCTACGTGCGCTTTGGTGGCGTCGATATCCCCAACAGCCCCTTCACTGTCATGGTAAGCCACATTCCTTCCTTGAGTGCCCTGGTCTGACAGAAAAGCTAACAGCTGCCATCTGTTAAATCCTGGCTAGAACATCCCCTCCACGTTTTTTTCTTTAAAAATTTTTTTCTTAAGCAGTCATGACCTTGTTGAGTCCTAGAGTAATTTCTAGAAATCTGGAGGTTCTTGGCTGTTAGAGTTTTTAAGGAATCTTATTGGCCATCGACGTATCCATCAGGCTAAGGGTCTTAGGCAGTGTCCTGGCCAAAGCCCAGTTCAGAAAGATATACTTGGACCAAAAAAAAAAAAAAAAAGGTGTGTAAGTAAGACAGCACAATTTTTTATTCTGCTAGCTCTTTCTCCTCCCTCCTCCCTCATCTCAGCGGCCTGGAGGAGAGAGGTTCCTGATGCCGTTATGTCTGGAAACTTGACCCATATCCCCGGGACACAAAGTGCCTCCAGTTTTGTTTGGGAAAGACTGAGATTTTGCACAGGCCTAGGAAATAAGAACATGTAGAAGAAAGGGACACCATTATGGGCTAGAATAGTGAGGCTCCTTAGTTTTCAACAAGCGACTCTTGGACTCTCCTCTGATAATGAAGGTTCTTCAGTCAGGACAAGGTTAGAAACCTCATTTGACCCTTAAGCCAAGCATCATTGGCCCTCTTGCAGGTGAGGTGTGGGAACAAGGACCAGATTCAAGTTCACAGAGCCCAGCGTGCCTGCTGTGGACAGCTACTGAGGGCCCCTTACGCGGTGTCCTTCGATGCCATGGGCGGCAGCCATGCTTGTCCACAAAGTCCTTAGGCTTGAGTGACCTAGCCCCACGCACAGCCTGCAGAGCCCCTTCTGATGATTTCACTTCATGCAGCAACAGAGAAGGGACCCCCTTCCAAACAGAAGCCTGTGCCACACCTCCTTCCAAGCAGTCTCTCATTCGTTGTGTAGCTTTTTTCCCTTTCCATAGATGTTTATCTGTAAACATTCTGGCAGAGATCTGGAGGCTCTTTTTTGTCTCAGAGATGTAAGCGCCTCTCAACTTTGACACTTCATTTGGGAGTGTTCTTCTCCTTTGAAGGCAGAAAGAAATGCAGCTAGAGAGTTTCTGTCCTTCTTACTTCCCGAGAAGGGTCCCAGGTGTAATTTTAAGAATCTGTTTTAGTATATAGTGGGTTTTATGGGGTTGATTGGAACAGGGCAGTGTGGAAGAGCAGCCCCTGGGTAGAGGTCGTGACCTTGCAGGTGCAACGAGCTAGGATGGGTGAGGCGGGACCAAGTGAGAAAGTCAGTGTGGAAATACCAAGGGCCATTTTAGCTCCCGAGTCAGGGACCTAAAGGGGTCAGGGGCCAACAGATTCAGTGGGAATAAATGTCCCCTCAGCTGGGAGGTCACCTCTAGTACCTGGTTTGGGTCTTTATTCTCCCATGCCAAGCTCTCTCTAGCCTTACTTAGGTAGACTTTCTCTACATGTGGATTCTCTGCCTCCCTCTGCAGACTTGTGGCCAGAAGAACACGAGCACCCAGTACTGCCTTCAGAGCTCTTGTCTCAAGGAGCCCCAGCAGGCTGGTTCAGTTAAATAGATCACACAGCCACGGGTCTACCAGTGTATCTGCTCATCTCTTCCCCATTGAGAACTCCTGGGTCAAAGGCCATAGAGTGGCCACTGAAAGATCTTCGACTAGTGTGTCCCTGCATAGCTCCACCATGAGAGAGCCCTAGGAGGCAGGGATAGGGCTGTTCCAGATGGTGAAACTCTCCTTCTGCAGATGCTGAAATACACAAAGAGGAGTGAAGCAGGCATGTTGGTCTTCCTCCCAGCGGGAGGGCCTTTCGGCTCTTGCTGTTGATGATGGGAGAAGAGGGGGATCCCTCCCTTACCAGGTCGATTGGATCAGGAACATGAAGTCTGTGGTTTAAAAAAAAAAAAAAAAAGAATTTATAAAGGCTTTTAAAACATAAATAACATAACATAACATAACCATGGGCAGTTATCAAGTAACAGGAGACCTCTTTCCCAGTTCTGTGCCACAGAAGGGACTGGTGTTCCTTTTTCGCTGTTGGCAACAAAGCCATCAGCTTTATGCGCGGGTTGCCTCCTACCCAGTGCTTTTCAACTTGTCTCGGTCCCTCCGAGTGTCAGAGGTACCCTTCCCCTTTCATTCATCAGACTTCGTAGCTTTTTCAAGTGTACAGGTTTGCATAATTAGCAGACGTCCCTGGCAGGTGTTCTGGGTACCTCCAGGTTCCCAAACGACCACAAGCAGCCCGAGTAAAGAACCCTGCATGTATCACTGTAGACTCTGCAGCTAGCATTTCTCTGGGCCAGCTTCCTAGAAATGGGGTCATGGGTTTCAAGGGCATGTGGATTTGGCATTTGAAGGAAGGATGCCAGCTTGCTCTCCACAAGGCGAGGAAGGTTGTAGGCTCCCGCTAGAGTGAGTGGTTCCTGCTGTCTGAGACAGAACCATTGGGGAGGAAGCAGCCCTTGGGTTGTAGGACCTACTAAAGTAGCAGTGTCCCTTCCCTGTGATTCCCGACTAATCTCCATTTGCCACCAACCAGGCCACGGATGGGGAAGTCGAGGCTGTGGAGGAGGCTCCGGTAAATGCCTGTTCCCCCGGATTCAGGCCCTGGGTACACTTTTTTTTTTCCCCCCTTTTGGCATTTCTGTGTTTACTCAGCCTTCATTTCAGAAAGCTGCAGCCTGCTTCTGGGGATTGCTTAAGCCCTCTGGGTGTCCTGGTCATTGGTTTGCCCCCCCACTGATCAGTCCGTCACAATGATCCCCGCTTCCTCTGTAAAGAGACCCACCCGTGTCATCGTCTGCGCTCCACGAATCTCCAGCCATCATGTCTGTGATCACGCTCGGTGTCGTTTGTCTCTGCGGTTCAGAGAACACGGACTGTCCTCAACCCTCCTGCTGACTCGCACAGCCGCCCCTCGCACAGTTGGTTTCTGTTCAGGGGAGAACCACCCGCTGCTACTTTCTGCCACTTAAAACGCACCTTCTTTTCCAGGCCACAACTAAACCTTTCCAGGTGGAGCCTCTTGGGACCCACAGACATTGCTCCCTCTCACTTTCCCACTCCCCCGTGAGCCCTGCTGGGAATTCTGCAAGCAGAGCGCCTAGCGATCGTTAGCAATTGGCCAGCGTGAGTTCTCCAGTCCCCCAGGCTCTGCTTTGGCCCCGGGGCGTTAGACAGAGGCCATCCCGCATGGACGGCAGCCACATCCTCAGATCCCGGCTACACTGGCTTGCAGGATTCCCAGCTCTCTGCCCTCTGTTGCTTCATCAGCCCACACCGTGATCCGCTCTACCCAGTGACGACTGCTTCCTCTTTTTAGGTGACCGAAGAGGCCTATGTCCCTGTGAGTGACATGAACGGCCTGGGGTTCAAGCCTTTCGACTTGGTCATTCCGTTTGCGGTCAGGAAAGGGGAAATCACCGGTAAGCACAGTCACGAAAGCCACCTTGTTCTCCCTGGATTGCATTAGCTTTCCAGAATGGTGCCCGGGAGGTGGTCCCACCTGTCCCTGACACCTGGCATCCTGAACCCAGCCTCCCTGATTCTTGCTGTAGGGGATTTGTCTGTGAGCCCCGAGACAACAGAATGTTCACTGTATATGTGTCTCTGAAGGGGCTGCTTCATTTAGGACTTGGGTTACATCGTAGAGAAGGCCAGGCACTCACTCCAGGTTACGAACTGCTGTGTTTAGATACCTCTCGACTGTCAGGTTCCTGTCCCACCTTTCTTCCTGCCTTGTCTTATTCGCACACCTTTCCAGAGGTGACATTCATACTGAAGTCTCTTGTACAAGCCTTCCTTTCTTTCTCAGCCTCCTTTTAATGCCCATTTCTCTTTGAGCTGACTCTGCTAATGCTACTGGCCTCGTGGTCTTTTCTAGTCTAGTTTGAGCTTCTCACTTGCAAGTACAAAGGTAGAAAACTCTTTACTGGAGTTGCCTGTTGCATTTTGTGGAAGGAAAAGGGAACAAAATAAAGGTAGACATATCTCTGTTTTCCTGTTGTCCTTGTCCTGTCTTGGATGCTTTAGGCAGCAGGGAGTGCCCTCGGATCTGAAGGCCACCTGTGCCCTTGCACTGAGCTTCTCCGGGGGAGGTGCCTGGGGGGCTCATTGCCCTGTCTGCCCATGCTCCCACAGGAGAGGTCCACATGCCTTCCGGGAAGACGGCCACACCTGAGATTGTGGACAACAAGGACGGCACGGTCACGGTCAGATACGCCCCCACTGAGGTCGGGCTGCATGAAATGCACATCAAATACATGGGCAGCCACATCCCTGGTGAGTCAGGCTCTGCACCTGGGCAGCACGCCCACAGGACAGCATGACTTGGGCCTTGGTATCTGGGAAGTTTGCATAGACATATAGTTAGCTGCTACGTGGGAAATAGTTCTCAGTGGCAGGATCAGGAATGCAGTGTGGGGGTCACTATGAAACCAAACAGCCTGTGACCCCAGCAGATCCAGCTACTTTTCCAGAAGGGACGATGCAGCCTAGCATCCTGGGTCACAGTTCACGCCCTTAGATCCATGATTGTTTGTCTTTGTCACTGTGCCGAGCGTGGTCAGAGGGTGTGCTGGGAGAAGAATGTGAGGCTCACGGAGGGACTTTCCAGCCTGTCCTGCAGAGCCTGGTGTGGTGCGGGGTTTTGGGGCGGAAGGAGAGGACAAGCTGCCTTATGTTCACACTGACCTTGACAAGGAAACTCAGCTCAGATTTCATGTCCATCAACCAACACAGTGTTATTCTTGTTCTTTTTTTTTTTTTAAATGTTCAAATAGTTTTGCTTTTTAATTTAATATTTTGAGTAGGCAACATAGCTACATGGTTTAAAAAACGATACGGGGAAAGGTTTCCTTCCTGCCTGTATCACCCACCTGACCTCTCCTCGAACTTGACTGCTGTTAACTTTTTATGTTGGACTTAATATTTTTAAGACTCTACAGACAAATGAGAAATACGGATTCGTAAGCCCTTTCCCATTCGTGCATTAATAGCATACTCTGCACATCATTTTGAGCTCGTCCTTTTCCATCTGACGGCGTATCTGGGAGAGCTTTGTGCTCCGAATGATAGAGCGTGTTTGTGGTGTCGCACTGTTGGGGTGAGCATGGTATATTCCACCATTTCCCTCACTGGAGGACATTGAGGGTCTCCCCTACCTTTTGCTGTCATTAGTCAGGCAGCAGCGAATAGCCTTTGTATCCATCACTTCACACCCGCAAAGGTATAGCTGTTCCCAAGGCAGGTATTGTGGCCACAGGGAGAGACAACTGTCATTTTTTAAAATTAATTATTTTTGTTAATACATAATGTATTATTTGCCCCAGGGGTGCAGGTCTGTGAATCATCAGGCTTACACACTTCACAGCACTCACCATAGCACATCCCCTCCCCAATGTCCATAACCCCACCAACCTCTCCACACCCAGCAACCCTCAGCTTGTTCTGTGAGATTGAGAGTGAGACAACTGTCATTTTGATAGATCTTGCCAAATTGCCTTGCAGTGGGACTCCCCTCATTCACACGCCCACCAGCAAGATAGATGAGCACCTGCTTTCTGCCAGGTTTTGGATCTTTGCCAGACCGTTCAGGAAAACAGTATCTGTGTGTTTCTTTGTATGTCTCTTGCAAATAAGACTGAGCAACTTTCTATTTGTATTTCTTTATTCTGTGAACTAAGCGCTTGTTTCCTTGGCCAGGTTTTTCTCTTGGGTGATTGGCTTTTGTCATATCACTTTCTGAGAGCAAATTAAATATTGGAAAGATTAGTCCTTTGTGATAGAAGTCGCAAATATTTCTCCAGTTTGATGTTTGCTGTAGTTCATACATATATGTGTGCATAATATTTATTTAAAGCAAAAATATGGTACCTGCTTGTATCTAAATACTCTAAAGATGCAGATACAGAGAAAGTAAAAAATGTCTTTCTCTTTCCCTTTTACTACAGCTGCTGAGGTGGGAGTCTTTTCAGATGTTTCTCTCTGTGCCTACAAAACATGCATATAATTTTGCTGGGGTTTTTTCCTTCAAATAAATGAGATAATGATATTAATATTATATAGCAGCTTGTCTTTTTAACATGACACATTATGAATAATCTCTCAAGTTAATACACACAGATCTCCCTCTTTTTTTTTTTTTTTTGAGAAAGTGCATGTGCCTGCATGTGGGCAAGCAAAGGGGGGGAGGGGCAGAAGGAGAGGGAGAAAGAGAATCTCGAGCAGGCAGAGCCAGACACAGGGCTGAATCTCAGGGCATCTCACAGCCCTGAGATTATGCCCTGAGCCGAAATCAAGAATCGGACACTTTGACTGAGCCGCCCAGGCTCCCCTTCACTCATTTTTTTTTTTTTTTTTTTAAGATTTTATTTGCTCATTTGACAGACAGATCACAAGTAGGCAGAGAGAAAGGCAGGGACGCAGGCTCCCTGCTGAGCAGAGAACCCGACACAGGGCTCGATCCCAGGACCCTGGGATGATGACCTGAGCCGAAGGGAGAGGCTTTAACCTTTAACCCACAGAGCCACCCAGGCGCCCCTACTCATTTTTTTTTTAAATATTTTATTTATTTATTTGACACACAGAGATCACAAGTAGGCAGAGAGGCAGACAGAGTGAGAGAGGAGGAAGCAGGCTCCCCATGGAGCAGAGAGCCCGACGTGGGGCTCGATCCCAGGACCCTGGGACCATGACCTGAAGCCGAAGGCAGAGGCTTTCAAGCCACTGAGCCACCCAGGTGCCCCCCTACTCATTATTTTTAATGACCTGCCAGTAGACCCATGTTTACTTAACTGGCCCCCTATTGTTGAACACTGGAGTCTTTCCCTAACTTGGATCTGAGCACTGTGGAAGTGGATGCCCTTGCACAGGGCTGGGTCCGAGGTGTGGGATAGATTACTAGTGCCCTCATAGGGCCTTACATTTTGAAAGGGGCAGTAAATAGTCTTCCCAAAAGACTTCTCCAGTTGTATTCCATCCAGTAGTGAGTCATTTCTTCATATGGTCAGCTGTTTCCTCCCTTACTTGTCAACCTTTGGGATTGTTTTTCTTGTACACTTTGAGTAGACCCTTTGGGTATCCCAGCGTGGTCAGCTCTCCTGGAGTCTCCTTTGGATTTCTGCCCCTGTGTGGGAGACCCCGCCCTTGCCTACTGTTAGGGGAATGTTAAGACACTGGGTGTCCTTGGGGTGCCTGGGTGGCTCAGTGGGTTAAAGCCTCTGCCTTCGGCTCATGGTTCCAGGGACTTGGGGTTGAGCCCCGCATCGGGCTCTCTGCTTTGCAGGGAGCCTGCTTCCTCTCTTTCTGCCTGCCTCTCTGCCTACTTTTGATCTCTGTCTGTCAAATAAATAAAGTCTTCAAAAAAAAAAAAAAAAAGACACCAGGTATCCAAGGGATGCATGCTCCCCTCAGTGAGTCCCCTCGATCTTGTGTTCTTTGCCAACCCAGAAAGCCCGCTCCAGTTCTACGTGAACTACCCAAACAGTGGGAGCGTTTCTGCATACGGTCCAGGCCTGGTGTACGGAGTGGCCAACAAAACCACCACCTTCACCATCGTCACCGAGGATGCAGGAGAAGGTACCGTGTGGTCTCTGTGGGTTTTGTGCTTCCGGCCATCCGTTTGGAGAGTCGAGTGGACACAGTTCCGGGACAGCTTTAAAAAATTAGACTGCTGAATGGTAGCATTTGTCTCATCTTTTCTCCTCCATCTCTTCTGTAGAGCTGCTCGTCTTTACCCAAGGCAGAACTTTTGAAGTCCTTTGTGTTCTGATCGAAATCAGTTTGATGCTGTGAGATGTTTTATGGGACTTGCCTGAAATTTAAGCATGTTTTTTGGTAGATGATGCTTTTGTTCTTTTTTGCACGTGTACATGTATCTAGAAGACTGCCTGAGTTACTGCCCATTCCAGATAAAGCTCCATGCCTATGGCCCTTGTCACCATGGAGACTTCGCAGTTTGTGGTCCTTTTCTGAAGATTTTCTTCTTAAGTAGTCACACCCAACATGGCTCAAAATCACAACCCCAGTATCGAGAGTCAGGTGCTGTGCCACTGAACCAGTCAGGTGCCCCTAAATATGTGGTCCTTACTGGATTTTCATGATGGCACCCAGTGCCCCACCAGCAGGAACAGCCTGTGTGTGGCTCCCCTGTATGTGTGACTGGTGTGCTGGACGCCCATGTATCCTGAAGAATAGAGAGAACTTGAAGGTCACTTGTAGTGAAGAATTCAGCTGGTAGGAGTGTCTTTCCAGTGGGCAGATTTGGCATGCCGTTTGCTTTGCTCTGACATGCCCCTTGGTGGCCCATGTGGTGTGCATCAGCCTCTTGTTCCCAGGATTGGGACCACCCTGGATGAGTTGTGATCTCTGTTGAAACAAGGGAACACACTCTCTCTAAGGGTTCGCCCTTCTTCCTTCCATCTGCAGGTGGCCTAGACTTGGCTATCGAGGGACCCTCCAAGGCTGAAATCAGCTGCATTGACAACAAAGATGGGACGTGCACAGTGACCTATCTGCCCACCCTGCCAGGGGACTACAGCATTCTGGTCAAGTACAATGACAAGCACATCCCTGGCAGCCCCTTCACAGCCAAGATCACAGGTAGGGTTACCGGGCTCATTTGGGGGATGGGGGGTGGGAGAGGCTGCCTACGGGGAGGTGTGACTGTTTGGAGAGCCCCTCTCCCCATCAGACCCGTGGCAGCAGGCTAGGCATCTAAGTGTAGGTTCTGCTTTCAGACTCCTTGGGAAGGAATTGGGGTGCAAAGTCAACTTTGGGCTGGTCCAGTTCCTCCAGTAGCTGGTAATCCAAGGGAAAGCCCACAGTACCCTTCAGACGGCCCTTGTTTGGTGCTAGTCGGGCCGCAGCATGCCGGTAGCAGGCCCTCAGGTAGAGGCATTCACATACTCTGTGATTCACGTAAATACGTGAACTCGAAGATACATCTTCAGCATCACTACTGGATAGATTTGCTTTCCATTTTATGGATGGAAAAACCGACACCGGGTGAGATAGTGACTTAGCCAGATTCATATGTGGGTATTCGGGGACTCAGACCCAGGTTATCTGATTCGAAGCCCACACTCCCAGTGTCTTTGTGCTGGCTGTGTTCATATCGTGCTGTCAGGAGGTTATAAAGGAGATAGGAAAGGTGAGGTTCTTGACCCTGAGGTGTTCAGACCTGTCTGTGGGTAGTCAGCAGTCCCATGTGGAGCATGAGGAACATGTGCCTAAGGAATGTCCAAGGCAGGCAGGTGACGTGCCTCCCGCTGGCAAAGAAGCCTTTAAAAAGTGGCCCGTGAAGCCTCGAGTCTCCTGCCAGTTCCCAGACACCATCAGCCAGCACTCGTTAGGTCTGCTCATGGTCCCAGACGGGCTTTTTCACTGAACTCTGAGTAACTCATTCTCCTTGGTCCTGTGGCTGGGGAGACCACACGTAACCCGAGCTGCATGGTGGGGGGGCTGTTTCCCAGACGACAGCAGACGCTGCTCTCAAGTGAAGCTGGGCTCTGCTGCGGACTTTCTGCTCGACATCAGCGAGACAGACCTGAGCACCCTGACGGCCAGCATTAAGGCGCCATCCGGCCGCGATGAGCCCTGTCTCCTCAAGAGGCTGCCCAACAACCACATTGGTGAGCCCAGGCTGCCTTCCTGGCAGGGGCTGGGGCTGGGGCGGGGGATGGGGGGATGGGCCTTCCCCCAGTCCTGTCCTGCAGACCCGATAGCACACGAGAGCATGAAGCTGGGTTGCATATGCTAAGAGTCCGAGTGCGTTTCTGCATTGAGCTGTTGGCCATCCTCTTGGACACTCTGGACTGCTGGAAAGTCAGGAAGGAAGTCCATTTCCATTCCTGCACATGTGTCTCCCTCCTGTTTCCTCTCTTGCATCCTGTCTCCCGACCTTACCAGCCCCAGTCTATGCTCTGGTGCAGGTATCTCCTTCATCCCCCGGGAGGTGGGCGAGCACCTGGTCAGCATCAAGAAGAACGGCAACCATGTGGCCAACAGCCCCGTGTCCATCATGGTGGTCCAGTCCGAGATCGGTGATGCACGCAGAGCCAAAGTCTATGGCCGTGGCCTGTCAGAGGGCCGGACTTTCGAGATGTCTGAATTCATCGTGGACACAAGGGACGCAGGTGTGTGGAGACGCTCCTGGGGAAAGGCTCGAGGGAACGGTCTTCCTTTTGCTCGGGCTGCTTGTCTTTTCATCCTGCCACCGCCCCCTTTCTCTCTGAGCATCCTTCAAGCTGTAGGTCTTGTACCTGCATCAGCATTTAGGGCCCACAACCCCCCAGTGAACTGGGTGTTATCTGCATTTCTAGATGAAGAAACTGAGGCTTTACAGGAGTGAACAGCCTGTCTGCTCCTGGCATTTGAATCCAGAGCAAAAACAAGTCACAGAGCTGTCATGATGGGTACTCCCACACTCACAGGCCGCTTTCCAGGACCTCCTGGGCTCATCCCAAGCAGAGGAGGTTGGCCAGCTGGCCGAGATCATGTCAGCTGAGCTGTGCTTTCATGGAAATGTGGAATCTCTTCCTGTTTCCTTTTTAAAACGGCTTGAATTGGATCAGACCTCTTCACACTATGCCATGCGGCCATATATATATCTTCATTGTCTGCCTTCTTGTGTCGTGGCCATATTGGTGGCTTTTGGACAAAGTGATAGTCCCAGGGGAGAGACCTAGAGAATTTCTGGTCTTGGTGGGCCGATGCTCCCTCTTGATTCTTCAGGTTGTTAAACCCTTGGATCTGCTCCCTTAATGGTTCCCAGGCTAGATGGAGACACCTGGGTGCAGTTTGAACATTCACATTCTCAGACCTGGAGCTGGTGATGAACACATGCTGTTCTTGGAGGCATGTGGTCAGAGCATCTTCCTACAGGTTCTGTAGGACAGGGGCTCCGTGGGATGTTAATACGTATCCTTGACAGGAGCTGTGGTCAAAGCCACGTTTAGAGGTTTTTTGCTACGGGATTTCACTTGTTCCCCTGCCTGAGGCTCTCTGATTGGGGCTGCCTGCCATTTCTATCTTTCCACCATCTGGAAATAACAGCTTGAATTTCCGTTCCTTCCGCATGCGTTGAGCTCCCCCTCCCCCGTGAGTTGTGGTGCCATCAGCCCTGGGCTACCGTGTTGCAGGTTATGGTGGCATATCCCTGGCAGTGGAAGGTCCCAGCAAAGTGGACATCCAGACAGAGGACCTGGAAGATGGCACTTGCAAGGTCTCCTACTTCCCCACTGTGCCCGGCGTTTACATTGTCTCCACCAAGTTCGCTGACGAGCACGTACCTGGTGCGTCTGGCCCCCTCTGCCCTCCCTGTGTGGTGCTTGGGTTTTCGGTCAGTGCCGTGCCCCAGCCTCCAGGCTGCTCACCAAAGCCCTCTCGGTTCTTGCAGGGAGCCCGTTCACTGTGAAGATCAGCGGGGAGGGGAGAGTCAAGGAGAGCATCACTCGGACCAGTCGGGCCCCGTCTGTGGCCACTGTCGGGAGCATCTGTGACCTGAACCTGAAAATCCCAGGTGAGCATGAGGAACTTGGGGGTCGGGGCGGGGAGCATCCCTGGGAGCCATGTCTGGGCATGGCCTCGGACGTACTAAGTGCTCTGTGGGTGACTATTTGTAAGTAAGTAAGCAGTGTATTTATTTGTATTTTTCATACTGTTTGCACAGAGTCCCATCCAAGGAAAAAACACCTGTTTACCTGTTCCCTTTTTCTTCTTCCAAATGAAATTTTTATTTATTGTGTCGCATGGTGGGGAGACGGGTAGGCTTTTCGATTTGAATTGACTATCTGTTGAGTAGAGTCATGTCAGTGAGAGAATTGGCCCTGTCCATGCCAGTAGTTGGAAGTAGTTCAGACGTGTCAGCCCAGTGGCATCCTTCTAATATTCGATGCATTTCTTCATCGCTACAGTGAGAATGGAGACTGGGTGGGTGGGCCACATCCGGCCTTTTCGTCGTGAATGGTGTAAATGGAGACTTCGATCTGTCTGAATATGGCCCAGGTTCCTTCTGTAAAGAGACATCCCTGGGGCACCTGGGTGGCTCAGTCAGTTAAGCGTCTGCCTTTGGCTCAGGTCATGATCCCAGCGTCCTGGGATCAAGTCCCACATCGGGCTCCCTGCTCAGCGGGGAGTCTTTTGCTCCCTCTCCCTCTGCCCTTTTGCCTGCTTGTGCACACTCTCTCCCTCTCTTTCCCTCAAATAAATAAAAAGTGAAGAGCCATCACAGTGAGTGCAGGTGTAAGGGTCCTGTGCCCACAAACGGGCACAGGCTATGTTGTGGCACAGATCTGTGGGGACAGAAAATGGAAACAGTCTTCAGATCACGCTCAGGTTGTGATTTGGAGAAGGGGCTGCTTCTCCTCCACCGTTCTTCCCCTCTTTCCCAACATGCCCCACATCTACTCACCCTGCCTCCCCCCACAGTCCTCAGCGGCTTCTTCCTGTGTGGCTGCACCACTGGCCACGTGAGAATGCGCTCCTTACTGCAGCATCCGTACAGAATCACTTATTAAAAATAGCTGATGCTTTGTGATCGTGAAAAGTGCAGGTGTTCCAAACCCGGGAAAGGGACGTGTCATCACATCTCCGGTCAGCCAGGAGGGTTGTGGCTCACATGTGAGGCACAGAGCTGGACCCCAATTGCCTCCAGCTTCCTGGACATGTGGGGTCACTTTTCAATCGCATCTGCGCACTTCTCACACACTGGATTGTGGTCATCTTTTGATACTCCCACATCATTTTTTTTTTTTAAAGAATTTTATCTGCTTATTTATTAGAGAGCGAGCAAGCAGGGGGAGGGAGTGGAGGGAGAGGGACAAGCAGACTCCACACTGAGCGTGGAGCCCGACACAGGGCTTGAACTCATCACCCTGAGATCATGATCTGAGCCCGAATCAAGAGGTGGACGCTTGACCAAGTGAGCCATGCAGACACCCCTCCACATCATATTTTTAGTGACCACGTGATGGCACCGAGCTGGACCTGATCAGAGCAAAGTGGTGCTCTGATCCTGGTGCACCGTCCTTTCTTTCGTAGTCTCAGCGCACACACACTCATTTCCATCCCTGGATTCTGACAGCCAGGGCTCTGTAATGTTCTCTGCTGTGTGCTCAGTCCATCAGCACATCGGATGGTTGCCCCGGGGTGGGATGGCGCGGCTGCTGTGGTTTGAATGCTCTCCCACCCTGGCAGACAGACCGCCCTCGTGATGAAGGATCCGTTCCCATCTCTCCAGTTCCCCACCAGCCCTGGGCAGTGTTTCCTTCTCACTTTGACCAATCCAATGGAAAAATACGGTGTCTGGTTTTCAGTTCCATTTCTCGGGTCCCTAGTGACATGGACTGTGTTTTTGTCTGCTTTACGTTCCTCATTCTGCAAGTTCTCTGTTTCCTGAGGAACTAGCAGGTCAGTTACTTTTTCCCTAAGGTCTTCCTAGGTCTTGGCTCCTCTTTGCTCTGATCAGGTCCTTCTCGGTGCCAGCTGACTCTGGGTGAGACTCGAGTCTCTGTCCTCAGTTAGAATGGAAGACGGCTTGTCAGTTTCCAGATGTCCTCTGGACCCAGGCCATGTGGGGCCACCCTCTCCTCAACCGCCCTTCCTTTCTCTGTCCTCAGGGCTCAAAGTCATGGCTGTTCAGCCCAGGTCGTTGTAGGGCTGGCGAGCGCAGCTTCATGTGGCTCTAGGTGATGGCATTACGTGGTCACCCAGCATGCAGTGTGCCTGTCTCTACCACGTCAGTGTGAGCACGGTCACTGGCATGGCATGAGTGCCGCAGGTGCGGCAGACACAGTCTGCGTCCCGGTGTTGGTGACCGGAGGTGTCACTCTTCTGAAAGCATGGCCTCTGGTATTTGCCTCGCTCGAAGCTTGGCTCACGCACGGTTTCCCTTTGTGGTTGGACCAACATGTGTTCACTTTTTCTCTAAATGCATTTGTCTTGTTGCCTCAAAGAAATGCCAAGCCTTCTTGAAGGTATAGGGTGACAGTGTCTGCATTTTCTCCCCTTACCTACCTATGGAAAAGAGCCCCAGTAAGCATGATGGGTGGGCACATGTCACCTTTGGCTTAGGAACATCTGATCTGTTATAATGGTTTCTGTTTACCTGCTGTCACTTATCAGCTCCAGGCCCTTGTTTGAAACTGCTGTGTGGAATTAATGCCAGTAAAAGTACTCGGTGGGGCAGACAGTGTCACTGTCCCTACGACACTCTCTGCACCAGGTGGCTGGAGGGGCCCTGCCATCTCCATGGTGGCCACGGCAACCCAGGGTTTGAGGGAGACAGGAGGGTAGGCATCCCGCCCGAGTGGGAGGAAAGCCTGAGCACCCCACATCCCACCCTGGGCTGCCCTCGCCTTGCCCTCTGCTGCTTGCCCTGCATGGCCTGCTCTGCCTTGGTCCCTCACCCTAACCCTGCTCTCTTCCTCCCCAAACTTCGCCACCTTTCAGAAATCGACAGCAGTGACATGTCAGCCCATGTCACCAGCCCCTCTGGCCGCATCACCGAGGCAGAGATCGTGTCCGTGGGGAAGAACTCGCACTGTGTCCGGTTTGTGCCCCAGGAGATGGGCGTTCACACAGTCAGCGTCAAGTACCGCGGCCAGCACGTGACCGGCAGCCCCTTCCAGTTCACCGTGGGGCCGCTGGGCGAGGGGGGCGCCCACAAGGTCCGCGCGGGAGGCCCTGGCCTGGAGAGAGGAGAAGCAGGGGTCCCAGGTGAGCTTGCGGGCAGGTTCATGACTTGAGAACAAGAGGAGCCTGGTGGTGTGAGCACCCCACGTTCTTCACGCGTATGGGATTCTGATGGTGGTACTGAGGGGCATTCTTTAAAACAAGGTTTCTGTGGCTACACATGATTGGGAATCGCCCACTTACCCAAAGCTAAACAAGTTTACTGAGAGACCCTTAGAGCCTGTAACTGTGCGTGTTAGCATCTAAGAGGGACGCTGGCTAATGAAGCTTTTGCAGACCGTCCTGCTGCGCTGACATTCGGTGGAACACACTGGAATTCCACAAAACCCTTTGTGGTGGTGGTTGCTGGTGGGAAGATCTGTAGGGGCAAAACTGAGCGTTCTCATCTTTTTCTGCCTTGGTCAGGTGTGTTCAGAGATGGCCTGATTTCCCACAAAGTTCATGTTCTCATGGGTGATGCTCCGAAAACATCGGTGATGCCCTTCCTTGGGTCTCTACCTGGCCTTAAAAGAGAGAAAAGGGAGCAGATGTAACCCAGCATCTTGGGTGTGAGCTAGAAGAGAGCGTGTCCTAGGCTTGGTCGCTAACCAGATGTTTCTTTGCTTTAGCCGAGTTCAGCATCTGGACCCGGGAAGCAGGCGCTGGTGGCTTGTCCATTGCCGTCGAAGGCCCCAGTAAGGCTGAGATTACATTCGATGACCATAAAAATGGATCGTGTGGTGTGTCTTACATTGCCCAGGAGCCTGGTATGTAATCACGAGCCAGTTGAGGACATGTCCCTTGTTGGGGGATGCCTAGGCTGTAGGGAATGGAAGCCTGGCCAGCTAGCTCGAGTCAAAGTGGAGTTTATCTGTATGGGTGGGTGGGAGCACCTTCTAGAAATCCAAAGTAGGGGTGAGAGTAAATAATACGTTAAGGTATATAGAAAACTGTAAAGTGACATGAAAATATCTGTGATCTTTATTGGTGACAGAGTCGTGCTTCTGATGTGTGCTTTGAGTGTTTCTTATTGATTTTTTTTTTAAGATTTTATTTATTTATTTGACAGAGAGAGATCACAAGAAGGCGGGGGGGGGGAGCGGGGGGATGGGGGGAGGGAAGCAGGCTCCCTGCTGAGCAGAGAGCCCAATGCATGGTTCCATCCCAGGACCCTGAGCCAAAGGCGGAGGCTTAACCCACTGAGCCACCCAGGCCCATCCTCTTATTGACCTTTCTAATAGAAAGAAAGGAAATGCTAAATTTCAGCCTGAAGTTAGTAAAAGTAAAGATGCAATTTTTTTTCCCATTCAAGTTTCCTGGGTCTCCTGAGTTCTATACGCAGGACCTTAGGGACGCCCTTGGGACCCAAGTTAGGACTCTTGGCCCTTGGGGTGCCTGGGTGTCTCAGTCAGTTCAGTGTCTGCCTTTGGCTCAGGTCATGATTCTGGGGTCCTGGGATCAGGCTCCCTGCTCGGCAAAGAGTCTCCTCCTCACTCTACCCTTCCCCCCACTCATGCACGTGCTTGCACGCACACACTCTCTCTCAAATAAATAAATAAAATCTTCAAAAAAAAAAGAAGAAAAAAAAAAAGAAGAAGAAGAAGAATATCAGCCTTTTCCCAACTAAAGGAATCCTGTTGGCTCAACTTCAGCTAGGTGACCTGCCCTCAACCAACCAACCAGCCCTGACGGTTGGGGAGGCAGAGGCTCTTGCAAGGCATTTCAGCCCTAGGAAGGAAGCCAGAGGCCACTCTGGAAACCGCCTTCCCAGATTCTCTGAAATGATGGGACTTTCCTGTCCCCACAGGTAACTACGAAGTGTCTATCAAGTTCAACGATGAGCACATCCCTGAAAGTCCTTACCTGGTGCCAGTCATCGCACCCTCGGACGATGCTCGCCGCCTCACTGTTATGAGCCTTCAGGTGAGGCGCAAGGAAACATCCATCTCATTGGCCACAGGCCGACCAGTGAAACCCTGGACTCTTGAGGCCGCTTCAATCCTCCCTTCAGTGCCAAGGGCCCCATTCCAGTGGGACCAGAGATGCTGCCAACTGTAGAGGACCCTTCTTCCCATGGCAGAGTGAAACCCCCACCACCACCACGGTTAGGACAGGAAACACTTGGGGCAACGGAAACAGAGCCACAGTCAACAAAACACCTCAACATTTGGGAACAAGTTCATTTCTTAAATATTTATTCAAAAGAAACAAAGGAGGCCTATTAATAATCGGTTAAGGGATAAGGAGGACTTTCCAATAGAACGAACACCAGGCCAACAGTCCGGGGACGTTCTGCCGGCTACTGCAGGCTTCCTCTCCGTCCAAAAAGTTAATTGCAGTTGATTTTATTATGGTGCTTTATTTACAAGGGTGCAAGTCACCACCTAAGGACTTTATCAGTATTAAATCCTTGCAAGAGCCTGGGGAATAGGTTTCTCCTGACCCCATTTTAAAGATGGAGAAACTGAGGTATAGAGAGGTTACAGCTACCAGAAACCAGCTAGCATGAGGCAGAGCGATGGTCTCTGTGGCTCCAGAACCCATGGTCTTAAACGTGGCCCCGTGAATCCCCGCCCTGGCACTGTGGCAAGTGGTTACGTAGTCCAAGCTGTGGGGGTGCCAGAAAGTGCAACTTTCGCCCTGTCTTCAATAGACTGTCAAATTCACAGTTGCATTAGAGCCTGCAGCCAGACTAAGAACTGGTAGGGATCCCTATGGGTCGTTGCTCGGGACACTGAAAAGCAGTTAGGTGTCAGAAATCAGGAGTGGCAATTTGGTTGCAGAATCACACCAGAGTCGCCAAGCCTGATTTCTGATCAGTGGGATTTCTCAGTAGCCTTCAGCTGCCCCACCCCCACCCCCATTTTTAAAAATCCTCTATCTGAGGGTGGTGGTCTCTTCGACCCTAATTCCACACATTTGGTTTACATGTGAGATTCTAACCTGACCCTGAGGAGAACTAGTGCTGCTGGTTGTTCCCGAAACATCAGGGAACCCAGACTGAACCCAAAGCAGACTCACCTCGGCGGATTGAAGAGGCCTCACCCAAGAGTCCTCAGGGTGCGAACGGGTCGCTGTGGTGTAGATGTTTTTCTTGTGTTTCATTTAAAGGCTTCTTAACAGAAGTTTCTTCTGTGGCCGACTTAACTAAAACCTGTGGAGGGAGATAAACCCAGCGTTTGTTGAGGGCAGAGAGCTGCCTTCATGCATCTCGAAGATTTCTCTCAGATCTTCTGAGGCGTTTATCTCCCTCTTGAGGATTTAGCGGCAGGCGGATTCAGGTAATGTAAATGGTTCTGTCCCCAAAAAACCTGGTTTGGAGAAATCCTCTCCAGGAGACTTTTCTGTAAGACTCCTCTCATCACCGTTAGGTCGTAAATATTTGAACAAGTGTGCAGTGGGCCGTGTGTGTCTCTTTGTCCCTTTCCGCGCCCCTCCCCCCCACCCTGGGTCACTTGGTGCTGAGTGATATGTAAATTATTTATCGGAGATTTGCCCGCAGCCTGCATGCCAACATCTGGTGCTGATTAGGAAAAGAGAGGCATGTATTGTTTTGTCTTGCTTTTAAGACTTTTTAGAAAATTGAAGTCGGCTGGCATTTCCTAGAGGAGAGGATGGTGGGATGGGGGTGATCTGGCGATCAAAGATTCCTGAATTTCGTGTGCAGTCCTCTCTCCCCAGCCTGTGACCTCCAGTGCAGCACAGTGCAGTAGAATGTTCTACAACAGCGGCAACGTCTCACATCTCCTCTGTGCAGTGTGGTAGTCACTGGCTGTTGAGCCCTTGAAATGTCGCTAGTGTAACTGAGGAATCAGATCTTCAATTTAATTTAATTTAATTTAATTGATTTAAATTTTTAAAAATATATTCTGTGGCTCGTGGCTACCAGTTAGGCAGTGCAACTTTACTGCCTTATTGCTGAGACGTGGTCCTGGGACAAGCAGCCTCAGCATTGCCTGGGAAATTACTAGAATCCTAGAATTCTAGGCTCTCTGTCCCTGCCACCCCCCCCTCCCCCTGCCCTAGGCTCTGACCTGCTGGATCAGAATCTGCATTTTAACAAGACCCCCATGTGATTCGATCGCACACTGCGGTATCATCTGAGGAGTGGCTGTCTGATTGACTTCACCACAAAACTGCTAACGAATTAAATCTTGTGGTTCAGGCAGGACTGGCCAATTTTAAACTATCTGAAGCATCTAAACCTCTAATCCCCTTCTTCTGGGAGAGGCTGTAGTTTCCAGGGCAGAGTGGGGAGGGTATAACTGAACCAGTGAAGAGTAAAAGCTAGACTTCTTTCTGCTAGGGGTGAGAGCAGCAGTGGCGGGGGGGGGGGGGGGACGGGGAGTTAAGTGCAGGCAACTTCTGAGTTCATATACATATTTAACGATAAGCTGACCTTTGGGAGCCTTTCTGTGTGTGGACCAGCCCCTGCACTGAGTGCTTGGAATACATCACTTCTTTCATCCTCATATGGCAGCTCTCTGGCATAGATTCAGTTATTGTGCCCATTCTACAGATGAGGGGACTGAGACTCAAAGGTGGAACAACTTACTTACATAGCTAGGAAATGGTAGTCACCCCAGGTCCTAGTGGGGTGTATAGTCCTCTATGAGTTTATTAAAAGTTGTCTCCATTTCTACCCTTGAGATAAAAAATAGCAATGATACAAAACTGTTCATGTTGATGAGTACAGGGTTTTGTCAGTTGCCAGGCTCCTCTTAAAAGAGGGTCCTAAAAAAAAAAAAAAAAAAAAAAAAAAAAAGAGGGTCCTTTCTGACCTGGAAGGCACTGGGTTTTCTGGCTGGCTGGTCTTGTTTGAGATACAGAAATTACAGTTCTGTTGGCAAGGATGTCTGAGTCTCCAAATCCGGTAACCCTCTCTCCCAGCCCGAACCGAGGTGCTAGACGATGCTGACATGGGTCTCTGCTGTCTTACATTTAAAGCTAGAAGTGCGGAAGAAGGCATCTGCTCTTCTGTTGTCAGATGTTGTATGGATAAATACCCTGGGCCTTTTTGCATGAGAACTGTCCCCTGGAGTCCCAGGTCGGGTCAGTGTGTGCCACCGAACGGGAACACCAAGGGCCGTAACCTCTTTAATGTATTAAATTCCCAGGAATCGGGATTAAAAGTTAACCAGCCAGCCTCCTTTGCTATAAGGTTGAATGGGGCAAAAGGCAAGATCGATGCGAAGGTGCACAGCCCCTCAGGAGCCGTGGAGGAGTGCCACGTGTCTGAACTAGAGCCAGGTGAGCGGGGGGCGGTGCCACGTGTCTGAGCTGGAGCCATGTGAGGGGGACGGGCGGGCAGACCCCAGCATCTGTGCCTCTCTAAGGCACGTTTCTGCAGGCGTGCACCCCCACGGAGGGCTCACTGGCCGCACCAAGGCCAGCCAGCCTGCAGATCCCTTCTGCTGCAGTTGCCAGGCACTGTTTACAAATGAGAGCATAAACATTTGCCGGGAACAGGAAGACACTTTAGGATACAGCCTTCCTTTTTTTTTTTTCCCCCTGTTCTTTGCTTTTCTTTTTCTTTCTTTCTTTTTTTTTTTTTAAGGATTTTATTTATTTATTTGATGGAGAGAAAGACACAGCAAAAGAGGGAACATAAGCAGGGGGAGTGGGAGAGGGAGAAGCAGGCTCCCTGCTGATCAGGGCTCCTGGACTTGATCCTAGGACCTGAGATCATGACTTGAGCTGAAAGCAGATGCTTAACCAACTGAACCACCCAGGCACCCCTTTCTTTTCTTTTTTAACAAACTGTTTTATTTTCTGTTGTTTTTCAGATTCTGTTCACATTCTATTCATTGTGGTTTTCTTCTTCTTCTTCCTTTTTTTTTTAAGATTTTATTTATTTATTTGACAGACGAGATCTGATCTTGATCAGAAGTATCAAGATCTTGAGATCTTGATCACAAGTAGGCAGAGAGGCAGGCTCCCCGCTGAGCAGAGAACCCGATGCGGGGCTTGATCCCAGGACCCCGAGATCATGACCTGAGTCGAAGGTAGAAGCTTTAACCCACTGAGCCACCCAGGCACCCCTGTGGTTTTTTTCCTTCTAGTTTAACAAAATCCTAACAGATTTTTATTATGTTGTTGACCTTATGACTCAAGTAAATACTCTTTGACCTCACTTTACTCTGAGGGAAAAGTTAATTGATGTTCATCCATAAATTTCAAAGAATCTGGGACTCCAGTGTAAGATTTTCCTGCCTGCTCCCTTGACATACAGAATTCTCTGACGTCTATCAGCTTTAATGAGCCATTTTGCCAGTGAACATTTGTTAAGTGTGAGAGACTTGGCAGGACGGTAGGAGACAGACATGATGCTTGCCCTCAGGCAGGAGCTCAGAGTGGAACGGGGACCTGGCTGGAAGCCTGCAGTCCCTGCGGAGGACCCCAGGTGGTCCATAGTGCCACAGGGAACCTGAGAATGAAATGATGAGGGAGCAGGAGAGAAAAGTAGTTTCTGCCTTGGTGAGCCCGGAAGGCTTCTCAGAGGAAGTGACATGGAATGTGGGCCCCGATAGTGAGGAATTGTCGGGCATTTGCTATGTGTCCTACGATGTGTACAGTAAGGGTAGACATCTGGAGAGGTTGGAGGAGAACAGTTAGTCTGCATCCCAGGTGGGAGGGCTTCAAGGAGAAAGAGGTGATGGATGGATAATCTTGGTGGCTGGTCATTGGACAGATTGATGCCTGCTGTGACCTAAACACTGTGAAAAACCTGGCCATTGCCCTGGGGAGGCAGTTGCTAGCTTAGAGCTTAATTCAGGAGCATTAATGCTAGTTGAAGCCATTTCTTTTCCCTTCAAGGGGCCAAGTAGAGAAACTTAGTGAGAAGTGAGCTTTTCATAAAGAAACTGTTCTCCCGGGGTGCCTGAGTGGCTCAGTCGGTTAAGCGTTCACCTTTGGCTCAGGTCATGATCCCAAGGTCCTGGGATCAAGCCCCGCATGGGGGTCCCTGCTCTGTGGGGAGCCTGCTTCTCCGTCTCCTTCTGCCCTGCCCCCCACTCATTTTCTCTTTCTCTCTAAAATAAATAAAAACATCTTTGAAAAAAAAGAAAGTATTCTCCCAAGGCAGTTGCCATGTTCTCAGAGGATGAAACCTAGAATTTTAGACTTGGATGCATTTCCCAAAGGGTTGACAAGGGACACATAAACAGGCCCATCTGGTTTTGAAATCCAAGATATCAGGTACCAGGCTTCCAAGAGAGGCCTGGTCTTATTAATGATTTAAAATTCACCATCTCGGGCTGGACTCCCGTCCTTTTTCCTCGCCTCACTTGGTCATATGCACATACTCAGCCTGACCCTGTACTCTGCTCACTCTCCTAGACAAGTATGCCGTGCGCTTCATCCCCCATGAGAACGGCATCCACACAATCGACGTCAAGTTCAATGGGAGCCACGTGGTTGGAAGCCCCTTCAAAGTGCGGGTCGGGGAGCCTGGACAAGCGGGGAACCCCGCCCTGGTGTCTGCCTACGGCGCCGGGCTTGAGGGGGGCACCACAGGTAACCCACAGCCTCCGCCTCTGATCGTTAGCTGAGCCCGCTCCAGGGGCTCAGCCAGCAGGAGCTCTTCAGGCTTCGGGAAGCCTTCCCTGACCTCTCCCCACTCACCCACACCCCCGCCATGCTGGGGAAGCTGCAATGCTCAACATTTTAGAGCTCTTGATCTCCGGGGTTGTTTTGGGACATGTGCTTTGACCCTCGGTCAGTCCAAAAGCAAGGGCTTGATGACTGTGTTATTATACCTCATTACTGTTTGCTCCACTTCGCCTGTCTTCCTTGGCCAAGTGCCAAGGGCCAGGACACCGGGGTGAGGGAAGACAAGGCCCTGTCTTAGCTTCTGAGAGTTTCTTCACCTGCAAAGGATTCAGTGTGTGTCACAGGCCTCCTGGGAGGTCTCCTGCCCTCCATTCCTTCTGCAGTCCTGGGCTCACAGAAACAACCTTGAATCGGCAGTAGGACCTGTCACGGTCTGCCTCCCCCTTTTAGTTTCTGGTCCTTGGGGAGGAGGTGACAAAAAATTCTAGAGCTTTTTGGACTCGTTATGTCTGTTTTTAGTCTTTGCCGTGGATGGGGCACGTTGTGTTACGAAGGAAGCAGCGGGGATGTATGTAAAGGAAGTTGGCTCCGTCTCCTTGCTTCTCCCTTCTTCCGTCTGTACCCGGGAGGGAACACCACCTGTGGTTCAGGGGTGGACCTTCCGACTGCCTGTGTCTGTCACCCTCACACATGGTCGCTTAGCTAGTTGGTTTGTTAAAAAGGTGGACATACAGGTTTGGCTTTTATTTTCCAGGAATAATCTTGGTGCATGTGCTATTGTACAGTGTTTTTCACTTGGCATTTTTGAGAACTTTCTGTGTCAAGACACAGATCTCTGCCCCTTGTGATGGCTGCAGTTCGGTCACTGTACGGAGAGGGCCAGCCTGGGGAGCTTGTCCACTCAGGCTTCTCTGCAGGGCCTGGCCGCAGACATGGGCGCACTGGGCACGGTTTGCACTGGGGGTTACCTTGGGCCTTGGGAAGGCAGCCTCGTCCTGGCTCAAGACCCTTGTGTGTATATGTTCTGCTCCAGTCTCCTGCTGATGTGGTGACTGGGACAGAGCAGACCCACCTTGCCTGGGCAAGGAGATGAGTGGCTGTGGCTCCTGGGGATCCAGCCCTAGGGAGCCTGTGTCCCAAGTGGCCCGAGGGGCCCTGTCCGGGTGCAGGAGTCACTGACAGACTGGCATGCGGCCCCAGGCTCCGGTTGAAGCAGTGGCCTCAGCAGAAACACCCGCAGGGGTGGTGTAAATACTTCTGGACTCCCAAGACCGTCTAGTCCAGCTCCACACTGAACTGTGGGCCAGCAGCCTGCCCTTAATAAGAGGCATGGTAACCCTTCACTGTATGCCATTCCATTTCACAGATGAAGAAAGTGAGGCTCAGAAGGGTTGAGTCTCTCCCTAAGCTTACTTAGCTGGGAGTAACAGAACCAAAAATCAGTCTGGGTCCATGACCTCAAAGCCTATACCCTTAACCTCGGAGTTCTGCTGCCTCTCTGAGTGGCTAGCTCACCCCAAATAATGACTTCGCCCCTGGCCCACTTTGGGGGGTATCCTAAACCAGGACCCCTATTGTCCCAGCTGCCTGGAATGGTCCCCATGCAGGAGTGCAGGCATTTGGTCCCTGGAAGGCCACCTGCCTTTAATGACCACGTGGGGTCCTCCCAGCATTGGAGCCACACACATCTCGGTCCAGGTTGCACAGCAGCCACTGGGGTCTCCTGCAGCTGCCAGCAGCCACCTTCCCTCCTGCTGGGTCACACCTGCTGCGTTCGGGGCCTCTCGTGCTTCCTCTTGGCTGTTTGCAGGCCTTCTCGGGAGCTTGGGTTTCAGGCTGTCCTTTGCAAGGGCTGGAAGCCACTGAGAGAAGGAGCCAGTCTTAGAGGGAGACTCCCAGCCAGGAGGGAGAGGTACAGAGCATGCCTGTTTCAAACGCTGTGTCAATATTGCTCTTGTCAAGGGGAAGGCGTCTTGTTTTTCTAGCCCTCCCGCTCGCAAGCCTTTTCCCAAATATCCATCCCAAGATAACACAGCTGCAGTGTGCATGGGATGAAAAGGTATCTGTGCTTGGCTGCTGGAGGGCCTGGCACCCTGACCTTCAGAATAAAGCAAACTTCCCTGTGTTTTTATGGGTTCGCTTGCTGTATCTTTTGGCTTGAGCTTTAAATGGGCCATTTTGCAGGTTTTGGAGCAGGGGAATGTGGAGAATTTGGGGTGGAACTGTCTGCTTGCCAGGGAGTTGAGAGGTTGGGCATGAGACCAGGGGGTTCTCGATGCTCTGGGTTGGAAGAGCAGTCTTCGTGATAAAATGCTCCAAGATCCCGGTGCATGCCAGGTAGAACAGAAGAGCCTCCGTCCCTCCCTGCCCCGTCGCCCACCTTCACGATAGAGTTGGGCTGCAGTAGACAAGCATTCGCCACACGGGAACTCAGCTGTACACACACGGGGCTGCAGGGGGGAAGACCACCATGCCCAGAGATATTTGGGGTGTCATGCTCCAGCTGGAGGCAGTAGGCAGAGGGACTCCTGCACGTGGATTTTCTTTTTCCTCACTTCTCTCAGGCAAGTGACTTAGCTTCACGCTGGCCGGGTCTGGTGTTTCAATCCCAGTCCTGCCATTCCCCAGTGGTGGGACTTGGCGCCAAGGATTTGACCTCACCTGGCCTCCGCTTCCTTCCTGTAAAATGGGAAGAATAAGGGAGCCCACCCGACAGGTTGTTCCACGTAGCCCTTGCCCCGTCATTCCTTACTTCTCTTTTCCCACCTCGTGTCTCCTGTCTCTCCAGGCCCTCACAGCCAGGATTCACAGATCTTGATCTTTCTCTTTCTCGAGAAGGCAGCAACTTGTTAAAATGGGTTGGGCTTCTTGCCACTACAGCCGGGTCTTTTCATGTTCACTTTAAAAATATCTTTCCTTATCGTCGCCTTGCAGATACTTCCTGGAAATGCCGTCCCTTGTCGTGCGCCACCGTGCCCCCCCCTTGCCCACACAGCCTCGCTCTTGGCTGCAGGGTTTAGAGACAAGGTTGAGATAATCGGGGGGGCCCTGGGACAGGAGGAGCCTCAGGAGCTTCCAGAAGCAGCTGGGTTGTGTTTAGGGGTTGCATGATAGCAGCGCCTTTGTTTTATTGATAGCCAGAACAATAATTCTTTCTCTGGCCTGGGAGCTATAATTAAACCCAAATAGTTCCCAGCTGGGGCTGCATCCAGGCTCTGGGGAAAAGCGCTGCCCTGCACAAGGATGCTGTGCCGGGGTTGGCCTGTAGAGGGCACTGTCGAGGGCGGCCCTCACTGACCACCTCATGCCTCTCGGGTTGGGAAATGGTCCTGAAGGAGTAGAGGCCTCTGCAGGGCCCCCGGGCTCACGCAGGGATGCAGCATGGGCATTGATCAGCCCAGCTTTTCTTTGTCACAAGGCAGGATGTCTGTGCAGAAGGCCCCTGTGGGCCAGGCAAAAGGCTCTGGAGCTACATGGAATTGTTCATACCCCAGTTCTACCAGTTTCCTAGTTTGTATCACTGCCCGGCAAGTGCCCGAGCCTCCCTGAGCCTCTGTCGATTGTTAAACAGGAGTCAGTGGGTACATAACAGGATGCTTACTGTGGGATCTGGAACCCGAGCAGTGGGAGCTTGGGTCAGTTAGCAGGAGCCACTGTTTTGGCCTTATTCTTGTTGCTGTGCTCATGGCAAAGTGGAGGGCTGGCAGATTCCAATAGCCTCCCCAGACTGTAGCATGGTGACTGAGGCAGGGAGCCTGTGGGAGGAGAAGAAGATGCTGGGTCTGCTCAGCGTCTCCAAGTCCACTCAGAGGAAAAAGGAAAGGTCAGAGGGGCCCACGCATCCTCCACCCCCCTGGAGGCAGGGCTGAGCTCCCGGCAGCTGAAACAGCGTTTCAGGCTGACAGCGAAGACTCCGGCTTCTTATCCTCAGCCACCACGCCTGCCCAAAGGCAAGAACAGGGTGTCCTGGCGGTTGGGGCTGGTGGGCGAAAGGTCAGCCACACTCTTGCCTCCTGCTAGGAAAGGGAGTTACTGCCCTCAGGAGCTCAGAGCTAGTACTGACACCGTGCCTCTGTGGGGAAACCTCTGTGTGTCCCCCCCACCCCCGCCACTGCTTCACTGCCCCTAGGAAAGCTCCCCAAACCACATCCCTCCCATCCCTCCAAACCAGTACACATTCCCTCTTCGTTTCTCCCAGGTATCCAGTCTGAATTTTTCATCAACACCACCCGAGCAGGGCCGGGGACGTTATCTGTCACCATTGAAGGCCCATCCAAAGTTAAAATGGATTGCCAGGAAACCCCAGAAGGCTACAAAGTCATGTACACACCCATGGCTCCTGGAAACTACCTGATTGGCGTCAAATATGGCGGACCCAACCACATTGTGGGCAGTCCATTCAAGGCCAAGGTGACAGGTAACCAAACGGCTTTGAAGTTACTCTTTTTCCTATGGAGCGTGTTCTGTCAGATTATCAGCAGAGTTACTTGATAATAGAAACTGTGGGTAATTTTAGATATGTTGAATCTACTTTGAATCTTGAATATAAAGAAATTGTAGGACATTGCCAGGAGAGTAAACATCTTTAGAAGCCCATGAAAATGTGCTGACGTCATCGCCCTATAAAGTAATGAGTGTCGGGATTGAAAAATCGTGTTTTTTTTTAACAGAACAGAAAAAAAAATCACATATTTGTTAAGATCGGGACCTGAACAATCTCTTGTTTCTAACCTTTTACTTTTAAAATAATCAAAAGGTTTTATTAAATTTATAAAAATGCACGTCCTTCAGAGCACTAGGAAAAATACCAGTCAATAGCATCTCACAACCCACCGCCCCCGGCAGTCATCATAAATATTGTAGTAAATCCCTTCCACGTGTCTCTGCTCAGTTCACTGTTGTATGGGTAGTGTATATAGCTTCATTGCAGAAAAATTTATTAAAGAGTCAGATAGAAAAATCATTCACATGCAGAGAGAACCATTTTTGTTGTTTTATGTTCTCCCCAACATCTGACACTGTTTATACATAAGGGTATTTTATTTCCATGGAAAGAGGTAGATTCTGCAGGGTGCCACAGAGTTATGTGGGAGGGATTTCCAGGCTTTGTCATTCGTCATTGCCCACTGTGTTGGGCAGGACCCAGGGGTTTGGAAGACATTATGGGTGTGAGATGGGGAGATGATAACTTTAAATCAGGTATTGGGGATACGAGGTGGGGATGTGGTAGCTTTGGGATCCAGCCGTTGAGGTGCGGGACTTTCCTGGAGCTTCTGCCCCGGGGCATTCGCCTCTTTTAGCTGAGAGGGCCTACTGCCTCTGGCCATTCACTCCTACCTCCCCTCCCTTCCATCTTCTAGGCCAGCGTCTGGTCAGCCCTGGCTCAGCCAATGAGACCTCGTCCATTCTGGTGGAGTCTGTGACCAGGTCATCGACAGAGACCTGCTATAGTGCCATCCCCAAGGCATCCTCAGATGCCAGCAAGGTGACCTCCAAGGGGGCAGGGCTCTCAAAGGCCTTTGTGGGGCAGAAGAGCTCCTTCTTGGTGGACTGCAGCAAAGCTGGTAGGTAGCCTGGTCCTGCTTGAGGGTCAGGGTGGAGGCAGGCTGAGCACCCTCTGTGCCCACTGGCCCATGCAACCTAGACATTTGCAAGTAACCTTGTTCATGACCCCTTCTCCTATACTTAATATTTTCTAATGATTTTTCTCTTTTGATTCTTGATTCTTTCAAATGCCCTCAAGGTAGACAGGAAAGGTGACATTATCCCCATTACAGATGGGCAAACTGAATCGGTAACCTGGCTCCTTTCTCTGCCAATAATTGCTTTAATTGCAGTTTGAACTTGAGTATTTATTTGGGTGTCAGTGGTTAATTGCCTGGGTTCGGGGATCTGGGACATCTGTGCTGGAAACCTGGCTCCAGTTTCTTCCCCCGCCCCCTTCCCTCCTCCCTCCTTCCTCCCTCCCTCCCTTCCTTCCTTGCCTCCTTCCTTCCTGCCCCAAACTTAGCCATGTGATCTCGGGAAAGGTACTAAATCTCTTTCTAAAAGTCAGTTTCTTGTTGTCTAAAATGGGAATCTTTATAAAGTCACCTTCCTTAAGTTTCTGATGAGAATAAATGAGATCAGAGTAGCAGTCACTTATATAACTCTTGCTACAAGCTAAGGGCTTCACATATAACTTCTATAAACCTCACAGCAAGCCCATAGGGGAGGTGCTAGGATCATGTCCTTTTTACAGATGGGCAAGCTGAGGCAGAGAGAGGTAAAGTTCCTCATCCAAGGTCACCCAGCTAGGAGGTGGCAGGCAGGGATTTGAACCCATGCCTTTGGGCTCTGAGTCTGCTTGTAATTGCCATGTTGTCCTGCCTCTCGAAGTTCCCAGTGTCAGAATCTCAGCAGACAATAGTTGGTATATTTCCTTTGGCTCCCATTTCCCCTCCCCTTCCTCTGCCTTCCATGATGCATCCTGATAGAATAACCACCTTTCTTTGCGTCCTAGGTTCCAACATGCTGCTGATCGGTGTCCATGGGCCAACCACCCCCTGCGAAGAGGTCTCCATGAAGCACGTGGGCAGCCAACAATACAACGTCACATACGTTGTCAAAGAGAAGGGAGATTACGTTCTAGCCGTGAAGTGGGGAGAGGAACACATCCCTGGCAGTCCATTCCACGTCACGGTGCCTTAAAACGGTTCTTGTCAAATGCTGGGAGGAGTTCTGGTGGTTGCTTTTGTTGCTTGTTTGTAACTTGTTTTATACAAAGTTTTCCTCCAGCTTGTTTATGGGTCTGAAACCCCACCCCAAAAGCATTGCCGTTCTAAAGTGCCTTGAGAAATAAGTCCTAGACTTGACTCTTTAGGAGCACATTGGGGACTGTTAAGAAATACAGACTCATGCAATGGGCTGAGAGGATTTCCATGCTCATTCAGTTCAGATCCAGATCTGACCTCTTGCTGGCACCCATCACCCCCTGCAGACAGACCCAGGTCACTCTCCAAACTGACATTCCTAAAGAATGAAACTGGCTAGCCCGTTTATGCAACAAGACTGGCAGGGAGGGACAGGGCAAAGAGGCCACCTACTTTTAGGCTGTCACTTAGAAAACAAGATGACTTAAAAAACCAGCTTCATCTCTCCAGCACCCTATCACATAGAAGGCTCTTGTTTCGACATGACTCATCTCCATACTCCCACCTGCCCTGTGGCCTTTTTACACGTCTCAAGAGGGCAGTGGTACGTGGCGGCAGACTGCCCTCACTGCCTCCTAGTGCCTCTCCCCTCGTTCTGCCGAGTCTTCCCCTGCAAAGTTGTAGCATGTGCCCCATCTGGGCAGCCACGTTTTGCTTTTGTCTTTAAAGGCCCTTGAAGTCTTTGGGTCCGAGGAAATTCTGCTGTGGCAAGCAGCTCCCTCCTGCCAAAGATCCCTTTTTTTAAACCAGCTCGAGGCTTTGTTCTTAACACACACTCCAGCTGTTGTCAGTCTGATGAGTCTTGCCAACACGCTCGAAGGGACTGCAGGTGGGTCACTGTGTCAGAGCCTTCGTCTGCAGAGGCCTGTCACAGGACAGAACATTACACACTCACCTCCGATCAGCTGTGGGATCACTTCTGAAAAAGAATGATAGATAAGGAAGAATGGAACTCCTGCTGATCTTTGGCCTCAAAATCAGGGCATGGCAGAGGGGGTGGGGAAGGACAGCGGCAACTCCTAGGTGGTCTTCTGTTGTTGGGCAGAAATAGTGAAAGCTGTGCAGCTGACGGTGGCCCTGTGTTCATTTGGCCCCGAACGTGTCCTCTGAGGTTGTTTGAAAAGCAGCGTGCAGGTGCATAATTCCAGAAATGGGGCATAAGGCGTTTTGCACCCCTTTCTGCAGACCTGAGCTGGCTTTGGAATAAAGTTAAAGCCTTCGGGGACTCTGCCCGATTTTAGGGCCCAGGAGTATGGTATGGCCTGGGCCGGCAGACCTTTTTGATTTTGCTGCTCCATCCTGAGGAAGTGGCTGCCCGGTCCCAAGTGCCTCTGTGGGTGGGACAGGGAGCGAGGCAGGGGACTGTCACTGAGACGCAGCAGCTGAGAGCAGGTGTTGGCAATAGCCCACCTCTTAGAAACTGGGGCAGCCTGAAGCCCCATGTGAAAGGGCCACAGATTTTGTAAACTGGGACGTGGAAGTGAAACTGGAATCAGATGCCGACTGTAAATTGTATCTTATAACTTATTAAATGTTTGCTCCATCAAGCTCCCTTGGTGTTCTTGGACGGTGTTGTTTCTGAATAAACGGTTCGAGTCTCTGACCAGCTCTCCCTGCCACAGATGAGCAGCTTGTTCTGACGTGAGCCACGATGGTCCTTCGTGAGCGCCGCTGGGAGGGAAGTGTCAGGAGAGGCCCAGCAGCCAGACAGGTGGCGGTGAGGGCCCTGGGGAAGGGGCGCTGGCCAGGACACCAACACGGTGTCTAGGACAGAAAGCCTTTTTCCCCAATGATGGGAGAAAGGGTCATTTTAGGGGTTTACTCACAAGAAGCAATGTCACCTGTCGTCCCAACTGCCCTTGGGCCACAGGGTTCGTGGCGGTGGGGGGGGGGGGGGTAATTCGTCTTTCTCTCCCTGCCCCTTCCTTCTGCTAGGAAGAGCTTGTGCCTGATGTATTCTTAGCATACCTCCCCCCACCCCTCCTGCCCACCCTCATGGCACCCCCGTGACCCCACTTCGCCATACTGACACCAGGTCAGGTGCTGAATGGACATGTCACTTTGGGGCAGCCCCCAGACCCTGGCCTTTTTGTCCCCAGAGTGGAGGCTCTTCCTCCCTGGTTATCCCTCTGTGGGAGCAGGAAGGGCACCAGGATTCCCCAGATGAGCTCCAGGAAGTCCTCGCTGGGCCCCTGGCCCTCCACTGGAGTGAGGGCTAGGGGGTAAGGCAGGGAAGGAAGACTGGATCCTTCTGTGTGTTTCTTCCTAGCACCTCCTTATTGATCAGGATGGAGGCTTGTTTACCGCTGGGAGTGGGAGGAAAGTGTGAATAAAGAAGGTTTCCCTCCTTTCCCCTCCCCGTGGAGGAAGCCCCTATAGCTATGGGCCCGTGCCAGCTGTGACTGTTTGTTCCAGGACTCCCCAAGGGGGTTGTAGCTTGGGGGGCTGTCCAGGCTCTGTGTGGTGATGCTGACCTTGCTGGTTTCAATCCCAGGAGGTCTGGCTGGTTTCTTTTGGGGAGGCAGCATGTTTGTGTTCACAGCTGGACTTGGGCATCAGGTATTGTTTGAGCGTGGGCTTGGCTGTTTAGTGGCACTATGGCCTTGGGGAGGTGGCTTCCCCTCTGAGACCAGGCCTCCCTCGGGATCGTTGTGAGACTCGTAGGAAATCTCACTGGGAGCTGTGAGTCTTGGCTCCTGCTGTCTGTGACCAGCCCCTGCCGGAGGTATCGTTCCTTGTATAAGGCCACACCTGGGGCTGCCCTAGCTGGCCCCTGCCTGAAACATCACCCACGACCCAGGGGAATCTGTGCACCTCCCAGTTGGTCAGTGGCTAGAACCACGGGGCACCTCCTCTCTGCACCTGAACTTGCTGCCATGGGAATGGACTGTTTTTTGTGCAAACGCCTCCATGATTTTGAAACTCGACCTTGAACCGGTATCAGTCCCTTTCTGACTTCCACCATTTGAATTGTCCCCCTTTCTACCAGGGGCTGGCTGGGCCATCACTTTTGAGGGGCCAACACGGGTGAAAGCAAGAGAGCACTGGCAGCTGACCAAACCAGAGAGGCCCAGTTCCCTTCCAAGCCATGGTGCGCGCCTCTCCCTCGTCTGTCTGCCCTCTGCAGCCCCGGGAAGCCCTCCTCAGCAGGGCCGCCCAGAAGGAAACGCTGATTAACGTTTCTGTTTCCAATGCACTTAGAGGCCTGTGGGCCCTTGACCACACGGCAGGTCTTCAGACTTCAAAGGGGCCTCGAACCCACATCTTGATGAGTTTGATGTAAAATGAGGAAGACACTAGGGATTTAATTTCCCCTAAAAATGGCACCGCCTTAAAAATGAGCAGAATAAACAAATGGCAAAGTGAGTGTTTGGTCCTTGTCACTACCACCCCCAAGTTTGTATTTTAAAATGGGGAAGAAGCTCATTAATTTAAGTGCTCTTTGGGCTTAACACTCCGTCTGATGGAAGCCAGGTCTAGGAAAGAAATGGAATCTTTTCAAATCCCCATTAACTGGAAGGGGGAAGGGGTTTTGTAATCAGGGTATTCCGCTAATGAAAACTCTCTCCCAGAAACACGTCTTGTTTAGCTCATTTTTTTTTTCCCCTCCTAACAATGGCAAATCATAACTCAAAGAGGGAGTAAAAATGTCAGAGGCCTCAAAGCAACCCTGAATTCGAATTTTTCCCCTCCGGCTTTGTCCTAAGGATGCTGACCAAACACTTGGCGAAACAAAGGGATCCTTTTTGCTTTGTAACAAGGCTTTTGTCTGGGTCCCTGAGCCCACAGGGGACCAACTCTTATGCAAGGAATTTAGGATGGCCCACCCCACACCCCTTCTCTCTCCCTCAAGAGTTCTCCAAAGCAGGCAGGCAGGAGGTGGGGAATTTATCCTGACTTATGGCCTGCATCCAAGGGTGTTTCAGATTTGCTTATCTCCCCAGGACAAAGCTCAAGGATGAAAGAATATTCGAGCCTGTATTGCCAACATTATTCCCTCTGCCATAACCACCGCCTTCCCAAGGTATCAGGATGCCTCTCCCAGGGCAAAGATAATACTGAACCCTGGTGGGGGAAAGGGGATTTCTGAGAAAGAGGAAATCTCAGCAGAGGTGCCACGCCCCGGAAATGCCAGGCTCGGGCCCAGCTCCAAGCAGCTGGCACCTGTACCAGCAGTGTTGCTGGGTGTATGAGAAATGCCCGGAAAGCAGCTAGCTGCAGGTTCAAGTCTAGGTTCAGTCCCAGCCCTGCGGCTTACCGACTTGGACTCCGGCTGGCCCTTCATCTCCCCAAACGTCTCAGACTTCTTCAGAGCACTCATTTTACACCAGTCTAGACAGCCTGACACTTTCTTGTCTTGCAGACTGGGATTCCCAGTCTGGAACATTCTTCCTCCACTCTTTAGCTGACTCCTGTTCATAGTTCAGGTTTCAAAGGGCACCCCCTCCAGGAAACCTTCTCTGTGTCTCAGTGCCCTCATCCATAAAATGGGAAAGTGGGAAACTTCCATTCTAAGATTAACCTCTAGAAAGGTCTCCCAACACATTCATCTTCCAACTGGCTGCCCAAATCCTTCCCCACGCAGAGCTGCTAGAATAAGGACTGCCTACGTGTTGGGGAGACTCAGTTCCCCAAGGCAAAGTAGAAAGGGTACCTCCATGAGGGGAAGGGAACCTGAGGGGTGTCTATTAAGCATGGTGGTTCAAAGCATGGGCCAGAGGGTTCAAATCCTGCCCTGCCATGAACTCCAGCAGATCATTTACCCTCAGACTCTCATAGCCTCTGTTTTCTCTCCAATGAAATGGGGTACTAGAACCTACCCTATGTGGTGTTCTGAGGGTAAACTGACAAAATGAATGTAAAGAACATATCACAGTGTCTAGTACACGATAAGCCTTCATAGAATTACTACTGGTGAAAGGTGATGAAGAGGATTCTTCTATAGGGAGAGTTTAAATCTGGGGTGGGGGTGGGGGCTACTTTAAGGACACACATAACCACAAACAGGAGAGGCACTTGGCCTGGAGACAGAGCCCAGTACTGGAAACTGGGTTGGGAGTCATCAGTGCGAATGGGTGGGGTGGCAAATGGCAGTACTAGGAGCAGGGTGGGTCCTTGGAGGCCTGGGGGAGTGGCCAGTAAGGTGGGAAGGAAGGTGAGTCAGGAGCACTGGGGAGAGACCCAGCTTACCTTCCAGCCTCCCCTGGTTTCCGCTTTAGTGACCCCTTCCCTAAGCAGAAGCCTAGGCCAGAGGCAGGCCTGTGGCTGCTCCCACACCTTCCCAGGGGTTGCAGGATGGGTTTGAAGTGAATAAATCTGGAGTAAACCAAGTGTAATAACTCACACTAATGCTAGAGTCTTATGATTACCCTTTTTTTTTTAACAAGGGCATTTCCCAGGCTCAGAGAGGTTAAGTGACTTGTACAATGTCACACAGTAATGGTCAAGGCTGTGTTAAAAGCCAGAAAGCCTGGGGCACCTGGGTGGCTCAGTTGTTAAGTGTCTGCCTTTGGCTCAGGTCATGATCCAAGGGTCCTGGGATCAAGCCCTGCATCAGGCTGTCTGCTCAGGAGGGAGCCTGCTTCCCTCCTGCCTCTTGCCTGCCTCTCTGCCTACTTGTGATCTCTGTTAAATAAATAATTAAAAATCATTAAAAAAAAAAAAGCCAGAAAGCCTGAATTTAGGGAGGCCATGAAGCTGTGCCCTGACAGAAGGGCCTCCCCCAGGTGGGTACTCGGAATCCAAAGGCGACTCTCCTTGTGAGCCAATCTCTGTTCCTGAGCCCGTTGGAAGTCAGTACTTTTGGGGCGCCTTTCTACACCCTTCCACCCCACTTCCCCTCTTGGGGGAGTGCCTGTCCAGCCCTCAGTGTCACACCCGACTATTGACAGGACTGCTGCTCCGACTGTCGTTCCCGTGATGACCGCCAGGGGTCGCCTTGGGCGCGCCAACTGTGGCACGGAAGAAAGCCCTGCGGTCCAGAAGGCACTGGGTCTTCCAAACCAGGAGGGAGCACACCCACCTCTGCGCTGCCTGGGGCTGGGGTGGTCTGGGTCAGGGAGGCTTTCTTGAGTTCCGGGGGTCAGACCCCGCCCCACAAGCATCTGACACTAGGGTCCTGCCACCCCCAGCCCCCAAAGCTCTTCCGACTTTCCTCCATCTGTCCCTGAGGCAACAGAACGGACATGAAGTCTGCTGATTCATCCTTTCCTCGAGTACGTTTTCTGAGCACCAACTGTATGCCAGACAATCCCCCCGGACATACTGGAGATGTGGAGTTGAGGAGGACAGGTCCCAGAATGCAACCTCCGTGAGGGAGGGACAGTTTGTCAGCATTGTTCACTTGCCGCTCCTGGCACACACATCCCCTCAGTACCCAAAGTGTGTTTGGTGCTTACAGCCTGCTAGGAGAGCCTGGATTAAAAAGGTGATTGCAAATTAATTGATGACTGTTGTGAGTGCTCCAGATGAGCTTCTACTATGCCTGGACTGTTTTACTTACCATGCTGGCTCTTAATCTTCCCAGTTGTCCCAAACTTCATAACTCTCGTTTTACAGCTGGGAAGGCTGAAGCACAGAGGTCAGTCTAGACAGCCTTATGCTTTCTTACCTTGGGAGTCCCAGTCTACAACATTCTTCCACTACTCTTTGCCTGACTTATTCACGGTTGCAGTTCAGGGCTCACTCAAAGGGCATCTCCTCCAGGAAGCCTCCCCTGATCATCTCTCCAGTTCCCTGCTCCACCTGATTATGAGTCTGTCTCCCCTCCTGGACTGTGAAACCCTGAAGGCAGGAAGCATGTAAACTCTCTTCCTCCTCATCTACCTTTAGCACCTGGCTCAGTGTCTGGCAACAGGGTCAAGAACGAATGAATGTTTGTTGAATGAATAAAGGAGAGCACATTAAGCAGATAGTGGAAAGGTGAATGGCTCCAGGACGTTATGGATAACCTCCTTCTCACTGGTACTCAGGAGGCCCACCCCTGCAGGGCCCTGATGGGAGAGGCAGAGGATGTGAGGGTCCTGGAAGTTGATGTTACGGTGCTGCTGGGTGACTGGTGGGTCCTCCTCTGCCTACCCCCACCTCCACCACCCACCGTGTCTCCCAGATGATAGTCACATTCAATGGGAGAGTTCTGTATCTGTGACGCGGGGCAGGGTGTGAGGGGGGGGTTGATGTCCATCCCAGTGGAACCAAATGAACATTGCTGAGCCCCCGTCTCCCCATCTGGAAAAGGAATGGGAGAGAGCCTGTTAGTGAGTCACCGTGAAGATTCCACTGAGTGGGATCACTCAGTAAAGCCTGCAGCCCAGGGCCTAGCACAGAGTAGCCCGGGTGTGCCCTGGGCTGGCACATAGTTCCTGCACGCCTCCCTTTCCTCACCTGGAAAGGAGGCTAACGAGAGCCCCAGCAACGGAGGAGGGTGGTTTCAGGCGGAGGGAAGCTCAGCACAGCAGGTGGCACCGAGCAGGGCCTTGTGAAACAGCGGCTGACGTTTATGGAAGGACTCCATCCATGTGGGGCACGGTTCCAAGTTCTTCTACCCTGGCCTAATGTCATTCTCGCGAGTCCAGAAGTAATTCCCGCTGACATTCTGATGTTTCAGTGATGCCAGGTGAGCTCTCATGTGTCAGAGTCGTGTCTGAGGAGTTGGGTCCAGAGTTTCCATGGCAACCCCCCAGCCATGTATCCAGAGCATCCTGAGAGTGGACACTGGGCCTCCCTTGGGACCTCCCTGGGTGCCTGGTGCACAGTAGGTGCGTGTCAGGGTTTACTGAATGGACTAGAGGCTCGGGCCCCCTTTGAGCCTCCCTAGGACCCTCTGGGTTTGGGGGGGAAAGGCTTGGGCCCCAAGTCCCTCTGGCGCAGAATACAGCCTCCTGCCAGGCACCCTGGGTGGGTTGCAGCCAGCCGTTGCTCCCATTTCCAGCTTGGTCTGTCCTGCTGCGTGCGAGTGGCCCCCTGAGCAGCCCAGCCCCTCCTCTCCAGCGGGGCCTTGGCAACCCAGCCCTCATTGGCTGCACGTATCCTTGGAGACGGTCCCGGCAGAGCAAAACAGGCCACAGGGCTCCAGGCAGAATGGTTTCTCCCTCCGCACCCTGTCCCCTCCCACTGCCATGAGGGATCTCTGCACCACCCAGAGCCAAGCCTGCTGGCAAGAGCGCATCCGGAAGGAGACCACAGCCCGGGTCACCTGGAAGATCAACTACGGACACAAGTACCTGAAGGAGGGGCCCGTGCCCAGGAAGCGGCTCCAGCGGGCCCCCCTCAGGTTAGCCTTGGGATCAGGGCCCTTGCCTGCCACTTGCGCCCCTGAGAGCAAGAAAATACGGGATGGATGGCCAGAGTCCAAGGGGGTCCGGGATCAACTGTCCAGGGGAATGGGCGTCCAGGGCCCCCCACCCAAGGGAGACAAGGCCTGGGAGGCCCAAACAGCCCCTCGGGGGCCAGCAATCCAGACCAGGCCAGGGGGCTTAGAAATGAGGCAGGTCCCCGCCAGCACCTTGCAGCTGCTCTTCCAAGGCATCTCCCACAATGGCCAAGGCCGGGCCTCGTACCTCCGTGAGCGGCATCGGCAGAAGCCAGAGGAGAAGTTTCTGTACCCGGTCTTGTCATCCTGGGAGTACGGCTGGCACATGGGTAAGGGCTGCCACCATCTTGCCACTCCTGGCCCTCCCCTCCCCCACCCCAGCCCTGTCCTTAATCACCCCATAGGCAACAGCCTACCCTCTGGCTCACCCTTCTCAGAGCAGGCCACACACCTTCACACCTTCCGGGCCTTCGCACATTATCTTTGCTCCACCTGGAATGTACCTCCTGCCTCTTCCTCTGCTTGCTAACTTTCACATGTCACCTCCTCTGGGAAGCCCTCTGAAAGTCCTCCAGGTAGATTTGAGTCCACCCTAGTGCTTATCCAGCTTTCTGTGTCTACAAAAGCCCTGGGCCCCCTGTGTCACCATTCCTCAAGTATCCATCTGGTCTAACGAGCCCTTTGGGTTCCAGAAATTCTTAGTTAATTTTATTAAGGCCCTCCCAGCCCCCAGCTGGGGATGGTACTCCATGACCATGGAATGAATGAACAAATGAATGAAGGTAGATTAGGGAATGAGGCCTTGGTTTGGAATCAGGAAGTGCAAGTTCAAATCCTGGCTCCTCCACTTGGGAGTTGTGTTGAGCTCAAGCAAGAACCTTACCATCACTGGGCCTCAGTTTCCACATCTGAAAAATGGGACTATACAAGTACCTGTCTTCCTGTGTCAGAGTTTTGGGGAAATCAAATGGGAAAGCACCTGAACAGAAATTTTCCTCACAAAACCTCATGCGGTGGAGAGGACATTAATTCATTCGACATGGGATGCTTTCCTTCGGGAACGCCCAGTGAGGGAGATCTGGAGTCGCTAAATCCCAGCTCTGCCCCAACATGAGTTAACAAATGAACAACCATGGAAGAGGGACTCAGTTTGAAATTAGGGGGCCTGGGTTTGGATTCTGTTCTGTTGATTTATTCACTCACTCAACAAAGATTTAGTGAGCACTTGATTCATGTCAGGACCTTTGTGTCCCTGGGGATATGGCAGAGATTGTGAGTGTTAAGCCTGTAGAAGGAGATCTGTTGGGAAAAGCAGAGGAAGACACAGAGGCTCCTTGGTGGACAGGTGGTCAGGGAAAGCCTGCTGGGAGGGGACGCTGGACCAGAAGCCTGAGGTGTTTCTGCTCCATCCGATTCTTCTGAGGAGGGCCTCAGTTCCTGCACTACACTACACCCCCCTCCTTGCTCCCCCTCTCCTCCAGCCTACGGGTCTATGCCCCTGCCCGTGAAGCCACTGCCGGGCAAGGGCCGCCAGACTGAGCAAACTAAACTACAGGATGCCCAGTTACATTTGAGCTTCAGATAAACAATATTTTTTTAGTCTAAGTATGTCCCAGATATGGCACGGAACATACTTAGACTGACAAATTGCTGTTTATCTGAAATTCAGCCATAACTGGGCACCCTCTACCTAATCCAGCAATCTGAGTACTGGAGCCGGGGGGAGCTGCTCCTGGGTGCCTCCTGTGTCCTAGGGCAGTCCTAGGTTCAGGGCCAAGACTGAAGACTGTTTCCCTCCATGGTGGTTCTGCTTAAGCTCCCAGTTGCTCCTGAATTCTCCTGAACATTCTGTAAGCTTCTGGCCTCATGCCTCCTAACCTGACCAGTTCAGGGACTAAATGAGGAACAGATGAGAGAACTTCTGTGGACCATCTCTCCCCATCCCCCGACCTGGTTACAGACAGGAGCTGCATCATCCCGGGTGTGTGTGGGGGGGGGGGGAATGGGGTGCACTGCAAACAGCCATGGGAAAGTGGGGTCACAGGCATTGTCTGGGCCCCAGCTGGATTGTCCCCAAATGCCTTTGACACACAGAAAGTACCAGTCTAGTGCTTGGCCCATAGTAAGTGCTCAACAGATGGTAACTGGTATTATTATTATTATTATTATTATTATTATTATTATTATTAATTCAACAGACAGGACTTACTGCCTGTGGGCATCTGGGAGCTGGTTCAGCCTTGGCCAGGACCCTGGAGACTCTCACTATGAAGCTCTGGGATGGAGGGGCTCTCACTAGACAAAAGGGAGAAATGTGATGAGGTTACTAACCCCTGTAGGTATGGGGTAGGGATGGGAACAAAAGAGTCAACTGTAGGAATGACTTGAGTGCCTGCCACCCATTGGGGCAGATTGTGAGCCAAAAGCCAATGCAGGGCCTTGAGGTCTCCATGCTAAGTACGCCAGGTGTACCGTGTAGTTACTGGATGCTAAGAAGGAACAGGGGAGTCAGGAAGGGATCAAGGGGCACAGGGGCAACCACTGCCCCCAACTGTTCACGATTAAGTACTTCACGATTTTAACCAGAACAATTGTAGCCGGTGTCCCTGCTGATCCTTTGCCCTCCCGGCTGGGCCAGGGCTGGAGGGAGAAACGTGGCCCCACCTCAACCAGGCCCTTGCTGTGTTCCAGGGGACATCATGAAGGACACCAGGGCTCCAACATATGCCAGGTGCCAGCCCATCTCAAAGACCTTTTACATCAAGAGTAGCATCTTCCATTTTCCACGGCGAACAGACCAGCTAAGCTGAGCTCATGGGGGGCTCAGAGGCTGCTCCTGCCTTCTCCTGCAGTCTGTCTGAACCCCGCTGCGCAGAGACGCTGCCGCTCCACCCACCTTCCCTCCGTTCATCCAGCCCGGCCTCCTCTGCGGAGCATGAGGGGACATGAGTGCTTTTCTCTACCTCTGGGATGCAGGGTGGCCCACCTGCAGCCTCTTGGATGTCCTCAGGGACCTCAGCTCCTTGCACAGCCCTGCCCCCACCGTCACCAGCAAAGTGTGGGGTGCTCGCTGCCCTCCCAGTGTCCCAGCAGCAGAGCAGGGGGGCAGGGGAGGGGCTTGCTAAGTGGAGGAGAGGAGTATCTCCCTGTCTTGACTCTATATTTTAGTGAAGGGACCCACAGCCAAATCGCTTGGTCCCAGTGTGTCCCCCAGTTCAAGGAGGAAGTGGTTTCCATGTTTACTTACTGTTTCTCTCACTGTCCCCCACCTCCACCCCGAAGAACCTGCATGGGGCAGGTTTGCCCTGTTTTTGTAGCAAATAGCCACTACCTCCCAGTTGCTTTAACCAATAAAGGCGTACTTATTGCAGCACGGTGCACTCTGATGGCCAGTGCGCCGCCTGCCTCACGCCAACCTGGAGAGCCGAGTCACTCCCATCTGGTGGCTCTGCTATCTCCTAGGCTTCAGGGTCCTTCCCCGAGTCCCTCTACGTCCAACTGGGGACAAGGGAAGAGACAGAAAGTCTGCAGAGAACACACCCCCTCTTAACTGCCTTGGCCCGAAACTGACCAATGTCGCCTCCAGTCACGTGCTGTTGGTGAGAACTCATTCCATGACTTCTAGGTGTGTGAAGGCTGGGAGAGTTGTGTCTCTCCTGGTCGGCTCATCAGTACAACTTCACAGATGAGCTAGGCCCCCCACAGCTGCGATTTGAGCTCATTTGCCGGGCTTTCCCTCACCGACTCCGGGAAAGTTCTGGAGTGGGAAAGAGCAAGAGGCAGAGGGTGTGAGTGAGGGCCAAAGTGTGCAGTGATTCAAATGGAGTCCACACTATGGCCTTGCATGCACACTGGAGGTGCTTGGCAACGACCTGCTGAATGTGCTCAGATACCAAAGAACACCCTGGGTTCCTCCCGGGGCCATGTGATTGCAACAGTCGTGGATCTGACCACTTCCGTGGGTCAGACCAGGTCTGGGCTCCTGTGGGATCAGGGGCCACATCTTCTGGGAGTTCACAGTGATGACTGAGAAGGGCTTGTGATGGGGAAAGGTGGGCACTTTGGGAGCACAGAGGAGACACTGAAGTCGGCATGGGGTCTCGGGAGGTCTCTGTTATTTCTGGCTTAAAAGGAAATAATGCTCAGAAAATGCCTAGCAAGTGACTGCCTATTGATGTGAATTACATTGATGATGACAGCGATCTCTGTCCACAGCAAGCCTGCAAGCTGCTTAGAAAAGGGCAGACTACCACCAGAGCAGGCTTTCTCAGTCAGGAATTTGCAAAGAGATCAAGCCTTACCGAAAATGATTTAAGTGACAATTTTCTCAATTGTCTTAAGGAGGGGACTCCATAGCTACTAGCATTGTTCTAGAGGCTTGGGAAAGAGATTCATTACAAACAGTGGATGTCTCAGGATGTTAGGGCTTACTTCTTCTGAGGAATTTATTTGTGTATGTATTTAACCAACTCCAATGTGGCATTTACCATGTACGGGCATTTTTCCAAGGCTGCACGGTGGCAATCGGTAGGCATAAGCCACACGGGGTCACTGAGCCCTTGAAATGTGTTGTAAGTGTAAAAGATACACGAAAACTTGAAGATTTAATATGATAAAAAATGTTAAATATCTAATGATTGTTATATTGAGTTACATGCTGAAAAGACCAAGTCTGTTGTTTCAGACTTGGTTGCTGGATTAAACCAGGGACTGGCAGACTTTCTCTGGAAAGGACGAGTTGTATTTTCCACTTGGGAACCATCCAGTCTCAACTCCGCAGCTACTCAACTCTGCAGTTACAGGGTAAAGGCAGCCATAAATAATACATAACCAAATGGATGTGGCTGTGTGCCCGTAAAGCTTTATTTAAAAAAATAGGCAGTGGGCTCAACTCGACCTACAGGCTGTCATTTGCTCACCCCTGAGTTAAATAAAATATATTATTCAAATTACGTTTACTTGTTTAGTTATTTATTTATTTTTGCTTTTCTTAATGTGGCTAATAGAAGATTTCAGATTATATTTGGCTCACATGCTATTCCTACTGAACAGGCTGATCTAAGTGCTCTATGAATATTAACTCTAGGGATAACTGTTACTCTGAGGTGGGGGTCGGGGGTCGAAGAGTGTGTGAAATCTGCTGACAACCTAAGGAAAGAGCAGCATTGGCTCCTTGGCCTGGCTCCCCCTCTGCTGAGGGAGCCCAAGGCCAGACTAGTTTGCGGCTGCTTCCTGGGAATCTCTGAGTCTGTACCCTCTCTGTAGGTTCATCCTTTGACTAAAGGGAAGTCCCCAGAAAGACCACCAGGTGGTGCTGTCGGAGCACAGAGCCTGGCAGTTGGCCTGCTAGAGACCTGGGTTCTATGGCTGGCTAGCGGTGCCCATTCATCTGCTGTGTGGCCTTGGACCTCAATTTTCTCACCTATAAAATGGGGTCAGACTGGCCTAGTGAAAACATGACCTTTTAAGACGGACTGACCTGATTTGAGCTTTGACTCCACCAGAGCCACAGGATGAATATCATGGTCCCCAGGCATTTTGCCTTCGTGCACCCCTTCTTCCATAGAAAAATATTAAAAGTTATATTTAAACTCTGTTGGTATAATCACATATCTTAATACTATATATTAAAATATTTTTCTTCAACCTAAAACTTAATCTTATTCCTTCTTATTCTGAAAGAAAACATTTCTGTGGCCCTTAAAACTATCATAAGCCCTAAGCCCAGAGACTACTGGGCCTCTGGGAGAATCACAGGGGGCTCCACTACTTACCGGCTGTGTGACCATGGGCAGGTTATTTAACCTCTCTGGGCCTCAGTTTCCTCATTTATAAAATGGAGATGACAACAGACCCCACGTTTTTAGTGTCATGGTTGGAATTTAGTGAGATAGTGTATGCCATGACTATGAGTGGCAGCTATTATTTCTTATTATTATTTATCATCTTTAAGGATATATTCAGCTCTAACCTCTATGAAACTATTAAAGTATCTCAAACAAGTAAGAATCTCAAAATACATCAAAAACAATTTTGTTTTTGAAGCTTCCAGGCTCCTTGGTGGGGGAAGTAGAAGAGTTTCCCAGAGAAGAGTGTGTCAGCAGAAGTTTTTGCAAATGGCAAACACAGGGTTGTTGTTTTTTTTTTTTCTCCTGCCATCAGGGAACTCATGAGGGAGGAACACGGGCTTGCACCAAACAGCTGGACCCTGGGCCCCTGGACAATATGTGCCGGTGGGCAAGTACTTGGTTGGGAAAGGTGTGTGAGTGTGTGTGTGTGTGTGTGTGTGTGTGTGTGTGTGTCTGCATGTGGCATTCATCTTAGAGAAAGGGATATTTGCATGGAGTTTTGAAGGCTATGAAAGCCTCAAGCCTATGGAGACAAGAACATCATGTTTGCAGGGAAGAGGGGCGAAGAGGGAAGGGGTGCTTTAGGCTCAGGGAATAGTATGTGAAAAAGTCCAGGGTAGGAGGGTGGAGGTCAAGTTCGAGGTGAGGTTTAGCTGAATTTTAGTTCTTTTATCCCTGGTTCCACCCCATTTTATATCCTTCAAATATTCTTTGAGAAGCTTGAATACACTAGAAAGCATGTCAATTTTCTTTGCATTGGTTTGGTTTGGGGCTTTTAATTCAATTTATTTATTTGACAGAGAGAGAAAGAGCATGTATGGGGGGCAGCAGGCTGGGGTAGAGGAAAAAGCAGACTCTCCAATGAGCAGGGAGCCTGATGTGGGACTCAATCCCAGGGCCCTGAGATCATGACCCAAGTCAAAGGCAGACACTTAATGACTGAGCCACCCAAGTGTCCCAGCACTGCAATTTTTTTAAAAGATTTTATTTATTTATTTGACAGACAGAGATCACAAGTAGGCAGAGAGGCAGGCAGAGAGAAGAAGGGAAGCAGGCTCCCCGCTGAGCAGAGAGCCCGATGTGGGGCTCGATCCCAGGACCCTGGGATCGTGACCCGAGCCGAAGGCAGAGGCCTTAACCCACTGAGCCACCCAGGCGCCCCCAAGCACTGCAATTTTTTAAAATTTATTTATTTATTTTTAAATTTTTTATAAACATATAATGTATTTTTATCCCCAGGGGTACAGGTCTGTGAATCGCCAGGTTTACACACTTCACAGCACTTACCATAGCTCATACCCTCCCCAATGTCCATAACCCCACTCCCCCTCTCCCCCAGCAACCCTCAGTTTGTTTTGTGAGATTAAGAGTCACTTATGGTTTGTCTCCCTCCCAATCCCATCTTGTTTCATTTATTCTTCTCCTACCCCCTAACCCCCCATGTTGCATCTCCACATCCTCATATCAGGGAGATCATGATAGTTGTCTTTCTCCGATTGACTTATTTCACTAAGCATGATACCCTCTAGTTCCATCCACGTCGTCGCAAATGGCAAGATTCCATTTCTTTTGATGGCTGCATAGTATTCCATTGTGTATATATACCACATCTTCTTTATCCATTCATCTGTTGATGGACATCTAGGTTCTTTCCACAGTTTGGCTGTTGTGGACATTGCTGCTATAAACATTTGGGTGCACGTGCCCCTTTGGATCACTATGTTTCTATCTTTAGGGTAAATATCCAGTAGCCAGCACTGTAATTTTTTAATCTCCAATTTGTACCAGCAGAAATCACTAACTTTGGAAGTTAGGTGTTTCCATCTGAAAGCATTTCTAAAAGAAAAATTACAACAATTCTACTACCCAATGTCTACTACTTTTTGCTCCAAAAAAAATTTGCTTTAAAGGATGACTATGAAAAGGCTTTTACCTTCTTCTCCAAGATGGCACAGTAGTGCCCCGGTGTTTCATTAACTCCACAAAAACTGTGAGTAGTAACTACGAAGACACAGCTTGGCCATCATAGAGGCTGACGATTAGGAGTGGGGGCAGACACTGAACAACTAGCTGTACAGGTAATGAGGGTTAGGAAAGGGACATGAAGAGCACTGTGGGAAGATGTAGTGGAGGGTCCTAGAAAGACTGGGGGAAGCTAGTGAGAAAAGGCCTCCCTGACTGAGTGAGATTTAAGCTGAGTTTTGAGGAATGAGACGAAAATAGCTAAGTGGATGGGGGTGATGGGGAAATAGGGGTGATGGGAGTAGGGCATGCCAGTGCAAAGCCCAGAAGCTGGGGAGAGCATGAAGAACTGAAGAACTATACGTTGTGGTTAGAATGTATGGATGGTTGAAAGTGGAGCTGGAGAAGTAAGTGAAGGCCGAGAAATACAGAGCTTTGATGAAAAGGACTGGGGTCTTTACCCAGAGAGAAATGGGGAGCCATTGAGGGTTTTAGCAGGGAGGCAATAGCAGATTTGCATTTTAGTAAGCATATCCTGGTTGTTGGGAGGAGACCAGATTGTAGGGGGCTAGGGTAGGAGTGGTGGGACCAGTGAGGGGGCCGCTGATGCCACGCAAGGAGAGTCCATGGCTTGGACTATGGCAGCCTCCTCGGCCCTTGGCCCCATGAGGCCTGATGTTTGTCTGCAGCTCAGTCTCAGCTACGTGGAGACTCTGGGAACCAAGCGACCATCTGGCTAGAAAATGTACCATTCAGGGTACACACTGTTTCCCAAACTATTTTCTTTTTTTTAAGATTTTATTTATTTATTTGACAGAGAGAGAGATCACAAGTAGGTAGAGAGGCAGGCAGAGAGAGAGGAGGAAGCAGGCTCCCTGCAGAGCAGAGAGCCCGATGCGGGGCTCGATCCCAGAACCCTGAGATCATGACCTGAGCCGAAGGCAGCGGCTTAATCCACTGAGCCACCCAGGCGCCCCCCCCCAAACTATTTTCTTAGAAGAGGCGTGTGCGTGCGTGCGTCTGTGTGTGTACGTGCACGCGCGTACGTGCGTGCGCATGCGCGTTTGTATATGTGCGCAATGCTCCCTGCGGGGCTCCTTGTTTTCTCGAGATTTCTTCAGTTTTATCAAATTCAGTAGCTTTCCTGAATCCTGAAGGTTGAAACTGCTGGTGCCCAAGTTCCGTGGACCTTGGTTACCCATTCCTTCTTCCAGATGCGACCTGTGAGTAAGCTACATGGGAATGCGGGCTCCTCACGTTGCCTCTGTCCTCAGAACCATGGGGTGGATGCCTTAATGGGGAGACTCGGCAGCCGATGCAGGTGGAAATGCCTCTCACCCGCACACCTGCCTTGGCCAAGCCCCTTTGTTCCCTCCAGGAGGGAAGACAGATGTGGCCTCTAGTCTGTCATCTTTTCCTTTTCTGGTTTGACAACTGTCCTTTATACTTGACTTCTCCAACCCAAGGGAAAGAAAGGAGCCAGGGCTGCTGAATTAGAGAAGCTCCCTGTACTCCCCACCCGGGTCTCCCATCCTAGCAGGGACAGGACGAGGAGTACTAAACACTAACACAGAACAGCAAAGAGGCGTCTCTGTGTTTGTGGCAGGAAATGGTGTTGACTAGAAAGCGGTAAGAACAGGGCCTGGATGGAGACGCATCTCCATGTCTCAAGTCGCGCTTGCCGAAATGCTTTTTGTGGTCAAAGATAAAGCAGTGGAATCTGATTCCTCATATGGCAACAATTCAAAGCAATTAAATGAAAGACCTGTGTACCCAAAGACTGCAGGTGGGCCATCCTTTGATGGAGCAAGTCCTATTATTAAAAGTACAGCCTCGGGGCACCTGGGTGGCTCAGTGGGTTAAAGCCTCTGCCTTCGGCTGAGGTCATGATCCCAGGGTCCTGGGATCGAGCCCTGCGTCGGGCTCTCTGCTCCGCGGGGAGCCTGCTTCCTCCTCTCTCTCTGCCTGCCTCTCTGCCTAGTTGTGATTTCTCTCTGTCAAATAAATAAAATATTAAAAAAAAAAAAAAAAGTACAGCCTCCATCTGTGGAGGGCTTACTAAGTGTGAGGCACGTAATTGGTATTTTACATTCATTACTTAAACTTCACCTCTGTGATTGGTTCTCTCATTACCCTCATTTTAGACATAAGGGAACTGAGGGCATGTGGGCGGCTCAGCATCCCAGAGCTCCAAGGTGGTGCAGAGTATGACTCCAAAGTGAGCCTGAGTCCTGCATCACGCTACACTTCTCACGAAGCAGAGCTGGGAGAGTGAGTTCAAGTCTGGTCCCTCGATAAAGAATGAAAGAAAAGTCTCATCCTCAGGTCACCTGGGAGCTTGTTGAAAAGGCAGTTCCTGAGGCACCTGGATGGCTTGGTTGGTTGAGCGTCTGCCTTAGCTCAGGTCATGATCTCAGGGTCCTGGATAGAGTCCTGTGTTGGGCTCCCTGCTCAGTGGGGAGTCTGATGTCCCTTTCTCTCTGCCCTCTGCCCCTGCTCGTGTGCATGCACTCTCTCTCTATATATATAATAAATTAATTAATTTTTTTAAATGCAGGCTCCCACCCTGCCCCCCCACCCCAGGCTTCTCAGACGGACTCTGGGAGCCTGGGGCCTGAGATCAGCATCACAGGTCCTCTGGGATTCTGGTGCACACAAGTTTCAAACCCTCTGGACAAAGCCAAAGCTGAAAGGTTGTACACACAACCAGGGTATACCCTCCTTCCCCAAAAAAGTGCAAGGGTTCCTTGCCCCAGGCAGACCAGGTGACCCAGAAGGATGGGAGCATGTCTGTGGCTCTATTAGTTTGTGACCAGAAAGAAGCAGCCTCACTGCGTCTCTTCTTGTCTGGCAGAGTTTTCCTGGTAGCGGCCTGTGGCTCTGGGAAGCTGCTCCAACACAGGGATAGAGGGATGTCTTGTCACCAAGGAGGTGGCAGGGTAGCCGAGACCAGCTCAGAGCCATTGACAAGCTCACTTAGTGTCTGGCCCACTTTTCCCCACCAAGCACAGGGCTCTTGTCCCACTGTGCTACTGGCCTTTAGGGCAAAAGCATAATCCTCTCCTCCAAAATATGCTCTTTTGGGAATTGCCTGCTTGACCATTTTGGACCTTAGAAACTGGAAGTTTTCCTGGGCCAGTGAGCCCTGTTCAGAAGGGGTGACAGAAGCTTTATAGCCCTGCCGCTTGCCCCCCTCCCCAATTCCACAAGAGCTCTGAGGTTCGTTGGGTTTTGGGGGAGAAACAATTTTCCCATTTAAGCCAGCCCCTTTTGATTTTATTTCCTTGCTCAGATGCAACCAAATTTTAAAAATCAGGCTCATGGTTTCTTTCTTGTATCAAAAGTCACATCGTCCCTGACATATTAAGGAAAATAATCAGGAGGTGGGACCCTGCATATAGGATGCTAATGCTCTATTTTGGGGAGTCACTTATGGTGCTGATTTATTCATAGATTTTCTTGAAAGAACCCGTAAGCTGGTAAGAGGAGTTGCTTCTGACACAGGAAACTAGGGGGTGGGGTCCCGGGGCAGCAGTCCTTATCACTGCTTATGCTTTGGAATGCCTGCACATTTAGCCATGCTCAGGTACTATTCGAACAAAAGAAACAATACAAGAGAAAGCAAAGCCAAACAAACAAAAATGGTCACCATGGATACAGGTAAAATGGTGCCTCTCGGCAGGACTCCTCTGCAGCTCTTTGGTTGCAGAATGATAACAAAATCCTTGAGTCTCTGCCAGCCAGCTCACCTCCTCAAAGCCTAGGAGGAGGGAGGCTTGGAACATGCAGGGAAGGGGCAGTCCCGCAGGGCACAAAGTGCAGGGTGGGACAAAGGCAAGGCTGACATGATACCCCACAAAATACAGACCCTTGTAGGCATCCAGAACTTCTGGGCTCTCTCCAGGTGGGTGATGGGAGTGTCTGAGGGATTTAGAAGCAGGAATGGGAGTGTAGGTGGGCTATGGTCAGAATGGAATTTCAAAGGGCGGCACTGGTAGGCACTGGGCTGGCTGAGTTGGAGGACAGTTTAGAGGCAGGGAGACCAAATGGGATAACCTCCCTTCATGTGAGACATGATCACCATCCTGACCCCAGATAAGAGGAGGTAGATTCCTCAGAGAGTGAAGGGCCCAAATCATGGGGTGCAGTGGAGGCCTTGGCCTTCCTGGTCATTTCCTGTGGTCTAGGATCCACTCCATGAAGACTGAAAGCCAACGTTCTTCCTTCTCCGGCAGCCTCTTTCATGGCAGGGCTGAGCAGAGGCAGTGACAGCTGATGGGGCTCTCCTTGGGACATGAAGACTATCCTTTAGGACTGCAAAAGCCCCCAGTTTCCTTTTGGGTAATTCAGGGAAGGTATGAGCCTAAGTAGGATAATAGAAGACTCTCCTCCCAACTTGACAAAAATTTTTAAAGATTTTTATTTATTTATTTGAGGGGTGGGGGGAGAGAGAGAGAGAGAGAGAGAAAACACAAGAGGGGGAGGGGCAAAGAGAAAGTGAGAAGCAGGCTCCCTGCCGAGCCCAGGACCCCAGGACCCCAGGATCATAACCTGAGCTGAAGGCAGACGCTTAACTGACTGAGCCACCCAGGCACCCCCATTTCAAGACAGATTAAATTCACGTTGAAAATGAAAGCAGTTGGACCAGTCTTGTTTCCTGAGTGCAGGCAGCAGCTCATGCCTCTTAGAGCTGTTCTGTTTAGAGGCAAGAAATGGTTAATACAATGGCTCCTTTGTATTTAGGAGCGGCGGACCTTTTTCTTCTTTGGAGAGACAGATTTCTTGCTGTTGGTGGAGGCCCTTGAAGACTGTAGTTTAAATTCAACTGGAAAGTGGTCACTGACCTCCAAAGCCTATAAAGAGAAAAGGGAGATGAATTTGGGAATTCAGAGACTGTCATTTTAGTGATGAACAAATTCAGGCTTAAGGTGGGGAGATAAAACACCTAAAGTCATGCAGTAGAACACACACTAGTGAGTGTCATCCTTGGACCAGCTCAACCAGAATTTTAGGTAGGTCTTCAAGCCACAGAATGAATCATAGACTTTGAGACTTGGGGTCCAGTGGCCCTATGTTGTATCTCCAGTGGTGGTCTCAAAGGATGACACCAACCCAACTCCCAGGACAGTGGTACAGAAAGACAAAGATGGCAGCTGTACCTCCTCCTCAGTCAATCCATAAGCTTTCTGGAAGTTAAAGGTACTGTTTGATTTGAAAACAACAGAGTTGACGATCTCTTGTCCTCTAAGCACGATCCTGGAGAAAAGGGGGGAGAAGACAGTCCTGTTAATCCACCGTGTTGATTTGTGAAACAAACCAAGTTTCCTGTTTGACCTCCGGAATTGACTGAGCAGCCTGGCTCTTTCATGTGGTGTTCAAATTCCAGGCCTGGTTTTGTCTCCCTTAGGACAGTGCCTGAGATTGGGGAAATTGGATCATCCCCTACTGGGGCTCTGTGGGCACCAGCACACAGTGTTTCCCTGTGTGGGCAGTAGCCCTGTAGGTGGAAGAGAAGATTTTATATGAAACATGGACATCACGTCATGGATCAATGACTTACATACTGAGAATGTTGTTCCCCTTGCAATTATTTTTCACTTTTCCTGATTCGGTTATGAAGAAAGGTACTGGCTTATCTTTTTTTTTTTTTTTTAAGATTTTATTTATTTAATTGACAGATGGAAATCACAAGTAGGCAGAGAGGCAGGCAGAGAGAGAGAGGAGGAAGCAGGCTCCCCGCCGAGCAGAGAGCCCGATGCGGGGCTCGATCCCAGGACCCTGGGATCACGACCTGAGCTGAAGGCAGAGGCTTTAACCCACTGAGCCACCCTGGCGCCCCATGGCTTATCTTTTTTAAAAATATTTTAGTTATTTATTAGAGAGATTGGGAGCACACATGGGGTGGGGGTGTGGAGGGCAGAGGGAAAGGGAGAAGCAGACTCCCTGCTTAGTGGGGAGGGAACCTGAGGTAGAGCTCGATACCAGGACCCTAAGATCATGACCTGAGCTGAAGGTAGATGCTTAGTCCATTGAGCCACCCAGGCGTCCCTGGCTTATCTTTAATAACACTCTAAGCTCCCATTTTAACCAAGACAGAGCAGGCTATAATCACCAAGCACTCTGCAAGCAAGATAATTAAGGCAGAATTTAACATTGTTCGGTTTCACTGGGCTTATTTTTTTAGTTATTTTCAATTTATGACAAATAATGCTATTTTCTTACCTTATTATGACATTTCCTTTATTTATTTATTTATTTATTTATTTGTCAGAGAGAGAGACACACAGCGAGAGAGGGAACACAAGCAAGGGGAGTGAGAGAGGGAGAAGCAGGCTTCCCACTGAGCAAGGAGCCCAACATGAGGCTCGATCCCAGGACCCTGGGATCATGACCTGAGCTGAAGGCAGACACTTAACAACTGAGCCACCCAGGCATCCCTGAAATTTCCTTTAAAAATTAATTTTTTATTACAAATGAATAAATTTAAAGACAAATACAGGGGAAAATCATAGTACAGTTGCTTTGTAATGACAGCAAAAACTGGGAACGTGGTAGTTAAGTGAGTTTTGGAAACATGGACTGTAATATACCCCATGTGGAGTGATACATTTGGGGTCTACATGGCCCCCACCGACTGACTGAGGAAGGACAAGGTGAGTCGACTGCCAGGTCACAACTATCCACTGAGCTTTTCCTGATTCTGACTGGCTGATTTGGTTTCCTGTGTTTGTTACCAATGTCACCATGGTTAACTCTGAGCTCAATCCACAAGTAAACTCTTCCCATTCACTTGGTGATTTCTTCAAGCCATCCTTCAGACTCAGAGAGTCAGGAGCAACATAGTTAAGTTGCCTCTGTTTCTGGCTTCTAGGGACGTGTGTGGGCAGGTCAGCTGATCGCTGAAGGCCCTCCTGAGGCTGCGCCTTGCACAGGCCAGCTCTTGGCAGCTTTCATGTCCAGGAGTGCACAGCTCATGGGAGGTGTTCAATAAATATTTGAACACAGAACAAAGACTGGAATTGAGACCATTTTATCCTACTCCCTTAATTAGAAATGTACATCCCTTTAATTTTTTAAATTTTCTTGGGACGCCTGGGTGGCTCAGTTGGTTAAGCGGCTGCCTTTGGTTCAGGTCATGATCCTAGCGTCCTGGGATCGAGTCCCATATCAGGCTCCTTGCTCAGCAGGGAGCCTGCTTCTCCCTCTGCCTCTGCCTGCCTCTCTGCCTACTTGTGATCTTTCTCTCTCTGACAAATAAATAAATAAAATCTTTAAAAAAAAAAAAATTTTCTTCATTTTTGGGGCGCCTGGGTGGCTCAGTGGATTAAGCCGCTGCCTTCGGCTCAGGTCATGATCTCAGGGTCCCGGGATCGAGCCCCGCGTCGGGCTCTCTGCTCTGCAGGGAGCCTGCTTCCTCCTCTCTCTCTGCCTGCCTCTCTGCCTACTTGTGATCTCTCTCTCTGTCAAATAAATAAATGAAATCTTTAAAAAAAAAATTATAAATTTTCTTCATTTTTAAGTAGGCTCCATGCCCAACATGGGGCTCGAACTCACATCCCAAGATCAAGAGTTGCATGTCCTACGGACTGAGCCAGCCAGGCACCCCAGAAATTTATAACCCCTTTAAAAAAACATAAAAGAGGGATGCCTAGGTGGCTCAGTCAGTTAAGCATTTGCCTTCGGCTCAGGTCATGAACCCAAGATCCTGGGATTGAGTCCCACATTGGCTCCTTGCTCAGAGGGGAGCCTGGTTCTCCCTTTGCCTGCTGCTTCCACTGCTTGTGTGCGCTCTCTCTCTCTCACTCTCTCTCTCTGACAAATAAATAAATAAATAACATAAAATATATATGCCAGTCTGGAAAATACAGAAAATCCAGAGCCACAAATGAGAAATTAATCTTTAAAAAAAATCACATGTAATCCTGCCATCCTTTGGCATATATGTGTCTAAACCCGAGGTTCTTTTAGTAAACACCTTTTTTCCTGTTCCCCCACCCCTCCTGATCTACTGTGAGCATCTTTCCTGGCGATGCATTGTTCTTCAGCTTCATTATTTTTTTTTAAGGTTTTTATTTATTATTTATTTGACAGAGAGATTACAAATAGGCAGAGAGGCAGGCAGAGAGAGAGAGGAGGAAGCAGGCTCCCTGATGAGCAGAGAGCCCGATCCGGGACTGGATCCCAGGACCCTGAGATCATGACCTGAGCCGAAGGCAGAGGCTTAACCCACTGAGCCACCCAGGCCCCCCATCAGCTTCATTATTTTTGATCACCTCCCCCATGTTGGCCAGCGGAGAAGAATGGGGCCGCAGAATGGCGTTGACCTGCCCAAGGCGAGTGGGCAAGTGGCCATCTCCAGCCCGCTCAACTGGCAAGCCCTCAAAGTAAGAAGAGGAGTGAAGGCACCAGGGTTGTGGTAGGTTAGGGGGTGGCCCAGGCTTCTGTGACTTCCTGCCTCCGTTCGCCTTTCCCCAATGCTAGGGCTGTTTCCACTCTTGGGAGCTGGAGCAGGGACTTCTGCAAAGGACACACCAGCCCTGAAAGCTCCAAGAGGAACAAAGGAGGTCATGGGATGGAAGTGAAAGCCTGACCTCAAAACTAGAGAAGTGAGAACAGCTGTCTTCTGGCAGAAGCCATCTCATGCTTCCTTGGAGGCAGGCCGAGCTCTGGGAACCGCGGAAGATCAGGAACATTCCCATGCTTTGAGTGCCTCCCACATGTCCTGATTTAAGGAGCAAAAATGAAAGCTAACTGAAAATCCCCAGGGAGATTTTACAAATACTTTTTTTTTTTTTTAAATGTAGGCACTACAGCCAACGTGGGGCTTGAACTGACACCTCAAAATCGAGAGATACATGCTCCACTGACTGAGCCAGCCAGGCACCCTGAGAATGCTGTTACTTAAAGGTATGTATTTGCATTTAGGAATGTATAGCAAAAGCTTTGAGAGTGGAAAGACCCTTCTTCTAACTGGTCTTATGTGGATCGTCCATTTCAGCAGTGCTTACCCTAGCAAACTCTTGGCAATAACCGAAGCTCGATGACAGGGGATTTGAGTGACTAAATTCTGGTATGTCTTTGTGATGAAATAATTAACAGCCAGTGAGTGTGGGAACACTACCATCTGCCAGGCATTGTGTGAGAAGACACATACTACTTCATCTGCTCCTCCTCATGGCTCCATGAATGAGGCTTCATGACAGTACCTGTCTTACAGGCCAGGAAGCAAAGACACACAGAGCTTAAGTCTCTTGGTCGTAGACACGGAGTGGTAGAGGCAGGATTTGAAGCCAGGCCAGCACTAGCCGCCACTAAGCTACAATGCTCAGGGCTCCCAGGCGTGGGGATGCAGGTTGCACACTGCACAAGTACCTAATGGGTGGGCCCGAAGTCTAATGGACTGAGGTGGGTTGCCTTTCCTGAGGCATATCAAATACTGTGTGGGCTAGCTTGCGTCGGGCAGATGCCTCCTACCTGTCATATGCACAGCTGGTGCTCCCCTTGACTGTGGTGTCTTCTTGGTCCCCTATCAGCCAGACAAACTTGGTGTCAGTCCTCAAGCGGATGTTCTTCCAGGCCTTCTTGGGGACGTAGCTACAGCCGGCATTGAAGTCACCCATGAAAATGAAATTCTGAAAGATGTTATTTGTAATTGTCACCTTGTAGGTATTATTGCCAGATGCTTTTTCTTAGACCCACTAACAGTGGCTCCACCTCCCACACCCTGTAAACAGTGGGTTCCGTTATGAGCTAAATTGTGTCCTCCCCTCCCCAACACCCCCCCACAAATTAATACACCGAAGTCCTAACCTAATACCTCATGCGACTGTATTCAGAGAGAGGGCCTTTAAATGAGGCTATATGGGTGGCCCCAATCCAGTATGACTGGTGCCCTCATAAAAAAGGTTAGAACCTGGCAATTCACAGACCTGTACCCCTGGGGCTAATAATACATTATATGTTCATTAAAAAATTATTAAAAGAGATTAGGACACAGACAGACGCAGAGGGAAGACCAAGGATAGAGGCTTTAGGAGAAAACAACCCTGCTGACACCTTGACCTTGGACATCCAGCTTCCAGAGCTGTGAGGAATACCTTTCTGTTGTTTAAATGGCCCAGTTTTTGGCAGCACTAGCAAACTAATACAGGGTCTTTCTTCATTCCTTTTTCTTTTCTTTTCTTTTTTTTTTTAAGATTTTGTTTATTTATTTGAGAGAGAGAAAGCGCTGGCACAAACGGGGAAGGCAGAGGGAAAGAGCAGCAGGCTCTCCGCTGAGCAGGGAGCCCACCGTGGGTCTCAATCCCAGCACCCCGGGATCATGACCTGAGCCGATGGGAGACACTTAATCAACTGAGCCACCCAGGCACCCTGATTTCTTTTAGGTTTTTAAGGTTCAAAACGGAGTCATGGTCTTGATGAGTATTTGACAGGTGAGAATGTACAAGGGAAGGTGTTGTCACGGGGCAGTAGGATGTTTGCTGCAGCCGTTCCCTCCTGGTCTTACTCACCGCATCCGTGTCATTCAGCATGCTGAGTTGGGTGGGCATAAAAGAATCCAGCTCATTTATTCCCTCAGATCTTTCTGGCTCAAACTACTGGAGGGTATAAATACATGAATGAATCAACGTTTTTTTGTTTCCAAGCAGGAAAATGAATTTGGGTGGTTTGACAGCTTTGGCACCATGCTTTCTCTTCTATTGTTTGTAAGCTGGGAACTTACTCCTGTGGAAATTCTGTCTACTGAGGAAGTGGGAAGAGCCTGAAAGGGAGGGGGTGAAGAGTGGGTTGTCCACCCTTGCCCCGAGGCCACCAACAGGACCTTCTATCTTAGAAGTGTTTTTCCCTACAGAGCTTTCGGGAAAAAACTTTTAATATTCCTTAATCCAGAGGAAGTGTCATATTTCCTTGTTAGTGCTATTGTTTGGGGTTGTTGCTGACTTTAGCATTTTCTTCAAAAACATTTGACCTCAGAGATCATGGTTTTCCCTGAGATAGATGAGTGTGGTTGAGGGCAGAATGTCATCCTTAACCCCAGTGACCGGCTCCTATTGTTTTAGGCACAGTTTACTGAGCACGCAGTATGTGTCAGGCCAAGCATTAAATGTTTCATAAAGTTGGGGCTGGGGCGCCTGGGTGGCTCAGTCGGTTGAGCATCTGACTCTTGATTTCAGCTCACGTCATGATCTCAGGGTCCTGGGATGGAGCCCCACCCCTGGCTCTGTGCTCTCGTGGACTCTGCTTGTCCCTCTCCCTCTGCTCCTCCCCTCATGTTCTCTCTCTCTCTCAAATAAACAAATAAATCTTTAAAAAATGTTTCATAAAGTTTAAGTTAAATCTCACAATAAACACTGGGAGGTAGAAGGGACCTTTAATCCCTATGGAAACAGGAGAGAGGGATAAAGTGACCTGCTCTAGACCATTCTACTTACTGGCTTAAGTGATAAGGTCGAGAATTAAATCCTGATCTGCCTCACTGAAGGCCCTCAGCATAAGAGTAGCCCCTCTTATTCACTCTTGTGCCATCAATGCCTCCCTAGTGCCTGACATTTAAGAGATGCTCAGTAAATTGTTAAATGACTGAAAGAATTCAAACTTTTAGGAATGAATGGGTCTTTCTCTTGCCTGGCAAGAGAAATAAGCGGTGAATTACACACCTTGTCCTCTCCATGTCCTAGCTCTGCGCCCCCACTTTATTTGACCCATGTTGCACTTTGAACGGTGGAACTGGGGAGGAGGAAGGGAGTAGTCACTGGAGTCACATCCCAAAAGGAGGAAAGAGGAATGAGGAAAAGCCCTCTGGAAGACTTCTGAACTCGCCAAGAGCTTTCACAGACCCTCACAGCTGCACAGGAGGCATCCCTGTTTTCTAGGTGAGAAAATAATTGAGGCCAAGAAGGACAGTGGATATATTCCCCTAGATAGCACCCTTAGATCACCGGAGAAACCACTTTCGTCCTTCACCTCTGTCTGTGAGGTTGGGCTGAAGCTCACACAGATTTAACCAATCAGAGCTTCTCAACCCCCCTGATCACAGTGGTTGGTTCAGGGATGGACATGTGACGCAATCAGGGCCAATGGGACTCAACCTCGGGGCACTTGTTGCATAGTGGGACAGACAGTTTGTCAGTGGGCTAGAAGCTGCTGGTGTCCATCTTGCCATCCCAAAGGTGGAGCCCACCCAGAGGGCAAAGAGATGGAAAGAAAGCAACAAGAAAAGCCCTGATTACTGGATCCAGCTATGCCTGAACTACTCCTGGACATTTTAGTTACATGAGCCAATAAATTGCACCTCCCTTTCAGAAACCAGTTTTGAGAGTCTGTCCCATGCAGTGAAGGACTCCTGACCACTGTACTCACTGCAAAGTGAGAATGATAAAGGTAGTTAATCATGGGGTTATTGGGAGGATTAAATCGACTTATCCATGTCCAGCCTCAGCATAAGGCCCAGCTCCCACTCTTCAGTCAGTGATTTGGGGCAGCCATTACCAGTGGAGCAGAGTATGAATTGCCAAGCCCCCCATGGACGAGACCCAGGCAGATTTAGCAAGAAGGATATTTAAGGCTGAGGTAAGGCCTAAAATGAGGCTCTAACAGGGTGCTGCGTTGCACATGTCCTGCCCCCCTTGCCCTCCCGGGGAGTCACTCATCCCTTCCCAGAACCAGATTCTGCCTCTGCTAGATGGGAGTTCAACAGACACAGAGGGTCATCACCTCTGCCTTCCAGCGGCGTTTCACATCCCAGTAGACATCAGCGAGCTCATCAATCTCTTTCACGGAGGTCTCAGGAGTGGTGTGCAGGGGGACAATCACAAAGTCCTTGACAGCTGAGGAATAGGAAAGAGGCAGAGGTCACACGTACACTTCCCTGAACAGGAGCGGGTTCAGGGAGCACTGCTGGAGAGAAACATGCTGTCCTTCCGGAAGGCCCAGACTGCACTGCCTGGGTCTTCTCATTTCTGGAGGGGCCAGCCAGCCAGTGGCTGAGATGTGAATGTTCTTGGGACCATCGGGCTGCTGTTCTCAGTGCGTGAAAGCCTCTTTTTGCCCATTCACCTGCCCGGCCAAGAGAAAGCTGGTACTCAGGACTCCTTGCTGACATTGTGGGTGTTTTTACTTTCTCATTTTTTGAAAATGGTATTTTCCACTTTTTAAAAAATAAGAAGTCTCTTTGGCTTTTGTACGGAAGAAAAAATTTTTTCTAGTTAAAATTGAGGCTTGTCAGTTTATGTTTCTTTTGTAATCTGGAAAAAAGCCCCTCTAAAATTATATATTTTTTAAAAACAGCCTTTGTGAAATAGCTGAAAACCTCCCCACCAGGAGGGACTGAGCGAGCCTGTATCCAGGAATGTGGGTGAGCTTGGGAGCTGTGCCTTGCCCACCTGCTGCTGGCAGCTGGCATGTTCTGAGGGCCTCTTCCCCAGGCGTTCCCTTGCCCAGTGCCTGGGTCCCCACTCCTACTCGGGAGCTGAGGGCTGGTGGGGAATCACTGCTCAAGTCACACAGTGGGGAGTTAGGATTCAGATCCGGAAGCCTGTCTCCACGACCCCACACTTACCCACCAGCCTTGTCTCCCACTCTCCTCCTCCGGCCTCCACTCCACTCCCCATCCTCTCTTTGGCCCCCCTAAACACCCCTACCCTTTTCCCACCTTCAAGTTTGTGTGTGCTCACTGGGACCTCCCCCTGGAAAGGCCCTTCCCTCAGCCTTCCGTGACTGGCTTCTTCAGGTCACACCCCATGTCACCCTGAAGAGGCCATCTGTGGCCTGGCCCATCTAAGGCAGGCCCCTCACCCCACTATGGAATGTGCCCTGCTTTTACTTCCTTCCTACTCTGAAGTTACTTGCTATGCTTCTTAGTTTGTCCCACTGGAACCTTGGCTCCGTCTTGCTCACTGGCTTGGCTCCAGCACTTAGCACGGCACCTGGCCCATGGGAGGGACTAAAAAAATGTTTGTTGATTGAGCTTATGATTGAATGAATGAATGAGTAAATGAATAAAGGAAAAAATGATATATGAATGACTAAATGATATAAATGAATAAAGGAAAAAAATGATAAACGAATGGCTAACTTCATCTTTAATCTCAGAGGGGACATAAGGATGTTTCCTTGTACAAGAGAGAGAATTCCAAACAGGGCATGGCTGTGATGCCATCCCCCGGGAGGAGAGTTAGAGAAAGGAGGAAAGGTAGATGCTCAAGATAAACAGGTTTGTTTAGTCATGTTTAGCTATGTGTAGCTGAAGATTCTATTCGAGAAGAGGGGGCAGGGTGCTCTGCAAACACTGGTCAGCCAAATGGGAATTGTGTGTCTGACAAAGGTGATTATTACACCTGCTCTCTGAAGTGCATTTCTGCTCTAAACAGCCCCCACCTCCTTCTCTTTTTTTTTTTAGATTTTCATCCATTCGCTTGACAGACAGAGATCACAAGTAGGCAGAGAGGCAGGCAGGGAGAGAGGAGGAAGCAGGCTCCCTGCTGAGCAGAGAGCCTGATGCGGGGCTCGATCCCAGGACCCTAAGATCATGACCTGAGCGGAAGGCAGAGGCTTTAACCCACTGAGCCACCCAGGCGCCCCTCCTTCTCTTTTTCTACTGGAAATTTCCACCACGATCCTTCCATGTTTGTTTTCCCAAAGTACTCATAAAGCCAGGGCAGAAATAGTTATGTTCCTCCTTCAGGCTGTTTATATTTGTGTAATGGATATGCAGCTGTACATACATACAGCTCTATGGATATTTATTGGTCAGTGTCTGTCTTGTCCACTACAACATAACTTCCCTAGGACAGGGACCTTGTCTGCCTTGTCCAGTACCTGAAACAGAACGTGGTAGGCCCTGAAAAAAATATTTGATACATTCAGCTCCAATCTGCAAACCAAATTAATTATTGACTTTGCAGTTAGATATGCACAGTGGTTAAGAGTGTGGGCACCCAAGATAGTGGCTTGGGTTCCAACTACTGAGTGAGTGACCTTGAGCCAGTGATTCCACCTGTTTGAACCCTGGCTTCCTCAAATGTAAAGTGCAGATAATCCTAGGTCCTCCCGTGCGGGGTGTTGCAAGGATTACAGGAACCTGGCACTAGTCAGGGATCTATAATTGTTAGTGGCTTATACAAGTGTAGTTGTCAGAGCTCAGACGTGTAGTCGTTTGGATGTCCTCTCTATATGCAGTCTGTGGAGGAGATTGGAGGGCGAGGGAGAGGGAGACTCCAGGTTGGGGGTTCGTCTCTGCTAGCCATCGCTGGGACTTTCTTTTTTTAATGAAGCTGTATTTGATTGGGACTGAAAAAATCATGGTAAATAATTTCCATCAACCTAAAAGTTCAAAGAGTGGAGTTATCACTGATTTCAGAAGGTGAGTTCCAGGCTGAGGAGTTCTTGAGTCATGGCATTCTGAGAAACCAGGCTACCTCCTCAACATTCAGATATTAGACGTTCTTAATGGCCATCTCAAGTCTAATGTCTCCCTAACGACGCTGTGCAAACCCTGGGACCCCTGCTCACACTCGGGGCTACTGTCCATTCATGGGATCACAGGAAGGTCATGAGCAAGAGGGGCCTGTGGATCTCACCAGTGTGGGGTGACTGGAACCAGACCACAAAGGGTTCTCTGGAAAACACATCTGCGTCACCAGCCTGATAGTCATGGTAGAGGTAGCGTTTCTTCACAGACACTAGCTTTTCCCTAGAAATAAAAAAGAAAGCCCTTCCCGCTGATTCATTTGTCTTCATAACCTCATTCAAGAAGCAGAGACATAGCCCGTAGCTTTATCGGTCCCCCAGACAGGCTGTTGCCCTGCAAGGGATCTTTCCCTCGAGAACAAGGTTCCGTCAACTCTTCTCAATGGCCAGAGCCCTTTGAAAACTGGAGACCAGAACAGCACCAGTTCTCTGGGGCAGCCACAAGTTAACGTTCAGACTTAAAACACAATTACTGGTAAGAAGAAGACAACACTGTGAAATTTCAGAGTCAGCCATGCTGGGCAGCTCAGGTTTCCATCCCTGGGCTGGAACTTAACTGTGAAGGGTAAAGAACTGACCCTCCAGACCAGGCAGCCACTGAACCAACCAGCAAATTCGAGGTCAGGAAGCTGCGTGTGCTTTTACTTTGAGGAGATAATGCTTTGCTTCAGCCTCAATTTGACAGCAATTATTTTGATATTTTGATATTATTTGATATTGAGAACTGGTTAGAGATCATTAGAGATCCAAATTTGGTTTTGAAGAAGAAAAATGCATTTTGATTCAAATCACAGTCATCATTTAGCAGTGAATCATGTCCCAGGAAGCCGAGACTATACTTACTTGTAGAGAAAGGCATACTGTTCTTTATATGTGTTTCTTCCAAGCCGAGAGCTAATCACATAGTTGTAGATTATATATCTTCTTGAGTTTCTAGAAAACATAAAGATTTACATTGCATCTTAAAAAATAAGCATTCCCCTACTGCAAGCTCCCCTCTCTTCAATCTGTATCCATATCGCCAAGGGTATCGTGGAGAAAGGCTGTCATTCGTCATAACCTCAGAGTCTAATAAGAAGGGCCACCATCGACTGGGAATGTGACATCTCTCAGGATCTTTACAGACTATTATCTCTTGCCCTTAGGAGGTGGGTAGTATTGTTGCCCATTTTTTATAGTTTGCAGGTGCAAAGCTGGGATTTGAGCTCAGATCCTATATACCTCAAATCCACAGGCTTTGGCCTGTACCTGTGGGACATTTTTGAGACCATAGAAGATTCAGGCCAGATCAGCCCCAGATCCTACTCTGGTTCATGGCTGGGGCTGACCTCACACTCCCAGGTGGAGTAAACCTTATCAGGTCACCCTGTCCCTGCACTATTCCTGAACATTTCTCAAAGGCAGAATTCCTAGTACCATTTTCTTTTCTTTTTAAGATTTTATTTATTTATTCAACAGAGAGAGAGATCACAAGTAGGCAGAGAGGCAGGCAGAGAGAGCGCGGGAAGCAGGCTCCCCGCAGAACAGAGAGCCTGATGCGGCACTTGATCCCAGGACCCTGAGATCATGACCTGAGCTGAAGGCAGAGGCTTTAACCCACTGAGCCACTCAGGCACCCCCAAGTACCATTTTCATTGGATGTTCACTCCTGCTCTGGAAACCCCCAAACATTTTCTCACAAGTCAGGTATTGTTTATGCCCTGGGGGCTAGAGATACAGCTGTGACGTCCCATTACCTCTACCACTCATTCATACCAGGGAAATGGACTCTCCGTGTGTTTGCCAAACCTGCTGATAACTCCACTCAGGGCAGGGCCTGACACAGTTTTACTTCATTCGCACACAAAAAGATCTAGGGCATATCTAAGCTGTGGCATATTCTTAGGTTCTGCTGGAAAATGGCAGATTGGGTCTTTAGGAACCCACTGAGGCCATACAGAAATTCCCGAGCATGCTAGATACAACTTCTATGGCAGATCCGGCTACTGGGGCCCAAGAAGTGTGGATAGTAGATTCCACCGGGTTTCCAGTTTGGGAAGGCTGGCCTTGTTCTGAATCTCGCCTGCCAAATTTTGGGTTGGCAAACTGCTCACAATGACTCAGCTGTGAGGTGATTAAGGCCCCTCCTGGCTTAGGGGGTTAAGGGGACAAACAGGCCTGCCTCTGCCTGGAGTCCATGGCACAGTCTAGGGAGGTCGGGGAGAACTGACAGCAGTGGGGGTGGAAAGACCCGACCCAGGATGCTCTGGGGAGGCACCTGGAGCCCCCTGTCCTCTCATGCTTCTGAAAACTGACCAGCGCCCCTCTATGGGAGGCTGAGGAGGTGCAGAATAGAGCGGGGGCTTTGGAGTCAGACATGACCCAGGTCCAAAGGTAAGCTCCACCATTAACTGGCTGGGTGATCTTGGGCAGATCCCTCTCTTGAGCCTCAGTTCCCCCAGCTGTAAGGGAAGCAGTAAAAGTACCAACCCCACAAGGTGTGGGAGTAAATGAAACAGTGCACATAAATGGATTAACAGGATGTCTGGCATGTAGTTAGGGTTATCGATGATAGCAGTTGCATGTGGCCCTCTGGACCACCATCTGCCATCGTAATTTTCTTCCTTTTACTAGTAATAGACTGCACCAGCACTTACTGATCCCTGCTACGTGCCAGGCACAGTGCAACCACTTGCATGCAGGATTTAATCACAGCCACATCCCAGGAAGATTGTTTCCATTATTAGCCCCATTTTGTAGACAGGGAAAATGAGGTATGAAGAGGTTGAATAACTTGCTCAAAGGCATAGCAGAGCCCAGATCCAAACACAAGTGGTGTGAGACTAGCGTAGGTGCCTAACCCTTGTGCTAAACTCCCTTTTCTACCGTCAAAGATCAGATCTGGAACCAGAAGAGCTGCTGAGGGTAAAGCATATTTTTAGAGGAGAAACTGAGGCCCAGAGTGGGGTGGAGCCAGCCCAAGAGGCTTCTGTGAACGAGAGTGTGCAAGGCTGTTCCTGCTGGGCTTAACGAGGCTGGATTGACCATTCTTTTTTTTTTTTTAAACGTGAATTTCCTGGGCACCTGGGTGGCTCAGTGGGTTAAGCCGCTGCCTTCGGCTCAGGTCATGATCTCGGGGTCCTGGGATGGAGTCCTGGAGTCCCGCATCGGGCTCTCTGCTCAGCAGGGAGCCTGCTTCCCTCTCTCTCTCTCTGCCTGCCTCTCTATCTACTTGTGATCTCTCTCTCTGTCAAATAAATAAATAAAATCTTTAAAAAACAAACAAACGTGAGTTTCCTTAATTATAAAAGTGTAACAATGGCCAGATGTACTGGATGGTAGATTACATGGTTGTTAGCATTTTCTCTGTGCTCTTAAGAATGTTTAAAATACATCATAAGAAAAAGGAAAGGGCATATAACATTCTCATTGTAGGAAACTTGGAAAATACAGACAATATATAAAAGACAACATATTTAAATTCCTTGTAATTTTTGCTCTGAGATAGCCGTCATCAGCTGTTTGATTCACTGCTTTTGAACCTTTTAAATGTTTTTTGTTTTGTTTTTCTTTTGACATAATTGAACTGCTTGGTACATATTATCATATGTTCTGGTTTGTGGTGTAATCTTATCATGCATGTACAAAAGAAACATTAGATGTTTTTAAAAATTAGAGTGCGTCAGAATCACCCGGGAAGGCTGCTTAGATGAAGATCACTCTCAGGGATCCCGCAGACATTCTCATTCAATAGCCTGCAAGTTCTGGAATGTGCCTTTTTAACTCACTTGGGGTGATTTTCAGGTAGCTAGGTCTGCTGATTATTCTTTGAGAAAGAATATAAATCATAACTATAAACCAAAATTATAAATTATTTGAGGACATTATCTTTTGGGGTTTTTTGAAGTTATAAAATCAATCTAGACTTTTTGTAAGATATTCAAATCATATACAAGTATATAAAATAAAAAGTAAATGTTTCCCATTTCTTCAGTGACCCCATCCGCAGTGGTCCCGCAATCACACCCACCTCCCTGACCCAGAAGTAACCACTCTTAATAGTGTGGAGCATATCCTCTCATTCTCTCCTCTATCCCTGTGCAAACTCAAACACACTCTTACTCAAGCATAGTAGTAATGTGATCACTGAAATGGGCCACTCTATCTATAATTCTGAACCTTTTTTGAATTGCTTTCAAGATAACTGCAGTCGTCGTCCCATGCTGAATATTTAGCTCTAACATATTCTGTAGTGAACGTGGTTTTTAATGGCTACGTAATATTCCAGCCTGCGGGCATATCATAACTTCATATTTGTACTCAATCTTTTCTTTATGACAGTAGTTCTAATTTCAGCGTCTTGTCTGAAAACCTCTTGTCTCTTTCGTTTCTCTCTCTGTCTTGGCTCCTCATCCATTTCCTCTATTTTGCTTTATCATATTAAAACTAGCCGGTTGAAAGTTCTCAGGCCTGCAGCTAGTGGAGGTGGAAGCCTGGGCAGTGTTGGCCATGTGACGTGGTGGTCAGGGTAGTGCTGGCTTTCACTGCTAGTTTCAGTTCCCCGGGCTTTTCAGATATCCTTGCACTTAACCTTGAGCCTGCAGGGGGTCCAGGCTCCCCTACTCCACCCCGTCTTTACCCATTTAATCTCTCCATCAGGGTGGGACAGATCCTGTTGTTGCTGTCCTTGATTTCCATCAGGAGTATGATATCACAGCGTTTGATGACCTGCAGAGACAGAATTCCCAGATGTTTTCAGGCAAATAATCTACACATAATAAAATCTTTTATTGGGCACTGACTATGTTTTAAGTATAGGATTAGTGTTTGGTTAAAGTAATTAATTTCATTGCTGAAACAAATGAGGAACTTCCTGAGGTAGGTAATATTGTTATGTCCATTTTATTTTATTTTATTAAAGTTTTTATTTTTAAGTAACCTCTATGGCCAATGTGAAAATCAAGCTCACAGTCCTGAGATCAAGAGTCACAAGCTCCACCGACTGAGCCAGCCAGGCACCCCAGTTAAGTCCATTGTAAAGATGAGGAGTCTGGGGCTCCAGGGAAGCCAAGTAAACTACCCAAAGTCACTCAGTTAGAAAGTGGCTGACACAGAATGCAAATCTAGGCAGACTGAATCCAGAGCCTATGATCACATGATCATGTGTCCTATATCTTGGCTTTGCTTGAATAATCACAATAACAACTGCAAATATTTATTAAGCTCTTAGGAAGTGAGAGGGACATGGCTAGATACGGGTCTCCCCAGTTCACCTGGCAACAAAATTATAATAATAAAAATTACAAAAAAAAAATTACAAGGGCTAACATTTATTGTGAGCCTACTCTGAACCTCACCAACCTTATGAATAACCATAAGCAGAAATCAGGCTCAGAGTGATTGGGTGAAAAGTTTGAAGTCACACAGCCAGTATATAGATGGTAGAGTCAGGATTTGAATTCAGGATCGTGTGACTATAAAGCCCACGATGCTGTTAAAATGCCAGGGAGAGGGGCACCTGGGTGGCTCAGTGGGTTAAAGCCTCTGCCTTTTCAGCTCGGGTCATGATCCTGGGGTCCTGGGATCAAGCCCTGCATTGGGCTCTCTGCTCAGCAGGGAGCCTGTTTCACCCGCTCTCTCTGCCTGCCTCTCTGCCTACTTATGATCTCTCTCTCTCTGTGTCAAATAAGTAAATAAAATCTTTAAAAAAAAAAGAAATAAAAAATAAAATAAAATACCAGGGAGAGCTGGGTCTGGCCACCAAGCCAGCCTGCTGATTTAGTTACCTGTCACTGTCAGACCTGTCTTGAAGGCATTTTAGCCTAGGGGCGTCTGACTGGGTCAGTTGGTGGAACACACTACTCTTAATCTCAGGGTTGTGAGTTTGAGCCCCACATTGGGTATAGAGGTTACTTAAAAATAAGTAAAATCTTTTTAAAAAATACTCTTTAAAGTATGGATCAAAAGCCTTGGAGAATGTACTTACCCTTTGGCCTAGTTTTCTCACCTGGAGGAAGGTCTCCTATCGTTAATGTAATATCTGCTACCTCTCTGCATCTCAGTATCCTCATCTGTAGATTGGAATGATGATAGTTCCTCCCTCACAGCATTGCTGGAGGATTAAATGGGCACTTGGAGCAGTGCCAGCCATATAGGAGCACACAGTAAATTATTACTACTATTATTATAACTTATACAGATCAAAGAGGAAGATACATTGCAACAACGACAACAACAAAATTGGAAACAACCTAAGTATCCCTGAATAGGAAACCATTAAATGAAAGATAGCATAGGGCATTATATAGCATTAAAAGTCATGTTAACGGGTCCCTCAGTGGCTCAGTCTGTTGAGCGTCTGATTCTTGATTTCGACTCAGGTGATGATCTCAGGGGTGTGAGATAGACCCCTATACTGGGCTCTGTGCTGGGCATGGAGCCTGCTTAAGATTTTCTCTCTCTCCTTCTGCACCTTCCCCTGCTTGAAAAAGTCATGTTTTAAAAGAATTATTAAAATAAATAAATAATAACAGCATATGAAATGCTTCTGATATAAAAGCAGGATACAAAACTGATGATTGAGGGTAGTCTCCGTGCTAAAAAACAGATGCAAATTTATGTGTTTATTTTTGTGTAGAAAAATGCTCATAATGTCCTAAATGCCAATAGCTCTTATCTTCCAGTGATAGGATAACACTTCTTTATATGTTTCTGTAGTTTCAAAATAGTCCCTAATGACTATTTTTTACTTAATAAAATTAGTTTCAAAATTCTAAATAAAGTGTTATTTAAAAAAGAAAACTGCAGGGGCGCCTGGGTGGCTCAGTGGGTTAAAGCCTCTGCCTTCGGCTTGGGTCATGATCTCAGGGTCCTGGGATGGAGCCCTGCATCCAGGCTCTCTGCTCGGCAGGGAGTCTGCTCCTCCTTCTCCCTCTGCCTGCCTCTCCCCCTGCTTGTGCTCTCTCTCTGTGTCAAATAAATAAGTAAAATATTTTTTAAAAAAAGTCAGCTCTTACCATCGACTCACTGAATTTATAATAACCCTTCGATGCAGGTCCTTTTATTATCCCCACTGTATATATAGTTGGGCATTCAGCCTCAGCATGGCTAAGTAACCTGAACATTGTGTGAATATGGATAATGGGATCATCTGCTACAGAGCCCCTCTTGACCACTTGCTCAACAGCCGAAGAAATCACCATATTCCTGTGATTGCTTCTTTTGAATGTCATCCACAGGTGCAGGGCAAAAATGGACCAGGGTTCAGACTGCATTTCCTGAACAGAAGGGTTGAGCTTTTAGATTCCCTGCTTCAGCCCTTTTGCCCGCACACACACAAAAAACAATCCAAAGCCCCAGATCTTCAGCAGATACTCCAGCGGATCTCCACGTCCCTTGAGTACTTGCCTCTGAACCTCTGGAAGAATTTCCTATAGACTGGAACCTACAGTGCAGTGAGTGATGAATCTCATCATTGGAGTTCTCCTGGGGACGAACCCTAGAACTTTAACTGTCCATCCATCCTCCTACCCATCTCTCCACTCACTTGTTTATCCATCTAACAAAATTCTGTAAGGGGCCTGCTGTGTCCCAGACGACCTGTGAGGCCTTGCTTTACTCACAACTCTACAGCATCTGGCATGAGAAAGAGAGAGAGGAGGGTAGGAGAGAGAGGGAGGGAGGCCCAGGGAGCCATACTGGAGCTATTTGAGCCCAGTTTATAAAGCACAAATACCTTCCTGTGTTTAACTCTTCTTTATGGCAGCATAAGAAAAATGGGAATAAATTTCCTAGCCAGTGCTTTAAAAAATAATTTTGTTGGGGCGCCTGGGTGGCTCAGTGGGTTAAGGCCTCTGCCTTCTGCTCGGGTCATGATCCCAGGGTCCTGGGATCGGGCCCCGCATCGGGCTCCCTGCTCTGCAGGGACCCTGCTTCCTCCTCTCTCTCTGCCTGCCTCTCTGCCTGGTTGTGATTTCTGTCAAATAAATAAAATGTTAAAAAAAAAAAAAGACTCATGCCTTTAAAAAATAATTTTGTTAACAGTTTTCTAATTATAAAAATAATGTTGCTTATTGTAGAAATTTGAAAAATACAGAAAAGACTATTAAAAAAATCACCTGATGACCTATAAATCCATCACCCAGACACTTCTCTCATGATTTCTGTACTTATATTTACAAAATGACATCAAAATAACTCGCCTGTTAGCATCAAATGGCCTCAGATTCATATCTTGACTTTATTGCTCACCAGCTGTGTGATCCTGAGCAAAATCACTTAAGCTCCTCAAACCCGCCAGATTCCTCATCTATAACCTGGGATGAAATCATCCTCATGGGGGTGTCATGGGGATTAAAGAATATGATAGATATAAGGCATTCAGTCCAGTCCCTGGCCTGGAAAAGAAGCTCTGCAAACAGTGGGGCAATGTTTATCACACAGTTTGGGACTGGTTGGTTTTTTGTTCATGTTTTTCAGCCTCAGTGGTGTTCTGAGCATTTTCGCCACAGTGATTAAATACTCACTTTTCAAATCTATCACTGATACATGTTTTCCCTGCCCCCGTTTCAGGCCAGGAAAAAATACTTCTCCCCTGAATCTATCTCCTCAGAATGAGCCTCCAGAGATGGGAGGCCCCCCAGAAGGCCCTCCCAGACCTGAAACTCAAGATTTTTCTGACTCCGTTCACAGATGGGAGGGAGGAGAGGCTGAGCACAGCCAACAGTGAAGCGTTCCCAGCAAGCGGTATTGTGCAGTGAGTGGGCCTGGAAAGATGGGAAGGGACAGTCTAAAGAAATCTTAGGAAGACTCTGCGGCCAAGAGCAGCCTATGAAGCCGTCTTTTGTGCCTCTAAACAGGGAACAGCACAGTACGGGAGGGGACAGAGCCCAGAGAGGGTCCGTTAGGCCAGGGTCCCAGACTTTGCTCTCACACTTACTGGCTCCATGACCAGGGACTATGTCCTTCTCTCTGAACTCCACTTGCCCATGTGCAAAAGGCAACCAGAGGGGTTGTGAGGCCTGTTAAGGGCCTGGCTAACAATAAGCACTCTCGAAATTATAAGTACCATGTGCTGTGGGAGACGATGCCTCCCATGTCCCCCATCTCAACCCGAGTGCCTCAGAGCATCGAATACTTGGCCTACCTTCAGTATTCGTTGGATTAACAAACTTTGCTCTTTAAGGACACAAACTGAGGAATGGGACAGAAGCAGCCTTGCCCAGGCAGGGTTTGGCATCTGGAGAACTGCCCATGGTGCCAGCCGGCAAATCCAAGATGGAGAAGGCAGGCCTCCTTCACTCTCCAACCTCCCTGATGAAGGTCATAGACAATAGCATAATGAAGCTGGACTCATCTCCAAAGTGATCAAGCCAGTATGGAAGGGTAGAAAAGGCATCTTCTCTAATAGGGTTGGTTCATAGGGCTGGATTTGATCCTGGCTCTTCTGCTTACCTGCTAGGGAATCCTGGGTAAGGCACTTCACCATTCTGAGTCGGCCTTCTCTGTTACAAAGTGGGGGGAATACCACCTATGTCATAATATTAAATAAGAATATGGAGGCATCTGGGTGGCTCAGTTGGTTAAGCGTCAGCCTTTGGCTCAGGTCGTGATCAGGTTATGATCCCAGGGTCTTGGGATAGAGCCCCACATTGGGCTTCCTGCTCAGTGTGGAGGCTGTCTCTCCCTCTGCTCTTCTCTCCTGCTCTCCTCTCTCTCTGTTTCTCAAATAAATAAAAATAAAAATATAAAATTCCTGGCCGGGAGCAGGTATGCAGACACAAGGCCCTGTGAATATTACTGCCCTGAATGTCTGGGTTGGGTTTCACTGTAAGTGTCCTCATTGGTTCGGCAGTGTTTGGGGATGGCCTCTGTTTACAGGATGGTTTTGCAGCAGTGGGGTTAGGTAAGGAGTCCTTGACAGAGACTTCCCACATGCTTGGTGTTTGGTGTGATGGGCTGTCCATCAGTCAGCTCTCTAGGACGTGGCAGCTCCAAGGAGGTGCTGAGTATAGGGCCCCAATGATGGAATCTCCAAGAACCAAAAGACAGCCTCTTAAGATTGTGATGACTTCCTGGGTAGAATAAGTGAGGAAGGTGATCGGCACTAGGGAACTCGTAGGTACCCAGGCTCCATGTGCCCTTGTGCGAGGAAGCAGGGAAAATAGTTTTCTGGCACGTCAGAGCTCCCTGTAGTGCCAGGGAGTCTCGGCTCCCACAGGTTGGGCATGGTTGTTCTGGTTAAACGACCGCCGCTGGAAGGCCTTGGGTGCCATCCAAAGGGCAGGGCCAACAAGGGAGAGGGCGATCTAAAAAAGAACAGAGCATGTAGTCCTTGTTCTAATCCATTTTGTGTATTAATCCCAACAGTAGCGGCTCTGTCTTTGATCATCTGCCCCGTCCCAGGCTCTCCTGGGGCCCTTCCACACCTTGAGTTCTCTCTGCCAACCAGTGTCATGGGTTGTGTAAGGCCCAATTTCTGAAAGGCTCAGAGGCTCAGAGAGGAGAGGGGAGTTCCCGGGCTTGCTCACACAGCTGCTGGGCAGGATCTGAATCCAAGGCTGGTGGTGTTCCCACCATACCGTGGTGCCCACAGTATTTTCTAAGGTGATAATACCCAGACAGAGTCCTGGGAAAGGTTTCAGCTCCCAGCATCATCAGAGATTAATTAACGTGTCAGGTAAAGATAGTTAGTTGCCTCCAGAGAAACGTGAGCAGCCACTCCGGACCTTGGTCATACTACCCAGGGAAGTTTTACCTAAGTGGAGAGAATGTTTAGAATTGGTAGTTGGGAAAGGTTGATGGGGTAGAAGGTGGACAAGGAGGGAGAGGTGGGAAGGAGGGAGGGAGAGAGAGAGAGAAAGGAAGGAAAGAAAAAGAAGGGAAAGGAAGGAAGGGAGAGAAGGGTGGAAGAGAAAGAAGGGAAAGGAAAGAGAAAGAAGAAGAGAAAAAGAAAAGAAAAAGGAAGGAAAGAGAAAGGGAGGAAAGGGAAAGAAGGAAGGATGGAAGAAAGGAAGGAAGGAAAAAAAATCTGTGCTGTATTGATGGATAAAAAGAAAGACTAGGCTGGGCTGGCATCCTAGCTCCCCCTCCACCCATCCACCACCTACATGAGGTCACTACACCTTTTGTTGTTCATCTCTTCATGGGGGTTGATAACCCTCCTTCTTGAGGGTGATGGAATGAAATCGTGTATTTGTGGTGCCTGGCGGGGGCATTCAGTAAATGGTAATAAAAATCATGGTACTAGCCAGCCCTTCCCAGGAGCTTACTAGGAGCCAGATACTGTTTTAGGAGCTTTACATTTACCAACGCACACAACCCCCTGAACAATCCCACAGAGAGGAGCTGTAGTAGCTCCCGAACGCCCCTCATGTTCAGAGGATGACATGAAGCCCGGAGAGGGGATGTGGTTATTGGCATTACTGCTGTCAGTACTGCGACCGAATGCAAAGGCAGCTGCTACCTTCCCTCTAGAGACTAACTTGGGTGAAATTTCTCCAGAGTCTCTTGAAGTCCGAAGGCAGAGAGAGGGCATGAGGGGGATCCAGCGCTCTCTGTGACAAGAAGGGGTCTCACCTTCATGATGACGTCCATGACATTCTTGTTTTCCTTCTTGGCTTCCCCAAAGGACCTCACGTTAAAGGAGCAGAGCCTCAGGGCCAGAGCACTGCTGATGGAGAGGAGGAGAAGCAGCGGGAAGGCGGGCAGCCGGGGCATCCTGGTGCGGCTCCAGATTCAGCAAGAGGACCGCGGTGGCTGGCGTGCACGGGCTCCGGGCCACCTCCTCGGGCTCAGCTGACTTATAAAGCCTGCAGATAACAGGAATAACTGGATTCCTTGCTGCTACTTTCACTTCTCTGAGGAACTGAAGAGCATGGGTTTCTTTCCCCAAGGAAATGAAGAAAAGGGTCTAGTCTTTTAGCGGCCCCTGTTTTTGTCACTCTGGTGCGGAAATTGGCCTGCGTAATTGAGGGACCATCCCCTGCAGAGTCTCTCCTATCCCAACCGGGAACCAGCTGTGACATCTGGTCATCAGCCCTGCGGTGGCATGCCATGTGCCTTTTCCTGAGAATGGATAACTCGGAAGTGGTCCACCCCAGAGGGCAACTGGGGTGAGGAAGGCTTCTGTGGAGGGGACGGTGAGGCAGGGGTCAGTGGGAAATCCGGCCAGACTTTCTGTCCTCACTGGGGTTTCGCAGCCAGCTGTCCCAGGACACACCCAAACTCTGACTCTCTAATTGCCCTGGTGGGCGTAATTAAGGTCAACTCTGGTTTGAGTTACATGATGTTATAGGCAGTTTTACCATTTACAGTGCAACACACCAAAGGCTAGTAGGGTGTTGCCAGGGAGAGCAAGTGCTTGTCTGCTGGAATGGGTCCATAAAACATCCTTGGACTTGAAGGACTAAGAGCCAGTGAAAGCCCCTGGAGAGATCACAGTTCAATCAGGTATGATCTTAATGTTTGTGAGCTATGTATGACCCGAAGAAAGGAAGGTTTTTCAAGAACTGTAGGATTTCAACCCAAGCAAAATGAGTTTTAGAGAGGTGGGCATGGAGACGGGACGATCCGAAATGCAAATCCCAGTCAAGTCCTAAGCCCCGGGTGAGATTTGCAGACTTTGGCAAGGAAAAATTCTTCTGTGAAGAAGGTGGGTGATGAGAATAACTGGAAGGCAGCATTGGGATCTCTGGGCCACCCCCTCTTGAAGAGATGGGCGGGAAAAGGGAGAAGCACGCATGTATCACTAACATACATCCAGGCAGCATCCTGGCCAAAATCTCTCGCCGAGCACGCTCAGGCATCCTAAGGAGATAACCCCAAATAGTACATGGAAGGAAATAATGGTTTCCTGAGCTCCTGGTGACAGGCTGATCCCTGGCGTCAACAACAGGCTTCTCTGAATCTCAAGGGAAAAGGGTGATGATTGCCTTCCTAGGCAAATCAGCCTCTCCCAGCCAGAGGAAGATTTAGAATTGAGTGCTGTACATGCCTTTCGCGCCTCTTAAGGACTTTGTACATATGCGCATTTCATGAACTTGTAACATACAAGAGATTTTGGACTATTTAACCGACAATCTTGTAACTCCAACATCAACTGTGCAGTTAGGGGGATCGATTTAGAGTTGTGGCTTTACGTTGAAGCCTTTCTGAATTCATGCACAGATCTGGAACATTTATAAGAATTTGGAGTTAACAGTGTTTTTTAAGTTTAATTTATTAAAATTACTTAGTATTTAGGGGTGCCTGACAGGCTCAGTTAGTAGAGCATGGGACTCTTGATCTCAGGGTTGTGGGTTCGAGCCCCACGTTGGGTGTAGAGACTACTTAAAAACAAAACAAAAAAATATTTAAAAAAAAAACGAGTATTAGTATTTTAAAAGGTGGCTTTTTTATTAGTTCAGACAACTAAAGATGTTTACAAGGAAATGGGGTATGTTAAATGTATAAAAGTGGTTTAAGTTGTTTGTAAATGGGCCTATAACCCCTTAAAAGTAATTATTTAAGTTTGCTGAATGTAGGGTTCGTTAGATTTAGCAAATAAAAATACAGGGCACTAGGTTGGGGCGCCTGGGTGGCTCAGTGGATTAAGCCGCTGCCTTCGGAGGTTGGGGCGCCTGGGTGGCTCAGTGGATTAAGCCGCTGCCTTCGGCTCAGGTCATGATCTCAGGGTCCTGGGATCGAGCCCCGCATCGGGCTCTCTGCTCTGCAGGGAGCCTGCTTCCTCCTCTCTCTCTGCCTGCCTCTCTGCCTACTTGTGATCTCTCTCTCTGTCAAATAAATAAATAAAATCTTTAAAAAAAAAAAAATACAGGGCACTAGGTAAATTTGCTTTTCTTTTTTAAACATTCATTTCTTTATTTTAGAGAGAAAGCAGGGGGAGGGAGATAGAGAATCTCAAGCAGACTCCCTGCAGAGCCTGACTCGGGGCTCAATCCCAGGACACTGAGATCATGACCTGAACCAAAATCAGGAGTCAGACGCTTAATTGATTGAGCCACCCAGGCACCCCTAGGTAAATTTGACTTTTAGATAATTCAAATTTAATTGGACATCCTATCCTGTGTTTTATCGGGCAATCCTACCTGGATTTATAAAAAGAATAAAGACTTTCATAAGCTGAATTTAAAAGCATGACATTGCCTACGGCAGTAACAATCCTGTAAGGGTCCTGAGATAGGGTTTAGTTCCCAGCATCAAAAATAAGCTAACCTAGGGCACCTGGGTGGCTCAGTGGGTTAAGCCTCTGCCTTCGGCTCGGGTCGTGATCTCGGGGTCCTGGGATCAAGCCCCACATCAGGCTCCCTGCCCAGCGGGGAGCCTGCTTTCCCTCTCTCTGCCTGCCTCTCTGCCTACTTGTGATCCCTCTCTCTGTCAAATAAATATATATATTTTAAAAAAATAAGCTAACCTGGGGACACCTGGCTGGCTCAATCAGCAGAGCATGCAACTCTTGATCTCGGGGTTGAGGGTTCGAGCCTCACGTCAGGTGTAGAGAGAGATGACTTAAAAATAAAATCTCAAATAAAGCTAACCTCCTCTATTGGGTAAAAAGCAAACCCTTTTGTTAAAATTACTGCACATGTTTATGAGAAAAAATTTTTTTAAAGACTAGAATGATACAAGCGAGCAAAAGAAGTTGGTCAGCTTGACTATGGAGGGGTAGCAATAATCTCGAAACATTCCAAAAGATTACGAGCTGAACCTCAGCTCCCTTGGCATCTGAACAGACATAGGAATATGGAATTGCCAGTTGAAAACTGTGACCAGATAGTCCGGAACTCAGAGGCATCAGCAGGTGGCCTAAAGCCATTTCAAGTACAGAAACTATATTGGGGGGCACCTGGGTAGCTCAGTCAGTTAAACCTCTGCCTTCCGCTCAGGTCATGATTCCAGAGTCCTTGGATCAAGCCCTGTGTCGGACTCCCTGGTAGCGGAGAGACCTTCTCCTCCTCCTCCCTCTTCCTGCTGCTCCCCCTGCTTGTGCTCTGTCCCTCTCTCTCTGTCTGTCAAATAAATAAATCTTTAAAAAAAAAGGATACTATATTGGGACTACAGTTATATAAATTTGAACATTCACTGTAACTTTTCCGCTTTTTCTTTTTTAAAGCATATTTGTAACCTCAAAGCTGAGCAGAAGTGACTTTACTTCCTCAAGGTCGATACTGAGCTAACTGTGTTCCCTCCTTTACTGCCCCATCATTCCTCTCACCTTCCCTAAGGCCACAGTCCACAACTTAGGTTATTTTTGCTTCAAAAATTTGAAAGAACTTCATGCCATGAATTTTTTTTCTTTTTCAAAACGCCTATTATCACCTTGTTCAAGTGTAAATGTTCCCTTACCCTTTCGAAATAAATTTCCTTTTGTAATTTTGAAAAAAAAAAAAAAACAAACCTGTAAAGTGAGAGATCCGACAAATCCGTTTTTGAATTTTTAATTTTGATTGTTTGAATATGAATTTGAAAAATAATATGAACCTCTGTATAGTGGCTTCTGCATATAGTAACTGCCCTTGAGGAGTTTAAAAAAAAAATCACGTAAACAGTCTGAGATTGACCCCATTCTGTAATTAGCACATTCAACTGTACCTGGACTTAGGGGGGAAAAAGTATCTGGATTCCAGAAAGAAAATGCTACGCCTCTAATTTAACTGAAGTCAGCTAGGTGCAGGGGCTTTGCTGAGTACTTTCTGTGTTTAACATTACTTAGTGCTCCCTCGGCCCTTCCTATGCTTCCTCCATTTTATGGATGAGAAAACTGAGGTTTGCGCCCAAAGATACACAGCTAGCCGGTCTCACCTGGGGCCTGAACCCAGGCCCTTGGACTCCAGACCAGAGAGACTGAATCCCATCCCTCGGACTCCAGACCAGCCTTCTCGCCTGCCAAACCAGGCATAGCAAAACCTTAATAAGGAGCAAACACTATAGTGGGGGACGGGAAGGAGGCCAAAGGAGACTTTGACTTTTTACTGTTACACATCTGGGTATTGTTGGATTTTTTCGTTTGTTTGTTTCTACTAAAATATTTACTTTTTAGTAATTAAAAAAGGAAGATAAAAGTGCTAAAAAGCTTTTTATTTTTTAAAGCAGATTAAACAATGCCCCTGCCAACATGTTTTCTTCGACTGAGCCAAGTGCAGGTTTCAGCCAGCTCCAGGAGTCACTGATAACATGGAGGGGTCAGGGACAGGAGGCTCTACTGCAGCCTCAAGGAAAGCAGAAAGCCCACACTCATCCATCCTGTGCTGGGAATTGAGGGTTTGAGACCCTTCCTTCCAGGAGCCCGGAGTCCGGAGCCCGGAAGGAAAGGCAGACACTGGCCTGACCTACACTGATCACTTTGAAGTGTCCTTCCTTCTGCCACTTAGTGGCTATGGATGCTGTTCCCTGGGGCATGTATTTCCAAGCACTAGTCTGTAAGATACTCCTAGAAAAAAGGATAAATATGTTACTCCCTGGAGATTTATAAAGCACATTAGCACATTAAATGCTCTGAAAAGTCCTGCAATAAAGAAAACTACTTCAGAGGGGCACCTGGGTGGCTCAGTGGGTTAAAGCCTCTGCCTTCGGCTCAGGTCGTGATCCCAGGGTCCTGGGATCGAGCCCCGAATCGGGCTCTCTGCTCAGCGGGGAGCCTGCTTCCTCCTCTCTCTCTCTCTCTCTCTCTGCCTGCTTGTGATCTCTATGAAATAAATAAATAAAATCTTAAAAAAAAAAAAAGAAAGCTGCTTCAGTGTCCTAAGCAGGGTATCCTGACTTTGTTGTCCATGGAACCCTTTTCTTCCTGCAAGTCCTTTCAATATCTTGAGCAACATCCACCTTGAGAAATACCGTCCCAGTTGGGCAGGGACAGTCAGGTCCTCCAAAGCCTCACTAAGCCCCCACGGAAGAGTTCCCTGAATGTCATATGAATGGGCAAAAATAAGGAGCAGATGTTCAGACATGTGGTCCCATACATCATTGGGAGCCACAGCCAGCCACCATGGGCCCTGGTGGAACAGGAGTCAGTGGGAGCAATACACTGGGGCAAAGGATACCTCAGAATTGGAGAAAGCCAATTCTGGGTATTTCAGGGCATTTCAGGGGGAGTGAAAGTGCACAGGCTGAGTAGCAAAAAGAAAGTAGCAAAAGTAGGAAAAGGAAACAAAGGGCTTGTGGGAAAATCCCCACTACTAGCATGGACAAGCCGCCTGACCCAAACAGGTGTTTCCAGTGACTGATGTCACTCTTTGTCTAGTAACAAATGAGCCATAGCAATAATCTTATAATGTATGCAAATCGCTCTGGTTATCACGGTTCAGAGCCAGCTTCCCTCACCCCAACCATGAGAGGAGGTGCCTTGTTTAAGGCTGCTTAATTGGGACCAAGACCTTTGTGTGATGGTTTCCAGGTGATGAAGCAGGCTCTGGGTTTTGGTCTCACACAGCATCTTCCACGCAAGGCTGTGCTTGGACTTCAAAAAGGTCTCATTCTGACACGCCAAGGCGTGTCACTGCTCTAATTAGAATCCTTCAGAGATCCTTCATTTGGCATAAAGACAAAGCTCCTTCCTGTGGCCTCTATCTACCTACCTCTTGAAAGTAACATTGTTCCTTTCCTTCTTCCTCCCCCACTGGCCTCCCCTCACACTGAGCAGCTTTCAGTGCCCACCTCAGGGCCTTTGCACATCTGTTCCCTCCATCTACAGAGCTCTTCCTCCCACCTCCAAGTCTCAGCTTAAATGTCACTTTCTCAGAAAAGCCTTGCTGCGCACCCCAGCCTATCAGTATCTTTTCTTTTACTCTCTTCCATGGGGCATATGTCTTTTGCTACGTGGCATGTATCACAATGTATGATTATGTATGAGCTGTGTGTTGTCTTATGTCTGTCTGGCCCTCCCTAGACACCTCTGTGGGGGCAGAGACACCTATCTGTGTCTGCATGGCCTGAGACAAGGCCAGCACATAGCAGGTGCGTGATAAATCTTTGTTGAAAGCATGTTGCAGTGCTCTGACTCCAAAGCCCATCTTCTCTACAAATGTGGAGATCCAAAGGGGTACGTGCACCCAAATGTTTATAGTAGCAATGTTCACAATAGCCAAACCCTGGAAAAGAGCCCAGATGTCCATCAACAGATGAACGGAGAAAGAAGATGTGGTATATATATACAATGGAATACCATGCAGCCTTCAAAAGAGATGAAATCTTGCCATTTGCAATGATATGGATGGAACTAGAGGGTATTGTGCTGAGTGAAAGAAGTCAATCAGAGAAAGATAATTTTCTTTTTTTTTTCTTTTTTTTTTTTTTTAAAGATTTTATTTATTTATTTGACAGACAGAGATCACAAGTAGGCAGAGAAACAGGCAGAGAGAGAGGAGGAAGCAGGCTCCCTGCTGAGCAGAGAGCCCGATGTGGGGCTCGATCCCAGGACTCTGGGATCATGAACTGAGCCGAAGGCAGAGGCTTTAACCCACTGAGCCACCCAGGCGCCCCTTTTTTAAAGATTTTATTTATTTATTAGAGAGAGAGAGCGCAGGCAGTCAGAGTAGCAGGCAGAGGCAGAGGGCGAAGCAGGCTCCCTGCCGAGCAAGGAGCCCGATGTGGGACTCGATCCCAGGACGCTAGGATCATGACCTGAGCCGAAGGCAGCCGCTTAACCAACTGAGCCACCCAGGCGTCCCGAGAAAGATAATTTTCATACGATCTCTCTGTTATGAGGAATTTGAGAGGAAGGGCAGGGGGTTCTGGGGGGTAGGGAAGGAAAAAATGAAACAAGATGGCATCAGGAGGGAGACAAACCATAAGAGACTCTTAATCTCACAAAACAAAGGGTTGCTGGGGGGTGAGGTGGGGAGGGATAGGGTGATTGGGTTATGGACATTGAGGAGGGTATGTGCTATGGTGAGCGTGGTGAAGTGTGTAAGACTGATGAATCACAGACCTGTACCCCTGTGGCAAATAATACATTGTATGTTTAAAAAAAAAAAATCTTCTCAACCCGTCGTGTGAGGGCGCTAAGCCAGGGGAACTTGGGTCCCTGAATAACCGAGAGAATCCAGGTCACCGAGACAAAAGAAATAAAGCAACCACCTCCACATAGCATCTGTCTTTCAGGGAGCCCTGCGTGTTAAGTTCTCATATAGCTCCCCGATCTCAGCCACAGAGCAGGGAGCGGGCTTCTCCGCCTACTGACATTTTGGTCCAGATAATTCTGTGTTGTGGGGGCTGCCTCATGCATTGCATGGTGGTTAGCAGCTTTCTTGGCCTTTACCCACTGGATGCTAGTAGCACCCCCCTAGTCATGACAACCCAGAATATCTCCAGACATTGCCAAATGCCTCCACGGGGATGGAGACTGCCCCCCCTCACCCCCCGCCCTGCATTAAGAATGCTGGTGTGAAGGTTAAAGCATATGCACTTCTACTTACTGGCTGTTCAACCTTGGGCAAGTTGCTAAAGCTCTCTGTGCTTATTTCCTCATCCTCAAAAACGGGGATAATAATAGCTCTTATATGGTAAAACTTGACAATTTTGTGAGTTTATAAATAAAGGACAGACTCAGCACAGCATCTGGCCCTCAGGAAGTACTCAGGTGGGTGATATTCTGCCTTCAGAATGAACTGTGCAAAAAAGGGATTGTGATCTCCATTTTACAGATGAGAAAACTGAGAATGACATCAGGCCCAAGCCATTGACTGTAAAGTGACATTAAAGGCAGGAATTTAGGTTTTCAGAATTAATTCTCTTAGCCAGCCCTTTCTTTATGATACAAAAGGGCCTATTAACTGCAGACCTCATCTGGCCAATTGCAAACTGGGCTGGTGGTGTTGTAATTAATGGGTTTGATCTGCCACGGTGGGACTAGGAGGAGGCAAATGAGGCCCTGGCCTCAGGTGAAACATTTAAGGGGGTGACAACTCACTAATCAAGATTAATAACATTTTTCACAATATTTTCAGTAATTAATCTTAAGTAATTATTCTAAATTTATGCAGAAGATCCACAATGAAGAAAGTATCACATCTTAAATGAAGAGAGAAGCCAACCCTCACTTTCAGGCCCCCGCCTCCATCACCTGACTCTAATCCTGCCCCTGGGATCTGCAGATGGGGAAACCACTGTGAGCACACCCAGAGTGGAAAAGTCTGTTTCCCAGCATGCTGCGGGAAGGGGAGAGCGCCCTCTTCTGGCTGATGGTGGGCACTGCTCCTCTCCTGGGAAGCGAAGTTCACCTTCCCTGGATAAAGAAGCATCTCAGTGCTAGAAGAGTCTCTTCTAGCATCACGGTGCTTTTCACCCTGTCCTTCCTGAGACATCTAGGTTAAAAGACTGAAAGCAGGCCAAATGATGCCGCTGGAGCCCCTCTCCCCTTCCTACTGGCCACTGCACTGTGCTGGATCCATCCATTGCCTTTCTCTCCTTACCACATGTGCAAACAAGTCCAGCACCTGGCCCTGCCTCTATGGGCGATCTAAAGCTGCCTGTTAGTATACAGCTGGTCCTTCCAGGCTGACCACAAGAGGGGATGGTGAGGAAACAGGACCAGGAGGTGGAAGTCTTCTCACTGTTTGCCTAACTGCATTGTTTCTTCTAAGGGTTTGGTACTTTCTTTATTTTAGTTAATTATGTTTTCATTTTTACTTTTAAATAATTTCTTTTACTTTTTTAAAAGGTTTTATTTGTTTATTTGACAGCGAGAGAGAGAGAGAGAGGAGAAAGAGAGCGAGCGCACAAGCACAGGGAGTGGCAGAGGGAGAGGGAGAAGCAGGCTTCCTGCCAAGCAGGGTGCCCGATGCGGGGCTTGATCCCAGGACCTTGGGATTATGACCTGAGCCGATGGCAGACAGTTAACAACTGAGCCCCCCAGGTGCCCCTATTTTTAAATAATTTCAAATGTGCATTAAAGTGGCAAAAATAGTTCAAAAACATATATACCCTTCACCCAGATTCACCGATGAACATTTAGGCCCATTTACTTTTTCATTAGTTTTCATACATACAGATTTTTTTTTCCTGAACTGCTCAAGAGTAAGTTGGAGGCATTAGGACCCATTATCCCTAAATACTTCCAAGTGATTTCTCAAGGACAAGTAATTTGCCTTCACAACCACAGGACAATTATCAAAACGAGAATCTTTAGCAATGATATAATATTATTACCTAATCCATAGACCTTATTTAAATTTTACCAATTACTCTAATAATGTCCTTTATAGCAGTTTTGTTTGTTTGTTTGTTTCTGGTGCAGGACCCAATCCATGCTTACCCACCGTTCTTAGTGGTCCTATGTCCTCAACCCTCTCTAATCTGAGCAGTCCCTCAGCCTTTGTCTTTCATACCCTTGACATTTTTGAAGTGTACAGGCTAGTTATTTTGCTGAATCTCTCTCAGTTTGGGTTTGTCTGGACTTCCTCATGATTAGATTCAGGTGATGCATTTTGAGTGGGAATACTACTTACGTGTTTCACAGAAGTTCTTAAATAAGCTTCTCCTAGTATTCACAGGGAAGCTGGGTGACTCAGACACAGGAAGTAGAAGATGATTTAAAAGCTCTTAAAAACAGTTGCTAACATCTATTGAGTGCTTGCTGTTTGACATTCCCTTCTGTATTTGTTGTTGATTTGGGTACTATTCTCTCTTGTATGGGGAGCTTACGTTGGATCACAGTAATAAGACAATAACAACAGCTATGGCTGTTGAGCTGTATTGACCCCATAGTACACATCTTCTTTTCATGGGTGAGGTCAGAGAGGGCATCACTTGCCCCAGGTCTCACAGCTGCCAAGAGGCACAGCTAGGGCTGTTTGACACGAGACTATGACTACCTGGTTAGTCTCCCCATACCAGTGACGAAGCTCAGCCAGGATTCCAGCTCAGAACACTGAGGACAATCCATGTCCCACCCCCTAGACTCCCAGCAAGCGGGGATGTTTTCTCCCCATATTCTGAACTCCCCTGCTTACCCCACATGTCCAGAGCATGAGAACCTGGGAGATAGACCCCATGCTGTGACGAGGGGACCTCAGTAGGTTGTGTGTTCTCCAGGGGCAGATATCCCTCCTGGGTCATCCCCCATTGGACAAGTATTTACTTATCCATTGAAAACTGTATCAGTCCCAAAAACAGGGTGAAGAGCGTGGCTAGGAGTGGGAGTCAGTCCTTAACCAAACAGTGACTCATGAATGTTTCTCAAGGCAGGAGTCCCAATGCATAAGATTTCCCCTCCACAGGCCACACCTGCTCCAAAGTCATCCCAGAACCAGATTTAGATGCAGGCCGGTGTCATTCATAACACACAGCCTTAAGAAACCAGCCGTGGAGGGGCGCCTGGGTGGCTCAATGGGTTAAAGCCTCTGCCTTTGGCTCAGGTCATGATCCCAGGATTCTGGGATCAAGCCCCACATCGCCCCACATCGGGCTCTGCTGCGCAGGGAGCCTGCTTCCTCCTCTCTCTCTCTGCCTGCCTCTCTGCCTACTTGTGATCTCTATCTGTCAAATAAATAAATAAAAATCTTAAAAAAAAAAAAGAAACCAGCCATGGAGATTTGTTGGCACAAGGAGCTCCCAGCCTGAAACTGGGAATCATTTTGCATTGTGGATGATTTAGGACATTTGTTATTCACTCATTTAACAGTTAGCCTACTAAACATGGAGAAGAGATGCAGAGATGAATACGGCAGCCCTGCTCGTGGGGACTCAAAATTAGCTAATTGCACTTGCCTTTGGTTTCAGTTTTCCATGCCTCTGAGCCTTCCTTCCAATGGCCAGAAAACTCTTATGAATATGAATGACCAATGTAAATGTGGAACTCAAACCACTATGACTTCTCTGACCGCAGAGAACCTAAACAGGTTTGTCCAAAACTGAAGGCGGCTTTCAGTGCAAAGACAAAGAAAACAAACTGGGATGAACTGGTTATTCTAGTTTAGTTGGGAATAGGGGCAGCAGGAAGGGAATTGGGGCAAGGAAAAATAACAGTCATTACCTATTTTGTTTGAGGATTTAGTAATGGCTAGAACAAGTTGATGAAGTAAGTACTATAGTACCCCTACTTTATAGAGCTGTCAACGGGGACCCAGGAAAGTAAGTATCTTGTCAGCCGTGTACACTTGGTACCTGGATGAGTCAGGCCTGCTGGGGAACAGCAAATCCTGTGTTCCCAAGCATTACACCGCACCGCCCCAGAGCCACATGTGTAAATGTGGTGCAGGTAAAGCCTTGCAACTGTATTTGAGATGAATTCTCGGAGATTGGAAGTAGTAGCCGGTGGAAGTTATGTTTCCATGGAGACCCACTCATATCCAGCCAGGCTGCGTTCACAGGTGGCCGTAACGGTGGAGAGCTGCCATCACGCAGATGGGTATTTCTTTTTTTTTTTTTTAATATTTTATTTATTTGACAGAAATCACAACTAGGCAGAGAGGCAAGCAGAGAGAGAGGAGGAAGCAGGCTCCCCGTGGAGCAGAGAGCCCAATGTGGGGCTCGATCCCAGGACCCTGGGATCATGACCTGAGCCGAAGGCAGAGGCTTTAACCCACTGAGCCACCCAGGCGCCCCCAGATGTGCATTTCTTAAGAAAAAGACCCTCTGTAGCAATTTCCTGAGCTTCCACCAATGCCCATTCTATCATTCAAGACGCCAGTGGAGTCTCCATGGCAGCCTGCAAAATGTGAGTCTTGCCCAAGCTAGGAGGTATCCGTTGAGGACAGTGGTTCAGAGCGCAGATCCAGGAGACTCGTCTATCTCTGTTCGCTCACCCGTTGGCTACATGAGCTCAGGGAGATTAGCTAACCTCAAGCCCAGTTTCCTCATCTATTAAATTGTGGAAGTCCTAACCTCCATACCCCACAGTGGCTGTGAAGATGAAAACAACTGGTATAATGCATGAAAAGCACAATACCCGGTACCAACTAGGCAGTGAAGAAATGTATGCTACATACTGATTCACATCTGCTCACCCCATGTCTCTTTTTTTTTTTTTTTTTTAAGATTTTGTTTATTTGACACAGAGAGAGATCACAAGTAGACAGAGAGGCAGGTAGGGAGTGGCGGGGAGGTGGGGAGCAGGCTCCCCGCTGAGCAGAGAGCCCGATGTAGGGCTCGATCCCAGGGCCCTGAAATCATGACCTGAGCCGAAGGCAGAGGCTTAACCCACTGGGCCACCAGGTGCCCCTCACCCCATGTCTTTAAATGAAAACAATCCACGTGAAAACTGACACAAAGGAGCAGGAGTCCACTCCCCACAACTGCTTTCTCCCCCTAGCTTCGTCTGCCCTGTTCCTCTCTACTCCCTCCTGTTGCCCATCCCACTTCTGGCCCTTCAGTCTGCTCCCAGCCACTTGTGTGCCACTCGGGAGAGAGGACCAGACGTGGGATCCTGCTCCTGGCCCCACTGGGTACCCAGTACCTCCAGTCCCTAGAACCCCCAACTGGGACATCGGGACCACTGCCTGAAGGGGGACCAGGATCTAGTACATCCACACAGATGTATGATCTGGCTCCCCCATGTGACCTCAGCAGCTCAGAGATGAGACAAGATAAGAACAAACGAAGAAGCATTATCTTTTTGACAAATCAGGGAGCATCATGATTTAGACGGCATAACATGACGTATATCTTTTAAGTTTCGTTAAAAATGTTCGTGTTGAAGTGGCTACCCAGTGGGAGGCTTAAAGGCCCCAGGAAAGACACTAGGGACAGCAAAGAGGGAGAGATCTCAGTACAGTGTCATGAGGCATATGGATGTTGAAATGAAGTCTGTGAGGACCTTGGAGAAAGTGTGTGCTTTCTTAGCAAGAAGAACTATGCAGTACATTCACACACACGCACACACATACAGACATGTGCTGGTAGGCTTCCCCCATGGATTCCTGGTTCACCCTGGGGTCTTCGGAATCTCCGTTCCCTGTCTGACCTTTGCCTCTTCAAAGGCAATTTTTAGGCCCCTCTAAGAACGGGGCGAGCCCAGTAAGTGCTGGGCCTATCAACAGCGATGATGCTGATAGCCTACAGCTGATATGACACACACTTCCTTGGTGCCAGGTGAGGGGCTAATCTGTAAACTCCTTATTCAGCTTGATCTTGTCTTCAGCCCCACGAGGCTGGTCCCATCATCAGTTGCTCATCCTCACCTCCTACTTAGAAATGAAGAAACTCAGGTTTACACAGGCAGATAGCTAGTAAGTGGCAGAGCTGGACCCACCATCACCACCTGAAAGGTGTTCCCGTGACTCATACCCTTGGAGCTTGTGTTTGCTCATCTGTGCTGCTAGCTGTGTTTTTTGCTAGCCCACCCATGAGCCCCAGTGTGGTACCTGCATCCCCAGTGTCCTTGAAGTGCAAGATCTCCCCTAATCTCAATCAGTGTGGTTTGGGTGAGGTAGGAAAGGATTTCTTACAAAAAGAACTAAACACAGAGGATAGGGGAGGCTGGGTGGCTCAGTGGGTTAAAGCCTCTGCCTTCGCCTCAGGTCATGATCCCAGGGTCCTGAGCCCCACATCGGGCTCTTTGCTTGGCAGGAAGCCTACTTCCCCCTCTCTCTCTGCCTGCCTCTCCACCTGCTTGTGATCTCTGTCTGTCAAATAAACAAATAAAATCTTAAAAAAAAAACAAACCCTAAACACAGAGGATATTTGACTAAATTAAAGTTAACGTTGGTCCAGAAGTACTAAAGAAAGTGAAAAGATAAGCCACAAACGGGAAGAAGATCTTAGCTGCACATATAACTATAAACCATTAGAATATAGACAATTAGATGGGAAAATGACACAAACAGGCATTTCACAGACACGGACGGAAACACGATGGCAAATGACTATATGAATAATTGCTCAAGCCCAATTATGCTAGACGTAAAGATTAAGGTCACAATGAGATACCCTTCTATACCTACTAGATTAGAAGCTGATGGAGGCACCTGGGTGGCTCAGTCACTTCAGCTCAGATTGTGATCCTGGGCCCTGGGTTTGAATCCCACATCCAGCTCCTTGCTCTGTGGGGAGACTGCTTCTCCCTCTGCCTCTCTCTCTGTGTGTCTTTCATGAATAAATAAATAGAAACCTTAAAAAAACAAACAAACAAACAAACCCAGCAGTCTGATGGAACCAAGTGTTGGCAAGATCCTGGAGATATTCTCCTATGTTGTCCTTCTAAAAGTTTAGTTTTACCTCTTATTATTAAAGTCTTTGGGGTGCCTGGGTGGCTCAGTCTTTGGGCATCTGTCTTTGGCTCTGGTTGTGATCCCCCAGGGTCCTGGGATGGGGCCCTGCATCGGGCCGCTGCTCAGTGGGTTGTCTGCTCTCCCTCTCCCACTCCCCCTGCTTGTATTCCCTCTCTTTCTGTCTCTCTCTGTCAAATAAATAAATAAAATCTTTAAAAATAAATAAAATCTGTAACCTATCTTAAATTAACTTGGGGGTGGGTGGGTTGTTAAATTCCATGTTTTTCTATATGAATAATCAGTTGTCCTAGCACTTTTTACTGAAGAGTCCCTCCTTTCCCCCGTGATCCAAAATGTCACTTCCCTCATAAACCATGTTTCCCTATGTGCATTGGCCTGTTCCTGTGATTTTTATTCTGCTTCATCAGTGTTTTTATCTGTCCCTACGTGAATACACACTGTCCTGATAACTATACTTTCATAACAAATCTTGATATCTACTTTTCTTTCTTCACTAGGACTGTTTTTACTTTTCTTTGACCTTTGCTCTTTCCTATAAAATCTTATTTTTTTTTTAAGATTTATTCATTTATTCTAGCGAGAAAGAGAGCAAGCGGTGGGGAGGGGTGGAGGGAAAGAAGCAGTCCTGCAGTAGGCTCCCCCACTCAGCCTATGTCAAGCCCACTCGACATGGGCTCCATCCCAGGACGCTGAGGTCATTGTTAGGTCCGTTATTAAATGAAACGAGACTGAGACAAAGTGAAAGTTATTTAAAGCTTTATTTTATGATAAGTATTAGAAGTTAGACTGATCGGTCAGGGAAACGAGACTGAGACAAGGTGGAAAGTTATGCAAAGCTCTACTCTATGCTAAGCATTAGAAGTCAGACTGACCAGTCAGGGCTGCCTCTGAAGAGAGCGACCCCTCCCCAGTCTCACAGACTACCTTTTATGGAGCAAAAGCCTGGCCACACATAGGTGGCCAATGAGATTGTAACACACAGAGAAAGTTGCATAGTCATGTTAGGTCACACGCAGGTGGCGAATTGAATTACAATATACCCTATAGTAGCTGTTTCAACTAACCTATTACTCTGATCAGAATTGGCGCTCAAGTTTGGCACCCAAAAGGCGGAGTTCACATTCTTTGGTGGTTAGGGAGACAGTATGTGTACTTTTACTGATTGGATATCTCCACCTGGCCTGACTTGTCCTTGTATTCTGGGGCTCTGTTATCAGGAACTGGCTGACCTGGCCTTGTATTCTCGCTCTGTTATTAGGAACTAGCCGACCATATTTTACTGGTTTCCCAGACTTGCTTCTAAGTAAGTTTCTCTGGGGGGGGTGGGGGGGGGTGGGCAGGGTCAGTTTAGGTTTTCCTGCACAAACAACAAAATGGCTTTTAACCAAGATGGAGTCGCTCTGGCTAAATAGGTCCTTACAGTCATAACCTGAGCCAAAATCAAAAGTCAGCCACTCAACCCACTGAACCACTCAGGTGTCCCTTCCATATAAATCTTAGAATCAGCTCATCATCTTCCTTGACAAGCCCTGTTGGGATTTCAATTGGAACTGGTTTTGATTCTTTTTTTTTTTTTAATATTTTATTTGAGAGAGAGAGATGCGCGCACAACCAGGGAGAGTGGCAGAGGGAGAGGGAGAAGCAAACTCCTCATTGAGTGGGGAGTCCCATGTGGGGCTCAATCCCAGGACCCTGGGATCATGACCAGAGCTGAAGGCAGTGACTTAACCCACTGAGCCACCCAGGCTCCCCCTCACCACCGTTTTTTATTCTGAAGACAGCATTTCTAACTTTTCATTATTGAGTATACTTGCCATAGGTTTTTGGTAGCTGCCTTTTAACTGTTTAAGGACGTTCTCTTCCTACTTGCTTATGAGTTATTACAGTGAGGGACTATTGAATTTTAAAATTTTGCAACCGCGGAGATGACCTTATAGTTCCCCCTTAATATGCTGATGTGGTTAATTACAAGAGTATATTTCCTAATGTTAAACTGTCCAAACTGTCCTGGCATTCCTGGGGTAAAACTGTCTTGGGAATGATGCGTCATCTTTTTTATATATTGCTGGATTCAACGTACTAATATTTTATTTAATTCAAGATTTTTACTTTCATGTTTCTGAGCTAAGCTTTAGGAGTAATAGTGATCTGATCTTGCTTGGTATGGAATTTAGACTGGCCTCATAGACTGAGTTAGGTTCTGCTCTTTCTTTTTCTATTTTCCGGAAGGGCTTATGAGAGAATAGTATGATCTATTCCTTGAAGGTTTATACTTGCTTCTAGAGCCATCAGGCTTAATGTTTTCCTGTGACTAAAAATTTTAACAATTTCTCTAATAATTATAAAATTTACTTTTTCTATAGTTGACAACTGATATAATTTGCTGGCAAATCAAACTTGATATTATGTAGTGATCCTCTCCATCCTTAATGATTTTTGTTAGTCTGTTATCTAATATTAATACAGCTACACCAGCTCCCTTTTGGATACTATTTTTGAGGTATATCATTTTCTGCACTTTTACTCTTAATCTTTCCAGGTTCCTATGTTTTAGGAATACCTCTTGAGAAAGTGCCTCTTAGATTCTTTTAACAGCCCATTTGACAACTTCAGACTTTTAACTGATGAGTTTAGTTAAATTACTATGATTATTAATATATCTGGACTTAGTTTTTTTACTCTCTTTTTTATGGGGAGGAGTCTCACTTTTTCTACATGACTTTGGGTTGATTAGCATTTGGGTTTTTTATTGATTTTTGTCCTTTCCCCCCTTCTACTGGTTTGAAAGGTATACGTGTTATTCATATTGTTTTAATGAATACTACTGACATTGTGCCATGCATAATTAACAAAGCCAAAGTTAATATCTTAAGTCCCTTCCCACCACAAATGCGAAGTCATTGGAACCCTTTAATTTTGACCATCTCATTCCTAATGTATTGTTGTCTCCTGTTTTCGTTCTGACCTTGTTTAAACCTGTGAATTATGATTATTGATGTCATTGTTGTTTTGTACTGACAGTTTTACTTAGATTCACTCTATTTGCCCATTTCTTCACTCATTATTCCTCCTTTCACTTTTTTTAAGATTTTTATTTATTTATTTGAAAGCGATAGAGAGACAGCAAGAGTGGGAACACAAGCAGGGGGAGTGGGAGAGGAAGAAGCAGACTCCCCGCCAAGCAGGGAGCCAGATGCGGAACTCAGTCTCAGGATGGGATCATGACCTGAGCCTAAGGCAGACAATTAAGGACTGAGCCACCCAGGCGCCCTCACTGCAGTTCTTAATTGGGTTGTTTTTCTTATTCCTGAGGTATACCTTAGAAGTTCAGTTAGTCACCCTCATTCCTGAAAGGCTGGGGATCCAATTCTCAGGTCTTTGGAGATATTCTTCAACATCTTTTAGCTTCCTATGTTGCCATTCAGAAATTTGCTGGCAATCTAATTCCTTCCTTTGGGAATAAACTGTCTTTAAAAAAAAAAAAAAACTCTACTTGCTTTTAAGATCTTTTCTTTGTTTTTAGTATTCTGCAGTTTCACTACAATATTTCTTGGTGTGGATTTCTTATCATTTTTCCTGCTTAGGATATATTATGTTTCCTAAATCTGTAGAATTACATCTTTTTTCTGCTCTTGAAATTCTCACCCATTACTACCTCAAGTGTGGCCTCTCCCTTCTTCTCTCCTTTGATGCTGCTTAAATGGATTTTAGATCTTCTCAGTCTGTTCTGCATGTTTGTAAGATCTTTCATATTTTTCATTTCATATCACTGTGCTGCATTCTGATTAATTTCTTCAGATAGTTCTTCTAAATCACCCTATTTGGTTAATTATGATCTATGAGAATCCTGAACAACTTGCTCTTTGATGAGTACATTGTCCCTGAAGCTCTGAGAACAATTCAATGGAAAAAAACAAAAAACAAAAAACAAAAAAGAAAAAAACAATTCAATGAAGCAACTCCTGTAACCTGAATGATGAGGTAGCCAACAACTTAGAGAGAGATGCTCCAGTCCAAGCCAGGGAGATTGTCCTTGACTCTGGACGGATTCCAACAATCTTGACTTAGACTGGTTTTACAAGGTGGCCTCAAAGATATTCCTTTGCCACATCTCTGAGGCTTCTTGTCCATGACCCATTCTTAAAATTCAGGACCTGCCCAACTCAGCCAGGTTCTGCCAGTCTGAAGAGTTTGGCAGGCAGGAGTCTGCCTTTGGGGTGGATTTAAATATGAAGAGAGTCCTGTTGGGCACTGGTCCCACTTAGGTCTAGACTAAGAGGCAGAAAAGGAAGCCATGGATTTGGGGTAGCAGAAGACATCAAGCCCCAACACCTCACCCCGCATACAGTGCTCAGTACATAGTAAGTGCTCAGTAAATATTTACTAAATCAATGAATAAACACTTAGATGGAAGAAGCTCATAGAGCAGTGTGGGCCCAAAGGGGACTTAAGGAAGGTTTCCTGGAAGAAATGACATTTAAGTTGAGGTATGGAAAAGAGGAAGGAGTCAGGGCCAAGCAGAAAAGGAAGAGTTCCTGGTAGAGAGAACAGCCCATGCAGAGGCCAAAGTGGTAGAATTCAGCCTGGGTGCCCTGAATAGTAGATGATGCTGGAGTGGGAAACAGGCCAGCTGCAAAAATCCAGACTCTGTGGCAGATAAACTAGTCAGGCAACACCGTTTGAATTTAATGGGTGATAATTTTTATGTTCCGCTGATTTTATTTTTTTCTTTAAAAAAAATTTTTTTTTTGCCTAATGAGATTTAACTGTCCTTAAAAAGAAGTAATGACCATAGTGGGGATTTAATTAGTGGTTTCATGACTGCCATTTTGCCCCCGAAGCTTTGGAGCCAGGTGCCGGGTCTGAATTCCCAATTCTGTCCTTTACAGGCTGAATCCACCGGCAAGCTCCTCACCGTTCTTCTGAGAAAGGAAGCCAATCACAATGCCCACCTTACAGGATTAAAAGAGACAACATGTGTAAGATAGCGTTGCTAAGCATGCTTGTGAACCTGGGTCTGTCCCTCTGAGCCCTCTGAGAACAGAGATCCACTCACTTTGACGGCGCGTGCCCGGCAGCACCAGGCACACAGCAGGTGCTCAGTAAACAATGAACCAATGCCTGGACGAACTCTGGCATCTCCCGCTGGAACTGTGGCTCCTCTGGTCCCTACCCTTTCCCCGGCCCCCAGAGCTCTTTAGGGGCGGGGCGGGGCGGGGCGGCCGGCTCCGCGCTCCGCACCCGGCGCCGCGCGCGAACGCAGTAGGCGCCGGCGCTCTGGCGGGAGCTGTTGGATGCTCCGAGGCAGGTTGCGGAGGTCGGGGTGCGCGAGACCCTCACTGGCCCCTCCGGGTTGAACGCTCCGAGCGGCGGAGCCGAGCAGCTGAGGGTTCTTGTGAGGGGTGGGCTGTAGACCGGACCGGGCAGCCGCGGAGCCGCGGGAGGGGCCCGCGCGGGCGGAGCCTGCTTTTCTGTCGGCTGACGCAGGCCGCCGCGCCGCGCCTTTAAGGCGTCCAGCAGAGCCCGGCGCCGGGAACTGAGCGGCGCGGGCACGAGTGCTGCTGCGGGACGCAAGTGGGGCTGGGGGCCGAGGACCGGCGTCCGGATCCGGCGGCCCGACCCAGGCGCCTGAGGTCAGAGAGAGTGTGCGCCCGCGGGGCGGGCTGGGGCAGGGGATGCACTCCTGAAGGGTGGAGGGGGGGAGGTGTTCGAGGTCTCTCCCTTCGGGCCCGCCGACCCACCCTGCACTTCCCGAGTCAGGGCTGCCTAGCCTCCCTGCAAGCGGAACACGGGGCGAAATGGGTCGGGGACCTGCACCTCTCTTTCTGCTCGGTTCCCTCGCTCCGGCATCAGCCCTAGCGCGCTCCCCTGCAGTGCCTGGACGGATTTGACATTCCCGAATCCCAGATGCCCTCACTCCCAGGGCTGCCTACCGCCTAAGCCCCGGGACAAGGTGAGGATGGGTCGGGGACCAGCACCCTCTTTCTACTCCGCCTCCCACCGCTGGCTCTGGCACCAGCCCCTGTGCGCCCCTCCTGGTGCCTGGATGGTTTGGAGGCTCCTGCACCCTCGTTCTACCACTTCCTGAGGAAAGGCTGCAGTTCGACCTTCCAGCTAATGGTATCTACCCCGTCCCGCCCCAGATATCAGCGCCCCTCGGGGACCTCTCCCAGCCAGTACCTACTCCCAGCCGCCTTTAGCTCACCTTTCCTCAGTCTGCCCCAGTTCTCTCGACCTCATGCCCTCTCCTCCCGCCAACCCTTGAGTTAGGATGCTGGTCCAACCACCCCGACAGCCCAGGGCTGCCCCACAACCCCCAGCATCCCCCGCCTACACCTTCGCTGCCTTCCTGGCAGCCTTGGAAACGGATTGTGTAACGCTGGCTGCAGGGCAGAGCACATGCAAGCTTTGCACCCCTGTACCCGCATTTGAGTGAGGAGGCCAAGTTGAGAGAGTGAATGAAATAGGGAAGAAGGAAGAGGTTGCAGGGGGTGGGGGGTCTAGAGGTTGTGCAATCTGGGATATGTACCTGGAGCCCTTCTTATGCCTCAGAGTCTGGTTGATTAAGAGGAGGTCTCAGCTTGGACTGTGGGTCAGCATTTCCTCTCCTCTCCCTCATGGCTAGTCTCCCTGGTTGGAAGTTAAGAGTTTATAATATTGTAAGTAATAGCTGACATAGAATAAGCAAGTACTGGCTACCGGACCGTAGGTCCGGCACCTTTAGATTACCCGCTTTTCTTTTCCCAACAGCTCCATGCATGAGGGAGGTACAGTGTCTCCCGTCTCTCAGAGGAAGAATGTGTCCCCTTCCCAGGACACAGAGGGAATCTGACCTCAAAGCCCCCATTCTGAACCATTAGACTTAATTTTTACCCAATTGTAACTAATAAATTTTTATCAACATTTTTATAACATAGAAAGTTAGAAATATGAGAAATTGATAACCTGTGTTCTTAGCACCAATTTTTCTAAAAGTGGGTTCTCAGACCAGCAGGGGGTCCTGGGTGTCCTCCTTGGGTAGACTGATGCCCAGAGAGAAGGGTTATGCTAGAGGCCCCACAGCTAAGAAGTACCAGGGCTGGGATGCTAAACATGTCCTGGGATGGACAGTCCTTACTTCCTGTGCTCCCAGTTCTGCCCCAGCCCATCAGCCTAGGCCCCTGGAGATTCTCTTCCCTCCCCTGTTTGCATCCTGATCTCCCCCTTCCCGCTCTGCTTGCTTTGCTATAACCCAGGCAGGTGAGCTGCTGCCTTTGCTTAGGCTGTCCCCTCCTTTAGGAATGCCCTCCTTGGAATCTCTGATGTCTCGGTTGTACCTACCCCTTAGCTCCAGCTCAGCAGTCCCCTCCAGGAACGCACCTCTGATTCCTCCTGTTATAACTGGGATCCTTACCTTTCACCCCCATGATGGCATTTGAAAAGTTCTAGCTGCATGTGTCTGCCTATTCTTTCTTGTGCACCTGTGCTGGCAGGATCGGAGGCACTCCCCAGTACCCCTCCAACCATCTGCCCGTGAAGCCCCAGGCAAAGAGAGAGAGAGAGAGAAAGAGGTCCATGGAGGTATGGTGTGGTTTCTGAAGTAAGGATAGGCTCAGAATTTCTGGACACCACAACATTGACTACATTGAGCTACAGCCTGATCATGGGAGAATGGCTCAGCACGTCACCCAACATTATAACTACATAATTTGTTTTTGTTCATAACCCAGAGGATTCCCACCAGAAAATCAGAGACTTGGGTCCAAATCCCCCTGCTACCACTGCTAGCTGTGTGGCCATGGGCCTATTACCTCACGTCTCTGAGCCTTAACTTCTGGTAATGGCACCCGCTTCAGAAGGCAGTGGGAAGATTTAGATAAGAGAAAGCACACAGCCCAGCATGTCCAGAGCACTCAGTAAGCACCAGCTATTATGAAGAGTGAGTGCTGGCCCCCACTTTGAATTACTAGAGACATTAAATCATTACTCAGTGACTCACAATGACTCTGCTTAGAGGTGGGCCAGGAGTCCCACCAAAGGAGAGGAAAGCATTTTTTTTAAAGATTTTAAGTAATTTCTACACCCCATGTGGGGTTTGAACCCACAACCCCACAATCAAGAGTTGCACACTCCACCAACTGAGCCAGCTAGGTGCCCTGAGGTAAGCATTTTTTTTGGGGGGGGGGGGGGTTCCTATACATTTATTTATTTATTTTTTCAGCCTAACAGTATTCATTGTTTTTGCACAACACCCAGTGCTCCATGCAATACATGTCCTCCCTATTACCCACCACCTGGTTCCCCCAGCCTCCCACCCCCGCCCCTTCAAAACCCTCAGGTTGTTTTTCAGAGTCCATAGTCTCTTATGGTTCGCCTCCCCTTCCAATTTCCCTCAACTTCCTTCTCCTCTCCATCTCTCAATGTTGAGGTAAGCATTTTGTGTGTGTACTCAGAAAGGCCCGTGACACTTTCTTCGACTCTAAACCATCCATTGCCTTGGCAAAAAGAATCGTCTTTCTGGTTTTTAGCTTTAAAAATCTATGAGCTTTGAGTTCTGTGAGGCTTCACACACCTAGAATGAGTGTGTGAATGCAGTCGCAATTGTAAGTAACTGAAAACTTACTGATACTAGGGAAAAAAAAAGCTTGTTCTTAGAGGTGACCTTGGTTTGCACTGTGTGTTGGTTCAGGCTTATCTTGGGGGTGAGAGGCTTGAATCAAAGATTTACTATGGATTTGGAGGGAAGGAAAGCCAGGGTGAGTGTTTTTCCCTAGTCTGCTAGTAAGTGGCTCAGAGTAGAAATCACCTTCCCTGTGTCATATTCTTTAGCAACTCCTGGTTATTTTGGTGATTGGATCACTTTTTACGGTGATGAGTGTTCAAAAGTAAAGGACCAGGAATATCTCCTTCAAAACTAAGTGTTTGGAGTATGCGGGGAGGCCAGCTCTGCAGGTTGAAAAAAAAAATTTTTTTTTAATGTCTCCTAATGTGACTATTAAGGTAAGTTAGGATCTCATTTGATAATTTTAAGACTGTTTAGGTATTCTAAGGCATACATTTTTGTAAATTTTCATAGTTCCATGGCATTTAGCAGGCTATGGGACTTTATTTCTGTGACCCTACAGGGACACAACTATTTTTCATGCTATTAATATGGTGGCCATCAAATTCAAATTCAGTGAAATTTAAAATTCTCTTCTTAATTCACACGGGCTGTATTTCAGATGGTCGATAGCCATGAGTGGCCAGTGGCTACTATATTAGGGAGAGCAGATAGAGAACATTTTCATCTTCCCAGAAAGCTTATGGGAAGGCACCATTTAGATCAACAAGGCCATGGACAAACTGCATGATTGCAGGGTTAAGTTCCATTCTTTCTAGCAAGTCATCTGCAGGCCAAGAAATGGAGTGTGCTGAGGATGTCTCCTTGTCAAGGATAAGGATGTTACTTAAATCCCCTTAACCTCATTCTGGTTTTCTTGTTCACTGGCTTTTAACACTGCCAGATTCAGAGGATGGAGGAGATGGAAACAAATGCAATGTCTTCCAGCAATGTTTCTCCATCTTGGCTGAATGTTAGAACCGCCTAGGGAATTAAAAAAAAAAAAAAAAAATACACCTGTCCAGCCTCTGGCCCGGGCGCATTGAATCTGAATCTGTGGGGCAGGTATCCTGGAATCTATATTTTTAAAACGCTCCCTGGGAGATTCTGTGCAGCCAGGGTTGGGAACACCTGCCTTCAAGACTGTGAACTTAGGGGAAAAAAAATCCCTGAGGACTGGAAGATGTCATTTTAAGGCAGGTATGGTGAGTGGCTAAGAATGTCCCTCATTGATTTACTGTGGCAGTAAATGCAGCATTGGAGTTGAATGGTCGTTCTCACTTCTCCAGAAGGACTCTCAACTGAGGGCAGCTTTGCATTTGTCAATGTCTAGAGACACTTCTACTTGTCACAACTTAGGGGTAGCTTCGAATGGCTAGAGGCCCGCATGTGCTGCTAAACATCCTATTTGCATAGGATAGCCCCCCACAACAAAGAGCTAGCCGGCACAGAATGTCCATCGTACCACAGTTGAGAAACCCCAATCTAGATGCATTTTTTTTTAAAGATTTTATTTATTTATTTGACCAGAGATCACAAGTAGGCAGAGAGGCAGGCAGAGAGAGAGGGGAAGCAGGCTCCCTGCTGAGCAGAGAGCCCGATTTGGGGCTCGATCCCAGGACCCTGGACTCACGACCTGAGCGGAAGGCAGAGCTTTAACCCACTGAGCCACCCAGATGCCCCCTAGATGCAATTTTTGCAAACCCAAGTTGTCTCTGACCTTGGATATAGTTATTGTCAAAGAAGATCAAGATATTCTCCTAAACTGGGACTTCGGAAACCTTTTTTTTTTTTTTTTTAAGATTTTATTTATTTATTTGACAGAGATCATAAGTAGGGAGAGAGGCAGGCAGAGAGAGAGAGAGGAGGAAGCAGGCTCCCTGCCAAGCAGAGAGCCTGATGTGGGGCTCGATCCCAGGACCCTGGGATCATGACCTGAGTGAAAGGCAGAGGCTTTAACCCACTGAGCCACCCAGGCGCCCCGGAAACCCTTTTTGATCCATCTTCCAGGCTTTCCAAACCCAGAAGCCATGGAGGGGGTCGCTGCCTGTATTCGGATGTGTTTGGGGCTGCACCAGGGATACTGCTGATTCAGGGGGACAGGACAGCCTGTGAAAGGTGTGGGCAGAGGATCTCACACTGTAGCAGGTTGCGATCCTATCCTATTCTTTTGTTAAGTAATTATCCATAGTAACAACAGCCTTTGCCTTAGGCTTTTTTCCAGAGACCTTGGCTCTGCGACTGTTGGCATGGGGTGTTTGCCTTGTGATATACTCAGGACAAGATTTAAGCCTTGTATGTGGTGAAATTTGGGACCGGAGCTAGGGGCCAGACTCTGGGAGTATAAAGTTAGTGACGCAGACGTGCCTGTAGATTCAAGTGTCTGAGAACCCCCCAGCACGGTGGCACTGTTGGGGGGGGGCGGGGTGGAGGTGTGTCAGGGCTCCCTCCCTGGGTCTTGGAGGACTGTTGAGATCTTCCCAGCTGTCCAGAATGAGTACTTGTTATCTGCCAGTCACTGCTTTGAGCAGTCTCCATGCACCCTCTCATACTGTCCTTTTACCGCGGCCCTAAGAGGTGAAGTGACTTTGCCAAGGTCACATAGCAGGTCAGTAGCAGAGTAGAGGTTTGAACCCAGGTTATAAAACTACAAAACTGAATCCTCAGAAGAGTACTTACAGACGGGCTTTGCTTCATGGCCAAGACTTGTGGAATGAGCTGGAATTCACCAGGCAGGAGGAGAATAGACATGCCAGGGAGAAAAACACCATGTGTGCCAAAGGCTTGGAGTTGTGAAAGAGTATGACTGAGCAGAGATGGTGGCTCATTCAAGGAAAGAGGTGAGAGGGGGGTGATAGAAGAGGATAATGCTTGAGAGACGGGCAGGTATTAAATCCTATCCTACGTAGCCTTGTAAATCATGCTGAGGGCCACTGTGAGCCACTGGTGGATTGGAGGCAGAGAAGAGCTGTGTGATGTTGGACAGCTTGCTTAACTTCTCTGGGTTGCAACCACCCACCTGGAGAAGGCCTCTGGAACTCAGCGCTCTGATGAAGAATGTTCACTTTGTTAGTGACCGTCATGAACAAAGTGAAGGAATGGTCTGTGATGGCGCTAGTGGGCAGCCCTGTTGATTCATGAGCTCCTAGTTTCTCATTTGGTATTGACCAAGTGCCCTCCAAGGGCAAGGCACGGTGTGTCCGGAAGTGCTGTGGCAGATGCAGAGATGTAGTGAGACTCATCTTGGAGACTTGCAGCCTAGTGGAGGGTACAGCTGGTGTTCTCACGGGTCCCGTGCTTAAAGGCACAGATCACCAGGGCCACGAGAGAGAAGCATCCCTATAAAATACCTGAGGCATGGAGGTTACTAATGACTGGGGTTGGGGTGGTGGTGGTTGAGGGAAGGTACATTGAGGGAGATAACTCCTAGCTCTAATAGAAAGACTTGTAAAGGAGAAGATAGGGGTAGGTCAAGGGTATCTTCCCAGGAGAGAGAATGGGGGAAATGGAGAGAAATAAAAAACCAGTTCACAGTCCCCAGACTATCAGCATCTCTGGTATCTGATTCCCCATAGTTTCCAGGTCACAGAGGGGAAGCAGAAGTCATCATCAGAGGAAGATGTTCAATAATGAGCTTGCCACCTACATACAGAGGTCCCACGCCATCATCCCTCCCTCTCTTTTCAACTCTGGTGTCTAGCCTGGCTCCAGGAGCACTCGTGTCTTGGTCATCTGTCTCTCCCAGCTCCTAGGATGTTTTGCAAATCAGTACAGGACAAGGAGTGGAAAGTGAAATTGGAACTCTGTGGGAGAGGCAGGATTTCATGAAATCAAAGCAAGTGATGTTGGAGAACTTCTTGAATGACATGTCAAGGCAGTCATAGATGAGGGTCTGGCAATGTGAGACCTGATGAAGAGAAGGGGGAAAACTGAATTCAAAAATCAAAGAATTAAGCCCTTGAGAGATCAATAAGATATGTTTGCAAAAACATCCTCTTTGTGAAAGCACTGTGATCACCAAATGTTAACCGGAGGATTTACCATGCTCTAAGACAATCCACGTGAGACTTATTCTTTAAGAATTAGCACAGGATTTCAGTTATGACTGATATTGTTTGATATTTACTCTTGCTTTTAAAATACATTTGGTTGGGGGCGCCTGGGTGGCTCAGTGGGTTAAAGCCTCTGCCTTTGGCTCAGGTCATGATCCCAGAGTCCTGGGATCGAGCCCCGCATCAGGCTCTCTGCTCAACGGAGAGCCTGCTTCCTTCTCTCTCTGCCTGCCTCTCTGCTTACTTGTGGTCTCTGTCTGTCAAATAAATAAAATCTTTAAAAAAAAAAAAAAATTTGGTTGGAGTGCCTGGGTGGCTCAGTTGTTAAGCCTCTGCCTTTGGCTCAGGTCGTGATCTCAGGGTCCTGGGATAGAGTCCTGCGTGGAGCCCTGCAATGAGCCCCACATCTGACTCCCTGCGCAGCAGGAAGCCTGCTTCTCCCTCCTCCACTCCCCCTGCTTGTGTTCTCTCTCTTGCTGTCTCTCTGTCAAATAAAATCTTTAAAAGGGGCGCCTGGGTGGCTCAGTGGGTTGAGCCTCTGCCTTCGGCTCAGGTCATGGTCTCAGGGTCCTGGGATCGAGCCCCACATCGGGCTCTCCACTCAGCGGGGAGCCTGCTTCCTCCTCTCTCTCTGCCTGCTGTTCTGCCTCCTTGTGATCTCTCTCTCTCTCTGTCAAATAAATAAAAATTTGAAAAAAAAAAATCTTTAAAAAAAATACATTTGATTTTTTTGTTTTGTTTTGTTTTTTATTTGGATTAAGTTCTAAACTTAATCATAGTCTAAGCTTTGTTTTTTGTTTTCTTTTTTTTTTTTAAGATTTTACTTATTTATTTTGACAGAGAGAGAGATCACAAGCAGGCAGAGAGGCAGGCAGAGAGAGAGGGGTAAGCAGGCCCCCTGCTGAGCAGAGATTCCCGGCTCAGGGCATGATCCCAGGACCCTGAGATCATGACCTGAGCCAGAGGCAGAGGCTTTAACCCACTGAGCCACCCAGGTGCCCCTGTTTGTTTTCTTCTTGACTGTGAACTTCCCCATGTGGCTTCACTGCTGGTCCCTTTGGGGGATGATAATTCTCTGGGGGCACAGAGATCTCCTATGGGAGGAGATAATGCTAGAAAGAAGGTGGGGACCAGCTCACAAAGGGCCCTGAATTCTGAGCCTCTGCTGGAAGCCAGAAATCTTGTCCTGATAAAAAAAAAAAACAAAAAACCTCCAGGCTCTTAATAACAGGACTCCCTTCTGTCTAACCCAGACTTTGTTCCTGCAGGTAGAAAATGCTACGGACCAACTTCACCTCCTTTAGAAATGACAAAACCTTCTTTAATCTCCTTGCTTTTCCTTTTATTGCGAAGTACAGATGAGCAATGGGAGACTGTGTTTTGGGTGCTGAGGTTCTATTTTAGGCCCTGTGCCACTGCATACCCATAGAGAGGGCTATTTTAATTCCTTTCAGTCATGTGGAAAATAATCACTTAAGTGATGCTCTTTCTAGCACTTTACCTCTGAGAGGTGACCTCGGCCGATGACCGTGCATGTAATCTGCAAGAGCCAAGCATTGGAATCAAAGCTGGTCCTGGGCTCCCTTAGACTGAAGATGCTGGGGTCTTCGGAGGTGAAAGGTCAAGTGACTTTGGGGCTTCTTTGATCCTGCAGGAGATTTGGCTCCTATTTCTGGAGGGTTTTCTTGTTTTCAACATGATTTCAAGCAGGCAGTTAGGTCAGACTCTCATCAGTCTAGATCTTGACCACCCCCACCCCAGGCTGATATTTTGAAGGTATTCGGCTAGGTCAGGTCACATGTTGGGTATGTTATTGCCCTGTTTCTTGGCCAGTACAATTTTTTAGAAGATCTGCTGCCAGATATTTAAGCCACTTACCTTCCAGCTGAGCCCCTGATTCCGCTGCCTGCCTTTCCCCCCTCTCTGCCTGTGTCCTTTCTCCAGAGAATCCGGTAGCATGATTATCTGGTTCTCTCATTCTCTGCCCACAGGACCAGCCTGCTTAGGCTGAGTTTCCTTGCCCACAGAGCTGCCCCAGGGAGAAGGAAAGGAGAGGGGCTGTGGGCTTGGTTGGTTCTTAAGTAAGAACCCCCAGAGGGAACCAGTTGCTGGCACTTTGACACCGAGTGGGACCAAGGGCTCCTCTTATTAGTACCTCTCCCAGAGCCGCCAAGGAACTATGCATTTCCAGTTCATGCAAGGGTTTGGTTGCAGGATGGAAATCCTTGTGTTCTTAGAGTGCTGGACTTTGACCTTTGAGGACTGACGTTCATGTCAAACTGACTTAACCTTTGGATAGTCAGGACAGGAGCCCTTCCTGGTCTTTGTTATCTTAGTAGGCAGCCTGGCTTTTTAGCTTGTGTAGAGGGAGAGAGATTTGCAGGCTAACAGCCTTCATATTTGTACTTCTTCCCTTACCATATGAAACAATTAAGGTTTGGGCCATTTTAACTAACGCAGAGTACAGGACTGGCCGGGAGAACTCTGTGATGATGAAAATGATCTCTATGTCCACTGTCCAGTCTGGTAGCCACATAGGGCTCTTGAGCACATGAAATGTGGCTAATACAGGGAGGAACTGAATTTTTCATTTTATTTAATTTTGATTAATTTAAAGTCACAGGTGGATAGTGGCTGCTATATAGGACAATGCAGGGTAGACCATTCTATTTGAGGGCTTTATATTATACTTTGTAATAAAGTAGAGAAAACCTTATACACATACATAGTAGCAACTCAAAAGATACAAAAGGGTATCAGTGACAAGTCTTCCTCATCTGTCTTTAGTCTCCCAGTTTCCCTACCCAGTGGCAGCCAGTTTCTTATGTATCCATCCAGAAATATTTCATACATATATAAACATTACATTTCTTTCTCTTTCTACCTCCCTGTCCTCTTTCATTCCTCTCTCCTTTAATGCAAGAGGTGTTATTCTGTCCACTCTCTACGTTCCTGGGGCTTTGTTTGTTTGTTTTAGAGGCAGGGAGCAGTAGAGGGAGAGAGAGAATCTTAAGCAGCCTCCACACCCGCACAAAGCCCGCAGTGGAGCCCAGTCTCATGACCTTGAGATCATGACCTGAGTCTAAATCAAGAGTTGGACTCTCAACTGACTAAGCCACCCAGGTGCCCTTGTTCTTTGTTTTTTTTGAGTTAATAATAAACCTTGGAGGTCATTATTTTAATGGCTCACATTTAATTTTACTTGTATTTAATGGCTATGCCTAATACACCTTTACAAAGTTATACCATCATTTGCTTAACAGGCACCCCCCCCCCCTTAGAAGTGGGCATATGCATTAATTCCAGTCTTTGGCCATGACAGTATCTGCTGGAACAGCTAACTTGCACAAGTGGGGTTTCACACATTAGGTATAAAACACAGACTCTTAGAAGTGAAATGATCAGGTCGAGGGAATGGTTTACATTGCCTCGGATTTTTACCGGATCGCCATGCATAGAGCGTGTTGATGAGAATAGAAGTTGGTCCTTCGGAAGAGTGCCTGTTCCCTTCAGCCTCGGTGATAGTCTGTTAGTGAACTTTTTGTTCGTTGCCAGTATGATAAATCAAGCCATTACCTTGTAGGTTTAGCATTTCTCTTATTATAAATGAGATCGAGGGTCTTTTTGTATGTTCAGGAGTTTTTTCCTTTCTGGTAAATTGGCTGCTCAGATCATTTGTCCCTTTTTCTGTTGGATTTTGTTGTTGTTTTAATTGATACATAGGAGGAACCTTCTTTACATTCAGGAAATTAGTCTGTTTCCTCTGATTTATATTGACAAATCTTGATCTTGTTCAGGGTCTCTCTTTCCCTGTGGCATTTGAAAGCATTTCATGCGGTGAACATATTAATCTTGTTATGGCCTCTGTGTCTTATATCTGACTTAGACATTCCCCGTGGAGGTATTTTCAAACAGGTCTCGTGTTTTCTTCTAGAACCTCCATGGTTCCATGGTTCCTCACTGACTCCCCTGAAATAGTTCAGGGGTTTTGTGGATTTACTTTCCCTTGCCCGGCTCCTCATTCTCTTGCTGTGGTGCCTTTGCCATTGGCTTTCTGTCCAGCCTTGGTTTTGAGCTGTGGGGCGCCCTTTCACTGACCACTCTGGGAGAAACCTGATCCTCATTTGTCCACTGGTTGCTACCTTCTTCTCTCCTTCCTTTCTCCTTTTAAAAAATTTTTTCTTAAAATTTTAAGTAATCTCTACACCCAACATGGGGCTCAAACTCACAACCTCGAGATCAAGAGTTGCATGCTCTACCCACTGAGCCATCCAGGCACCCCTTCTCATTCCTTTCTGAGTACAACTTTGAGGTAAACCCTAATCCGGAGTGGAGAAGGCGAGAGTCAATCTTTATTTACATCCCCCCACCTGGTTACCTTTCTCCCACTGCCTCCCAGATATGTCACCAGGTCAGTCCTCTGTTCTGCGGATCCCCTTGACTTTCTCCTTGACTTCCTGTGTGCCTTCCTCGCCCTGGATCATTATCTGACACACCCTGCCCTTTGTGCCTGTTGCTTCATTGGGTGGGTGACTTGAACCAGAGGTGGGCTATAAAGCTGTGGGATATTTGTACTCTGCCGGTGGGGAGGAGGAGAGTACTCCGCCTTGCTCTCGGCATTCTGTGGCTGTTAGCACTTCATTCATGTGCTCTAATATGATTTAATGCTTTGTCATTTTCTTTCCTGTGATTCCAGAATCTCATTTTCGCTTCTGCCAGAGCCAGTAGCAGTTGGGAAAGAAGGCTGTGTTCTTTGAAGAGTGAGTATGGATTTTTAACACTGTCGATTACCCAAAAAAAAAAAAGGCAGCCCTTAATGAGCTCTGGGTCCCCTCTGAAAGCTTCCTCAAAACCTCTCCCAAGCCAGCTTGTGGTGGGCAGTTTCTCTGGTTCAGTAGGTCTGGTGGAGAGGGGTTTGGGCCCCTGAAGGGCAGAGACGTGCCCACTACAGACAGTTCTCAAAGACTGTGCCAGGAGCAGGGCTCTGAGCTTCATGGGAGTCTGGAAGATCTGAGCCTCTACGAGGGAATCGGGGTGCTTTCCTGGTGAGTGTGTTGCTTGAATTAGCTCTGAAGGTGGAGAGGAGTTCATCTAGCAGCAAGGACATGGGGGTGTTCCCCATGAAGGGAACAGCCAGAGGAAAGACAGAGCAGGAGGCTGTGCAGGGCTGGCATGGGGACGGGAGCTGGCCATTTGGGGTGCGTGCAGAGATGTGGGAGTTAGTCCAGGAAGTTGGGTTGGGATCGTATGGAATGCTTTGAGTTCACATTCAACCAGGGCAGCCTAGTGCGTGGTGGGAGGTGTGATGGTTCCCCTGGCAACTAGTGGTAGGGCTGAGACAGAAGAGGAGCAAGAAGAAATGAGGATCTGGACCCAGGGCAGCGGCTGACTCACACCTGCTGGAGTTTGTCTTCTTCTTCGGCATTGCTAGGTTTTGTTGGACAACATCAGCCTCAGGAATTGGTGGCGGGAGGCTTTCAGAGGTATAAACCCCCCCAAAGCTATGTTCCTCTTCCTGTGTGGCTCTACCATGCTCTTCAAATGTGACAGGTATGACTGAAGAACTGAACTCTGAATTTTATTTAGTTAAATTTAAATAGGTGTTGAACGCCATCGTCTGTCTAGACTCCCACAAGTTGGCTCCAGTGCTGGCGCTGCTCCCGCTCTGCGTGAAGGAGTGGGAAGAGTGAGAGATGTATCTGTCTGGGAGGCTAGATCGAATGGGGAGACTCAGAAATGAATGAGAAGGGGGAGAGATGTGTCTGGGACATGGTGAGACTGTTGGGTCATGCAGGTGCTCAGGCAGGCTTTTAGAAAAGTCCGGAAGGGGGCTTCTGGCCAGGCATGTTGAGTTTTGAATTTCCTGAAGGAGGGAATGGAGGAGGACGTAGGGATGGAGAGCTCTCCAAGGAAGACTGTGAGGAGAGCATTTGGGGAATATCAGACGACAGGATGAGGAGAGCATGATGGGAAGATCAGGAGAGGAGAACATCATGGGAATATCAAGGGGGAGAGAGAGGAGAGCGTCTCAGGCCCGGTGTGCTCGTTTCAACAGCAGCGCAGTCAGGGGCACCTGCTGGCTCAGTCAGTAGAGCGTGTTAACTCTTGATCTCGGGGTCATAGTTCAAGCTCCACGTTGGGCATGGAGCCTACTTTAAAAAAATTAATTAATGGTTAATCAATAGTAGGGTTGTGAGAACTGCAAAGCACAGAAGATGAATGGACTCAGTCAGACTGGGGGGGGGACAATAAGACAAGGTGGGCATAGAGTTGGGCACCTCGTGACAGGAATCCTAGGGACCATGCCATGCTTTCATTGATGAGTGGGCAAGCTTAACTGCTTATTTGGAAATTTTGGTGTGATTTTCCTCCATGATGGAGATGATATATATGACAAGAAGTTAGAACTGCCGATTTCAGGGGCACCTGGGTGGCTCAGTGGGTTAAAGCCTGCCTTTGGCTCAGGTCATGATCTCAGGGTCCTGTGGTCGAGCCCTGCATTGGGCTCTCAGCTCAGCAGGGAGCCCTCTCCCCCCACACCCCCGCCTGCCTCTCTGCCTACTTGTGATCTCTGTCTGTCAAATAAATAAATAAAATTAAAAAAAAAAACAAAACCTTGCCCATTTCTTGGGGCGCCTGGCTGACTCAGTCAGAAGAGCTTGTGACTCTTGATCATGGGGTCATGAGTTCAAGCCCCACATTGGGTGTAGAGATTACTTTAGAAAAAAAAAAAAAAAGAGCTTTCCATTTCTTGAATTACTGTTTCATCAAGTCCTGGGGCCTCCACATAAGAGACTCTTAACCATCTTTGTATTTTTTCTAGCTGTTGATCATTAGTAATAGTTTTAAGGGATTGGTTTACCTTGACAGGAACCTAGTTTCAAAAAGCAGTTTGGGTGGTTGCAACAATATTTCAGGGCTTGGATATTACACTCAGATTTTAGGAACCTAGCGTTTTCCTTGTGGAAAACATTGTAGGAAGAATTTTTGGCCTCCAGTGGTTACTCCATGGATGGAGGTTGTGGCTCTCACCTCGTTGGCTGTGGTGGTGGTGGCCCTGGTTATTAGAGTTGCTATCATTGTTACAATAATCATTATTTTTAAGAGACCAGGACTTCAGTCTGTCAGATACAATGGTGTAGGGGTAAGATATCTAGGGAAGGGCTGGATTCTGTGAAAATGCTTCCCATTCTGTTTTTTCTTAGAATTTTGCATTATATCCTAAGATGAACGTATTGGAACTGAATTCTCGTTTTTCAAAATCAGGGAGAACGTGGAAAGCCAGTCATGATGCATTATGCCTTACTTTTCACCCCAGACTAGGGACTTGGAGGTGCAGTGTATACGTTGATCTGCTTGTGTGTCCTCTGTCCAGTTAGTGTTCACCCCTGTATTCAGAGATAACGGCCCCAAATGCACAGCTTGGATGCTGACAGGAGGCGGCCGGGGGCAGGCTCCAGTCTGGGATGGGATGCGAGAGTGTGTTACTTTCCCTGGTGTCCTAGCAGCCAGCTCTCTTCTTCCTAAGGTAGCTTCTCTTTACACTGTGCCATGAGGCCACGGACATCATTGTCCTTAACCTGGGATGCCTTGCTTTTATTTACAAGATATGTAAAAAGAGTGCATTTTTTCACCGCCTCTTTCAACCTTTTTCAACCTTTTTCGATAATTCAGGCAATATGCATTGTCAAGCCACAGATAATTTGCCTGGTACTGTTTTAGGTTCTGGGAACATGCAGCAAGGAATAAGATTCTTGAGGGGGGCAAACCAGATCCTCCTCTTTAATTCCCTGGCATAATTTCAGAAACATTTTAAGTCTTCAGAATAGGAAAAGACTGAACAGGTGATTTGGATAAATGTTCTTATTTAATAGTCAAGGAAACCAAGCCCTCGAGGCTGGTGTGTAGAAGAGCCTGGTAGGGGAGAACCCGCTGGAATGTTCCAGCTCCAGACTGGTTGGGCCCAGCTCTCACGTGAATCTGCCCGAGTGGCAGCCATTCCTGTATCTCCATTATGATTGTCACAAGACCCATATATCGCATTTTTCTTAAAATTGACTCCTTTTAACTTAGTTTTCAAAATTAATTTGCGTCCCTACCATAAATTAAAAATATCTCTCCACCTACTAGATGGGATGCTACCCCATTCATGAATGGCTTAATAAAGACAATTGGATCTTCAAGAAAGAAAGCAAGGAAGGAAGAAAGAAACCCTAAAAATCAACACAAAGAAACCATGTTATTAAGTAGCTAGGCACTGTTGCTTGCGGGAGGGGAAGGCTTGGAGAGGTTATCTAATAACACCATACTGAGAGTTCCATTGACCTTGGCAGATCTGACAAAGAGCCCAAAGCCGACTTCTCAGTATGGATGTCGGTGTTATGTTACCTGGGTAATGCTGTGTAGCCCTGAGCATTATTTAGTACTCTCCTGCTCCCTGACCTGAGCATTATTTAGTACTCCCCTGCTCCCTGACCTGAGCATTATTTTGTACTTTCCTGCTCCCTGATGTCATCTTGCAGGCATCAGCTGAACAGGGCCCAACCTTCGCTGGCTCCATTTTCCACCCTGTTAGCAGACTTTCCATCATGGGTGGTTCCAGGTTAACAGGGGTTCCGTTTTTCTGTCTCCAGCCTCTCCTTTGGGTACATAGAGTACCCTATAAACAAACCTCAGCAGGGTAGGAGAGCTGCCTATTTAAAGGAAAGCTGGGGCAACTCCTTTTCAAAATGAAGAATGATGGGACGCCTCAGTGGCTCAGTTGGTTAAGTGTCTGCTTTCGGCTCAGGTCATGATCCCGGGGTCGTGGGATCGAGCCCTACATTGGGCTCCCTGCTACATGGGGAGCCTGCTTCTCCCTCTGCCTACTGCTTCCCCTGCTTGCATTCTCTCTCTCTCTGACAAATAAATAAATAAAATCTTTTTAAAAAGATATCTTTAAATAAATAAATAACATGAGGGATGATGTGGAGGTAGGGATAGTCACTACTCCTGACATGTACAGAACACTCAGGGAGCACCTGGCTGGCTCAGCCAGGACAGCATGCACTTCTTGGTCTCGGAGTTTTGAATTTGAGCCCCACGTTAGATGTAGAGATTACTTTAAAAAAAAGTCTTAAAGAAAACAAAGGATGGGGTGCCTGGGTGATGCAGTGGGTTAAAGCCTCTGCCTTCAGCTCAGGTCATGATCCCAGGGTCCTAGGATTGAGCCCTGCATCCGGCTCTCTGCTCAGCAGGGAGCCTGCTTCCCCCACCATCTCTGCCTGCCTCTCTGCCTACTTGTGATCTCTGTCTGTCAAATAAATAAATCAAATCTTTAAAAAAAAAAAAAAAAGGAAAACAAAGAAAGCATTAGTTTCTTCACTCGGGGCCGGTCTACATTTGACCTGGTCAGGGAAAGTGTGCAGGCTTCTCCGTTATACGTCAAGCCTTGCTAAACCAGTCACGCTGTACAGAAGCTCCTCATCCAAGACTTCATTCTGCAATGAAACGGAAGGTGGCTCCAAAGAAAACCTTCCCTGGACTGACTGGGGACTGACTGGGCCAACCATAGTGGTTATAGTGGGTGTTGACAAAGCTGTGACATCTCTTTGTGACACTCATACCTTCTGGGGCTGCCATCTCCCGTGTCAGGGCCTATGATGTCATGGCCTTGGGCATAAAATGTTCTCATTCCTCGTCCAAAGGAGCATCATGTAATTAACTTCCTGCAGCTCAGAAATCAGAATTCGTGGTACCCCTCAGCAGTTTTTTTTTTCTCTAATTAATTATATTAGCATATAATGTATTATTTGCCCCAGGAGTACAGGTCTGTGAATCATCAGTCTTACGTAATTCACAGCACTGACCATAGCACACACCCTCCCCAGTGTCCATCACCCAGCCACCCCATCCCTCCCTCCTCCTTCCCTCCAGCAACCCTCAGTTTGTTTCATGAGATTAAGGGTCTCTTATGGTTGGTCTCCTTCCCCTAACCCTCACCCTTAGCAGTTTTTAAGGACTTTGTGTAATGTGGAAAAGTCTTCTTGAAGCTGACAGGTCCTATTCTCATTGACTCTTTTGTGACCCACAGTGTTCAAACAGATTGGTTCAGATTCCCTTCATCCGGAAAGTAATTTGCTACCCCTTGACCCTGAGGCCTTTCAGTATTGTAAATTGTATCTGGGGAGTTTTGTAATTACTGAAGGAAAAAGTACAGCATCATTGGGAATAGTTGGTTGTCCCTAAAACTAAGAGGATTGAACCCATTTCGTAACTTTGCTTTTCACTAATTCATTTGTCCCATATTTGTGTCTTGTGCTCTTCGTGCACTGAGAAAGAATGTGGATGATTGGCCCTACCTTCAAAGAGCTTTCCAGAAGATGAAATAGGCCAATGACTTAAGAGTGCTGGAATGTGTTTATGGTGATTGACAAATTGAGAGGACAGTTGAATTAGAAGCATACACAATGCTTCTGCTCCTGAGAAGGCTTTCATTCCTACAGTTTCAACACTGTACCCAGATAGAGAGTGTCTGCCTGACTGAAAAGAGCTACCTGACCCACCTACACTCTCTCTCCCCCGCTCCCCCTACCAAGGCTATGAGGGGCTTGTTCTCGAACCCCTTTGTAGGGGACAAAACATGTAAATGGGAGAAACCAATATTGCATTATATGTTAACTAACAAGATTTAAATTCTAAAAAATTGTAAATAGAATTTAATTTTAATTTAAATTTGTAAATAGAGATATTCTATCTTCATGGAGAAATTAGGAGTGACAGTGAGTGTGAGTATTTAACAGCAAATAGCTTACAAAGATTGAAAAAGGCCATTTGAAAAAAAAAATTTAGACACAGTAGAGCTGGGTGCAAAGGGAGTAGGTCCAAGCAGAAACTTGTTTTGTAATCATGACTCTTCCAACTGAGTAACCTTGGGCAGGTCACTTAACCTCTGTGTCCCTTAGTTTTCTCAGCCTATGAAATGGCAAAAACACCCACCTTGCCTGTTGGACAGAGCTTGGTGTACTTTACCAGGTGTTGATCACTTTTAGCCCGCTGGCCAAATTCAGCATGCAGCCTGTTTCTAATAAAGATTGGAATGTGATCACTCCCACCTATTACATGCTGGGTGTGACTGCTTTCTCACCACAGTGGCAGGTGGAGTAGTTGTGACAGACCCTGTGGGGCTCCCAATGCCAAAATATTTATCGTCTGGCCCTTGTGTTCGGTGATGTCAGTGAGGTCACACCATCACCATCATGAATTCATTACAATATTGAAATATGTCTCAGTTGACAGGGGCATATGGGAGAGATCTCTTCATTTCACAGGGAATACAAGGAAGGGCGGGATTTGCTGGTATTAACACTTTTTCTTAAAGAAGTCTCTGTCTTGTTTGGTGAAATGTAGGTTTGGTCTTAGGCAGTTGGGAACCCTCAGGTTGCAGACCAGCCACGCTCACCCGGCACAGGTCCTTGCAGGAGTTATTTTCTTGATCAGAGAGGATGATGGGACTTGCACGATTTCTCATTTCATGAGAAAACGAACCGTGTTCTGAACACCTAAGACAGGACAGATGGGGGCTACTGATTCAACTCTGGTTTCTAGAGCACCTAGAAATGTATTAGGCCCTCGTCTGGATCCTGGAGACACTCAGTAAGCCCCATTCTCCTGGTGCCCGCATTCTAGCCTTGAGATGTGCCCGGCGAGTCTGCAGGAAGACCTCAGGAAGTGCGCTAGAAACTCTGCTGTTGGGATTTGTTCCCTCCTGACTTTTTATTGTGTAGTATTTATTTTTGAATAGGCCATACATGTGTAAGTGATAAATAACCAAAAGCTTTAAGAGGCAGACAGTGAAACCCAAGTCTTTCTTCTATTCCTGACACCCAGCTTCTAGTTTCCCACTTTAGGTGAACCTAATGGCATCACATACCCTTTTGGTTGATGGTAGCATTCATGTGCACACATACGTTGTTTCCATCTCAGTCTTTTTTTTTTTTTTAATTTAATTTTATTTATTTGACAGAGAGAGAGATCACAAGTAGGCAGAGAGGCAGGCAGAGAGAGAGGAGGAAGCAGACTCCCTGTGGAGCAGAGAGCCCGACGTAGGGCTCGATCTCAGGACCCTGAGATCATGACCTGAGCCGAAGGCAGCGGCTTAATCCACTGAGCCACCCAGGCGCCCCTCCATCTCAGTCTTTTAGGTTCTCTGTCTTCTCTTTTTTTAAAGATTTTATTTGTTTATTTAGAGCAGAAGTGGAGGGAGGGGCAGAGAGAAAGGGAGAGAGAGAATCCCAAGCAGACTCTGCAGAGCGCAGAGCCCTGTGCAGGGTTCGATCCCACAACCTTGAGATCATGACGTCAGGCCAAATCAAGAGTCAGATGCCCAACCAACTGAGCCACCTAAGTGCCCCTGTCCTCTCTAACTTTTAATATTTTTTTAAGATATTTATTTATTTGACAGAGAGAGAGAGAGCAGTCACAAGTAGACAGAGACGCAGGCAGAGAGAGAGGGGGAAGCAGGCTCCCCGCTGAGCAGAGAACACGATGAGGGCCACGATCCCAGGACCCTGAGACCATGACCTGAGCCGAAGGCAGAGGCCCAACCCACTGAGCCACGCAGCCGCCCTTCTAACTTTTAAATTTCAAAAATTGCAAACTTTCAGAAAAGTTGAAAGAATACTACCTTGTAACCTTTACCTAGATTCACCAGTGGTTAACATTATCCTATTTGTTTTAATGTTCTCTCTTCTCCCCTCCTTGCCACATTTTTTTCCCTCAATTTTTAAAAGTGAGCAGCAGAAACAAACACTGAGTAGGTGATATCACAGTTCTTCACCCCTTCATACTTCGGCAGACATCACCCAGGAGCGAAGATATTCTCCTAATGCAAACATAACCATGATTTCATTCCCCGCTCAGGAATTGTGTCTCTGATACAATAATATTGACTTATATCTGGTCCGTACTCTGATTTTCCCAGTGGCTTTAACAGTGTCCTTTATAGCTTAAAAAAAAAAAAAAAATCCAGGATCCTCTCAGGGGTTCTTTGTTGTATTTATTTGTTATAACAATTTAGATTTTTTAAGCACTTTTCAGCTTTTGTTCCCTCCTGACCTTCACTCTCATTCCGGGTCCTTCTGTCTTCCACTTTACTGCTTCACCTTTTTTCTTGGGACAGAGTTTCAGTATTGACTCTCTTCAGCCCTGCAGGTGTCTGCCAGTCCTGAGGAGCAGGATGGACCTTGACGTGGTGAACATGTTTGTGATCGCGGGCGGGACGCTGGCCATCCCAATCCTGGCATTTGTAGCCTCATTTCTCCTGTGGCCTTCAGCGCTGATAAAAATCTATTACTGGTAAGTTAATTTTATAATTGAAGTACTCAAGAGTAGCATAGTAACAGTGTCCTCTTCCCTGCTTATCCTTTGGTGGCCGTTTTTCAACACTTTGTCATGAAATATTTCGAAGATACAGAAAAGTTGAAAGACATCCTGTCTTGAGTCTGGGGACTGTCTTGAAAAATTGGTTGTAGCTCCTCACTGGGTAAATTCTTTCTGGTTTCTGATTACATCTTTGCCTGGGGGGCTACCCTCACTCCCAGAGTCACTGATTCTGTCTTCAGGCAAGGATTGTGCCTGGTTATGGGAACTCCTTTGGTATTTTCTTAGTTGTTGAATTCCAACCCAGTGGTGTCCTGACAGGTGCAGTGATGTGCACAGAAAAATGATTGGAAGGACCAGTGCCAAGGAGATGGCATGGGTAAAACAGAATGGTTTTAGATTTGTTCTAAATGTGTTCGTTAGTGAAGTGACGGAAAGAAAAAGAAGTTTCCAAAATTTTTATCATTCTCGTACCATCTTTATGAGTCTTGCCGTATCTGTAGAACAGCTTTACTTTCCTTTTGTATTTTCTTTAGAATAAGTCACTCTTCTTACCTTAATTCGATTTGAGTGACACAAATATTACTACCTTATGCAGAAAATTCCTATTTGCTGTACTTGCCGTAAATAGTAAGTTAATATTAAAAAGTAAAAATGATGGGCGCCTGGGTGGCTCAGTTGGTTGAGCCATTGCCTTTGGCTCAGGTCGTGATCCTGGAGTCCTAGGATCCAGTCCCATATCGGGCTTCCCCTGCTCTGCAAGGAGCCTGCTTCTCCCTCTCCCTCTGCCTGCCAGCTCCCCCTACTTACGTGCTCTTTCTCTCTCTCTCTCTCTCTTTCTTGATCTCTGTCAAATAATTATAAAATCTTAAAAAACAATAATAAAAATAAAAAGTAAAAATGAGCACAATGCCATTAAACGGCGTTTTAAAATTCTAGTCTCCCAAGGACTCTTGTGTGTCCTTTCTCTTTGTTACAAAGTCCAGAGGGGTGTGAATGATGTAGTGGCCAGAACAGGGCCTTCCTCCTGGATGGAACCAGAAGATTAACAGTTGAAAGGAGATTAGATTTCTCATGATGTGCTTCAGTGACTTTTCGTGCTATGGTCCATTTACCAAATAAAATCACCCCCATGCCCCATGGTGTGTATCTCCTGGTGAGGGCAGTCCCCAAATAGTCCTGGTTCCTCTGTGTGCCACAGAGAGAAGGGAAGCACACTGGGATTTAACCGGGACTCCGGCAGTTAGACTCGCCTTCTCTGCACACAGGAAAGAACGCAGTGAGGTTGCGTTCAGCTCCTCGTGCCCTTTATCTGCTCTCCTTTCTGGCTCCCTTTTGTTTCATTGGAGTGTGGAATTTTCCACCTGCCAGCCAGGCTCTGATCCTTGAAAAGAAGCTAATTGAACAGAAGGGATCTTTTCATCCTGCACTGTCCCGCTCCCTCTTGGACGGGAGGGGGTGAGGGGGAGCGTGGTGACCCTTTCAGAGGGTCATCCAGGACCCACCGACCTACCTCTGCGTTGACGAAGCTGAGATTCTGTGATTGCCCTGCAGCACCTCAGAGAGCTTGGCGGCCAAGGCCTCCGTGTGACCCCTGCCATGGAAGCCCCTTGTGGCTTCACAGAGGCACCCTGGCCCTCCACACACAGATGCCATCTTTCCTCACTCTAGTCCAAGCAGAGAATACAGTTCGGTGGTGGGGCCCGTCACCGTGGATACGGCTGCAGACAGAGGTATGCCGATCCCACCCGCCACACACGGAGCCTGGCAGCTTCCTTGGGCTGTCAGGGAGAAGGCTTTCAAAGTCAGCAGTGTCAGGATGATTTTGACATTGGAGCTTTGAAAAGAAAAATACCCTCATAGCAAATAATTCGCCTTTTTATTGAATTAAAATTCACCTAATATAAAATTCACTATCTTAAAGTGTGTGATTCAGTAGTTTTAGTATATTCATGGCATTGGAGTGCCTGGCTGGCTCAGTCAGAAGAACCTATGACTTTTGATCTTGGAATCCTGAGTTCAAGGCCCAAGTTGGGTATTGAGATTACTAAAAAAAAAAAAACTAAAAATAAAAACTTCTTTAAAAAAAACCACATATATATATATAAATATATATACACACACACAGTGTTGTGCAACCATTATCACTATCTAATTCCTATCTAATTCCAAAACATTTCCATCTTCCCAAAAGGAGCCCCCGTACCTGTTTGTAGTCACAGTTTCCCCGTCCCTTCATGCCCTGGCAATTTTAATTATATCTCTGTCTCTTTAGATTTGCCTATTGGGGCCATTTCATATAAATGAGATCAAACAATTTTGGCATTGATGTCTGATTTCTGTGACTTAGTGTGTTTTCAAGGTGCATCCTTGTTGTAGCATGTGTCAGTATTTCATTATTACAACTGAATTCTGGTCCATCGTGTGGTGGTACAACATGCTATGTATTTAAAAGGACATTTGTATTGTTTCCACATTTTGCCTATTTTGAATAATGCCACATAGCAAATAATTCACTTTTATTAACAAATAATACCACTAAAATCCTGAGAGGTCCCACAGAGCAGAGCATTCAATCCCTTATTTAAATGACAGTATAGGGACACCTGGGTGGCTCAGTGGGTTAAGCATTTGCTTTCGGCTTAGGTCATGATCTCGGGTCCTGGGATTCAGTCCCACGTCAGGTTCCCTGCTCAATGGGGAGTCCGCTTCTCCTCTTGCTCTCCCTTTGTGTTCTCTCTCTCTGTCTCAAATAAATAAATAAAATCTTTAAAAAAAATGACAGCATAGATACATGTGATCTTAAATCCTGCCCATGCCTGTCACTCAGCTCAGAGCTGTAGCCAGAGGACAAACACAGTGTTCTTGATTTTATGAACTCAGGTACACAAGCTAAGAAGAAACCCAGCTGGTTGGAAAGAATGAAAATCCTAGAAAACCTTTTGGTTCATGCCAGGTTGAACTGTGGTATGAGGTGTTGTGATTATGGTACTAGAACCCTATGCCGTTGTAGAGGGCTGTTGGAAATCCTGTGATTTCCTCCTCTTCCCGCCTCCTTGGAAATGCACAGCCTGTTTCCTTCATCTCACCTCACTGCAAGTGACATTTACACAGTGGGTGGCTTGGGGTGAACAGCTTTACCATGAGTCACTTACATCCCTTAAGCACAGCTCCTCCTCCAAACACCTTTATTTGCTCAACTATGCATAATGACCACCAGTGAATTCACTCTGCAGAGCGAGGTTGGTCAGGTTAATATTCAGGGTTGCTACGTGAACAGGAGCAGCAGGCAGTAGAGTTGCTGGGCCTCCCAGACAACCCAAGCTGCTCCGCCGGATGCCCGGAGGAGTGTGGGCTTATCACAGCAGCCTCTCCTGGACATCTCTCTGGGATCTTCCCTGAGGAAACTAAGTGGTGACATAATGGTAAGAAGTCATAAATAGGAAAAGATGGACAAGAATTGAAAAAAAAAAAAAAAAAAGAAAACAAACATTGTTTGCAGGTGACAGGATTGTATTCATAGAAAGCCCAAGGGAATCTATAGATAATATTTTGGAATTAAGAAGTGAGTTTGGAAGGTTGCTAAATACAAGATAACAAAATCAGTTATGTTCTTATATGACAGCAACAAAAAATAGAAAATGAAAAAAAATTTAATGATTCTATTTACTTTGTATCGACAGTTTGTATCAACAAACTCAGAATACCCAATAATAAATCTAAAGAACAGTATGTAAGGCCTCTGGACAGCGAACTCTGAAGTATTAGAGAAATTTGGAAGACCTAAAGCAATGGAGGTATAGACAGTATTTGTGAGTTACCACTGGGTTGTCAGATTTCCCTAAAATGATATATAATTCAGTGTGTACCCATTTACAGTCCCAGCAGGTTTGGTTTGTTTTTTTTTTTTTTTTTTTTAAGATTTTATTTAGTTATTTGAGAGAGAGAGAGTGAGAGAGAGAGCATGGAGGGGAGAAGGTCAGAGGGAGAAGCAGACTCCCCATGGAGCTGGGAGCCCGATGCAGGACTTGATCCCAGGTCTCCAGGATTATGACCTGAGCTGAAGGCAGTTGCTTAACCAACTAAGCTACGCAGCCAGCCAGGGTTTTTTGTTTTGTTTTGTTTTTAAGATTTTATTCATTTATTTGAGAGACAGAGAGCATGGGTCAGGGGGGACGGATGGGCAGAGGGAGAGGGAGAAGCAGACTCCCGGCTGAGCAAGGAGCCCAATACAGGACTCCATCTCAGGACCCACGGATCATGACCTGTGCTGAAGGCAGACATTCAATCAACTGAGTCGTCCAGGCACCCCCAGCAGGTTTTTTTTTTTTTAATGGAATTTAATAAACTGCTTCTTAAATTTATAAAGAAAAGCAAAGAGCCCATTAAGCAAGACAGTCTTGAAGAGGAACAATGTGAGATAATTTACATGACCAGCTGTCAGACCTAATTATAAAGCAACAGTGAATCAAGGCAGCGTAATATTCGCACAAAGAAGGGCGAACCAGTGGGACAGGAGAGCCCAGGAACAGATGCACATAGATCCGGTCTCTTCATTGATAAAGGTGGTGCTGCTTTGCAGCAGGGGAAGAGGGCTGTGTCAACTAGATACCCATCTGGGAGAAAAGTTCATCATGACCTGTTTGGTAAGCAGAATTAGCCAGACCCACAAAGATCTCCCTCTCTAATCTGTGGAACCTGTGAATATGACAACAAATCACTCCCATGGTCGTTATGTTATACATAGTTGACCTAAAGACAAAGTTTACCTGAGGAGGCCTGATCTAGTCCTAGTAGCCCTTACAAGTGGGGAGGTTCGAAGCACAGGAAGGACTCCGTGCGATGGCGAGTCGGAGACCCCAGGTGAAGGAATGGCAATGGGCTGTAGGAGCAGACAGTCCCTGGCTGACAGCCAGCAAAACAGCAGGGATCTCAGTCCTAGGCCACAAAGAACTAAATTCTGCTAATAACCCCTAAATAATAAGCTTAGAAGCTGATTCCTTCCCGTTCCTTCCAGATCAGAGGTGGCTGGTGCCTTGATTTCAGGTTTTGATACATTCAGAGGAGAACTCGGCTAAGCTCACTCCTGACCTGCAGAACCATGAGTTAGTAAATGAGTGTCGTTTCAAGCTGCTAAGCTTGGTAATTTGTAATGCAGCTGTAAAAAAGAATACAGCCTCATCTACAACCTTGTACCGTGCACAGAAATCAAATCCAGGTGGATTTTTAGATCCAAATGAAACAAAAAACCTTTTGTAAGAAAACATGGAAAAATCTCACAAGAGCGCTTATCCAAATGGCCAGTAAACATATGTAATGGCACTCAACTTCATTGGTCATACAGGGCATTTAATAAAACCACAATGGGAGGCCGTTTTCCACCCACCAGGATGGCTAAAGTGAAACAGGCTAAAATTCCAAGAATGGGCAAGGATGTTGTATTCATATCCTAGTGATAAATAGCTACAATCTTGGTGACCTAAAACAACAGAAATTTAAAACAACAATAGAAATGTGTCTTCTCACAGTTCTGGAGGTTGGAAATACTAAACCAAGGTGTTGTCAAGGTCGGTTCCTTCTGGAGGCTCTGAGGGAGAATCCGTTCAGTGGCTCTTCCCTAGTTTCTGCTGACTGCGAGCTATCCCGGGCGTTCCTGGCCTTGGAGATGTGTCCTCCATGCGTAGATGTGTCTCTCCACTGTCTGCCTCTGTATGTCACTTGGTGTTGTTCCTTTGGTGTGTTCCTGGGTCTATATCCCCCCCCCCCCTTTTTAAAGTTTTTATTTATGTATTTGACAAAGAGAGTACAAGTTAGCAGAGCAGCAGGCAAAGGGAGAGGGAGAAACAAGCTCTGCTGAGCAGGGAGCCCGACGCAGGGCTCGATCTCAGGACCCTGGGATCATGACCCAAGCCAAAGGCAGACACTTAACCAACCGAGCCACCCATGTGCCCCAACATTTCCCTTTTTTTTAATAAGGGCACCAGCCATATTGGATTTGGGGCCAGCCCTAATTCAGTATGACCTCAGCTCAACTCAATTATATCTGGGAAGACACTATTTCCAAATAAGTCACATCCACAGGCTCCAGATAGACATGAATTTGGGGGAAATACTGTTCAACCCTATGTGGAGGTGGAACAACTAGAATCTGGCATATTGTTGATGAAAGTATGAATTGGTTTGGAAAACTTTTTGTCAACATGACCCCCCTCATTTCACACAAGAGAAGTATGTGTATAGTGTGTATAAATACACACACATGTATATGTGGAATGAGAGATATCGAAAGACATATAAAAGAATGTTAGAGAGCAGCTTCATTTATAGTACTTCCAAACTAGAAATACCAGTGTCTATTAACACCATAGCAGATACATAAATAAAGGTATAGTTGTACTGCTATTCATGTAGTATTCAGTGGGAAGGAAAGAATCTGTGCTATATTCTACAACACAAACATAATACTGAGTGAAGGAAGTCACAAATACAAATACTTATCATATGATAAAGTTCTGAAACAGCAGAACTGTCCTGGAGAGATAAATGGAGGCAGAAGTTAATGGGGAAAGGCACAAGATAGGCGCCTGGGATGCTGGCCATATTCTTGGTCCTAATCTGGATGGCAAGATGCCGGGTTCATTCATTTTGTGCAAATTCATTGGACTGTACACTTAAAATTTGTGCACTTGTCTATATGATTTATATTTCAGTTAAAAGTTTCTCTAAAAAATAAGAAGGATGTAGAGAAATTGGACTTCTCGTGTACTGCTTGTGGGAATATAAAATTATGCAGCCACTTTGGGAAGCAGTCTAGCAGTTCCTCAAAAGGTTTCTTAAGAAAAAGCTACCGTATTATCCAGCAATTCCACTCCTGGGTGAGCTGAAAACACCCAAGAGAACTGAAAACATATGTCCACAGAAAAAGTTGTACGTGAATGTTCGTAATGGCATTATTTAGCCATTAAAAGGAGAAACAGCTCAAATGTCCATGAACTGAGACTAGATAACCAAGTGTGCATATCCATATGATGGATTATGATTTAGCCTTAAAAAGGAATGGAGTATTGGGGCACCTGGGTGGCTCAGTGGCTTAAGCCTCTGCCTTCAGCTCAGGTCATGATCTCAGGGTCCTGGGATCGAGCCCCACATCAGGCTCTCTGCTCAGCAGGGAGCCTGCTTCCTCCTCTCTTTCTGCCTGCCTCTCTGCTTACTCGTGATCTCTCTCTGTCAAATAGATAAATCTTTAAAAAAAAAAAAAGGAATGGAGTATTAATACATCCTATAACATAGACGAACTTGAAAACATTATGCTAAGTGAGATAAGGCAGACACAAAAAGCCACATGCTGAAGGTGTCCCCATTTATATGAGATGTCCAGAATAAGCAAATCCATAAAGTAAATGCAAAGAGACATGAAGGAAACCAGTGGTTGCCAGGATCTATAAGAAGAGGGCGATGGCGAGTGAGTGCTAATCAGTGTAGATTTCTTTTTTGAATTGCAGTAAAATGTACGTAACATAAAATTTGCCATTCTACCCATTTTAAAGTATACAGTGCAGTCTTGTTTCTTTTTGATAAAAATGTTCCAGATATAGATAGTGGTGATGGTTGCACGCCTTTGTGAATATACTTAAAAAAAAAAAATCCTCAGTTGTACCCTTTAAAAGGGTGACTTTTATGGTATGTCACTTATATCTCAATAGAAAGAGATCTGTATTCAACACCGTAGTCATTAGGGACTTGAAAATCAAAACCACAGTGAGCCACCATTAGGGTGGCTATTTCTATATATATATATATATATTTATTTATTTATTTATTTATTTTAGGGTGCCTATTTTTGAAAAAATGGAAAATAAGTATTGTTAAAAAATAAATAAGTATTGTTGAGAATATAGAGAAATCCTTGTTCCTTGCTGTTAGAAATATGAAATGGGGGCACCTGGGTGGCTCAGAAGCCTCTGCCTTCGGCTCAGGTCATGCCTCCTGCTCAGAAGGAGCCTGCCTCCCCCTCTCTCTCTGCCTGCCTCTCTGCCTACTTGTGATCTCTCTCTCTGTCAAATAAATAAAATAAAATCTTAAAAAAAAAAAAAAGAAATGTGAAATAGTACAGCTTTGTGGACACATTTAGTAGTTCCTCAAAAAATTACACATAGAACTACCTTACGATCCAACAATTCTACTTCTGGGTCTATACCCCAGAGACTTAAAAGCAGGGACTCAAACAGATATTTGTATACAGTTCACAGCAGTATTACTCGGTCAAAAACCCGAAACTGCCCAAATACTCATCAATAGACGAATGATAAACAAAAATGTGGTACCTACATAGAGTAGAATGGTATTCAGTTTTGAGAAGGAATGAAATTCTGACACCTACTATAACACGGATGAACCTTGAGCTCATTATGCTTAGTGAAATTAGCCAGACAAAAAAGAGCAGTGTTGTATGAATCTACTTATATGAGCTATCTAGGATAGGCAGACTCATAGAGATAGAAAGTAGAACAGAGGTTATCAGGAGCTCAAGGGAGGAGGGGAATGATTATTTAAGAGTTAATAGGATTTCTGTTTGGGATGATGAAAAAGTTCTAGACATGGATGATTGTGATGGCTGACATACAACATTGTGAATGTATTTAGTGCTACTGAATTGTGTGGTTAAAATGGTGAATCTTCTGATACATATTTTACCACAATTAAAAAGAAAAGAAAGAAATGTTAAAGTCCTTTTCTCCAGAGGTTCTTATAATATAGTAATGCTGAGACTTAGAGGATGCAGGGTGTGGACCCTGCAGGGTGTACATGTATGTAATGGAGTATCCATCGGTCAGCTATAGAAAAGAAAGATCGTGCCTTTTGTAACAACATGGAGGTGTCTGGAGGGTATTATGCTAAGTCAGACAGAGAAAGAGAAATACACCGTGTGACTTCACTTATGTAAGGAATCTAAAAAACAAGGCAAATAAGCAAAAAACAGAAACGGAATCCTAAGTACCAAAAACAAACTGGTGCCAGCCAGAGGGTAAGTGGGTGGGTGGTATGGGCAAAACAGGTGCGAGGGATTAGGATGTACCACATTCCAGCTACACAGTAAATGAGTCGTGGAGATGGAAAGTACAGCAGAGAAGAACATAGTCAAGAATACCGTAAAAACGGTACATTGTTACATGGTGTTGTATTATTGTGGTGAGCACGGAGTCATGTATAGAATTGTCCAAGCACTATATTGTTTACCTGAAACTGATAAAACATCGTATGTCAACTATACTTTAATTATTTTTAAAAAGATCATAGAGTCAAGAAATGAATGAATTGGGATATTAATGAATGAATGAATGAACAGACTTGTGTCATGTGCCATGATTTCGAATTTTCGAATTGTCATAAGAGCTTTTAAGCTAGCCAGTGTTATTTTTAATGTTTTGAATAGGGAATGCATTTCATTGAAAAAGGAAAGCAGTAAAAGTCTCCCTCCTATCCCTGTTCCCTTTCCAGCTACTTCTCACTAGAATCCCCGCCTCCGGTCCAAATACTCACCTTCACAGTGTCTGGTGTATGCTCTCATGCGTTTGTTTGCAGATGCAAGTAAATATGAATATATGTCCTCATTCCTTTCTCCCTTTATTTACGCCGTGTACGCTATTTGCTTTTTGCAAGACTTGGCTACTTCTCTGGTGCAAAGTGTACCACAAAGTGAATCTCTGATTGAATTCATTATCTTTCATCTTGAAGAGATTCTTCATGCAGAGAGTTCAATTTGTTGCTAATTCCATACTGAAATCGAGTTTGGGCCAAACTCCAGCACTGCCAAGTCTTACATAAGGGACAGACGCTGAGCTTTCAACCAGCTGCCATATTTTGTGAGGAATAAAGCCAGAGGACGGATGCAGATAGTTCCTAAGAGTCAAGTTCCTCAGAACTGGTGGCTCAGTTGGTTAAGTGTCTGCCTTTGGCTCAGGTCATGATCCCAGGATCCTGAGGAGCCCTGCTTATCCGGGAGCCTGCTTCTCTCTCTCCCTCTGCCCCTCCCCCTCAACTTGTGCTCTCTCTCACTATCTCCCTCTCTCTCTCAAATAAATAAAGTTTTTTTAAAAAGTCAAGTTCTTGGGGCACCTGGGTGGCTCAGTTGGTTAAGCAACTGCTTTCAGCACAGGTCATGATCCTGGAGTCCAGGGATCGAGTCCTGCATCGGGCTCCTAGCCCCACGGGGAGTCTGCTTCTCCCTCTGACCTTCTCCCCTCTCATGCTCTCTCTCTCTCTCAAATAAATAAATGAAATCTTTAAAAGAAAAAAAAGGTCAAGTTCTCACTCTCAATATCTCTAGGGGGAAGAAACCAGCATATATTAATATATATATTATACAGATAATATATATATATAGTTAACATATATTTTTAAATACTTAAATGTGTACATATGTTTGGGAGGTAGGATATGAGCCTCTTTGAGCTTATCCACTAGAGTGGAAATAATGTCTGTATAAAAGCAAATGTTTGGGGGTATCTGGGTGGCTCAGTGTGTTAAGCCTCTGCGTTTGGCTCAGGTCGTGGTCTCAGGGTCCTGGGATTGAGCCCCCCATCGGACTCTCTGCTCAGCAGGGAGCCTGCTTCCCCCTCTCTCTCTGCCTGCCTCTCTGCCTACTTGTGATCTCTCTCTGTCAAATAAATAAAATCTTTAAAAACACACACACACACACACAAAATAAATGTTTATTACTATGACTTCTGCATCACAGTTAAAATCCAGTCCACTCAATCAAAATCCACTGGTTCAAAATCAATAGCTTCTTTGAAGCCACAGTAACACTTAAGACTCAAAAGCAGAAATTTGGTTGGCTGGAGGGCTAATTAAACTTCCGGTTTGCTCAAATAGAATGACAAAAGGACAAAACTGTGTTTTTCGCAGAGATCGAGTCCATGGACTCACCAGCGCTGGACAGCTGTGGGAGGGTTTGGTCCTGAAATCATCAGGACTCCAGGCACCCTTTAGACAGTCTTCTGTTGTCCTTTCTCCCTAGTGAGAGATTTGTGGATGTGTGGAGCGACACCACCCCCAGCCATCATAGCCTTGGTGAGAGAGGCTGGTTCTTCATCTCCACAGAGAGCGAGCTGCTTTACCTTTAAGTCTTGGGATGCCTTTCCTGCCCGGCAGAGCCTCTGCAGTGAGATCCTTACTCTGGGATGGTCCTACATGGGTCGTGTTCATGATTCTTCGTCCTGGATTTCAGGTGCCCGTGAATAAGGCCCACCGGGACATGCAGGCCGGCTCTGTGCGAGGGGAACTGCCTTTTTCTTGGCCTTTCCCGAGTTCTTCCCAACCTTGCCGCCAGCCACTTTGAATTCAGCTGCAGCTCAAGCAGGCGAGGCAGAGAAAGGCCAGTCAGGCAGCTGGAGAGATCCCACCACCTACTCCTTCATCATACCACCATTCAAACTGCTAAAAATAGGGACGTAAATATATAGAGTAACAAAAGGCTATGATGTGTCATGCTCCTTCAGAAAACACTCTTCTTTCTCCTCCTAGTTAGAAGTATCAGAAAAGTACATACCAGAATATTTATTTAAGGTGCTTCCTGGAATGGTTCCACTTAGTGCTCCCTGAGGGTAAAGCTGGTGGGGAGCTCCAGAGACCTGCTGGGAGGAGGAGGAAGGCAGCTGGGAGAAGGGTTTGTCTCTCCATGAAGTAGGACTGTGGACAGGGCACGTGCACCTTCTCTGTAGCTTGCTGATTTTGTCTCGCCTTTCTTTTTTCCTCCCCAGGTACTGGCGGAGAACGCTGGGGATGCAGGTCCGCTACGTTTACCATGAAGACTATCAGTTCTGTTACTCCTTCCGGGGCAGGCCTGGGCACAAACCGTCCATCCTCATGCTCCATGGGTTCTCTGCACACAAGGATATGTGGCTTAGCGTAGTCAAGGTGCGGTTCTAGGTTCTTCTCTCTCAACAGAGTGTCACTCAGTAAAGAAAAGGGTGGCCACTTGAATGTGATGTCCTCAGCTATGATGAAAAGCCAAGGGAACCCAAAACTGTGGCTCAAATCATCTGAAAACCAATTCAGCATAGGGGTGCGTGGCTGGCTCACTCAGTAGAGCACGCGACTCTAGCCCTCAGGGATTGTGAGTTCAAGCCCCGTGTTGGGTATGGAGCCTACTTAAAAACACACACACGCGACACACACAAACTAATGTGGTATACAGTTAAGCCTTGAACAACATGGGTATTAAGGGAGCCCATGCACGATGCAGTAAAAAATTCATGTATAGCTCTTTTGCTCCCCCCAAATTTAACTATGAATAGTCTACTGTTGACCAGGAGCCTTAACAATAACATAAATGGTCAATTAACACATATTTTGTATGTCATATGTGTTATATACTATATTCTTACAATAAAATAAACTAGAGAAAAGAAAATGTTATTAAGAAAATCAGGGGCGCCTGGGTGACTCAGTTGGTTAAGCATCTACCTTCGGCTCAGGTCATGATCCCAGGGTCCTGGGATCGAGGCCCATGCCAGGTACCCTGTTTGGCAGCCTGCTTCTCCCTCTCTCTCTCTCTCCCTTTTCTCTCTCAGAGAGAGAGGGAGAAGCAGAGGGACCCTGCTGCTCCCCCTGCCTGTATATGCTGTCTCAAATAAATAAATAAAATTTTTTTTAAAAATCACAAGGAAAAGAAAATACATGTACTGTGCTGTATGGAAAAAAAAATCCACGTCTAAGTGGACCTGCACGGTTGAAACCCATGTCGTTTGAGGGTCAACTGTATTATTCGAATCCTTTTGTCAGACAAAAGTTACTGAGTTCAGTGTTATTTGTAAAATCTGCACTTTAGAGATCATTTCACCATACAAAAATTTCTTAGGGAAAGTTTCTGACACTCAGCTTCCTCTAGAACTTGTCATGACTATCAAGATTGGGTTTAGCAAAATCACTTATTCTTTCAGACTCCAGGTGTCTCCTCTTCCTTCCCTCATCCCCCTTTTTGTTCTTCTCCCTCCCCCTCCCTCCTCCTACTTCCGTTTTTCGCTCTTGTTTTTGTGTTTTAATTTTCCTGAGCCATTTAGAGAGACTCTCTTGATCTGACAGCTCTCTGAGGTAGTTTTCCAAATCCCTCACCTTCTGTCCTGGTTTCCTTGGGTGTGGCAACTTGCTCTGCTTGATAAGTGACCAGCTGGTACAGGTTGGGCCTGAGAGAGGTCTTGGGAAGAACGAGCCTCAGCCTCCCACCTCAAGTAGAACCATACCTGAATGATTCCAAGTAGAACCTACACCAGGGGGAAAGGTTTCACCCATCCTATAGTTACTTCTGTTCTCATTCCCAAATTCCACTGTAAGGACAGTCATCTTCATGCCTGAAGGAACCTCTCACTTCCCAGACCACCTCAGATGTTTTTGGTATAACTGGTATTTGTATATCAATAACATATGTTTCTCAGCTTCTGCTTAAAAGTGGCACAAATATAAATGGAAGGTGTTTTTGGATAATAATCTTCCCAGGAATTAGACCTTAATGCAAAAAAAAAGGTTGAACCGGAATCAGGGTGATCAGACGCAGTTCTGAACTTTACTCCTGCTGGCTCTGGAGCCACCCAGGGTTCTAGGAGAACAGAGTCTTCTTTCCTAGGTCCGTGTCAGTGGCTGCATGACTGGAGTAAGTGTGGAAGGGGTGAAAGGAAGGGAGATAGTACCTACCAACTGGTATCAAGAAAGAGCAAGAGACTCAAGCCTGCTACCCCAACCTTTGTCTCCCTCTTCCCCCCTTTTCCAGACATCTCCTGAGTCCCCTCCCATCCTTGTATTGGTCTTTGAGGGCCTCGGCTCCCTGTGAGGCTCCTGGCAGTGCTTACTCACATCAGATGGAACTAGGGTCAGACACTGGGTAGCCTAGACCCATACATCCTCAGGGATGGCGGTCCAGGTCACTCGGTAAGTGAGGGCGACCTCCCTAGAAGAATGAACAGACGTCCTGCACACCACAGCCTGACTCTCTGCACCTGTGTGTCCCTAGTTCCTTCCAAAGAACCTGCACTTGGTCTGTGTGGACATGCCAGGACATGAAGGCACCACCCGATCCTCCCTGGATGATCTGTCCATAGATGGACAAGTAAAGAGGATACACCAGGTAAGCAGGAGGCTCTGCTGAAGGTTGCTCAGACTGTCTTACCCACCTCGCATGCCCAGATCTGGAGAGCAAGGAAGAGCGTTCCATGCTGACTTGTAACCAGCCTTCAGTGCATTCTGACTGCAGATATTTGCACACAAAATGGCACCCTAGCGTTGGGGCGCCTGAGTGGCTCAGTGGGTTAAGCCTCTGCCTTTGGCTCAGGTCATGATCTCAGGGTCCTGGGATCGAGCCCCACATCAGGCTCTCTGCTCAGCGGGGAGCCTGCCTCCCCCTCTCTCTCTGCCTGCCTCTCTGCCCACTTGTGATCTCTCTCTGTGTGTCAAATAAATAAATAAATAAAATCTTAAAAAAAAAAAAAATGGCAGCCCAGTGGTATCACTGGTCAGCTCTGAAGGACTAGGATGTACGGCAGACTGTTCTCCTTGAAGCCTGCTTTAGTTACTTCTCAAGGAATAGGATATGGACATTTTTTTTAGCTCTTTAAAAAAGGAGTTTAGAATTCTCGAGCCATTTCCCTAGAGTCTATTTTTCTTGCTTACACCTACATGACACAACATAATGATAGCCCTCTGCCTAGTTGTGGAGGATGGGGACGGTGCTCTTTGCATTTTGTTATTTTAGCATCTGGCTTCAGCCTCTCTCTGACTGGGCTTTCAAGGTCATGGGGCTTATGAACCACTTCAGAATTTAGTAATCTATAAGTTACAGATAGGCATTATGAATTTTCCCTAGATGAGGTTGTTATTTAATGTCTGTGCCCAGCATAACCCCCTTTAAAGTCTGTATTCTGATGAAGTCAGGTACCTTGTCTGTTGGGATCTTTGCTGTATCCTCAGGAGCTGACCATAGTTCCTTATACATGATAGATATCCATTAAATATTTTTTTAGATGGGTGGATGGTTGGTGGAATGGTGGGATGAATGGTTAGACGGATGAATAGACAGATAGGTGGATTATTATATGAAATGGGTGGATGGGTGGGAAGGGCTTTAAATGTAGGGCAAGAGTCAGCAAACCATGGTTGGCCTGCAACTGTATTTGTAAGCTTGGTTTTCTTGGAATATAACCATGCTCGTTCATTTACATATTATCTCTGGCCACTTTTGTGTTACAATACTAGAGTTGAGTAGTTGCAAGAGAACCTATGACGCACAAAGCAAAAATATATTTTTCTTGGGACCTTTGTTAAAAAAAAAAAAAAAAAAGTTTGCTGGCTCATGAGTTAGGGGAATCCTTGTCAATTTTATACTTACAAATGACCCCTCAATGACCTGTGCCAGGTAAAGAGGATTATGTAAGAGGATTATATGCCACAGGGTTTGTCTGGATAATGGATCTAGTAGATTTCAGAGGTGTTCTGCTGTGTAATCAGTCTTGTTATTGTCTATAGCTTTGTGACCGAACCTCCTTCTCATTTCCCTCCCTAGTTTGTAGAATGCCTCAAGCTGAACAAAAAACCTTTCCACCTGATAGGCACCTCCATGGGTGGCCACGTGGCTGGAGTCTATGCTGCTTACTACCCATCAGATGTCTGCAGCCTTTCTCTTGTGTGCCCTGCTGGTAAGTTACAAGGCTGCAGTAGCCCTGTGTGTGACTTGAGCACGGAGGGGTCTGAATCTCTAAGGAGCCAGTGTCGTACCTGCACTGTCTTGTAGCATCATGTTTTCAGTGTCTACTTTAGAGAGATGCAATGCTTTAGTGATAACGAACCAATGATAATTGTATAACCGTAATCATTACCTTCCTAACTTTTAAAATCTAGAGCCAGCCTTGTTCCACAAAGGATTCGAGGCGGCTAATTAAAATGTGTCTAGTACTTTGTAGCATATAAATACTTTGAAATAGAATGATAATATTAACATCCAACATATTTTTTTAAGGTTTTATTTATTTGAAAGAGAGAGTGAGCAGGGGGAAGAGCTGAGGGAGAAGGATAAACATACTCCACGCTCAGAATGGAGCCCAGTGCCGGCTCCAATCCCATGACCCTGAGGTCATGATCTGAGCTGTGACAAAGAGTCAGATGCTCAACTGACCGAGCCACCCAGGCGCCCCTAACATCCAACATTTATTGAGCTCTTATGAGCTAAGGTCTTTATATGGATTTAATTCTTGCCATATCCTTATAAGATGAAAGTACTCTTATTATGTATTTCTCCTTTTCTGCTGAAAACTCGGTAATCTTGATACATGACAAGGTCTTTTTTTTTAGAAATCAACAAACTTTAGTTTCTGTGTTTTTATGTATATACATGTCAACTTGGGCTGTAATATGTCTCCAGAAATTACAATTTGAAGTTGAGGTTTTTTTAAGGATTTTATTGGGAGGGAAAAAAAGATTGGTATTTTTTTAAGTAATCTCTACATCCATTGTGGGGCTCTCTTAATCCCAAGATCAAGAGTCACATAGTCCACTGACTGAGCCAGTCAGGCACCCCTGAAGTTGGATTTTTAAAATTAATTTTTCTCATAGAAGTCTTCAAATTTGGATTTATAATGTGTTAGAGAGAAAAATCTTAATTTTCTTTTTCCTTCTCCTGTTCCTTCTCTCTCTGGTACTTTATTGGATTTTGATTTACACACAGTATATCAACCAAATCTTAGGTGTACATCTCAAGGACTTTTTTCATGGGTAATTATTATCCAGATCAAGGGAGTATGCCCATTTTATAGGTGGGAACATTGAGGCACAAAGAAATTACATTTCTGCTGGAGCTATGATAGGAATGGATCCTAGGCTGTCTGACTCTAGAACCCAAACTGTGGCTTCTTGGAAATCCTTTATTGTCCACTACCTCTTACATGTCACTCTTATGCTCTGCCTCCTTTATCTGCTAGAACCTGCTGTCACACCTTCTACTGAAACCTAACTAAATTGACCTTTTAAAATCTTTTAGTCACCGGGGCAGCCGGGTGGCTCAGTGGGTTAAAGCCTCTGCCTTTGGCTCAGGTCATGATCCCAGGGTCCTGGGATTGAACCCCACATCGGACTCTCTACTCCGCAGAGAGCCTGCTTCCTCCTCTCTCCCTGCCTGCCTCTCTGATGACTTGTAATCTCTGTCTGTCAAATAAATAAATAAAATCTTAAAAAAAAATAATAAAGTAAAATAAAATCTTTTAGTCACCAAAATCGCTTTCACGTCTGTTAAGGACATTGAAATTAAAACTCCCAAAGCAAGGTGCCTGGTTGGCTCAGTGGGTTAAAGTCTCTGCCTTCGGCTCAGGTCATGATCCCAGGGTCCTGGGATCGAGCCCTGAATTGGGCTCTCTGTTCATCAGGGAGCCTCCTTACCCCCTAACCCCGCCTGCCTCTCTGCCTACTTGTGATCTCTGTCAAATAAATAAAATCTTAAAAAAAAAACCTCCCAAAGCATTTTCTTTTCTCCTTTTTCTAAGTTCTGTGTCTGAATTCATTTGGTCTTTTAGTTATAATGTTTGAGAATGAGAGAAACGGCTTCTATGGAAGTTATTAGGAAGGTCAAATCTAACTGGCTTTTTTGAATGTATGTTTATTTCCTCAGAGAAGAGTTTCACACCTAAGTTTCAATGGGAAATTTAAAATTAAGATTATTTGGGGGCAGCTGGGTGGCTCAGTCAGTTAAGCATCTGATTCTTGATTTCGGCTTAGGTCATGATCTCAGGGTCTTGAGATCGAGTCCTGCATCTGGGTCTGCACTGAGTGTGGAGCCTTCTTAAGATTCTCTTTCTCCTTCTCCCCCTGCCCCTCCTCCCTACCCATGCGCTTAATTAATTAATTGATTAAAAATAAATTAAGATTGGGGCGCCTGGGTGGCTCAGTGGGTTAAAGCCTCTGCCTTCGGCTCAGCTCATGATCCCAGGGTCCTGGGATCGAGCCCCGCATCAGGCTCTCTGCTCAGCAGGGAGCCTGCTTCCTCCTCTCTCTCTCTGCCCGCCTCTCCGCCTACTTGTGATTTCTGTCTTTCAAATAAATAAATAAAATCTTAAAAAAAAAATAAATTAATTAAGATTGCATGTGGAAATGAAAAGATATGCTTTTTTACTTTGAGATAGTTTTAAATTTACAGACATGTTGCAAAGATAATACAGAGAGTCCCATATACCCTTCACCCAGCTTCCCCCATTGTTAATGGCGCACCTTACCACAGTAAGTTTGTCACAGCTAAGAGACCAACACTGGTACAGCACTATTAACTGAACTCTAGGCTCTGTTTGGATTTCATCCGTTTTTCCACTAATGTGCTTTTTCTGTTCCAGGCTCCAATCCAGGATACCACATGACATTTAATCTAGGATTATTTTTAAAGTGAAAGGAAATAGATCATGTAATCTGCACCATGGCATCGCGAAAGCCACATGATGCTTGTGCTCGCTTTAAAGGAACTGCTGAATGTAGGAGATTTATAAAGTGTGGCACAGTATTGAAGTCACTGCCTTTCTTTGTGAAACGTAGCTCGTCAGCTAAGTGAAACACCTAGACTTCTGCGCAGTATTGGAAGTGAAAATGAGTTTTGCCCTCCTGTGCACATCAGCTTGTGTAAATTCTCTCGTGTCTTGCTCCAGGGAGATAGGAAACAATGGCCAGTCTTAAAGGTGTTTGGTCTCAGTGAGCACCTAATGCTGTCTGGAGAAAGAGTGGCTGTGCACAGGCCAGCTACTGCCCCATCATGGGGGACAGCTCACAAGGGGTCTCTTCCTCCCTGTGGTTTATGTATTAACCCCAAAAAAGAGATAGCTAAGTGGCCCCAGGCCAAGGGAAGGAGGCATTGTTCACTCCAGTCCTGTGTTCTCTTCCCATAATGTATTTTATCAGCTCTCCTCTTTGTGATACGGATGTGAAGGGGCTTGGGCAAGTTGTCTTCTAGACTGATCTTCTTTTTTTCAAAACGATTTTATTTATCCATTTGAGAGAGAGAGAGTGAGAGAGAGCATGAGAGGGGAGAAGGTCAGAGGGAGAAGCAGACTTCCTGTGGAGCTGGGAGCCCGATGCGGGACTTGATCTCGGGACTCCGGGATCATGACCTGAGCCAAAGGCAGTCGTTTAACCAACTGAGCCACCCAGGCGCCCCTAGACTGATGCTTCTTAAACTCTATCATACATGTGCCTCTCTGGCAGCTTGTTCAAGTGCAGATTCGGATTCAAGAGACTTAGGAAGGGGACTGGGATTCTGCAATTCCTACGGGCTTCCACTGCTGCTGGTCCTTGGACCACAGTTTGAGTAACCAGTCCCTAAACCATACTGAAGGAGTCTTTTTCTGTGTTTCTCAGAGTGCGATTTTGACTTTGAGCAAGGATGGCAATACCAATGAAAAAGAAATGTGGTGAAAAACACCAGAAATATGTTAGCTCTGAGCTGCTATTGGAAGTTTCCTGTATAATAATAGGAGCTGGTAAGAAGGTAGCTACATTGCCAAGCTGTTTCGGTTTGAATCCCACAGGCCTGCAGTACTCAACTGATAATCAATTTGTACAGCGGCTCAAAGAACTGCAGGACTCGGCCGCCATGGAGAAGATCCCCTTGATCCCATCCACCCCAGAAGAGATGAGTGAAATGCTCCAGCTCTGCTCCTACGTCCGCTTCAAGGTGCCCCAGCAGGTACCGTACTCCAGCAGCAAGATGCCTGTCCTTTGCCAAAGGCTCGGGCGGCCAGCTGGCGCCCTTCCTCCAGCTGGAGGACCTTCCCTTTCCTAGTCCTCTATGTAGTCATTTGACAGCCGTCTGTCCTGTGCCTGTGGCAGGTCTGGCATGGTGTTTGGGCACTGTGGTGAAGAAAGAAGACAGAGGGGGGACCTGGGCAGACACAGGCCAGTGTGGGAGGCAGATGGCTAATGAGTAAACAAATCCGTACACGTGGTGATAAGTCCTGTGGAGGAGATGAAGATGGTATAGTGACTGAAAGCAGGGAGGCAGGGAAGACTTTGACAAGCCCCTCTGAGGAGCTAGTGTGGGCAGAGGTGGGAAAAACATAGATAAGTTCAAGGGAAGGAGGAGGCCGGGGGGCCTGGCTCTATGTAGAGCGAGAGTAGGGGAGGGAGGCAAGGGCTACAGCGGAGACTTGGTTCTTTTTCTTTTTTCTTCTTTTCTTTTCTCTTCTTTCTTTTTCTTTTCTTTTTTTAAATTTCAGGACTGCTTTTCATGCCTAAGAATTGCTAAGAATCCCAAAGAGCCTTTATTTGTAGAGGTTCTGACTATTGCTATTTACCATATCAGAAAGTAAAACTCAGAAGAAGGTAAGACACAAGAGCATACAGGCACTCATTCCATGAGCTACCAGCGTCAAAACGCTGTCCCTTGACAGGTAGTCTCTGAGGAACAGTGCTTCTGAGAGCATGAGAGTGAAGCAAGCAAGTAACATTCAGCATTACAGAGGACCTAGCTTGACCTCATGAACCCCAGGAGCTGCTTGGAGAGCCACTGGGCTAGATCATGGAGCACCTTCAGGTTTTGGGAAGGAGCCTGGAGTTCGCCTAAGAGGGACTGTGGGGGGCACAAACTGAAGCAGAGAAGCAGTGGGGTGCTCCCGTGGCCTGGTGAGGACAGTGGTGTAGACGAGGATGGTGGCAGTGGAGACTAGAGACCCGAGCCGCTCTGGGAAGGAGGATGGGCAGGCCTTACCGGCAAACTGGCAATGGGGGATGAGAGGCAGTGAGGACGCCCAGGTGACTTCGGTGCTTGAGTTGGATAAAGGCAGCAGTTTCTGTGTAGGGGAAGGAGAGAGGGAGGACAGGTGCTGGAGACAAGCTAAGGGCTCCAGTTTGGCCATGGTCAGGTTGTCTGTGAGGCCTCTGGGTGCAGATGTCAAGCAGATGGGTGCATATGCAAACGCTACTGAGGGACGTCTGGCCCGGAGCTGTGCACCCGGTTAGAGCCATCAGCCGGGATGATGTGAAAGGTCACGGGCTGAATAAAGCCAGGAATCCAGGGAGGTGGTATGGGAACCAAGAGATGAGAATGCATGGCTAAATTTCATAACGGCAGCTAATCTCTTTCTAGTGTAGGAACTGGACCCTGCCTCATGGTGGGGTGGATCCTCCTAGAAGTTGAGGGAGGGGCTCTATGCAGAAGGCCTGAAGACGACTCAGTTAGTGGGTATAGAAGCACCCAGAATCTGATTCTGTGGTATGTTCTATCCCTGAAGTCTTTTTAGTTGTGAGGTTGCACTGATCCCCTCCCAGCCATGCTCTCTGCCGAGAAGAGACTGGCCAACCAGTGCTTTAGGAAATTCCATGTTCTAAGCTGTCGGGGATGTGAAAGCACTGGGAGAAAGCTAGAAGTCTTCCCTCCTAGGAGACCAGGAGCACCCGAGCACTCTGTGTCATGTTATGTTTATCTCTTTACTTGCCTGTGTCTTCCACTCTGACCTCAGTAAGATCAAGGATTTTGTCTTACCTGCCTGCTCTGTCTGCAGCCTTTCGCACAGTGCTCGTGTGAAGTAGGTCCTCGGAACAAACTGGGGGGGTCAGAGGGAGGGAGGATGCCCGGATGATGCAGAGGTGGAGAATGGATGGGCCGCGGAGCAGATGGACGCAGGAAGTGCTGCATGTACGTGCACAGGTGATTTCGGGATGCAGGAGAGATGAAGGGCTGAGTACTTGGTTGGATGGATGGGAGGATACCTGGAGGACACAGGAGTGGAAGGCCGGTGGATTGGCGGATGCAGGATAGAGGGGTGTATCAGTAGACATGCATATGTGATTCAGGGGTGGAGGGTGGCTGGCTGGCTGGATGTCTGCATGAAGCAGGGATGGAGGGTGGTGGATGGGCAGGTACAGGGCAGGTGGGTGCATAGAGAGATACATGCACACATGAGTCAGAGATCCAAGACAGGTGGCTGGGTGGGTAGAGCAGAAGTAGAGGATGCAAGACGGATACGTGTGCGGGTGCAGGATACAGAGTAGAGCTAACGGAATGGCTGAGGCCAAGCGTAGTGTCTTGGACAACTTGCCATTGGTCTCACCTCCAGGATTTCACTTCCAGAATGGTCGCCTCCTAGTCATGCTCCAGAGGGTTGGTTCAGAGCAGTTCGGGCTGGATTTTCCCCCTTCAGTCAGTGCACGGGTCTCCTCAGCCGTGTATGTGAGGGGCTCAAACCATTCCCAGGTAGATGAGAGGAGTGCCAGTGCCAAGGGGATCCTGCAGCAGGAGGAAGAGGAGGGCTGTGTTCCTTCTTCCCACAGCCAGTCTCTGGGTCAGGATCCCTGGGTCAGGACCTTCACCAGCCCTCCAAAAGGAAAGCAAAGATAACCCTGAATAATAAACAAAGGACTGTGGAACCCACCCCAGAATTGTTCAGATAGTTAATCTCTATTGTTCAAGAGGCCCATCATCCCCAATAATTTGATTTTTTTTAATAGACCTTGTTCTGCATGTGGGTGTTCCTAAACAGTTCCTTAATATTATTCCCAACCTTCATTGTATCTTAGGCTAAGCAGAGAATATCTCAAGATAAAGTGGCTGTGAGCCCAGGTCAGGTTTTTGACATGCTTTGGCTTCCCAATATTACCCGGGTTCCTTCCTAATTACAAAGGAAAACCATCAGATGACCCTAACTTCGAATTACAGTATATACTCCGTGGTGGGAATTTGGAACCGTGGGCCCTAAAACCTTGACAGTGCCTTCCGTTGCCGGACTTCATTTCCTTCACTGTCCCGGAGCCACGGGGGGCGTGAGGAAACAGACCGTCTCTTGCCTTCTAACCATGGCTCCCTTCTCCGTAGATCCTGCAAGGCCTTGTTGACGTCCGTATTCCTCATAACAACTTCTACCGAAAGCGTAAGTAGCTGTGTTTAAGCTTGGCACTTGTGACCAGTGAAGCTTTACGGGCAGCTGGCTTCTGTATTTTACATTCCTGAGACTTTGATCATTGTCTGGGGCGTCTAAAGACAGAAGGTGGCAGCCCGACAGTTCTCCTGTCCCTGAACTCAATAGAGTCCGGATGCCTGCCGGCACAGCCCAGCGTGTGCTCACTTTGTTTTCCTTTTCTGCAAAGTGTTTTTGGAAATCATCAGTGAGAAGTCGAGATACTCCCTCCATCAGAACATGGACAAGATCAAGGTCCCAACGCAGATCATTTGGGGGAAACAAGACCAGGTATGTAGCGAGCGTGTCCCTGGGGCCTCCTGTGCCAGCTACACTGGCCTCTGAGAAAAAGCAAGAGGTGATTTATCAAGTGAGCCTCACTGGCTGGTTTCTGATACCAGGAGGACGTAAAACACACCTGCGGCAGATGCTGGTGATTATAGAGGGCAGCATTCTCTTGAGTTGAGAGCAGTGATGTTGATCTTTTAAAATGAAAGGAAATCAGGGCTTCTGGGTGGCTCACTCGTTAAGCGGCTGTTTTTGGCTCAGGTCATGATCCCAGGGTCATGGGCTCGAGTTCTGCATCAGGCTCCTTGCTTGGCAGGGAGCCTGCTTCTCCCTCTCCCTCTGCCTGACCCCTCCATGCTTGCTCTCTCTCTCTCTAATAAATAAATAAAAATCTTAAGGGCACCTGGGTGGCTCAGTCAGTTAAGCATCTGCCCTCAGCTCACATCATGGTCTTGGAGTCCCGGAATTGAGTCCTGCATCAGGCTCCACGCTCAGCAGAGTCTGCTTCCTCCCTCCAACCCTTCCCCCTCTCATGCTCTTTCTCTCTCTCACTCTGTCTGTCACGAAAAAATAAAATCTTCTAAAAGTTTAAAAAATCTTTAAAAATTAAATAAAATGAATGGCAATTTTAAATCATTTTTACAAACTACTTTAAATCAAAGCCATGTAGTTTCAGAGTACAAAAAACTTTACAGAGGGACTCCTGGGTGGCTCAGTCAGTTAAGCGTCAGCCTTCAGCTCAGGTCATGATCCCAGGGTCTGGGATCCAGCCCCATCTCTGGGCTCCCTGCTCAGCAGGGAGCCTGCTTCTCTACCCCTCCCCCTGCTCATGCTTGTTTTCTCTGTCTCTCTCTTGCTCTCAAATAAATAAAATCGTTTTAAAAAAAAAGACCTTTAAAGAGTACAAAAAGGTTTGTAATGAAAATTTGATCCCTTTTCCATCCCCGATCCCAATTCCTTGAGGAAGCTCTTGCTGTCTTGTGAACATTTCTTCCATTTTTCTAAGGCAGGGATTGACGTGTTCTCTGTGAAGGGCAAAATAGCAAATAATTTTGACTTTATGGGTCAAATAATTAAATAAATAAATAGCAAATAATTTATGACTTTATTTCTGTTGCAACTCTGAGCTCTGCTGTTGTGCAAAAGTAGCCACGGACAGTACACAAACAAGTGGCATGGCAGAGTGCCAGCAAACCTTCATTCCCGCCAATGGGCAATGGGCCATTGTCCACTCACTGCCGTGCTGAGCATACATATTTCTGCATAGACCCATTAGATCTGTAAAGTTTTCAAACATGCATAGTGACACTGTTCACATTACTTCATATAGGTGTGAACTGAAGTATCTTGGAAATCATTTCATACCAGCCCACGCAGATTTACTCATTCTGTTTTTTTAATATTTTTTATACTTTACTGACTTTTATTAATATGTTTAGGTAAGTTTTTATATTCCGACACAAAAATGACATGACCAGTGGTTAAATCCTTTTTTAAAAGATTTTTAAAATTTCTTTCTTTCTTCTTTTTTTTTTTTTATTAGGCAGAGAGAGGAAAGGGCAGAGGGAGAGGGGAGAGGGACTGTTGAGCAGGCTCCACACCCAGCACAGAGCCTGATGTGGGGCTCACTCACAATCCTGAGATCATGACATGAGCCGAAATCAAGAATCAGATGTTAAACTGACTGAGCCACCCAGGTGCCCCAAGATTTTTTAAAATTTTAATTCCAGTTAGTTAACATACGGTGTTATAGGAGTTCCAGGTGAACAATATAGTGATTCAACACTTCCATACAACAGTGCTCACATAACAGTGCTCATCACAAGGGTCCTCCTTAATCCCCATCCCCAATTTTACCCCTCCCCCCACTTCCCCCTCTGGTAACCATCAGTTCGTTTTCTGCAGTTTAGAGTCTGTTTTTTGGGGTTGTCTCTCTTTTATCCTTTGTTCATTTGTTTTATTTCTTAAATTCCACATATGAGTGAAATCATATAGTATCTGTCTTTTTTGACTTACTTCACTTAGCATAATACTCTCTATCTAGCTCCATTCACATCATTGCAAAAGGCAAGATTTCATTCTTTCTTATGGCTGAGCAATACTGTATATATCTACTACATCTTCTTTATCCATTCATCAGTCAGTGGACACTTGGGCTGTTTCCACATCTTGCCCACTGTAAATAATGCTGCTGTAAACATATGTGTGCATGTATCCCTTAGAATTAGTGTTTTTTGTTTGTTTGTTTTTTTAATTTATTTATTTGACAAAGAGAGACCATAAGTAGGCAGAGAGGCAGGCAGAGAAGGGGGGAAGCAGGCTCCCCACTGAGCAGAGAGCCCAACATGGGGCTCGATCCCAGGACCCTGAGATCATGACCTGAGCCGAAGGCAGAGGCTTTAACCCGCTAAGCCACACAGGTGCCCCATCCCACTTTTAATATTTTATTTTGAAATAATTTCAAACCTATAGAAAAATAAGAAGATGAGCACAGAGTATTCTTATATACACTTTTCCTAAATCCATCCATTTTAACTGCTTTATTGAGGTATCATCTACCTACCATCAAATTCACCTAGCTGGGCACCCCACTACAACCCAGTTGTAGAGCATTTCTTTCACTCCCCAAAGTTCCCTCCTGCCCACCTCCAGTAAATCCCAGCCCCACACAGCCATAGATCTGTCTTCTATTTCTACAGTTTTACCTTTTCCTGAACTTTCACAGAAATGCTGTTGTATAATAGGTCATCTTTGGTATCTGGCTCTCTCTGCTTGGGCATAGTGTTCTTGAGGTTCTTTCATGGAGCTGCCTGTCTCAGTAGTTTGTTTCCTTTATGGCTGAGTGTCATTCCATGGAATATGTCTACCGTGTTTTATTTACTACCAATTTTTAAACATTTGCTGCATTGGCTTTATTAAACATTCTCTTCTGTCTATCTGTCTATATTTGGGACCATTCGAAATAGGTTGCTTACATTGTGCCCTTTACCCCCAATACATCAGGGTGTATTTACTGAGAGTAAGAATATTCTGTCACATAACCACAGTGTGTTGTTACATTCAGAATGTTTAATGCTGGTGCAATGTTTTTGTCTAATCTACCGCCCATATTCCAAATTCATGGGTGGGGGCCTGGGTGGCTCAGTTGGTTAAGCGTCTGCCTTTGGCTTAGGTCATGATCCCCCAAGGTCCTGGGATCGAGTCCTACATCAGTCTCCTTGCTCAGGAGGGAACTCACTTCTCCCTCTGCCTGCCGCTCCCCCTGCTTGTGCTCTCTCTCTTTCTGACAAATAAATAAATAAAATCTTTAAAAAAGAATAAAACAAAAATGAAATAATACCTCAGTGAACTTCAGCATAGATGTGTGGTTGTGGAGTGTGAGACCATACCTGAAAGGTGAGTTCTCCAGTGTGGACTCTCTGGGTCAAAGAGTGGGTGCATTTTATTTATTTTATTTTATTTTATTTTATTTTAGATTTAATTTATTCATTTGTCAGAGAGAGAGCAAGAGAGCACAAGCAAGGGGAGCAGAAGGCAGAGGAAGAAACAGGCTCCCTGCTGAGCAGGAAGCCCGATGCAGGATTTGATCCCAGGACCCAGAGATTGACCTGAGCCAAAGGCAGATGCTTAACCAACTGAGCCACCCAGGCATCCTGAGCAGGTGCATTTTAAAATTATAATAGGTTTTGGGGACACCTGGCTGGCCCAGTTGATAGAACATACAACTCTTGATCTCGGGGTCATGAGTTCAAGCCCTATGTTGAGTATAGAGCTCACTTAAAAAATTTTTTTTTCTTTAAATAATAAAATCTTAATAGATTTTATTAGAAAACTCTGTATTATTTTGCTGGAATAGTCATAGCAAAGTACCACAAAATGGGTGGCCTAAACAACAGATACTGATCATCTTAAAGTTAATAGAGGTTAGAAGTCCAAGATCAAGTTGTCCGCAGTTTGGTTCCTCCTGGGGGCTGTCAGAGAATCTGCACCATGCCTCTTCCCAGCTTCCGGCAGTTTGCTGGCAATCTTTGTGTTCTTTGGCTAACAGATGTGTCATACGGTCGTCTGCCTTCATCCCCACGCAGCGTTCTCCCTGTGCCTGTGTGTCCCTGTGTTCAAATTTTCTTTCCTATGTTTAAGTTTTTCTAAGGCTAGCAATCATACCGGGTGAGAGGCCCACCTGCACCAGGATGACCTCATCTTAACTAATTACATTTGCAACAACTCTGTTTCTAAATAAAGTCACCTTTGTATTGGAGGTTCGAACTTCAAAATATGAATTTTAAGGGGAGACAAGCAATGACAGACCCTCCAAGGAGAGACTGATTCATACCCCAGAAGCTCCTTTTTTGCTTGCAGCTGTTCTTTAGAAATCGTATCTTACTCAAAGTTGTTGTTGTTGTTCTTCTTCTTTTTAAGATTTTATTTATTTATTTGAGAGAGAGAGGGAACACAGAGGGAGAGGGAGAGGGAGAAGCAGATTCCCTGCTAAGCAGGGAGTCTGATGTGGGGCTCTATCCCAGAAACCTGGGATCATGACCTGAGCCAAAGGCAGAGACTTAACTGATGAGCCACTCAGGCACCCCAAAGTTCTTCTAAAGTTTAAAGCAAGAAGAGGGGCACCTGGGTGGCTTAATCAGTTAAGCATCTGCCTTCGGCTCAGGCCATGATCCCAGGATCCTGTGATCGAGCCCTGAATCACATCAGACTCCCTGATCAGTGGGGAGTCTGCTTCTCCCTCTCCACTTGCCTCCTCCCCCCGCTCATGCTCTCTGTCTCTCTTCTCTTTCAAATAAGTAATTTTTTTTTTTAAAGGCAAGAAGAGGCAATGAGAAATGGAGCCTTTATAAGGCCCATGATGATCCTTGGGGAGAAGCAGCCAGCACTGTGTCCCCAGGGTGCCTAGGGAGGGACTGGTGATGGAGTCAGTATACAGCTCTCCCAAACCAGCCAGGTACAGCTGAGGATGTAGGGTGCAGTGATGTGGACATGGTGAGGAGGGAGGGCTCTTTGCTCCCTTCTGCAGCAGCCAAGGGACTAAAAGGAGTTTTGTGTGCACCTGAGTAGAGAAGTGGGACACGGAGTAGGCCAGCAGGGGGTTATTCAATCAGAAATCAAGTTAGAACAATGAAGGCCTTTCTTCAGTCTAAAAATCCCAAAGGTGATTTGGGGCTCTCAGGGACCAACACAGAGAGGCAAGGACTCATTGCCCTGCCCTGCAGAGACAATGCGGAAGCAAGATCTCTGGGCTTAGACTCTGAAAATTCTGGGTTCCAGCCCTGCCTTTGCCCTGTATCAGCCCAGGACCTTGAGCAAACCTCTCAGCCGCTCCAGATCCTGGGTTTCTCTTCTGCTACTGAGGTGATACGAGGCTCACGTGAAGTAATACACATGAGGGAGATCTTTCTCCAGTGATAAGAAAATATGTTACTTATTACTCATGTCCTTTGCCTCTGAGAGTAGGCCTCTGAATTTTTTCCAGGACTCTGAAGTCCATTTTGTTCTGAAAAAAGAGCCTAACATTCCCTGGGCCTACTATAAATATGACCAGATCTTCTCTGTGTTCTATGGACCATCCCCAGTGCAAAATCCAAATAGCAAACCCTTTAGGGGCTCTTTATTTTATGCCCTTTTGCTTCCCAGGCATCTGGCTCTTTTCCTGTTCTGTTGTCAGCATTTGGTGTCACCAACCCATGACCGCCAGGCTGAATTCAGCCTCCCTCTTTGGACCCCTATAGGTCAGCCACTGTGCTATACAGCTGCAGGAGAGCTGTGTGTATTGTTGTCTGTGTGAATCATGCCCACTGAATTTGGGCAGTATACAGCCTGCATAACTGAACCTGGCAGTCCTCCTTCCTAAGAGGATTTCTGCACATCAGTTCAAGTATTCCCCCTCTGTGTTCAGTCCACCAGAATGGGAGGGCCTTGTGAAGATATACAAGGTCTGTTACTCTTAATGTCCCTTCATCCTGCCACCACAGTGCCTGGGATGCAGGAGACCCAGAGTATACAGTTAGTGGGGGAGCCAGCAAGCAAGGAAGTAAATAAACAACCTAGCAAAGGAACAAAGCCACCCGCTGACAGCCTATACATTTAAGTCAGCGAACAGATTTATATTGAGCACCTGGTATGTGCCTGACACTGTGTTAGGCCCTGGGGTTACAACGAGCACCAAGACAGGATCCCCGAGCTGCAGCAACTCCTGATCTACCTGCCATTATAATGCCTGGCAGACGTAATTATAATAACTAGTTGAGGTAGGTCATATGAGTGCAGGGTCGGATCCTGTCTTTATATTTTGTTCATGGTGGGTCTTCTTGCATTAATGTCTGTTTTCTTAAATACTGCATCAAAATAATCTTCATATTAATTACCGAGTTTTTTGGCGGCTGCTTTAAATTGTGTGCCCAAGGCAAGTGCCTCACTTCCCCGACCCTAGTCTTGGCCCTGGCCTGAAGTGGGATGGAGGAAAATTGTTTTGACTGTCTTCGTGAGTGTCTTGCGCAAGAAAGAGCTGATGTGGTTCCCGTAGACATGTGTACCGGTTGAGTGTCCATATAGCTATTTCCTGTATGTCTGAGTGACCATGGGGAGTCCTGGATTTGACCGGCCTGACAGTGTCAAAGCTAGAGGCTCAAGTGGGCAGCGATGGGTTCTGACCTCTCTGCAGGATAGACATTCATTTGGGAGTTTCTACTTTTTCATGCCTTGGCCCTTTGACACCACCTGCATTTCCTCTGGGGATCTTTCTTTCTGTCTGTCTTTTTTTAATATTTGATTTACTTATTTGACTGACAGAGAGACAGTGAGAGGGGGAACACAACCAAGGGGAGTGGGAGAGGGAGAAGCAGGCTCCCCGCTGAACAGAGAGCCCAATGAGGGACTCGATCCCAGGACCCTGGGATCATGACCGAGCCGAAGGCAGATACTTAACGACTGAGCCAGCCACCCAGGTGCCCCTTCTCTGGAGATTTCTCTACAGACGCTGGGCTTTATTTCTGCACAGTTGCAACAGCAGCTTTCCCTCTGAGTGCAGGCCCGGGGAAGGCGCCCCTCTCACTAAGCTCCCCATCAGCTGCTTCTGTTTGTGGCCCAGGGCTGCTTTGCTATGCTCCACGCTCAGTGCCTTGGCAGAGACATGGTGCCCCTCCCCTGACCCCCCACTTCCTGGGTGGAAAATCTTGGTTTTCATGGTCCAGGCTGACCAGAATGGAGCTTAAACACAGACAGCACTTGAGTTTGTTGGGGGGTCTTGCTTTTGCGTTGAGGATGAGAGGAGGGGTTCTCTTGTGCTGGATGAGTTGAAGGTGAACGCAGTGGCGAATGGGGAACAGATGCAAATCTGATGCTTCAGGAGGGTGTTGGGGAGAAAACCCAGGATGGGTGTGAATAGCAAGGTCACCCAGATGACAGTAAAATTAGTGCATTGTTAGGAAAGGGTCAACCTGGAGAGTGGTGCCTTTCATATCAGAAGAGCATTCCTCGTTATTCACAAACTCCAGGGCCCGTGGTCACGCAACTTGGGGGACCCTGAAAGACCCTCAAAGAGACACTGCGCCCTCCCCCAGCTTGGGATAATTAGCGTTCCCCTCTTGTATCTTCTGTGTGTGCCCTTCACAGAGCTGCCTTCTCTGGTCCGACCTGATCATGTCTGTCCCTAAGACAGCCCCGTGGCTCCCCACTGCCCTTAGATGGAGGCTTGACCCCTTATCTCTCCACCACACCCTCCCCACCCCCCACATGCTGTGTCTCAGCTCAGCTAACTGCCATCCCCGGCGCTTGCCTGACTTGCCCCGGCTCTTGCACGGATCCTCCCCCACACCCACCCCGTGCACTCTCAGATCCTGGGATGCTCCCCACTTAGAGCCCTCATCTACTGACCAGTCCTGCTTCCCTACCAGACCGAAAAACTTCCTCCTGGGCAGGGACTGTGTGTTTCCACTTCAGTAATGCTGGCAGTTAACACAAGTCCAGGTGCCAAATTGCAGAATGAGGCATGCAGTCATTTCTGTCAGTGAGCCACGTGCCCCGACGTGACTCGATCCTAAATGTCTCCCCTGCCAGGCCTCAGCCGGTGTCTGGTCCCCCGAATGCATGAGGGCATCTGAGGCTTTTCTATCTAGTGTCCTGTCTTGTCCTGCAGGTGCTCGACGTGTCTGGGGCCGACATGTTGGCCAAGTCGATCGCCAACTGCCAGGTAGAACTTCTGGAAAACTGTGGGCACTCAGTGGTGATGGAGAGACCCAGGAAGACGGCCAAGCTCATTGTCGACTTCTTAGCTTCTGTGCATAGCACAGGTAACAACAAGAAGCTGGACTGAGTCCCCACCCGCAGCCTGCACTCGCACACAGCATCAGCCCCCATCTCCAGAATCGGACGCGGCCAATTCAGCATTTCTCAGGGATCCTGCCCCAAACGCAGTCAGAGCGCCAGCGTCCCTGAGGAGGCCAGTCCCCTGTTCCCGGCCTCAACAGATCCACAGAGCTTCAGGGGCCACGGGAAATCTCCAAGATATTTTTCACAATATAGAAACTCCCATGGGACAGAATTAAGAAAACCTAGCCACGAAATCTACCCAGAAGTCTTCAAGTTCATGTTGCAAAGCGGCTGCCTCGCGACCATAATCACCGAGGCCATCTTCTGTAAAACAACCTTCACAGACTGAGACTCCAGGATTTCCTGCTGCTTCGACGTTCTCCCCTGCATGGTCAGTGGCTGTTTTAGGAGCGTTAGTCTCCCATCTGCTGAGCCCTTCTTCATGTCTAGTTTAAGTTCTATGTAGAGGCCCCTATGTGCGTGCAAGTCCATCAGCTGCAAGACCAGGGAGCAAGATGCAAGCCATCCGTGATACTAGCACGTGAGGAGGGGTGCGGTCCCCCGCCTGCCGGCCCTCCCAGCTGCCAGAGCAGTGGAGAACACAAGTCGAGGGGGGGATGGGGCCCTGCGTGTCAGCCCTGTCATGAGGGAGCCCGGAACGGCTGCCGTGCGACGACCAGGGTGGGTTTCCTGGGAATCATTGATTATATTTACAAGTAGGACTAATGAAGCAATAATGTTCTATCATCAGACTCGGATTCCACATACAAGCACCTCGTGGGCCTCTTTTCTATCTTGCTGTGCTACTGAAGACCCTTGGGTGTAAAATACTAGTTTGTTAATGAATTCTGTGAATTCTGTGAACAGTCATGTGATTGAAAATAAGTCTAAACAGCTGTAAAAGTGACCACCATGACACGAAATAAATTTAATAAATCAAGATCAACATGCAGATGGTTTCTGTCACTAAGTTCCTATTTAAGTACAACGTTGGCCGATTTCCTGTTAACTTTAAGAAGTGTTTTCTCAAGTAAGGCTTCTTCGAAGACACTGGAAGACCTTATTTGGATAAGTTACTAGTTTTCTTCTAAGAAATCATGTTTGTCATTTTTATTCAGCTGAAACTGTTTATCAGAAACAAAAGGCAAGGGTCATCAGACTGATCGTTTTGGCTCTTGTCTGTTGTACTGAGGAGCCCTTAAAATTCCCAGAGCTTCAGGGCACCTGCGTGGCTCAGTCAGTTAAGTGTCTGACTCTTGATCTCAGCTCAGGCCTTGATCTTGGTGTCGTGAGTTTGAGCCCTGCACTGGGCTTCCTGCTGGGCGTGGAGCCTTTTTTTTCTTTCTTAAAAGGGGGCACCTGGGTGGCTCAATGGGTTAAGCCTCTGCCTTCGGCTCAGGTCATGATCTCAGGGTCCTGGGATTGAGCCCTGCATCAGGCTCTCTGCTCAGTGGGGAGCCTGCTCCCCTCCCCTTCCTGCCTCTCTGCCTACTTGTGATCTCTGTCAAATAAATAAATAAAATCTAAAAAAAAAATCCTCGGAGCTTGAGCCCTCCAAATCTCTTTACAGAGACTCTGCAGCCAACGAGTTCTAGAAATAAAGTGAAATAAACTATAGTTTAAATTAAAAACTACAGTTATAGTTTAAATATTGTTTACGTTTATATTATAATTTATCAGAGAAGAGTGGAACACAGATCTTAAAAACAAGAAGATACAAAAATGGGGTGCCTGGGTGGCTCAGTTGGTTAAGCAACTGCCTTTGGCTCGGGTCATGGTCCCAGAGTCCCGGGATTGAGTCCCACACTGGGCTCCCTGCTCATCAGGGAGTCGTCTTCTCCCTCTGACCTCTCCACTCTCATGCTCGCACGCGCTGACCTCTTCACTCTCATGCTCGCACGCGCTGACCTCTTCACTCTCATGCTCGCACGCGCTGACCTCTCCACTCTCATGCTCGCACGCGCTCATTATTTCTCTCTCTCAAATAAATAAATAAAGCCTTTAAAAAAAAAAGATACAAAAATGTGGTGTCTCATATGGGTGGGCTGCAGCTAACACAGTGCTGGGAGAGAATGTTAGAGGCCTCTGTACACATATTAGCAAAGAAGAGGGGCGCCTGGCTGGCTCAGTTAGTTGAATGTGTAACTCTTGATTTTGGGGTTGTGAGTTTGAGCCCCACATTGGGTGTAGAGATTTCTTAAAAATAAAATCTTTTTTTTTTTAAGATTCTATTTATTAGAAAAAGTGCACAAGCAAGGGGAGCAGGAGAGGGAGAAGCAGACTCCCCACTGAGCTGGGAGCCTGACGTGGGGCTCGATCCCAGGACCCCGGGATTGTGACCTGAGCCAAAAGCAGCTGTTTAACCAACGGACCCACCCAGGTGCCCCTTAAAAATATAATCTTAAAAATGAAAAATCATAAATCAAAAATAAACCTAGGAAAAAATGGAAGGAAATAATACCGGTGAGAGCAAAAACCAATGGCATGGAAGGAAGCATGGATATTAGGCACACTGCTTGTTCCAGTCTTTCATGTTCATCAAGAACTCTGAGCTTTGTGCGGTCCTGAGGACAGGCATCCGTCTGGGTGGGTTTGGGTGAGGAGGACGGTGCCCAGGGTGGCTGAAGATGTCTCCAGCCTGGGGTGAGTCCTGCAAATCAGAAAGCGTACGAGCTGCAGGAATTGTCATGCCCTGGGTGAACAGCCAGTGAGAATCACATCCACAGTTGCTGCAGCATCGCGCACACACCCGACTCATCCAGGCAGGGGTGTGGGCTGCCTGTCCCACCAGGAGGACAGCTGGCAGGGTCGGCAGCAGCAGGAGGCAGCTCCTGCCTCCTTGGCTGTCATGGAACGCAGCTGGAAGTCACGAGAAAGGCATATGAAAGTCCTTTGGACAGATCTTGGGTTGCCTTGGGCCCGCACCTCTAGCCCCACCGTGCTAGGGAGACTTGAAAACAGACATGCACAGCTCCTCTTAGCACCCCACTCTTTGGCCTTGTGATGATAGCAAGCTTGCTGGTGACCGCCAGCTGGCGGTCCCCCAAGCCACAGCCCACTGGGCCCTGTGGTAGTCGCCTTCAGTGGCAGTCTTGGAAAGAAGAAAAGGGTCATTGAGAACAGCCTTGCCTGAAAGACTGCCAGGAGTTTCCGAAGTGGCAGTGGAAAGCCCCGAGAATCACAAGGGGACTGGTTCTCCCACTTCCTGGAGTGGGGCCTTCAGGGCTGCCAAGGATGGACTCTGCTGGGCACGCACCGAGGGCACTGAGGGACAGGCCGTGGGTGGCTCTCAATTCGCCATCAGTCTGGGCTTCCTGTCCAGCGCAGATGCAGCCCCAGGAGTGACCGGTGCAAGGAACGCAAGTCTCATGGTGCTGCCCATGTGTGCAAGTCTGCCTTCCATTCGAGGCCCCATGAGTGCTCCCCATCCCAGGGAACCGTCCTTGTTGCTTTTTGCAAAGGAAGTTCTCAGGAGGTACTGGGAGACTAGGAGGTGGGTCAGGCCAGCTGATGCTCTTCCAAGTACCTTCCCTGCATCACCTTATGAAGTTCTCACATCCCTGAAAGCATACAACCTGCGCCTGTTTTATTTTCATTGCTTTAAGTTGTGCCCATTTTCAGCCCAAAAACTGAGTCAGGGAGAGGTGAAGTATCTTGCCCAAGGTCACACAAATAACAGATAGAGAGAGCCACCTGGCAGTCTCACTCAGGGGGTGGAACGTGCAACTCTTGATCGCGGGTTGTAGGTTCGAACCCCTAACTGAGTGTAGAGATGACTTTAAAATAAATAAATAAAATCATGGAAAAAAAGTAGAGAGATGGAGACAGTTTATGATTGAAGGTGACTTGCAAAAACGATGTTTTCGCTGGTTCAGGCAGGAGCTGTCTGGCCCAACTTCCGGTGGAGGCTAGGGCCCTTATTGGCTCAGCTGAACCAGCCAGTGTGGGGCAGCTCTGGTCACGATCACGGAGCCCACCCCTCAGGCCCCTGCTGAAGAAGGTGACCTAGTTGTTCACTCAGCAGTTAAGGCTATCCCAGTGCTGAGCCTCTGCTAGGTAGGAAACAAGCTTACCTACATTCAGGCATCTGAGGGGGCCTCAAGGGACAGCCTGAGCATCTCCCAGTGTCTTCAGTAACTAGGACTCGTGTCATGTCCACCCTGGAAGGGCTCATTCACCTTGTTGATAACCCTCATCCCTCTGCCACACTCTGGAAATGATCATCAGTGTTGTTTGCCCAAAGGAGTTTTCTGAAGGGGAGGTCTCCTCTGCGTCTTGCCCCTCGGGGGTCAGGTTTGGCAAATGGTCAGTTGATTTGGCTCTGCTCCTAGCTGCCATTCCAGAAGTGGCCCGAGGCTCTGCCTGGGATCAAGTTCAGTCTCCATTTGAAGGGGGTCAATTCCCCAGACTTCCTACCAGCCAGGGCTTTCCCACTGCCTTCAGAAAAATTTTAGGTTTTAATTAAATATAAATGCTGACTTTGGGTCCCTCATTTACTCCCAAACCCTGGATATTTTGATCTCAGGACAATTATTAGTTGATGAGTGAAACACACATTGTTCTAAAATGATGGATGCAAATTTTAATATCCACACGTACCAACCTTCTGCTTTGGGGACTTCCTGTCTTAGATCCAGAAGTCTTTTATTAAAAGTGGCAGTTCACTGGGTCTGTTCCAAAAATGTTAGCTGAAATACTCTTTGGCCAGGTTTGGGAGTTTTTTGTTTTTTTTTTTTTAACTCCTAGTCTGTGTCTATCTCAACTTCTCTCCTCCCTCACCCCATCTGTTTCACCACTTGATCTGTCTCCTACCCATCTGTCTGGCTCTTACCCATGGACACAGACACATAGAGACATACTCTCCCCTGACAGGTGGGAGCCTGGCTCTTCTGATCCTTCGTCCTGTAGGTCTTCAACACCACTCCTTTAACCATACAGACTGGGCTTTCTCACCAGCCGCTTCTCTCCCCCTGACAAAGTAGGATGATGTTCACACACAACCCCCATCCCTAAAAGGAGGCAAAAAAAAAGTAGAGAGGGAGTGGGAGTGGTCACAGGTGGGGCAGTGGAGATGTCTTCACATTCCCTGCTGAGGTCGGGCCAACTGCCCTGGGGCTCTGGACTGGAAGTCACCAGCAAGCGGGCTTGTGGTCACCTGCGAGTGCCTCTGATGGGATGAGGGTCTTGCATGACCATCATTAGCCTAGTCAGGGAGAGGAGGTCAGATAGCTCCTTTCAGCAACAGGAAGGCCTTTTCCCTTGGCTCCTAGAGGAACCTTGCCTTCATGACTTGTTGGATCTTTGGTCTCTCTATCCTCCAGGCAATCACTAGGAACCTTAGGGCACACCTAGGGGGTGTCCAAGCTCCAATAGGAGATGGGAGGAGAAGGAAGGATTCTTAGGGGCAAGAAAGGGCCAACTATTCACATGGGATAGGTTTACAATCCGTTACCAAACCTCCAAGAGCCAGATGTGCTTCTGAATTTAGAAAGTTTCCCATTTTAGAAAGGTGTTAGGGTGTGTACACCCCAGATTATGTAACATCCCCGGCGGGGTCTGGGGCTGCCTGACATGACTAAATGCATCGACATTTCTGCTGTGTGATGGAGGAACATCCACGGTAAATGGGACAAAAGCTATAAAAAGCTTCATCTGTGTTCAGCTTAAACACTGCTTGCCGCATGAAGATTTGGTTTTCACGTTTTTCTTGGATTTCAGAATTGCAGATAAGGGAACAGCAGGCCTCCACTCCCTGTTTCCTCTCTCCTGCCTTGTGGGGGTGGGTGGTGGGAGTTGGGGGGCAGGAGGGGGTATCTTGAGGAAGAGTCTGTTCTTCCTAGTGGGAGAGAGGCATACAGATGGGTGTGGTCCATGGCTCCCTCTTGTGACTGTTAGGGGCAAGTCCTGATTTTTATTTGACAATTATTAAATTATACAAATAATGCCCTGTCACTTTAAAAGAAGTCAAAGAGGGGGGCACCTGGGTGGCTCAGTGGGTTAAGCCTCTGCCTTCGACTCAGGTCATGATCTCAGGGTCCTGGGATTGAGCCCCTCATCGGGCTCTCTGCTCAGCGGGGAGCCTGCTTCCTCCTCTCTCTCTCTGCCTGCCTCTCTGCCTACTTGTGATCTCTCTCTCTCTGTCAAATGAATAAATAAAGTCTTTTTAAAAATGCTCATAGGGTGGTTGGGTTATGGACATTGGGGAGGGTATGTGCTATGGTGAGTGCTGTGAAGTATGTAAACCTGATGATCCACAGACCTGTACCCCTGGGGCTAATAATACATTATACGTTAATAAAAAATAAGAAACTGTTTTAAAATTTAAAAAATATGCTTGTACATACATATGTATCAACAGAGAGGTCCCCACAGTGGGTTTATTGGGGTGGTGTTTTACATAAATGGGTCATGCTGGACACTATTGTTGCCAACCCTGCACCTCCTGCTTGCTCTTTTCACTTATGTCTATGTCTTGGGCCTCTTATAGGTCAGAATCCACAGATTCCCCCAGGTTCCTGTAATGGAGATGCAGAGGCCTCCAGGGAAAGGTGGGGTACAGCAAGGGTGCACTTCTTTGTAGGAAGAATCTTCGCAGGATTTGCTGAATCCCTCAGAAAGGATCTCTGAATTTTAAGAAAGGCTCTTGGGCCCCTCCAGAAACAGGCTGCTTAATTACAGGGTGGTTATCCCCTCCCCAAATTCTCCCTTCCTAGAGTCTTAGAGCTTTTTTTAGGGGAGAAGTTCCTAATGTCACTTGTGAGGAAAGTTCCCTCCATCATTTAAATGCATTTCAGAAATGCTGGATGAAACAGAGTTAAATAGCGTGGCTCCCACTCCGACCCCAACACAAGCAGGGAACTGACTGGGAAGGAGCAAAAACACCCTCGGAAGGCAGCCAGGGATGCTGGGGCTGAGGCAGGGACCAGGCAATTGTGCTCCTCCCCTGGATGATGGGGCTGGTTTGGACTTGACAGTCTGGGCAGGAACTTCTGGCCTTTTTTTACCCTTGACTGGTGAGCTGCACCCCAGAGTCCTTGCCTGCAGCATGTGCTGCTAATGTCCCCTTCCCAGATCCCCTTTACTGACTGCTGCCTCCCCATCGCTGCCGAGGAAACACACCTGCCCTTCTCCAAGGGAACTGCCCTCAGACACAGGAGATGCCTGAGAGGTGGTGCCCCATCCTCTTCCTCTCACATCCTGGGGTTGCCAGACAAAATACAGACTGCCCAGCTAAATTTAATTTAGCATAAGGCTATCCTAGTCACTGTGTATCTGAAATTCAAATTTAACTGGGCAACTGTATTTTTATATGCTAAATCTGGCAACCCTACAGCTGGCAGTCAATGACTGGGCGGGGGGGCGGGGGTAAGGGTAGTGGTGAGTATGATGAAGGCTTTCCCCCCTTACCTCCAAGGCTGGAAGCTTGCTGGTTATCGTTTATGCTCCAGGGCTCCCTGTGGGATCACCCTGAGGCTGAGCTTCAGCTGAACCCACATCTTTGCTTAGCTTCTTCCCCTGCCCATCCTACTTTCTTCCTCCCTTGCAGGTTTCCCATGAGAGCTGCCCCCAATAAATTTCTTCCACGAGGATCCCCGTCTCATGCTCGGCCTCTGGGGACTCAAAAATATGCCTCCCTTTCAATTTCCTTTGAGGGTTGCCTCAAGGAGCAACTTCCAGCCTTGTCATCCCATGGATTCTGGAGCTTCTCACCACCTTAGACAAATGACTTGCCCTCTCTAAACTCTTTTCTCTTTTTTCATCTGTGAAAGGCAATAATGTGACATTGTAGGGTAGATGGGATAATGTGAGCATGCTCTCCGGCACTTGGCAAGTCTCCCTAAATGGAAACAACAGCTGTCATCCCGTAGCTTTTAGCTCCTGGTCATTTTCACTCCCTTTGTCCTACCTTCTCAATCTGCTGGCATCAGTGGATATGATTCCCATGAGTCTGATGGAGATTTGTGGCTGTAATCCTACTTACGCCTCCCTCTTGCCTTTTCTTCCCAACCTTGTGAAAGCACCTCAGTTTTAGCAAAAGCCATTTGGCACCAGTTCACAAAGCAGGGAGGGGAAAGCTGAACACAGCAGGGGGGAGGAAGTGTGGACTCAACTCTTTCTTGGCTGCCATAGCTTCCAGGAACATAAAACACTCCCCGACTGCCCCCAACAACTTGGCTCTGAAATGTCAGAAACACAGTGTCTGGAATGGCCGTCTTGAGCCAAATGACTCCACCAATGCAATGCTGGGCAACGTCTATAAAGACTGAGGCAGGTTCGTGTATTATGTTTTGGAGTGATGTTAAGATATATTGTTAAGAGGGGCGCCTGGGTGGCTCAGTGTGTTAAGCCTCTGCCTTCGGCTCAGATCATGATCCCAGGGTCCTGGGATCGAGCCCCGCATCGGGCTTTCTGCTCAGCAGGGAGCCTGCTTCCCTTCCTCTCTCTGTCTGCCTCTCTGCCTACCTGTGATCTCTGTCTGTCAAATAAATAAATAAAATCTTTGAAAAAAAAAGGAAACTTGCATTAATAGTTTACTGTATAAAAAAAAAGAAAGAAAATGCCATTGTTTGTGGGGTCTGTGTTCATTTCCTCTACCTCTCCCCCAATCTGGAACACGTCCTGTCTCCTCTGAGGAAAGAAGGAAGGGAAGCAGAGCCACAGAACCAGAGAACGTGACTATAGCCAAGGACAGGTTGCAGGATGATACAGAAGAAAGTGGGACTTCGAGAAAATACACAAGAAAGAAGGTCCCAGCTGAATCAGCCTCCTGCGTGCCTGTGCAGGGCAACCCTCTGCCCTCAACCCAGGCAGAATCAGCACACCCGCCTAGGAACTACTGCATTCACTAACTGTGTGCTGTACATTGAGTGCTAGGCACCGGAGCGCAGTGGTGAGCCGCACAGACAAGGCCTCGTGCTCATGGGGCTTACACTCAAGTTTTGGCAGCCCCAGTGCCTCTCCCACACACACCCCCGACTCATGCCACACAACTCATGGTAGTATGGGGCAGTGTGGACAGCACCATCTAAAGTCAGACAGCCTGCTCTATTGTTAACACCTGGATGATCTTGGGCAAGTAACCGCCTCTCCGACCTCAGTCTCCACCCCTGTAAAATGGGGATGATCACAGTAATAGCTACCTTAGGGTTGTGTGAGAGTTCCACGACATAACATATGAAAAAACTGGGGCGTCTGGGAGGCTCAGTGGGTTAAAGCCTCTGCCTTCAGCTCAGGTCATGGTCCCAGGGTCCTGGGATAGAGCCCCGCATCGGGCTCTCTGCTCAGCAGGGAGCCTGCTTCCCCCTCTCTCTCTGCCTGCCTCTCTGCCCCTCTCTGTCAAATAAATAAATAAAATCTTAAAAATAAAAAAAATATGAAAAAAACTTTTATTTCATGACGCCTGGCCCGAAGAACGTACTCGATAAATATTAGCTGCTATTATTATATTATTATTATTATTATTATTATTATTATTTACAAACACTATCAGTTTCACGAGTACAGGGCCATATCTTCTTGTTCTCCGCTGGGTTCCCAGTACCAGCACATAATAGGGACTCAGCATGAATAAATGCATAGATGAAACCTGGCTTACATCTAAAGACAGGACCATCGGGAGCTTATGTCAAGATGGATAACCTACTATGGGCTGGGCGCCTCAAGGGACATTAGGAGTGGCTCCAGTCCTTGGGGTGCTTGATGGAAGATGCACAGCAGAAAAGATGCTACATAGAAAGCTGAGTGAATGAATGCATGGATAAATGCACGACTATGAAGGCGAGCTCCTGGGACGAATAAATACGTCCGGAGTCCAGTACCCCATACACACATTTGGTCACAGAGCTTTCTCTGGAGTGGGCACCAGGGGGCACTGAGCTCAGCCAGTCTGAGCTCCTGATCAGGATTCACTCCCGCGTTCCAAGGAGGACGCCGCGCGGTGACGTCATATCCGCGCCAAGCCATTACCCTTGGGGGGGGGGCGAAACAGGAGCCAAACGTAAGTAACCCCGGAGTTTTCTGGGCCCGGACGGTCTGGCCACTGCAGGGGAGCTCCCAGCTTTGGTGGATTCTTGCAGTGAACAGAAATCAGGGAAATCAGGTTAATCTGACCGAAAGCACGTAAGCGGAAGCCCATAGTAGAGCGGCTTTTTGCCGGGATTGAGCTCAGTCGGCCACACTGGTGACGCATGCCCGTGCACGCCAGGTGCGCATGCGCAAGCGGAGAGTTACGGCGGCCGGCGCGCGACCGTCTGACATACCTACCTGCTCCGGCCTAGGACGCAGTGGGCTGCTGGCGAGCTCCGGCCTCGCGCCTCCACGGGCATTTGTACAACGGGGTCTCGGCAGCAGATGGTGGCTGCGAGGAGTGAGCGGAATCACGTGTGCTGACCGCATGCGCCCGGCGCCAGGTGGGCGCCAAATAAATGGCGGGTGGTTGTTAAAAAAAAAAAAAAAGTTTAAGACAACTAAAGAGTCCAACAGTAGGGGACTGAGCTTTTTTTTTTTTTTAATGATTGACTTGGCCCAAAACTTATATATTGGATGCATGCTGTGTGTGATGCACTTTTCGATATCTGCGAAACAGTCGTGAACAAGATAGAACTCGGTTTCTTGCGGAGTGTACATTCTGTTGGGGTGGGGAAGGGAAGTACAAAGCGAATAAATGTATTACGTAGTTGTGTTAGAAGGTGGTAAGTGCTGTGGGGGAAAACTAGAACAGGGGCGTGGAGGGGCTGCCGTATTACACAGAACAGCCACAGGACCAAATCGAGGGGTGCGAGTTGATCAAAGCCGTGAAAGAAGCGAGGGAGCGAGCCATCTGGTTACCTGCAGGAGGAGTATTCTCGGCGTGCGGAAAAGCTAGGAGCGAGGCGCAGAAGCGGGAGGGGAACGGTGTGTGAGGAGGAGCTACGAGTCTGGTGGAGGGGATTGAGAAAAGGAACATGGTCAGAGCTGTTGGAGGAGGCAGCGGTACAATTCAGGTAAGGCCTTGCAGGGCCTGTAAGTCCTTTGGGTTTACTCTCAATAAAACGGGAACCATTGCAAGGTTTTGAGCAGAGGAATGGCGAGGGCTCCAATAGGTTTTAACTGGCTCAGTCTGACTGCTGTAGAGACTAGATTGGGGGAGAGTGGGCAGCAGGTGGAATTAGGGACACCTATGACTATAAGTCACTTAATGAGCATCCCTACAGCCATTACAAAGGCTGGCTTCAAAGATGATGATAGCAAGAGCTATGGAAGTTCTTTCATTGTTATGGTGAGCCTGGCTGTAGGAGGGGTGGCCAGACATGCTCTCCCTTAATCTCGGGACAGCCTGCAGAGGGCAATAATGTCACTGCCTCTGAGGCTGAGGCCTTTGTGGAGGTCACTGCTCAGTAAACACTTGTTCCTTAAGTCTTTTTTGGTGAAATATACATAACATAAAATTGCCATTTTTAAGGGTACAGCCCATTGATGCAAAGTATGTTAACACTGTTATGGAACCATTTTCATTATCCATTTCCAAAAAAGTCTTCATTGTTATTGGTATCCTGAGCCTCCGGCCAAGTCTCATTCCCCTAGCTCAGACAGCCAACTCCATCAAGGTTGATGATGACTCTTAAAAAAACACCCATCAGGTGCCAGACAATGAATGAAGCGATTGAGGGCCCTATTCTCCAGGGACGACTCTAATGATTGGGAAAAAATCATCAGGTGGTTATTTCTCCAGTCTTTCCTGAAAGCAAAGGTATCCTTGAACATACAGGCCTAATACTTCTCATTCAGTAAGTGTTTATTGAATACCTACTCTGTGCCAGACACAGTAACTATGTTTCTAAGTGGATGCTTGGATGTAGCTCCTTGACCCTAATTCTTTCCTCTGAAGATATCATCTAGGAGTGGTTGGAACTGAGCCTGGTGCAGAGGTTTTGTAAATGCTGGTTTATAGCTATGTGACCTTAGCTAAGTCCCTTGCTTTGGTTGGACCTCAGTTTCCCAGTTTCTTTAGTGGGGAACCAGATATTGAACAAATAGTATTAAGAGATTGCATAACAAGTGAATCTAATTTAGAATAAGGTGTCCAAAAGAAGGCTTTCTTGAGGAGGTAAAATTCCTGGAAGAGGTGAGCTTTAAGCTAAAATGCAAAGGATGAGTAGAGGCTATCCAGAGGGAGAGTGAGGTAGGAGTGGAGCCAGTGACAGATTCTCCCCAGGGGACCAGCATGTTCTGAATTCTTGAAGGATCCAGGTCTATTAGAAATTATATTGATTGTCCATTCCAGGAATCCCACTTCTCAAACCCCTTGCTCTTTAAGTTCAGCCCTTTGGCGGGGGGGTTAGGGGCTACCAAATAGCTCTGTATACACCTGACCTTCAGACAGAATAGGCAGATCCAGCATGGGATGGAACAGGAGCTACCACTCCTCGTTCTCCTCTTCGTGTTCTGTGTTGACTGAGAGCAAACAAGAAGATCCTACATTTTATTCCTGTATGCTATTTTTTTTTTAAGATTTTATTTATTGGTCAGAGAGAGATCATAAACAAGCAGGAGAAGCAGCATGTAGAGGGAGAAGCAGGCTCCCCACTGAGCAAGGAGCCCGATGCTCAGAATGTCAGGACCCCGGGATCATGACCTGAGCTGAAGGCAGATGCATAACTGACTGAGCCACCCAGGTGTCCCTTTTTTTTTTTTTTTAAATTAGGAGGCATTGTACCAGAGTGGTCTTGAGGGGCTCAGGAGTGTTTGGAATCTGTGTGTCCGTGGGCAAGTGTTACCTCTCTTTGCCAAGCCTCAGTGTCCTCTTCTCAAAAATGGGTTGGGGGGAAAGTGGGAATAATAATAGCTTTTTCTCATGGGATCATTTTGAAAACTTATGACTTAAGGCATGTGGGGCTTTTAGCACAGAGCTAGGTACTTAGTAAGGAAAAATGTCCATTGGGATTATATTATTAGGATTTGAGAGTACAACAGTGTGGCATATAGAAAATCTTTTCTTTGCATCTTTATGGGTAAATTTGGTTTGACCAGAAATAAATGAATTACTATGCTAGGAGTTCTTTTAAAAATCAAATGGGTTAAAAAAAAAAAGGGGAGAAAGAAAGAAAGGCAAGGGGTGCCTGGCTCATTCAGTCAGAGGAGCATGTGACTTGAACTCAGGGTCATGAGTTCAAGCCTCACTTTGGATGTAGAGATTACTTAAATAAATAATAAGCTTGAAAAAAAATCAAATGGGTCTGGGATGCCTAGCTGGCTCAGTTGGTAGAGCATGCGACTCTTGATCTCAGGGTCGTGAGTTCAAGCCCCACACTGGGTGTAGAGCTTACTTTAAAAAAAAAAATCAAGGGGCACCTGGGTGGCTCAGTGGGTTAAGCCTCTGCCTTCAGCTCAGGTCATGGTCTCAGGGTCCTGGGATCGAGCCCCAAATCAAGCTCTCTGCTCAGCGGGGAGCCTGCTCCCTTCACCCACGCCCGCCTCTCTGCCTACTTGTGATCTCTGTCAAATAAATAAATAAAATCTTAAAAAAAAAATTCTCATTTAAAAAATGGGGGGTGGGGAGTGAAAAACAGCTTGTACCTTGCTAATTTGTAGCCCTCTTGACTTCTAATTTCTAGATGTGTTCAGCTTTGGAAAAGATGCGAACCCCAGCCACCACATACGAAAGAATAGTTTACAAAAATCCCTCTGAGTACCATTATATGAAAGTCTGTCTGTAAGTTCAGTCTCTTTAGGTCTATTTGTGATTACATTTTTATGAATCTAATAGTATGAAATTTAATACTTTTTTTCTTTTTAATGTTTTTGTAGAGAATTTCAGGATCGTGGGGTTGGACTGAATGCTGCACAGTTCAAGCAGCTGCTTATTTCAGCCTTGAAGGACCTCTTTGGGGAGGTATGAATCACTTGGTAGATTGAACATTCCTAAGATTTTCGTAAGAAATACCGAAACAGTGCTTTTCCAAATGCTTATTTTAAAACTTTAGAAACATACTTGACACTGTGGAAGCAGGCTTTCAGAAATGATGAGTTTGGGGTAGGTCTGTTCTAATACGCCTTTGTGTATTTGACAAGGAACTTGTTAGGCAAATGTTTTAGTGCCGTGCTACACACAGTGTGGCCCAGACTGACAACCTGCAAATAGTTTTTTGGGGTTTTTGCTTTTTTTTTTTTTTTTTAAGATTTTCTTTATTTAGAGAGGGTGTGTGAGAGCAGGGGGAGCAGCAGAGAGAGAGGGAAAGAGAACCCCAGGCAGACTCCACATTGAGCACAGAGTCCACCCAGGGCTCAGCTTCAGGACCCAAGATCACAATCCGACCCAAAATCAAGAGTCAGACGCATAACTGCCTGAGCCACCCAGGTGCCCCATGCAGTTTTTTTGCCCATTGTGAAGATTTGTAACTCACACCAAAATCAGCACACTCCTTCCTTTACTGAGAAAGTCTCTGTAAGCAAACCTTGAGGTGAGCTCTCAGAAGAGCTTGCAATGCTTGATCTTAGAATCATGAGTTAGAGCCCCACGCTGGTGTAGAGATTACTAAAAATAAATAAATAATTAAATGAACTTTTTTAAAAACCTGAGCTGAACTAAACAATGTACTTAGTGATATTGTTGATATACATTGTGTTATAGCCTCTTATTTTATCACAGACCAGCACACTGAGTAGTCCCGTGTTAGCATTTACTTGAAAATAAGCAGAATTTTGAGAGAACAAAGATGATTCAGGAAATTATTTTCTTATTCATATATTTTATCAAATCAAAATCTGGTGAGCATCTCATTAAAATTAAAAACATATACTCCATAGCAGACTCAGTTAAGAGGATGAAAAGACAAATGCAGACTGGGGGAGACTAATTGCAAACCACATATCTAAAATATATAAAGAACTCTCAGGCACCTGCGTAGCTCAGTCAGTTAAGCGTCTGCCTTTGGCTCAGGTCACCATGCCAGGGTCCTGGGATTGAGCCCCGCATCGGGCTTCCTGCTCTGCAGGGAGTCTGCTTCTCCCTCTGCTCCCCCCATGCATGCTTGTTCTCTGTCTCAAAAATAAATGAAAAATCTTTTAAAAAATAAAAATAAAATAAAGCAAACTCTAAAAACTCCATAGTAGAGAAGACCAAACATTTCAACTTGTGAAAGTGAGTAAAAGACACAAATAGACATTTTAGAAAAAAAGATGTACTGTTGACAAAGAAGCACATGAATGAAAAGATGTTCAGCATTATTAGCCATTAGGGAAACACACATTAAAAACACAATAATCTCAGGGTGTCTGGGTGGCTCAGTTGCTTAAGCAACTGCCTTCAGTTCAGGTCGTGATGCTGGAGTACCGGGATCGAGTTCCGCATCGGGCTCCCAGCTCCATGGGGAGTCTGCTTCTCCCTCTAACCTTCTGCTTTCTCATGCTCTCTCTCACTGTCTCTCTCTCAAATAAACAAATGAAATTTAAAAACAACAACAACACAATAAGCTCAAAAAAAACCCCATAAAACAAAATGGGGGTGGGGCACCTGGCTGGCTCAGTTGGTGGATCATGAGACTCTTGATCTCTTGACTCTTGGTTGTGAGTTTGAGCCCTATGTTGGGTGTCAAGATTACTTAAAAATAAAATCTTTAAAAAACAAGTAAATAGGGGCGCCTGGGTGGCTCAGTAGGTTAAGCCTCTGCCTTCAGCTCAGGTCATGATCTCAGGGTCCTGGGGCTCATCGGGCTCTCTGCTCAGCAGGGAGCCTGCTTCCTCCTCTCTCTGCCTACCTCTATGCCTACTTGTGATCTCTCTGTCAAATAAATAAATAAAATCTTTTAAAGAAAAGTAAATAAAAAATAAAAACAGTGAGGTATCACTACACACCTAATAGAACAACTGAAAATAAAAATTAAAAAAAATAGTGATAATACTAAATGCTGGTGAGGATGTGAAGTAACTGGGTCACTCCTTCATTGCTAATGGGAATGCAAAATGCACAGACACTTTGGAATACCATTTGACAGTTTCTAAAAACAACTAAACATGCATATGCTCTACTACCCAGCAGTTACACACCTAGGCATTTGTCCTAGAGAAGTGAAAACTTCATGTTCACACAAAACTTGTATGTGAGTGTTCATCGTAGCTTTATTTGTAAGAGCCCAAAAGCAGAAATAAGCCAGATGTCCTTCCGTGAGTGAGTGGTTAAACATTCATGATATATTCATACCATAGAATATAATCAGTAATAAAAAGGAACAAACTGTAGATACACATAAAAACTTAACCGAATCTCCAGAGAATTATGCTAAGTGAAAAAGCTAATCCCAAAAGTTAATATTCTGGGTGATCCCATTTGTATCATGCTCCTGAAGGAAGTAATTATATAATCTGGAGAAAGATACATGGTTAGGGGTTCGGGGGGAGGAGTGGGTGTGACTAAAACAAGGTAGAAGGAGAGCGGCCATGTGATGATCTAATTCTGGTGATGGCATCTCACCAGATGAGATACCATCTTGGTGGTGATGATAGTGTTTGCATGAAACGCTCTGTGTGGGAAGATTGCATAGAAATATGCACACGCACACACATGCACAGACAAATATGAGTGCATGTATGACTGGCAAAATCTGAATAAACTGGTTTATCAATTTTAGGTTTTGGGGTTTGATACTGTATTACCGGGGACGCATAGAACCTTCCTGTAAAATAAATTGTAACTTGTGATTCCAATTTTTCAAAATAAAAAGTTTAAGAGAAAAGTGTGCACCTTCTATCAGGTATAATACCTGGTTCTAGAATGAAGAATGTTATGAGAGAGGAACTAGATGATTTCTGTATGTGAAACAGCCTAGCAGGCAGTTGAGCTGGGGATCAGGGATGGAACTTTTTCTTTTTTAACCCTGAGATTGAAAGTCTCCTGCTCAACTAACTGAGCCATCCAGGTGCCCCCAGGGATGGAATGATTTAAACGAAGACTTGAAGGGTAAAGAGTCATGAAGAGTTACAGGAAGAACATTCCAGACAGGGATAATTATAAATAAGCAGTCCCAGTACTACAGCACCACTAAACAAAATACTGCTTTTTTAGAGGAGAAAAACAGTTGATAGGATTAGTTGTAAGACTTTAAGACTAGTGATGATGAGGGCTCCTGGGTAGCTCAGTCTGTTAAGCATCTGCCTTCGACTTGGGTCATGATACCGGGATCCGGGGATGGAGCCCTGTGTTAGGCTCCCTGTTCAGCAGGGAGTCTGCTCCCTCTGCTCCTCCCCCTGCTTATGCTTGCTCTCTTTCTCTCTCTCTTTTCTCTCTCTAGCTTGCTCTCCAATAATTAGAATCTTTTTTTTTTTTAAGATTTTATTTATTTATTTGACAGAGAGACAGCGAGAGAGGGAACACAAGCAGGGGGAGTGGAAGAGGGAGAAGCAGGCGGGGTTCCCACCAAGCAGAGAGCCCAATGTGGGACTCAATCCCAGGAACTTAGGTTCATGACCTGAGCTGAAGGCAGGCATTTAATGACTGAGCCACTCTGGTGCCCTCCAAATAAATAAATAAAATCCTTTTTTTAAAAAAAGAACAATGGGGACGCCTGGGTGGCTCAGTGGGTTAAGCCGCTGCCTTCGGCTCAGGTCATGATCTCAGGGTCCTGGGATCAAGTCCCTCATCGGGCTCTCTGCTCGGCGGAGAGCCTGCTTCCCTTCCTCTCTCTCTGCCTGCCTCTCTTGTGATTTCTCTCTGTCAAATAAATAAAATCTAAAAAAAAAAAAAAAAGAACAATGATGGTAGAAGGTACCCCGCTACCTCAATCACTGGAGCATGCGACTCTTGATCTCGGGGTTGTGAGTTCGGGCCCCACATTGGGTAGAGATTACCTTAAAAAAATAAATTTCGAGGGGAGCCTGGGTGGCTCAGTTGTTAAACTTCTGTCTTCAGCTTGGGTCATAATCCCAGGATCCTGGGATGGAGCCCCACCTCAGGGTCCTTGCTCAGTGGGAAGCCTGCTTCTCCCTCTCCAACTCCCCCTGCTTGTATTCTCTCTCTTCCTATCTCCCTCTCTCCCTCCCTCTCTAAATAAAATTTTAAAAATAATAATAATAATAATAAATAGTGACAATAATAGTCTGCTAATAGTATTTTTCCATACTTAGGTTGATGCAGCCTTACCCTTGGATGTCCTAACCTATGAAGAGAAGACCCTGTCAGCCATCTTGAGGATATGTAGCAGGTATGACAGACAGAGGCACCTTTGTAGTATAACAGAGGAGAGACATGGATGGAGAAATAGAGCAAAAATACTCTTCTCTAAGAAGAGGTTTGTCATGTGAGCTCTGAGTAGTGTTTGGAAGTTTAAACTGGGAAGGATACGAACATTTATCCACCAGGAGCTTAGACATAAAGAACAAAACTCATGATTTGCTTACAACTATTGTGTTTCCCAATTGATGGCCATGGTTGCAAACTTAAAAATTTGTATTTTAGAAACATTCCTAATTGAGGTTCATTTTATTCTCTGCCTATGATATACTGTGCTTTTACTTTTAAAGTTTTCTCATTTAGGGCTCTCTTTGGCAGCACATCTACTCAAGTTTTCCCATTTAAATTAGGTTTTTTAGAACTAATTTAACTGTATGGCACATCACAAAAGTACTAGTGAGATGTCGCAGAGAAAAATCCTTATGCATTCATTGTTGATCTCTCTACAGTGGTCTCGTCAAGTTGTGGAGCTCTTTGACTCTGTTAGGATCCTATAAAGGCAAGAAATGTGCTTTCAGAGTCATTCAGGTAAAGACTTCCTTCACATATTCCAAACAAAGCTGAGTAGGGGTCAAACAGCTTTTTATTTTTCTGTTTTTAAAAAAGATTTATTTATGAGAGAGAACGAAGCAGAGTTCGGGCCCCAGCGTGCTGGGCCCATGAGAGAGAATGAGCTTGTGGGGGAGGGGCGAAGGGAGAGGCAAGGGAAAGAATCTCAAGCAGACTCCATGCTGAGCGAGGAGCCCAGCATAGGGCTCAATCCCAAGACCCTGAGATCCTGACCTGAGCCAAAGTCAAGAGTCAGACACCCAACTGACTAAGCCACCTAGGCACCCCTCAAACTGTTTTTTTTTAATACATACCCCATTTTTTGTTTGTATAAATCTAATATGGTTAAAATTATCCACGTGGAACAGTGGGGAGGAATAAGGACTACATTGCTTCTGGAGGTGTGAGAGAAAGCACTTAGATTTTAGATTGTATAGGAGATGTTTGGGGATGAAACTTGGAACTCTTGTGGAAGAGTCTTAATTTTCCATTTGTTGCTTAATGCCTAGTGCCTAAAATATTAGAAGACTCTAAACTTATTAAGAACACTTAGGTATTTGAGGCTACCTCTAAGGGTGCTCTTTGAGAGGCCATTACATCAGCCTCGCTTACTCTAGGAAACTAGGCACGTTTCCACATGCCCTGTGTTGCAGAGCAATTTCTCGGCAGATTTCCTTAACTTTTTTCTTTCTCTTACAGGTTTCTCCATTTCTGCTCGCCTTATCTGGTAATAGTAGGGAACTAGTATTGGATTGAATAATCTTCAATTGCAGAAACATTCCTCTACTCTCAAAAGCACTTTTTGGTGATAATAAGCTGTCTGAAGACTGAAGCCGTTTAAAAGCTCCGATTGCCGGAATTTGACAGTGCTGAAGATGTTCCCAGTAATTTCCCGCCATCGTCTGTGGTGGGTTGGGGTTCAGAGGAGAATCTGCCTGAGCCAACCAGTGGTGAGCCGGCAGCACGTTGAGCAGACGCACGTCAGAGTTGGAGACCGGGCTGAACTCAGCAGGGTTTTCACACACAGGGACGTGGCTGCCTTTTCAGAATTAACGGGGGATGTCAATCCTTTGCATTTAAATGAAGATTTTGCAAAACACACCAAGTTTGGAAAGACAATTGTACATGGAGTTTTGGTCAATGGACTGATTTCCGCTCTCCTGGGAACTAAAATGCCAGGGCCAGGCTGTGTGTTACTTTCACAGGAAATTAGCTTTCCAGCTCCTTTATATGTTGGAGAAATTGTTTTAGCTTCCGCAGAGGTGAAAAGGCTGAAACGATTCATAGCTGTCATTGCCGTGTCATGTTTTGTAACAGAAAGTAAAAAGACTGTTATGGAAGGCTGGGTTAAAGTTATGGTCCCAGAAACTCCCCAGTCCTGAACTGTGTTTAAAGATGCACATTCAGGTGCCAGTGATACTGTTCTAGAGCCTCTGAGGAAAAGGGATTGCTGCTCTTCCCCGAGGGATGGCTTTAGACCTCGAAGCCTGTGTTGGGGGAGGGGAGCAGGTAGAGGGGCGTTCCAAGGTCCACTGTCCAATTTGGTTTTATGTATCACACAAACTTGAGTATATTCATCGTCTGTCTAGGTTTTTAAAATGGAAAAAATACCAGGAAGTTTATCTGGCCAAAGGTTCTACTTCTAGGATTTCACATGTAGTTAGATTTGCATTTGAGTAACAAACCTGCCTCTATCTGTACAGAGTAAGTTTGTCACTGAATTTATATCTAGCATTTTTTTTTTTTTTTTAAATATAACTAGCATTTAATTACTGAAGGCAGCAGCAGAAGTCAGGTCATTTTTTAACACCTACCTTCTGCCAGTCCAGGTACTGAGAGCCTGTCCTTCAGCAGTTTCTGGGTCAGAGTTTATTGTAATTTGTTACTATTTACACTGCAATGGCTCCTCGTTCCATCTTCAGTGGCATTTGCCTTTCGGATGGTTTCCCTGTGATTAGAGAAGGGCTTACGTGCACGTTTGGACTCATTTATGTAAACTCTCTCAATCTCACGTAATATAACAGAGATGACAACTCCTACCACACAGGACTGTTGGAGATGCTAGGTACAAATAGCTAAGTGCAAAGTCCAGCCGCCCATCCATTCTCCCTGTGAATGAGGCTAGAGGTTTTCCCAAGTTTAAAGCAAACTAGCCCACAATTAAACAGGTGAAAGACTCATTTTTCAAGATTTTTTTTTTTTAATTTGACAGAGAAAGAGATCACAAGTAGGCATAGAGGCAGGCAGATAGAGAGGGTGAAGCAGGCTCCCCGCGGAGCAGAGAGCCCAATGCGGGGCTTGGTCCCAGGACCCTGGGATCATGACCTGAGCCAAAGGCAGAGGCTTTAACCCACTGAGCCACCCAGGCACCCCATTTTTCCAGATGTTAATCAGTCTAAACCTGGAATAGAGTTGGAATGCAAAATTTTTATTTTAGTAATCAGAGTATTTTCTCCCTCCCTTGAAAACACTGGATTCTCCCCTTTATAAATAATACATGTTTATTGTAAAGATATTATAAATAAAAAGTATAAGGAACGCTGTGGAGTCCACGTTCTTAAGAATTGAGGGATATTGAAAATGTAATCAGTATTTTTTTAAAAAGTTGGACACCGAAGAGGAAACGCATCTAATACGTTTGTACTGAGTGGTCATCCCAACACAACCAACACTTTCAAGATAATCTATAACAGAACATCCAAATCTCTGTGACTTTATTTTTTTTAAGTTTTATTTATTTATTTGGCAGAGAGAGATCAGAAGCAGGCAGAGAGAGAGGGGGCAAGCAGGCTCCCTGTCGAGCAGAGAGCCTGGTGCGGGACTCCAGCCCAGAACCCTGAGATCATGACCGGAGCTGAAGGCAGAGGCCCAACCCACTGAGCCACCCAGGCGCCCTGCTCTGTGACTTTAGATGGTGGTTCTGATTACATACAGTTAGATGCTTTGATCAGGAAGATAGAGCAGGAGTCATTGTGAGATCAACCTCCATTTCCTGGGAAAAGGTTTTTTTGGCTGGTGGATCAGTAACTAGATTTTTTTTTAGCGTCAAGGGGATAAATTAAGCAGATTACTAGAAAAAAATCATTCTAGGCTCTAGAGGGCAATGATGTGTATAAATGGTATTTTTAAACTGTTGACTATTGTACCATATTCTAGTTGGTGAGATGAAAATACTAAAATCAGTGTGAGAAGCAAGGATGCTGTTCTCATGAGTTTGAGAATGGGCAGCAGTGTGGCTCAGATGCACAGGAAGACTTATTCATAGGGGAAGGCTACACAAGCTCAAACTGATACAGTGTTGGGGAAAAAAATGGAATCTTGAAGCACAAAATACAGACTCAAAGCCATGACTGTCTGTTCCCGTAGAACTCATTCTCTGGTTCTAGTAGCACTCTATGAACTAGGTCTCTATGGACTAGGTCCATAAATGGAGTGTGATATGATCGTTAATAATAGTAGCTACCATTTTTCTTCAAATTTCTACCTCCCCCTTTTTAAAAAAATTTTTATTTATTTATTTGACACAGAGTCACAGCAAGAGAGGGAACACAGCAGGGGGAGTCGGAGGGGAAAAGCAGGCTTCCCTGCCGAGCTGGGAGCCCAACGTGGGGCTCGTAAGGCTCGATCCCAGGATGCTGGGATCATGACTGAGCCAAAGGCAGACGTTTAACAACTGAGCCACCCAGGTGCCCCTGCCCCCGCCTTTTTTTTTTTTTTTTTTTTTTAAAGATTTTTAGAAAGTGTGAGTAGAGGAGGGGCAGAGGAAGAGAGACTCTCAAACGGGCTGCACACTGAGCCCAGAGCCTGACACAGGGCTCAGTCTCCTAACCCTGACATCATGATCTGAACCGAAGCTGAAACCCAGTGTCAGACACTCAACCAACGGAGTCACCCCAGTGCCCCTAAGATTTTATTTTTAAGTAATCTCTACACCCAATGTGGGGCTCAAACTTATAACCCCGAGATCAAGAGCCACAGGCTCCACCAACTGAGCCAGCCAGGCGCCCCACTGAGCCAGTTTTCTACATTAACTCTAGTCTTTGAAAACTTCGTGAATTAATGTCCCATTTTATAGGCAAGGAAATAGACTGATGCTGTGTGACTTGCCCAAGGCTGTACAGCCAGTATGTGGTAGAGCAGGATGCAAATGGGGACCTGCCTGGTGCCAAAGCATTTCTTTGCTCCATCTCCCTGTGGGTCTCATAACGTTCCCATTACTGGAGTACTGTTAGCTTCTGTTATAGTATCGCGTCATGTGGCATTACAGTATTTGGAACCACGATTCTATAGAATTCTCTTTATATTCAAAATGTGCTAGATCTCACTTCCTGCTACAGTTGCAGCATTTTCCTATATACTGTTACTTGATGGCTTCTACCCGTAACCATCACCTACCCTTTTTCTCAGTTGACCTTCAGTGATAACTTGTCTTCAGAGCAGAATCATCAAAAGGGTTATTCTAAAGGTGAAAGGTTATGTGTAGGCCAAGTTTGGTGGGGAAAAGGGGAATGTCAGGCCTGGCTGGTCACTGATACTGTGTAATTCAAAAGTAGCTTCTCAATATGACCCGTTTTCATTTTTTAAAATGGTCCCTGAATACCCTGGTCTCCTTTGGTCTCCATAAATCAGTACCAGGTTGGACTAGAGAAGTAAGCAAGAAGGGATACTTCTCTGTCAATGATGACTTCTTATTTTTACTCAGAGCTGCTCCAGCCACTCATGCTTTGTGAAAGCTGGCTCTAAGGGAAACTGCCTGGTGGTTGGTTTCACTTTGAGCCCTGTGGGAGATGCCAAAAAGAATGTGGCTCTTCTGATGAAAGCAGGAGTGACCCTCAAATTAGGAAATCCTCTCCAGGATCATTGAGAGTAGTAGTACCCTGATGGTACTAGGTCATAGGTGGAAGTGGGTATGAAAGCACCGACTAAAACAGCAGGCCAAATTGTACTAGCACTTTCCACATAGGGGCATTGTAAGACTACAATTTATGTCATGTTTGATTGCTACAGAAAGATATACCCATCTTAAGTAATTTCAGCCTAATGTACTGGAAAATTGCTTAACAGATTTTTATATTCTATTAGAAACATTTCCATATTGGTGAGATGCCACTCATTTCTTTTTCTGAGCAGCAAATCTTGAGTAGCAGCAGAAAGAAAGCCTCAGCACAGCCTCCATTCATCTTGCAGACCTGACTTGCGTATTCATCTAGAAAAAGAAGAAATTGCTATATGCACAACGGTACCTCTTAGGTAACCATAGGCCTTCATTTGGTGCTGAATTATTAGTCATTTTTCTTTTATGTTCTTCAAGTATGATTCTGAGACCAATTTACTCAGAAAGAAAATTGCTATTAAATTATATCTATTAAGTTTTTATATTAAAACATACTCTAGCAAGGGTTGACTGTCATTCTGAGCAGCTGGACCCCTCTGAATGCCTCATGTGTTGGCATAATTTATTAACTGGCTGTATCTGAGCAGAATGGGAGTGCTGTGAAATGACTCTTGGGTTGCAGGATCTCCCAGGTCCCAGATGTTTTACTTTCTTTGTTCTTGGCTTGCCTTCATTTGTTCTTGGCTTGCCTTCATTTGGATCACAAGCAAAGCAGAGACAAGAATTCTCAACATCTTCAGAGAAATGTTGGGTTGGACCAAAATCAACTACAAGAAACTATTTAAGTTCAAAATCCTAAGAGAACCCAAGACTGATGTTGACACTACATAAATAGAACAGGATTAATAGGAGGCCCCACAAACAGTCAATTTCTAGGCCACAATCAATTTCTAGGGTGGCTTTTAGCTGTGTATGACCTTCTTTCAAACCCTGGGCAAAATTCCTCTGTGATATGATAGCAAACATCAAAGGGAAAGAAAAATGATCAAATGTGGGTTTGATCAAATTTTATTGTTTTCTATCCAGATCATGAATATTTAAAGAAATAAAATAGGGGTGCCTGGGTGGCTCAGTTGGTTAAGCAACTGCCTTGAGCTCAGATCATGATCCCAGGGTCCTGGGACTGAGCCCCACACCAGGCTTCCTTCTCACCACGGAGCAGGCTTTTCCCTCTCCCTCTGCTACTTCCCCTGCTTGTGTTCTCCTGCTCTTTCTCTGTCAAATAACTAAATAAATTCTTAAAAAATAATTTTGAGTTGGGAGGCAATGCTGCTTAGGAAGCACTGAATTTTTCACAAGCTTCTGTGATTTGCTTTTGTAGAACAGTTGCCAGGTCTGGAAGCAACCTCGCTAAAGCATCCTCATTATCTTTAGCCTGGCCAAATGCCAAGTTGTTAAACAACCTGTGGGCCATCTACACATTTGGCAACATATAGGGATATAAATCTATTTTTTTCCCCCTGCTAGCCTGAGTAGTTGTGTATGTGGCAAAAATCAAGGTATATATAACTCACTCGCTTTGCTGGGTCTGAGGCTGGAAGCAAAGCTGATTGGATTTAGATCAGCTCTGGCCTGGGGAGGGTTTCTCCACAATCAGCACGGGCCACTTCAAAAGCTGTCACAAGTTTTGGGGCCTGGTCTCCAGAGGATTTAGGGATCCAGTTAAATTCAGGATCCTCAGGGGATCACTGATAAGGCACTGATTTGGGCAGATGAAAATGAAATGATAAGGCTCGCGTAGCACTTACTCTGAGGGCCTACTTCAGGTGAGAATTTCCAGAGAAAGGGAAAGTCTGATTGAGAGTTAGTCTCTGGCATCATTCCATCCTATATCCGTTTTCTTGCTTTCAGTTTCTTTTCCCCAGTGAGGGAAACTTAGACAAGGTTGTTATTTTACAAACTTTGCAACTCGATTGTATATTATTTTTTTTGTAATCATACAAGTAAATATTTTCATTAGAGACATTTTGGGAAATACAGAAAAGCATAAAAATGGAAGGTATTCCTTCCTAGAGACCCTCAATTAATATTTTAGTGTTTTTCCTTGTTGTTTTTCTATATAAACACGTTAAAAACTTGGGATCCTACAAGTGCACATACTGTTTTTACCCACTCATTATTACATCAAGAGAATTTCTCAACATTATTAAATACCTTTTGATAATCTGATTTTTAATCACTGCAAAATATTCTACTTATGATTGCCCCATGATTTGTCCAATTCCCTATTGTTAGATATTCATCATTGCATGCTATTTATTTGCACTGATTTCCATTATTTCTTTAGGCTACCCTTCCAAATGTGTGATTACTGGGTGAGAACATTTTCAAAGTCCTTGATATGTACTGTCAAATCCCAGCTCCTAGCACTGGGTAAGGTAATTATTACGTGGTAAGTACTCTGTAAATTATTGTTGAATAAATGTCTTTCAGAAAGGTGGACCAATTTATACTCCCACCAGCAGTATTTGAGAAGGCCTTATCTTGGTCCGTCCACATTATGAAAGGAATTATGATTCAAGCAGAATTTCGGTTTCTGTGATTGTGGCAATGAAATAATCAATTTGCTTTAAAGAAATGGAAGTAAAAAGTGGAGGGGCACCTGGGTGGCTCCTTTGGTTGAGTGACTAACTCTTGATTCTGGCTCAGGTCATGATCTTCAAGGTCGTGAGATTGGGCCCCATGGCAGGCTCAGTGCTAAGCAGGGAGCCTGCTTAAGATTCTCCCTCTTCTTCTTCCTCTGTTCCTGCCCCTTCCTCTCAAGAAAATGAAAATAAAAAATAAAAATTAAAAAAGAAGAAAAAGTTGAAATGATAAATGATACATGGTTGTGGTTTAGTAGACTGCTGTTTTTAAACACACGGAGACAAAAACTGAATACTGGAATTCTGATTATATTAGGACTGAATCGTGAAGTTCCTTGTTTCCCTTTTCGCATGTCGATCTGTTGTGGCTACTTGCCCAATAATCGCTGTAAGCTCAAGATCTGGAGAGGGTATTCTTTGGATACTGTCTAGGCCTTTGCTGTCATGTCTAATGGTGGTGGTGGGGGGCAGTTACCAAGAAACTTTATTCTCTCTTTTTAAAAAATACTTTATTTATTTGACAGGGAGAGAGAGACAGCGAGAGAGGGAATACAGGCAGGGAGAGGGGGAGAGGGAGAAGCAGGCTTTCCACTGAGCAGGGAGCCTGATGCGGGGCTCCATCCCAGGACCCTAAGATCATGACCCAAGCAGAAGGCAGACATTTAATGACTGAGCCACCCAGGTGCCCTGAAACTTTATTCTCTTGTCTAAAATGCAAAAATCTAGGGGAGACAAATTTAAGAGAAACTCTCCATTCTGTGAACTGTAGGGGAAGGAAGTTAACAAATATTATTAAGCAAAAATGTGCTAAGTCCCTTCCTGTCCAACTGCATTCCACATCCTAACCTTTCCATATAGGTAGTAGTATCTCCATTTTGCAGATAGGGAGCTGGGGCTCAGAGAGGTTGGGTAACTTATTCAAAGTCACACAGTTGGTAAATACCAGAGCCCCAGTGATCCTGGTCCTCTGATTCCAAGTCTAACTCCACTGTTCTGGGATGCAGCCCTTGGAAAGAGAGGTGTGGGTGGGATTCCAGGGGTGGGGTGGGGGGAGAGGACTGGGTGGCAGGGGGAGTGCCAGTATTGTGACCTTGGTTTCAGAAAGACTGTGAGGGGCAAACGTGGTGCTGGGAAGTTGATCTCCAAGCTCTGGGGCTCTGGGGTTGAGGTTCTTGGAGCCAGTACAGTGGGACGGAAGATCCTAAGTCTGCAGGATCTTGGTTGAGAGTTTTCAGGGGTGAAGGCTGTTAAAAGAATTCAGCCAACTAAGTCTGAAGATCTAATAGGCATTATTAAGTGATTCATACTCAGGCAAGATCCCATCTAGCAAGCAGAAAGGACCTCTGAGGAGCTGAACAAAAAGGAAGATTTTTGGTTGTTGTTGTTGTTGTTGTTGTTGTTTTTGTTGTTGTTTTTAATAGGAAGGAGGGTGGGGCAAGGAAGTTATTAGCAAAAGAAAGGATTATTTCAGGCAGGGTCACTTTCCCTTAGGGGAAAGGGCAGAGGGTCTTACCATGCAAATTACCTCATCTTCCTTTGGTGGGGGTGAAGGGGGGGGGGGATGGAGAGTCTGCGGGTCAGATTACCTCACCCGGGCCGGCCATTAAATTCCTGACTGACTGTTAAAACTACATTTCTGGGAGAATTTGAAACCACAGTTAGGTTAGATAGTAAGTTCTGGTTTGGTGATGTGGCCTAGCATAAGTGACTCCATTTTGGGTCTATGGTTTTCTTTTTGACAAGGCTTTTGTGGCTGGGGGCAAGGGTGGAGATTGGAGTCCTGGACTGAGGCATGGATTTTAGGATCCCCAGTTCCAAGAACTTGGGTCTGAGGGTTCTGAGGTCCGAAGGCACCAACTGTGGGTTTCAATTCTGAGGACCTAGCTCTTAGGTTCTTGGGTCTGAAAAGCTAGGATCAAGGGTTCAGTAAAACCTGAATCTTAGGGGCTTGTTTTAGAAAGTTTCTGGGTCTGCAGGGCTCGGACTGAGAGTCTCATCCTGAAGGTCCCTTTTCTGGCTTAGGCTCCTTGGGCCTGGGAGGTCTGGGTGGGAAAGGTCCAGCTGTAAAAGTCTCAAGTCTGTTAGTCCCGGCTTCGAGGGCCTAAAGTGAAAAGCCCAACGTTGCGAGGCTTGGTTTGGCAATCTTTGGGCCGGAGATTTCCTGGATCGCAGGGCGCAGGATGCCATGTCTTCGGATCTGAGGATCTCTGGACGTGGTGGCTTGGGGTGGAGTGTCCCAGGTCTGATGCTGGATGCTGAGGGTACCGGGTCTGCGGGCGGCTACGAGGAGCTTGGAAACGCGGGTCCAGGGCTGCGGCGACTGTGATAGTATCGCGCTAGGACCCCGCGGGAGGCGGCGGCGGGAAGGGCGGCCAGTGTTGACAGCGTGGGCAGCGAGACTGCCGGCGCTAGGACCCCGCGGGCGCGGCGGGTGGCGGCGGCGCGTGGGGCGGCGCGTGTTGACAGCGGCGGCGGCGGAGCCGGGCGGGCGGCGGGAGTCGGCGCGCCTGGTTCCTGCTCTTGGTGTAGAGGCGGTGGCGGACGGGCGTCCGGGGATGGCCTTCATGGAGAAGCCGCCAGCCGGCAAGGTGCTGCTGGACGACACGGTGCCGCTGACTGCAGCCATCGAGGCGAGCCAGAGCCTGCAGTCCCACACGGTGCGCGGCCCGCCGGTCGGTCGGGCGGCGCGGGGCGGCCCCGGGCGGCGAGAGGGCTTCGGCGGCCCCGCGCGGGTTGGGCAGGGTCTCCCGGACGGAGAGCGGGGCCGGGGGTCGGCGGCCCAGGCCGGGAGGGTAGTGCCGTGGCAGTGGCTCTGGGTCAGGGGCCCCGGGGCCCAGGTGAACTCAGGTCTGTAGGGGCCGGGGGTGGGGATCTCAGCCCCCTGGGCCAAGCAGGAGGAAGGGCTCGGTGGTGCCGCTGCGAGTTGTAGGATTCCCGGGCCCACCTTGGCCAGGCGGAGTAAAGGGAACAACCAGGACCCTCTCCTTCACTTCTGCCCGCCGCCAGCCTTCTCTCTGGGGCCGCCGAGTTTTCCTCCCTTCGGCTGGGTAGCTGAGTGGCGGCGATGTGGATGTGTCTGGCCAAATAAGTGTGACTTTAGAGCCTACTTCTTGGGATAACAGAATGTAAATGGCTGGTGTCTGCCTCCCCAGTTGCTGGGTAGTTGCTTGGCCTAGGCGCTGGGAAGCGGTGAGGGAGGCAGTCTGGGGTCCTGCTGAGGCAGGTGTATGAGTGTGCACCTTCCCTCCTCTAACCTGCTCTTTAGTGGGCAGTGGTAGCATTCATTTGAGTTTAAAATTCACCAGAGTAGCATAAAGGAGTAATAGGTCCTCATAGTAAACACAGACAGAGTTCATTTGTTACATATACTGTCTTTTATGGGTCTTTAAAACCAGGATTGTTTTCATTTGCCTGTACCTTTTTTTTTTTTTTTTAAGAACACTGTGCATTATAATTTACAAGCAATAAACCTAGAAACCAGCAGAAAAACAGGAGCTGTCAGCCAGTAGGACTTCGTTTGGGAAATAATGAATGGGGAGAGAGAGATTCCTTAAATTGTAGTGTTTTGTCAGGTCACCAAATCAGATTCTAGCTCTGAGGCTTGTTTGTTTACCATTGCAGTGTGTTTAGGGTTCATCATCTGGAGGCTAAAGTCCCACAATAGCCTTCTGTTTCTCTTTTTGTTCAAGCTGTTCTGGTGACTTCAAAGAGATCTTTTATTCTGTTGTATTAAAGTGGGACTTTTTTGAACCTCAGTTTCCTCTTCCAATAGCCATGCTTTGTAGGGTTTGGATTGTTCAGAGTGTTCATTTCCAGTTAGGAAGATGATTATACATTTAAAAAATGTATTTCATTTTCTCATTTATCTTTAATCCTCTTTTACAGACTTGGGAGAAGGCACTGTGTTGGACAGAATTTTTACCCTTTGTAATGTATACCTGTGGGAGTATGGGTTAAAGGTTGAAATTTAGGGCAGGTAGTCAAGAATAAATTCTGCTATTAAATTAGATTTTTAACTTGACTTTTGGCACGTAAATCGTTCAAACTTCCGAGGAGGAGAGTTAAGTCTTTTAGGTTTATTTTGTGTTGAAATTAAAGAGATGCTTATAAGTACTCACAGATCTCTTCTTCCAGGAAGCATTCCATGATGGCCACTGCCCCAAGCCCTGTACTCACTTCCACCTTGACCTAGATTAGTTTATTCTGTAATCACTTTTTCAGTTTTCCTCTCCACCAGGCTATGAGAGGAGGGACAGGTGCTTAATTTTGGGTCCCAGATCCTGATGTCAGATAGGATTTCATATGTGTTTGTTGAATGAATAAACAAATGAATTGCAACCTTACTTTGCCTCTTTTTTGTTTGTGTAAAACAGTAGTGGTGAAAATTGGAACAATGTGGCATCTAAGATGCTAAGTTAAGGGGGTCAGTGCTTCAGCAAGGTAGTGAAAGGTGTAATAAGATTCCATTTCTACTGCCGAGCTTTTCTTTAAGAAATAAAATAATTAGAGAATGGGAGTCCCTATAATGATGACTGATCACAAAAGATAGTGACTCACAGAAGACCCATAGAGACAGATGTGGTGGAATAAAAAACACTGTAGCATTGTCTTGCGCAATTTTTGACTGTTCTATGTTCTTGTCATTTTAGCTGTAGAATTGGAGAGTGGGAAATGTTGCATCAGCCCTGAACTTTATTGAGAAAATCATATGCTGATGCAGACTTTCTGGATTATTAGCCCCTTATGAGTAAGTCCCTTTAAAACAGGAACTGTTGGAAATTATTTTGGAAAGAAGTAGTTGTTAGTAGTGGCATATGGAAGAAAAGAGCATTGTTTTCTATTGGGAAAACTGAAGGTGACTTTCCTATTTGTCAGCTGAAGGGAGACGGTGTCCCAAAAGTCAGGGCAGTCCTCCCTCTGAAATGCTGAAAAATGGATGTTGCTCCTTGGCTGTAGGATAGAAACAGAGAGAGAGAGTATGTAGTGGACAGCCTTTGAGCTGGAAGAGGCAAGACGTTAATATAGTTTTGGGCAGATACTTGCTAGTCTGTGGACATTGGTTGGGCAAATCATAAGAAGGTTAACTTTTTGATGTGTATTTTGATGTTGTAAAGAGGGTAATAAATGTGTGCTCTGCCTGCCTTCCAAGGTTGTTACAAAGATCAGATGAAACAATCTTTATGAAGTATTCCTAAAGGGCATTTCTTTCTTCTTCCATCTCTTCACTTCCTGGTGAAATAACATTCAAAGTGTTAAACATGATAAAGTGTTATTATCGTAAATAGCTAATTTCTGTCCATGGTTCCTTCCCTTTACCAAGGTTGTTTAGCTTTGGGAAACAGAATTTACAGCAGAAAATTTTAGGTTACATAGGATTTAAAATTTATGGACTTGGGAGGGAAACATTCTGTGGGTTGGAAAATACAGATGCCAGGATGGAGGGAACACAAGGTCACTGCGAGAAAGGCATATTTGCATGAGAAACTGGCAGAGAGGGTACAGATTGGTAAGTGATTCTGTTCCTGACTGTGGTTTGAATGATTTTATTTTCACTTTTATGGAGCACAATGAATTTGGCTTCAGGAAATAGACCAGGTCTCTGCTGCAAGGAAATGAAACTTCCATAAAATCCAAAGGGACTATAGTTAGGGAGGATGCTTTCAGCTCGGGTGGGAGGAAAGGGAAGGATTTTCCAAACAAAAGGAATTTGAATAAAAAGCCGGTACAGGTGAATTATGGGAAAGTTGGGGCTACTGAAGAGAAGACAAGGGAAATAGAGATGTTCTTGGTGATGTGAAAGGGAAAACTTCTAAAAATCAATAGACTGAAAAAGTGCTTACCTAGCTGAAATAGAAACCAGAGGAAACCGACAGTTTTGGAGAGGGTTGTTATCAAATATGCATATCAGGTTTTTGCTGGTCAGTGTGCTATAGTGTGCTAACGCTTCATCTCCATTTTCTCCTTTTAAAATACTCTTTTGTGGGGCTCATCTGAATCTAGGCCCATTTACTCTGCATTTGGTATATTTTGTTCTTGAGAAACAAAAGATAATTTTAGTGGTATTTGAGGCATAACACAATTTTTTTTAATCTGGAAAAGATAATATTACATGTTGAGATCTTTACCAAAAATAGTTCTCTCTTTGAACCTTTGATTTTTGGAAACTGTGTTCTTTTTTTTTTTTTTAATATTTTATTTATTTGACAGAGAGAAATCACAACTAGGCAGAGAGGCAGGCAGAGAGAGAGGAGGAAGCAGGCTCCCCGTGAAGCAGAGAGCCCGATGCGGGGCTCGATCCCAGAACCCTGGGATCATGACCTGAGCTGAAGGCAGAGGCTTTAACCCACTGAGCCATCCAGGCGCCCCTGGAAACTGTATTCTTTTTTTTTTTTTAAGATTTTATTTATTTATTTGACAGAGAGAGAGATCACAAGTAGGCAGAGAGGCAGGCAGAGAGAGAGGAGGAAGCAGGCTCCCCGCGGAGCAGAGAGCCCCATGCAGGACTCGATCCCAGGACCCTGAGATCATGACCTGAGCTGAAGGCAGCGGCTTAATCCACTGAGCCACCCAGGCGCCCCTGGAAACTGTATTCTTACCCAGTTTATTTATTCAGCAGCTCTCATTAATTTGAGAAAATGTGTTGTGTACCTACTGTGTGTCAGACACATGCTGGAGATCTGGTGGTATGCTAGATAGCTCCAGATTTCATTGAGCTTTTGTTCTGTGGGATTCTGAGGTCTTCCGTTTCCTGAGGTGTAGATGAGTGAGTCAGAATCTTTACCTGCCATAACACAGATGGTTTTGATCTTCCTTTTGTGGCTTGGATTATTGAGCTTCCACTTTTTATTTTTATTTTATTTTTTAAAGATTTATTTATTTATTTATTTGACAGACAGAGATTACAAGTAGGCAGAGAGGCAGGCAGAGGGGTGGGGAAGCAGGCTCCCTGCTGAGCAGAGAGCCCGATGAGGGGCTCCATCCGAGGACCCTGGGACCATGACCTGAGCCGAAGGCAGAGGCTTTAACCCACTGAGCCACCCAGGTGCCTGAGCCTCCGCTTTTTAATCAGTGGCCTTTTTTATAGTCTTTTTCTTTTTATATTTTATTTATTTGACAGAGAGAGAGAGATCACAAGTAGGCAGAGAGGCAGGCAGATAGAGAGGTGAAGCAGGCTCCCTGCTGAGCAGAGAGCCCTATGCGGGGGCTCCATCCCAGGACCCTGGGATCATGACCTGAGCTGAAGGCAGAGGCTTAACCCACTGAGCCACCCAGGCGCTCCTTCATATAGTCTTTTAAACTCTTTTCATACGTCCTCAGAATAAATCAATCAAATGTGATGCCAAATTAGTAGACCTCATTGCCTTCAGAGCCTGACATTTTAGGCAACCCAGTGCTCAAAATCGGGATCTCTCTGGGCTTCCTTTTGGGATGCTATTTGGAAGTTTCTTTACAATTCCAAGTTATACTGAATACTTTTTTTTTTTTTTAAGATTTTATTTATTTATTTGACAGAGAGATCACAAGTACGCAGAGAGGCAGGCAGAGAGAGAGGGTGAAGCAGGCTCCCTGCTGAGCAGAGAGCCCGACGTGGGGCTCGATCCCAGGATGCTGGGATCATGACCTGAGCTGAAGGCAGAGGCTTAACCCACTGAGCCACCCAGGCGCCCCTATACTGAATACTTTAACAAAAAAAATTTCTTGAAGGTATTTGCATAGGCAAATGCAGACCAAATAATAGTTCCTCATTTTATATGAAGACAATAAGTTTTCTTGAAATCTTTTTTGTTTTTTTAAAGATTTTATTTATTTGAGAGAGAGAGATGAGAGAGCACACACAGAGGGAGAATCAGGCTCCCTGCTGAGCAGGGAGCCTGATGTGAGGCTTGATCCCAGGACCCTGGGATCATGACCTGAGCCACCCAGGCGCTCCAAATTTTCTTGAAATCAAACCACTTGTCTTCTATTTGGTTATGGATTTTCCCCACTTGTTTTTGAAACCTGTGATGGATATAGTTGCAAAAGTCTGAGTTGGAACCTTTTAGATAATGGTAATTAGTTAATTTAGAGATTGTAAGTAAACTGTACGTATTTCTTTTTTTAAGATTTTATTTATTGGAGCTCCTGGATGGCTCAGTGGGTTAAAGCCTCTGCCTTTGGCTGGGAGAGGGGGGCGGTGATCTCAGGGTCCTGGGATCAGCTCTGTGTCAGGCTGTCTGCTCAGCAGGGAGCCTGCTTACCCCCTCTCTCTCTGCCTGCCTCTCTGCCTACTTGTGATCACTGTCAAATAAATAAATAAAATCTTAAAAAAAAAAAGATTTTATTTATTTGACAGAGAGAGACACAGCGAGAGAGGGAATGCAACCAGGGGGAGTGGGAGGCCTCCTGCTGAGCAGGGAGCCTGATGTGGGGCTCCATCCCAGGACCCTGAGATCATGACCCAGGCCAAAGGCAGATGCTTAACCGACTGAACCATCCAGGTGTCCCTAAACTGTACCTATTGAAGTCAATTTTTTGCAGACTGATTTAGAGGCTGGCTGGTGATTTTTTTTTTTTTTTTTTTTTGAGGGAGAGCATGCAGGTGGGGGAGGCCGGGAGAGGTAGAAGCAGAGAGAGAGAACCCTAAGCAGGCTTCATGCCCAGTGCAGAGCCTGATTTCACAACCCCGAGATCCTGACCTTAGTTGAAGTCAAGAGTCAGACGCTTAACTGAGCCACCCAAGTGCCCCTAGGGGCTGATGATTCTTAGGCCTCATCACTTCTTTTGAGGATTATCCCACTAGGAAGATTTTTTGTAGTAGGAATATAAATAAGAAGCTGGCTGTAGTTACCTGGAAGAAACTAGGATTCTGGGACTGAGGTTTATTTTAGGAGAAAAGATCTTATGTGTTTTGCTCCTCAGGGCAATATCATAAATATTCACCCATGTGTACGTAGCCTCCATGTAGTTTGTGATCTTAATAAGATTGTTCAAAATATAGATTGTTGATTGATGGTCTACAAGGGTTCATTTGGGCCGACTAGAACCAACCTGTTTTCTACTGAGGCAGGTAGTGGTTCCTTTTCAAGCTGCTAGAGATTTCTGAGCGGCTTCACCTGAAATGAGGCTCCTTTATGTTCCAGCTTTCAGCATCCTGAAGACAGGAGAACTGGATTCGAACATTGTTTTGGAACTCAGAAGTGCTTGAGTGCTTAGGGGTGTTGTAGAAGGGAGAGTAATGGGTTTTTTTCCATTGTTTTCCCCCTAAAACCGGAAGTCATTCTTGTCAGTGACTTCTTTCACAAGTAAGATGCACATGGTAGGGGAAATTAAGGTATGACTGTCTTCAGAGGAGACGACAGAGAACTTCATTTTCAGTTTGAAAATGTTGACTAATGGGGCGCCTGGGTGGCTCAGTGGGTTGAGCTGCTGCCTTCGGCTCAGGTCATGATCTCAGGGTCCTGGGATCGAGTCCCGCATCGGGCTCTCTGCTCAGCGGAGAGCCTGCTTCCCTTCCTCTCTCTCTGCCTGCCTCTCTTGTGATTTCTCTCTGTCAAATAAATAAAATCTTAAAAAAAAAAAAATGTTGACTAAGGACTAAGGGACAGGCACTATATTTGGGGTAAATACTTGTACCCCTCGAGGGGAAGAGTTTATGTGGATTGACCATTTAGTCTCCAGCTGATCTTGCTGACTGTCAAATATGGGGTGAGTCTGGCCATTTCCAGTTGATATGCTGTCACATATTTCCTCCTGCTTACTAAAAGAGTACATTTTTCCTGTGGTCTTCAGATAATTGAGTAGTTACTTTTTTGTTGGGTAAGAGGGTATTCCTATTAGTTTAATATTAGTTTGGGAACCTATTGCAACAGAATTCTTCTAGAATTTTTTTTTCTTAGTAACAGCTTTATATGTAATTCACATACCATACAATTTACCCATTGACTATACAAGTCCATATAAGTGGATTCACAGAGTTGTATATCTATCTCCATAATCAGTCTTAAAATTTTATGTATTCATTTCAGAGAGAGAGAGAGAGAAACAGCAAGGGGGAGGGGCAGCGGGAAGTGGGAGAGAATGCTCAAGCAGACTCTCCACTGAACACAGAGCCTAATGCGGGGCTCGATCCCTGGATCCTGAGATCATAACGTGAGCTGCCCATCCCCCCATTTTTTTAGATTTATTATTTATCATAATGAATTTTAGAACATTTCATTACCCTGAAAGGAAGCCCCATACCTTTTAGCCGTCACCCTGGGAAGTTTATAACATTGCAGGATACTAAACTCGAGACACATTCTTAGCACGAGTTCTTTACCTCTCTGAGTTTACCTCCTTTCACAGTCTTTTCAGAGGGACAAATTCTCTGTAAATGCTCATACACATGTTACGATAACCTCCCAGATCTTCCCTGGCCTGAAGCCTACTCTTTGGCATTGAATCTTAGGTTAAGAATCACTGCTGGAGAAGGTTTTTCAAACTGCAAAGTTGGAAGGCAGCTATGCTCACCACTATACCACCAACGCTCAAACTGCAAAGTTGGAGAAGTAGCTCGTATCTAAACAGTTTGCCTTGCTGCCACATGAGCCCTGCTTTCAGGAAGCCGTGGCTTTAGAACAGTAGATGAATTCTGTCCTGTCCGTGGGAGGGGTTACTCTGGATTGCACCTTGCCGAGGACATTGAGGTGTAGGTGCTGAGATGACTTAGTAGAGGAGCCCCGCGGAAGGCAGGGACCTCTGTGTGGGACAGCATGGTGTTGGTGCCCTGGCCACCTCTTTCTTTATGACATTTCAACCAGGCTGCCACACTGCTTCTGTGTGGCTCCTCAGAAACTGGTCATCTCTCTGCAGTTCAGTCGAGGCTGTTTTGGGGTGGCGGGAGGAGCGTTGGTATGGGACAAACCTGGGTCTAAGATGCCGCAGCTGTTTCCGAGGTGCAAAGGGAAGGCAGTGTTGTTCCGCATGCCTGCCTTCCAGCTTGCCCTTCGCCCGGTGACAGGGGACTGGTGGGCGGGGGACAGGTGCACTTTAGTCCTGCAGGGGGAAATGGAGCCTGAAGCGGGCCTGCTCACACCACACCCAGCACTCTCACTGTCCCCCCAGAGCACAGGGAATGGCTGGCTGACACATCGCCGTGCTCCATGTATCCCCGTGTGTCCCCCTGTGCATACCACATTCACTAACAGCCTGCTGCTCTCCACTCCGTGCTGCTTCTCGGGTTCTGGCTCTGGCTCTCCGACGGCCATTGCGGTCGGTGCTGGGGGTGCGGTGGTGAGCAGGCCTGGTGAGCAGGCCTGACTCTGGGAGCTCTGAGCATGCAGGACACGCCTCTGCCCCTTTCAGCCACTCAGATAGCAAGGGGAATATGGGTGGTGCCTATGGGCGGCTTGTTCTGCCTCTGTCCTAGTCTTTCTCTCTGAGGTTACCCCCAACTCCAAATCCAGCCTTTCATGTCTGTGTATTGTTACTTTGATTCCATTTCAAACTAGCACATTCCCTAGCATATAATAGTAAGATTCAGTCCGTGTTTGTTGAGTAAATGGGGTTTGTTGTATGATTGCTGTTATCTGAGCTACTGCTCAGGGAACATTTCCTGGGGACAACTACCTTACCAAGCTCGATATGCTTTTCTTTATTTTTTGAAAAAGATTTTATTTATTCATTTGAGAGAGAGACAGAGAGAGCACAAACAGGGGAAGAGGCAGAGGGAGAGGGAAAAGCAGACTCCTCACTGAGCAGGGAGCCCGAAACAAGGCTCTGTGCCACATCCTGGGATGATGACCTGAACGGAAGGCAGATGCTTAACCACTGAGCCACCCAGGCGCCCCTGCAGAGCTGAATATGCTTTTCCTTCCTGTGAAATTCCTATTGAGCTTTATTGGTTCCAAACGTGCAAGCATTTTACATATCTGTTCGTTCGTTCGTTCTTTCTTTTTTTAAAGATTTTATTTATTTATTTGAGAGAGAGACAGTGAGAGAGAGCATGAGAGGGGAGAAAGTCAGAGGGAGAAGTAGGCTGTCCGTGGATCTTGGAGCCCGTTGTGGGACTTGATCCCAGGACTCTGGGATCATGACCTGAGCTGAAGGCAGAGGCTTTAACCCACTGAGCCACCCAGGTGCCCCTCTTTCTTTCTTTTTAAAGATTGATTTATTTATTTTAGATAGCTAGGGAGAGAGACAGAGAGGGCGTGTGCATACAAGGGGGGGGGGGGCGGGAGAGGGGCAGAGGGTGAGGGAGAGGGAAGGAGAATCTCAAATAGACCCAGTGCTGAGCCCTATGTAGGGCTCAATCTCAGGATCCTGAGATCAGGACCTGAGCCAAAACCGAGAGTCAGTGCTTAACGGATTATGCCATCCAGGTGCCTCCATACCTGTTATTTCTTACTACTTTGTTTTCTGTTTGTAATCTCCCCCTCCCACACACGTGAAAGGGTAAGGCGGTGAAAGGGTAAGGCCGGAGCAGAGGGACAATAACCTTAGTGACCTTGGACAACCGGTTTAATCTCTTGTTTCTTTGTAAAGTGCAGATGATAAGAGTGTGTTAGTGCTGCTGTGCGGATTAACTGAGCTCACACCTTGGCGCATAAGTGTCAGCTGTTTTTTTGATGTAGTTTATTACCTCTGTATTTGCCAGAACACTGGTAACTAATTTCTCAGGTACTGGTACTTGCTGGGTGCTCAGGTATGTTTAGCAGAAAAAAGAGAGTAAGAGAGTTATTTATTTAAAAGTCTCACTGTCAGCTGTGACTGCTTTACTACCAAATGCAAAAAAGAGACCAGTGACCTATGTCAAAGAGCAACCTCCCCTGCCGCCTTTTTCTTTTTCGCTCTGAAGGAACCTGTTTTGATAGCCAGGCTTGGGGGATGCAGCCCGGGGTCCCCTTCTGGGCCCTGCCCAGCAGCAGAGCCGGCTGTTGGCATTCAGAGGCGGCGGAAGAGGTGGAAGAGGCAAATGGGCAGGCCACGGGGCTCGGCCACGGAACTGGCAGATGGGCGCCCAGAGGCTGGGCCTCGGGGGGGAGGGGGGCGCACCTGACAGATGCCCATTTCAGCTCTTCACCTTGAAGCTTTTTTGCGTCCCCAGCATCGGTTTACACACATTTGACCTGTAGCAGCAGAGTGAGAAATAGAAAGCCCTGTGCTCTGTTCTTGCCCTGCCAAGTAGACCGTGCCAGCCGATACTTGTGAGGGGGCGGGCTGGGGGGCAGCTGACCTCTTCAGAACACCGCTTCCTGAGACGTGCACTTCTGTTCTGTGGAGCCCCGCTGACTTCCTTTCCCCTAGGCAGGCTGTGGGCACAGACTCCGGGTTTGGGTGCCCTTCACTCTGTGAAGCATAGAGCTTCTTCCTTGTCAGAAAGCCTCTACGGTGTTGGGAACCTTAGCAAGCACCTATGAGGAGTCTCCTGTGAACTGTGCACTGGGCGGTGTATTAAGATAAAAAGATGCATGAAGCAGGGAGCTTCTTTCCTGGTAGAGGTGGCAGATGTCTGAACCAAAGGTGGAGGTGTGGAAAGTGCCCCGCCCGGCTGCCTGGGAGCCCTGAGGGGGCAGTGGGAGTGGCCCCAGCCGCCCAGGTCCTTCCTGGGGCTTTGCCTCAACAGCCTCTCAGAGAACAGGTTCTAAATCAGCACTCCCCAGGCTTTTGAACTTGCAGACTCCTTTCATAGTGCTACTGAATTGTAAAAAAACCCCTCTGGAAGTGATTTTGACTCTGCGTGTTTTGTTTTTTTTTTTTTTTTTCTTTTTTACAGAGAGAGAGAGAGAGAGATTACAAGTAGGCAGAGCAGCAGCCAGAGAGGGGAGGAAGCAGGCTCCCTGCCAAGCAGAGAGCCCGATACGGGGCTCGATCCCAGGACCCTGAGATCATGACCTGAGCTGAAGGCAGAGGCTTAACCCACTGAGCCACCCAGGCACCCCTGGAAGTGATTTTGAATTAAAAAACATTTTATTCAGATCAGTACATTCTTAAAAATTATATTAATGTTTGGGATCTGAATTACATTTTTTTTGAAATACAAGAGGCAGTGAGAATTGTGATAAGATGAACACAGCTTAAGGCTCTGATAATGAGCATCTTCAGACAGTTTGCAGAACTACCAATTTTATGATGGTTCTCACTTCTCGTATTTCTCACTAACTTCTCACTTAACTCCTATTTTACCATTGGCATTCCTAATAAAAGCCTGTCTTTAGTCATGGTCCATTAATGGGTATAAATGAAACCATGTGTGACGCAGAGCAAAATCAGTTAAAAAGTGGGTGCCTGGGTGCTTCATTAAGCTTCTGCCTTTGGCTCAGGTCATGATCCCAGGGTCCTGGGATCGAGCCCCGAAATGGGCTCCTTGCTCACCGGAAAGCCTGCCTCTTCTTCTCCCACTCCCCCTGCTTATGTTCCCTCTCTCACTGTGTCTCTCTCTGTCAGATAAATAAATAAAATCTTTCAAAAAAAAAATGAGTTGAAAAGCTATGTAGTGGCCCAAATTGTGATAAACCAAATAAACCATGAACACATTCAACTGATTTCTATGACTGGCCCCATGTTTCCTGTGAGTTCACTTGGAGGCTCTTAGTCTGTTCTGGGCCAAAGGGAGAAAAAAAATATATATATATTTTTAAAGATTTTATTTATTTGTCAGAGAGACAGCGAGAGAGCTCACAAGCCAGGGGAGCGGTAGCAGAGGGAGAAGCAGGCTCCCCTCTAAGCAGGGAACCCAATGAGGGACTTGACTCCAGGACCCTGGGATCATGATGTAAGCTAAAGGCAGATGTTTAACCAATTGAGCTGCCCAGGGGTCCCAAAGGGAGAAAATATTTAAATAATTATTTTATTGATGTATTTTTTAAAAATTAGAAATGTAAACAGAAGCCTTATAACCTTTAATACATAAATCCTTCCTGAGACTCTAGTTGTTTATCCTCTTCTAAACTGTTACTAACCCACCCCATAAGGATCTCAGTTTAAAATACTAAAGAATGACTAGCTGTGTTCTCTGAGGCTGGGTTGCATTTGCAGACTTCAGTTAATTCAGCGGATGCTGCTATGAGCATGCCCTTTGTTCCTGGCATCGTGCTACGCACTTGGGGTGCACATCGGAGCAAGACCCATGTGGTCCCTGCCTTTGTTTGTTCATTTCGAAAGGATCTGTCATGGAGGATTCTGATGAGAGGTAGAAGATGGGAAGGGGAGATTGGGCCAGCTCTGGGGTCCCTTGGAGGCCAGGCTCAGGGATCTGAACAGTAGTGAGGGACTTGAGCAGGTTATGTAGCGTGTGGAAGTGGTTTTTAGGAAGCTTATTTTGCTGCTGGTGAGTAGGGGTCGGTGCAAAGCGTGAAGGGAGGGGAGAGGAGAGGTCAGGGTGGTAGTGAAGTGATGGGGTTAGAAAGGCCACATCAGGTCAGTGGCAGCGGGGAGAGAAGGACTGGAGAGAGGCAGGAACGCAACAGAGAAGTCTGCTAGGTAGAGGCCACAAGGGAAACAAAGAAACCAGAAAAGAATAGAGAAACGGTCCAGGGTAAGTGAGCAGTAGCTGGTTTACCCAGGAAGATCATGAGTCTGAGTCTGGTTCTAGAAAGTTCGGGCAGTACTGAAGAGGCAGTGGCACTTGCCATGATAAGAGCTAGCATTGTTTAAGCACTTGGTATGGGCGGGCAGGGCCCAGCCCTGTGGTAAATTCTCTATGTTACTTATCTCACTTCCTAAGTTGGACAAATGCAGGCGCCCATGTAACCACTGTAACATTTTCATCACTCCAGATACTTCCTTGAGGCCTCTTTGCAGTCAGGATCCTTCCTCTGATCCCTGGCAACTACTGGCCGGCTTTCCGTTACTGTCATTTCACCCTTTCTAGAATGTCATATATATAAATGGTATCTTATAGGGTATAATGGTTTGCATCCGGCTTCTTTCACTTAGTGTAAAGCTCTGAGATTCTTTCATGTTGTCGCATGTTTCTTTTTATTGCCGGGTAATATTTCACCTTTTGTTACACATTCATTAGCTGGTGGGCATTTGGGTTGTTTCCACTTTGGGGCTGTTGTGAATAGAGCTTCTATGAGCATTGGGTACCAGTCTTTGTGTGGACAGACTTTCATTTCTCCTGGGCAGATATCTAGGAATGGAATTGCTTAGTCATATGGTGAGCGTATATTTAACTTTTCTAGATTCTTACCTGATTCTCATGACAACTCTGGATTGAGCTATTATCTCCATTTTTCTGTTGGAAGAAAATGAGGTGCAGAGAGGGTAAGTAACGTGCTCCAGGCCATAGGGCTGGGGGCGGCAGAATGGTCTGTAGGCCAGTGGACTTTGAGCCATCCCCAGCCTGATCTGTTATCAAGGCCCACAGAGCCGTGGACCTGTTTGATGTCTCCACGAAGCCGGGGCTTAGACGAGGCTGAGTTAGGGGTCCTCCCCTGAGCCACCGAACCAGACACCGATTTGGGTTGCCATTTTCTCCGTTCTCCCACCCTGGCTGCAGAGGCCTGGAGTTAGTTCATTACGTGCCGTGAAGGCCGTAGGGCAGTGCTGTCCAGATCACGCATGTAATTGTAAGTTTTCTCATAGCCACATTGGAAGAGTAAAAAGGAAAGGTGAAATGAATTTAGTGACCTGTTCCTAACCCAGTATATCCAGAATATTATTTCAGTGGATAAGCAGTATAAAAACTATTAACATGTTTTATGTTCTTTATGTCCTACAAAGTTTTTGAAATCTGGTGTGCATTGTACAATTACAACATACCGCAGTTGGGACTAGCCACATTTCAGGTTCACAATAGCTACATCCTGCTTGTGGCTACTATCCTGGACAGCCCAGATACAGACATTAAAAATAATATCCAGATGTGTGGTTGCTAATGTGGAAAGAGATTTTTCTTATATTAAGTGGGGGGGAGAAAAGCAAGTCATAACACACTATGTTTACTGTGCTCCTGTTTTCATAAATATCTCATGTGTATGTCTGCAAACAGTTCCTGTCCAGTGGCTACAGTTAGCCACTTAGACGACTTAAATTTAATAAAATTAAATAAAACTTAAACTGCAGTCCCCCAGTCAGTGGCCACTGTGTTGTACCTCACAGCCTTAGGTCAGGACTCTCTCCAGACTGCTGAACTGAGTGAGAAGAGCTGAGCGGGAGCACAGGACATGCCCTGCAGCGGGTGGGGCCTTGTGACCACTGAGACCCAGAGCTAAATGGTTTCTGATAGTGAAGCGCAGGGAGACGTGCTGTTGTTGGAGGTGAACAGGAGCATAGTGAGGAAACAGAACGGCCCCGTCAAAGGCCCTGTTGCATTCTGGGACAGCTGAAGTTAACCACTATTCACATTGCTGGGTGCTCACTCTAGAAGCCTGATACCTGCTTCAGGACATCTAAAAATGTTCCTCCCTGCTGCTTTGGAACCTGCCTCGTGTTTGGGAGTGGGGGGCTTATTTAATATTGGGGAAAGAAAAGACTTTTCATATTTGTACACAGCTTCTCTGCGGTGCCCGATTACATCCAGCCCGCGGTTTGTGAACATGCAGGAGGAGGCGGCTCGTCTGGTCTTGGAGCCAGGAGCCTGGGCTGGGAGGTGTGGAGAGCTCTGCAGCTGTTTCAACTCCTGTCCCCCAGGCCTGGGTTCCTGTGGTCTGCAATCTGCCCCTCACTCTCTCTGGGCTCCTTCCTCACTTGAGCGACTGGTTCTGCCTGTTTCTCTGAGCTCTCCTGCAAAATGAGGGGTGTGTGATGTGTGAGTGCCCCGCCTCAGGCCATGCAGGGTAGGAAGTGCTGTGCCCTGGGTCAGAATGGCGAGGAGTCTGTTCTCCTGACTTCCTAGCTGAGTGCCCTCGTTTAAGGCACCTGCCCTCTGAGAGGTGGGGTTCTTGTGAAAGAGATAGTGACTCGTACCTCGCAGCACTGTGGGGAGTTGGGATAAGTTGAGGAACCAAAGAGTAAACGCTCCACCAGCGCAGCGGTTTCCCCCTTCAGCTCTGAAGAGGCCTATGGCCACATGGCCTGTAGAGTCACTACACGGTTATGATTGGAACTAGCGTCTCAGGAATACACCGGGATGCTTTTAGGCGAGGCAGAGTAAATTTATGTGCAGTCAGCCCTCCCTCACCCTTCGTGATGTTGAGCGGTTCTACTGCTTTGAAACCACTAGGGACTTCCCGAGCTTGACTTCCCCATAGTTTCAAGCGCCTTCCCCACCAAATATTTTACCAGTGCTGAAACTAATAGGAGGGTTAATTTGTTTGACTTTCATCTTCTGTTTTTCCAATCTCCCCAGCACAGTAAAAGTGCTGGTGAGTCATAAAATGACTGAAAGTTCACTTACCAAAGGAAGAAAGATGATAGCTTGCATTCATCATGGATAAGGTACTGTGCTCTTCTCTGAGCTCAGATAGTCTCAGTCCTTATCACTCAGGATTCTTTGTTTGAAAGTAGCATGTTTTAAATTACATGTGTAGCAAACCAAGGAACTTTTGGAAAAATTGTTTTTCCTGATTAGGAAAGTAAAATATGCTCATTGCAGATAACCAAAAAAATATGCAAAAAAAAAAAAAAAAAAAGCCAGGAGAATTTAAACCACACATAATTTCACCCCAGAGATAACTACTGTTAACATCGGTTGTAGTTCCCTCTTCTTATCAATGTTATTGGTTTTTTTTTTTTAAAGATTTTATTTATTTATTTGACAGATCAGAAGTAGGCAGAGGCAGGCAGAGAGGGGAGGGGGAGAAGCAGGCTCCCTGCTGAGCAGAGAGCCCAATGCGGGACTCGATCCCAGGACCCTGGGATCATGACCTGAGCCGAAGGCAGTGGCTTAACCAGCTGAGCCACCCAGGCACCCTGTTATCGGTTTTTTTATCCCTTTAGAATATTTGACATTATACCATCCACATTGTCCTGTGTCATGAAAAATTCCTATAATACACTGTTCTAAAGGCTTGCATAGTCTTTCACCACATGGTCATACCATAAACAACATAACCTTTCTCTTACTGTTGATATCCGGCTTTTTTTAGGGTGAGGCTTTTTACTTAGCTTCCTTAAAAGTATATAGATATAGACAGGATTCCAGGCTGGCTTAGTTGGTGGAGCATGTGACTCTTGATCTCCGGGTTGTGAGTTTGAGCCCCACATCGGGTGTAGAGATTACTTAAAAATAAAATCTTTTTTTTTTTTAAAGATTTTATTTTATAGCTATCACAAGTAGGCAGAGAGGCAGGCAGAGAGAGGGAGAAGCAGGCTCCCCACTGAGCAGAGAGCCCAACGCGGGGCTCGATCCCAGGACCCTGGGACCATGACCTGAGGTGAAGGCAGAGGCTTTAACCCGCTGAGCCACCCAGGTGCCCCTCTTTTTTTTTTTTTTTTTAAGATTTTATTTATTTATTTTGACAGAGAGAGAGAGAACACAAGTAGGGGGAGTGGCTGGGAGAGGGAGAAGCAGGCTCCCCGCTGAGAAGGGAGCCCGAAGGAGGGCTCCATGCCAGGACCTCGGGATCACGACCTGAGCCAAAGGCAGACTGAGTCACCCAGGTGCCCGCTAAATAAAATCTTAAAAACAAATAGATAGATAAATAAATAAATGTGAGCATAGAAGCTGGGACAAGAGAAGCTGGAGTAGTGGTGCCTGCTGTCAGAAATCAGAGACTGATACGGTTATTTCCTGTGTTCAGAGAGAATGGCTGCTTTTTATTGTTCCCTTGGTGCTCCTGATAGTGCTGTGGCTGTCTCCTGGGCTTGCTGATTAGGGCCCTGGTGTATTCATCTGTACACACCTTGTGTTTGCTATTTCTTAGCAGGAAAGGAAACTAAGTTATGGAGCTGGCCTCTGGGCTGGGTGCCGTAAATATATGGTTTCCTCTAATACGTACTGCCATCCTGTTGGAAAGGTATGCTTTTGCAGATAAACTGAGGCTCAGAGGCTCAGCAAAGTTAGGTCTCAAAACCAGTAAGTGCCAGCTGGGGTTTGAACTGGACTGTGACTGGAAAACCAGGCCTCTCCCCTTGGGGACTTGCAGTGGAGGCATGGGGGAGGAGAGCGCACTGTGGCCCATCAGCACATCAGCCTCCAGAAGGCTTTGGGGCCACGGCACAGAGTGGGAAGGCAGAGAAGTGGCCCTGGAGGAAGAACACTTCCTTCCTAGCTGGTACTCAGGTTGGTACTAGCTGTCAGATACCGGAGCCCCCATGAACATCATTATTTCTGACCAGATCAGAGTTTTCTTGTCAGCCAGCTAAATAGTGGTTTTCGGAGGTTATGTTCACTGAGTCTGTGTCTACACTTTTAGGGCATCGGCCCAAGAAATTTGAGGATTATTGGAGGTCATATTTCATTTTTAATTACTATTTAATTGAGCCCGAGGTTTTTGAGGGTTTTTCCCCCTTTGCTTTGACGTAAGATGGGATTCATGTCCCATCTTAGCAAATTATGTGATTTGCTTTGGCGTCATTTAAGGGTCCTTGCACAGAATGCCACAGAAACTGCTATTTAAAATGCCGTGTTCATTCTCTAGTCATGTCTGCTGCCAAAAGGATTTTTGAGCGCTGCTTTGCAGTGTTGCTCCTAGCTGAAACATCGCTGTCTTTGAAGTCAGGCGGGGAGCTCCCCCGGCAGGGCAGGAGACTGTCCCGCAGAGGAGAGCTTGGACTTCAAAAGGCCTGGAGAGGAAAGAAGCTTGCTCAGTAAGGTGGTGGCATCTCACTGCAGGCATCAAAGCACATTTATGACGTGTTCCTTGCCCCTTCTGGGAACACAGAGTAGAAACTGGAGAACTTGCTTTGCATAAAGGTGAAGCACACAGTTCTATGATTCAGATTTTAAACGAGACTTATTTCACTTGGTTGAAAAGGAGATACAGTTGGATTCACTTACCTGCCCAGTATTTTATTTATTTATTTATTTGAAAGAGTGCATCTGCACACAAGTGGGGAGGGGCAGAGGAAGAGGGAGAAGCAGTCTCCCTGCTGAGCAGGAAGTCTGATGTAAGACTTGATACCAGGACCCCAAGATCATGACCCAAGCTGAAGGCAGACACTTAACTGACTGAGCCACCCAGGTGCCCCCTCTTCAAATGCCTTTTAAAACACGAATGCTGGGGCACCTGGGTGGCTCAGTGGGTTAAAGCCTCTGCCTTCGACTCAGATCATGATCCCAGGGTCCTGGGATTGAGTCCCGCATCAGGCTCTCTGCTCGGTGGGGAGCCTGCTTCCCCCGTCTCTCTGCCTACTTGTGATCTCTGTCTGTCAAATAAATAAAATCTTAAAAAAAAAAAAAAAACCTGATTGCTTTCATTGGTTTGAGGCAGGTTTTGCACATTATTGGAGTGCACAGCAATGAGAATAAAACATAGGTACATTTCAACACTGAAAATCTACAAATGAAACAGCAATAGTAATGAATATTTAGCAGAGAAGGAGTCATCATTAATTCTAGGTGAAATATTAAGAATTATAAGCAGCCAGGCAGGTTGCTGGTGAGCTGAGCAGAAGTCCTGCCACGTAGAATTTCCTTCGAGACCTTGTTGTCCTTTGGGATGCTGTTGCCCAATACCCGTGAGCTCTGGCCCTTGTGCTGTGTGATACCACGGGTTTGAATATTGGGTTTATAAAGGATGATAAATCAGGGCTTGGAAGGTCCATGGAGACTTTCTTTAAAAAAAAAAAATTCTGGGGGCACCTGGGTGGCTCAGTGGGTTAAGCTTCTGCCTTTGGCTCGGGTCATGATCCCGGGGTCATGGGATCGAGCCCCGCATCGGGCTCTCTGCTCGGTGGGAAGCCTGCTTCCCCGTCTCTCTCTGCCTGCCTCCCCTTCTCTCTCTGCCTGCTTGTGATCTCTGTCTGTCAAATAAATAAATAAAATTAAAAAAAATAATAAAATTCTGTTTTATTATTTAAGTAGAGTTGACATACAACTCTGAGAGCATGAGAAGGGATGAAGGAGTAGAGGTAGAGAGAGAAGCAGACTCCCCACTAAGCAGAGAGCCTGATGTGGGGCTCTCTCTCAGGACCCTGGGAGCATGACCTGAGCCAAAGGCAGGTGCTTAACTGACTGAGCCAGCCAGGCGCATGGCCTATTTATTTTATAACTGGAAGTTTGTACATCTTAATCCCCTTCATCAATTTCACCCATGCCCCCACATCCAATGAGATTTTCTTGAGCGTGCTGTTTGACTTTTCCTGTGTGTAGGTGTGCATGAAAAAGCAACATGCTTCCTCCTTCCCAAAGGAGCAATCAGTCAGTTAATAAATCCCACCAACAAGTATTTGCTACTATGGGTCTGACCTCGTGCTGGGTGCTGTTTGCAATACAAAGAAATACGTTGATTCTAGCCCTTGAAGAACTTACCTTAATTCAGTTGGAGAGAGTCCCTCCTCTCCCCAGACATAGGTAGACATAGGACAGAAATAGCAGTAACATGATTAAACAGCTGACCTTGCCAGGTGTTGACTTGGTAGAACAGAGAAAGAGGGGAATCAGTAGGGGATGTTTAGGACACACAGACTCTGACTGAGCAGAGGCGGGTTTGAGGAGGAGGAAGAGTTAGGACACTTTGGTTGGGTGAGAGCAGAACATGGAAGCTAGGCTAAGAGTTGGGTTTTAGTCTCTGGCCAGTGGGAACCCTGGAAGGTTCCTGAGCAGGGAAGTAGGATGGTGCTGGATGGCCAGCAAGTTCATCCGTTCTCAGCGTTCTTTGCAGGCCTTCCTATGAAGGGAAAGTGCGAGGAGGAAGTGGGTTTGGGAATGAACCCAAGAGAGTGGTGTGGCTAGTAGGTGCTGGAGACCAGGCCTTCTGTCTCAGAGTTATCAGTTTCTTTCTAGTCAACGCATTTGCCTCTTCAGAGACTCATTATCCCCAGCTACGAAATGAGGGTAATGGTTCCCATCGGCAAGGAGGGGTAAGGGCGGGGATGGAGGAGGCTATGAGGTTTGGTGGGTGCTTGGCTCATTTGTTTTCTTCCTCTCGAGAGGGTTTTTATTTTTACAGTGTAAAGCTGCTTCCTTTTTAAGAGGTTTTAGAACCATGGTTCTTGCCCCTGGCTGCACGTTAGAATCGCCTGGGGAACTTATAGGACCTACTAATGCCGTGTTTCAGCCAGACAAGTTAAATCGAATCTCTGGGAGGGAGGGTCAAACCATTAGTATCCTTTTATTATTTATTTATTTATTTATTTATTTAAAAGATTTTATTTATTTATTTGACAGAGTGAGTGAGATGACAAGTAGGCAGAGAGGCAGGCGGGGGGGACGGGGGAGTAGGCTCCCCGCTGAGCAGAGAGCCTGATGCGGGCTCGATCCCAGGACCCTGGGATCATGACCCGAGCCGAAAGCAGAGGCTTTAACCCACTGAGCCACCCAGGCGCCCCATATCCTTTTATTTTTTTAAGTTCTCTAAATTATGGAGTGCAGCGGCACCCTCTGCTTTAGAGATAGTGATGTGGGAACACAGACAGGTGAAGTACCTCCAAAACGCTGCCCTCATCTCTCTGTACTTTGAGTCTCATCTGTGCCAAAAGAGAAGGAAGAATTATATGGGTTAATCTGGTTTGAAGGGTTTGCTTAAGTTTGGGTTTTAGTTCCTTTTACACATTTTTTTCCCAGAGTGATCTGTGATTTGTAGCTTCATTAAGGTAATTTGGGGCCAGACAGATTCAAAATAAGTTTTCCTTTTCATTTTGTTCCTAAAATTTCATCAAACCAAGGCATCTTTGAATGTCGGCTATTGTGCAGGGAAGTCTTAACTGTGTTTCTGAAAACTTAGGAAATAAAATGCCAGTGAAGATGCTTACTTGGAAAACGGCCTGTGTTAGGAACATTAATCAACAGTTGTGGAAATGACAGGCCCTCCCCCCCACCCCCAGTATTGGAGTCAATAGATCACCATCATTAGAAATGGACCACTTGGGCATCTGGTGGCTCAGTGGGTTAAAGCCTCTGCCTTCGGCTCAGGTCATGATCCCAGAGTCCTAGGATTGAGTCCCGCATCCGGCTCTCTGCTCAGCGCGGAGCCTGCTTCCTCTCTCTCTCTCTCTCTCTCTGCCTGCCTCTCTGCCTACTTGTGATCTCTCTTTCAAATAAATAAATAAAATCTTAAAAAAAGAAAAAATGGACCACTTGAGTTGCACCCACTAGTGCTAGTTGCACCCACTTTCAGGGCTGCAGAAAGAGCTCAGGGCGCCCCAGGTCACCGAGGGCTGCCAGCCTGGTGGGTGGGAGGGTGTTGGGAATCTGCTACTGGGGTTGCACTTCCCACTCAGCGGCTTCCTAGTTATGTGACCTTGGACAGCTCACTCAATGGAGCTGAGATCTACCCTCTCCGCAGCTGTGAGAATTGGAAAGAAGTATAGAGTAAAGGGCTTAGCAAAGTTCCTGGCACAGGATCGGTGCTTGCTTCTCTCTAACCTCTCTTAAGTGAGAAATTCCGTGGTCCTGGTGCCTTTCCAGTTTGAAGAACTTCTGCACCAGACCACACCAACTAGCCAAAATGCTAGGGCTTGACAGGATGGCCACCCTGCCCCACCGAGATGGAGGGTGTGGTGTCACAAGGGGGAGCGAGAAGAAGGCCCTTTGGGGAAGTGGCAGCAGATGGCAGGGTTTGGGGACAGGTGTAGATCGGTGAGACTCAGGGCTGCACTACAGAGCCCTTCATTGCCTGATGGGCCTTGGTGGTTTATTGTCTCTTTGATACACACGGCAGTTTCCATTCTGCATTAGAGTTGGTGGAAAAGATGGGAATGATTTGCTGGAGGATTCTGGGCTGCTGACTGTGGTGCAGGAGGAGGAGGTCAGACTTCAATGTTGGGTTTCTACTAGTCCCCAGGGTACTCTTCTCTCTGCTTTAATAAGAGCTACAGCCTGATTGCCAGCAGTGGACAGCTGTGCTGTGTTTAGTTTATAGATTGGAAATTTGAGGTGAAAATATTTCCTTTTGGTCAAGTGGATGGTGGTATCATGCAAAATAAAATAATTCAAACATTTTATAGTAAGGAACTAACTTGCCTTATTGAACCAGAGTAAAAATATTTCTGAGCAGGGATGCCTGGCTGGGTCAGTCGGTAGAGCGACTCTTGATCTTGGGGTTGTGAGTTTGAGACCCATGTTGGGGGTGGAGTTTACTTAAAAGAAATATTTTCTAGCAAAATCACCTTATATTCTCCAGTGTCTTTCTGTATCTGTTACCAGATGGCATATGGGACTTGGGGGCCACAGTGAAGCCTTAATGGGTCCCTGATGTGTTTTTACACAATGGGTGGTGCTTTCAGGCCACCAGTAACTAGGTAAAGTCTAGGTGGACACAAGTGGTGTTGTGTATGAGATACTAGTAGGCTACAGCCAACTGCAGATGATGACAGAGGTAGCCCCCAGCACCACCCTGTAAGCCAAGCCTCCGTGGGCTGGGATGACTGAATTATCGATGCACCTGAACCTGAGTGTCTCAGCCTTGGCTCTAAGGACGTTCGTGCCAGGTAGTCCTTCTTTGGGGGGGGGGGGGGGATGGGGTGGGCTGTGCTGGCCATTGTAGGTGTTTAGCAGCATCCTTGACCTCTATCTACTGGATGCCAGTAGCACTCCCCCAGCCCTTGTGACAACCAGTGATGTCTCCAGACATTGCTAAATGTCACTTGGGTCAGAATCACCCTCTTTGGAAATCACTGGCCTAAATTTAAAGAATGTCTTGGCGTAGACATTAATGGCGATGTCATTTTGGCTATCACCGTCTGACAACATGACCCAGGCATTATCTTGTAGTTACTGCTTCACTCTGTCACATGTTTTCCCCAATCATTATTGTGTGCTACTTTATAGACAGGTCTTTTTTAAGACAGTGTAATAATCATAATCACAATAATAGCCAACTTTATAGGGTATCAATGAAGAGACTTCAGGAATACCTTAGTGAGAATTATTAGCCTGATAGTCCTGCGTTCCTGGAGTAGAGACAACTCTAAAGGCTCATGCAAGACTAGAGCACATAATGGTTACTGTCAGTTGAGGGGAGGGGAGAGGAATAAAGGGCAAAGAGCATATAAAAAGGAGTACAGTGAGAAGATGTTTGCCAATTGACCAGATAGTGTAGATGTAACCTATTCTGGCACAAATATGTGTTCAGGAAGTTCTGAATTTTACTAAGTAAACGCTGCCCTCAATGTGGGTCTCAAACTCACGGCTTTGAGATCAAGAGTCACATGTTTATAGACAGTTTTTTTTTTTTTAATCTAAATTATGTACCTACAAAGGAAGGAATGGAATCAGATTGTACCTTTCTGTTCAGACTTACACCCCAGCATGAATGAAGTACAGGGATTGGAACGTTATGGGTGCTTTAGTGGATATTTGCAGTTGGTAGCAACATCTTTGTAAAGCACAGGGTTGAACTTTAAACTCAACATATGTAAAGCACGACAACAGTGTTTTACTCAGTACCTACAAAGTGCCCAACACTGAACTGGAATTTTTAAAATTAATATTGTTCGAGGGGTGCCAGGGTGGCTCAGTCGTTAAGTGTCTGCCTTTGGCTCGGGTTATGATCCCAGGGTCCTGAGATCGAGCCCCACGTTGGGCTACCTGCTCAGCAGGAAGCCTGCTTCTTCCTCTCCCAGTCTCCCTGCGTGTGTTCCCTCTCTTGCTGTTTCTCTAGCAAATAAATAAATAAAATCCTTTAAAAAATTAAATTAAGTTATTATTATTCCTGTGATAAATTGTAGTGAAATAATAGATGCTAGAAGTGACTTTTGAGAATCAACATTTTCCCTCAATTTTAGACATCAGAAGAGCTTCTTTTGGATGTGTGATTGTTTGGAAGTACTCAACTATATATGCTAATTTCAGCTTGACTCTGAGAATGTAAAAGCCCAGAAAATTTGCCAGTAAGACAACCCTGGAAAAAAGAAAATTTCCACTGTAAAGGATTGATCCCCCAAATTTAAGAATGTCAGAAGTTTTCAGCATTTTATCTGTATGAATTTAGAAATAATTGCATTAGCATATTGCTTAAGAGATTTGCCACACTACATGAATTGTCTTAAAATATTTATTTTATGGGATGCCTGGGTGGCTCAATCATTAAGTGTCTGCCTTCCGCTCAGGTCATGTTCCTGGGGTCCTGGGATCGAGCCCTGCATCGGGCTTCAGGAAGCCTGCCTCTCCCTCTCCCACTCCCTCTGCTTGTGTTCCCTCACTTGCTGTCTCTCTGTCCAGTAGATAAACAAGATCTTTAAAATATATATATATATAGGGGCGCCTGGGTGGCTCAGTGGGTTAAAGCCTCTACCTTCAGCTGGGTCGTGATCCCAGGGTACTGGGATCGAGCCCCACATCTGGCTCACTGCTCAGCGGGGAGCCTGCTTCCTCCTCTCTCTCTGCCTGCCTCTCTGCCTGCTTGTGATCTCTGTTTGTCAAATAAATAAATAAAATCTTTAAAAATATATATATAGATGTATATATACATTAATTAATTAATTTATTTATTTTATACCCTGATATGAACCCAACTCAGCATAGCTGCCAGCTGTACACAGCTGATTCACTCATAATTGAGTGGATATTGTTGAATTGCCATCCTTAACATATTCCTGAGGAGGCGGGAATTCCTGCTATGAGAACTTTATCCACTTTTCTTAAATACACGGAGTGGAAGTGAATGATAGCGCAATAAGATCTATTTTAAAATCCACTCACCAGGTTAACTGCTTATTTGGCTTTGTTTTCTAAATCACCTATTTAAATGAGAATTCAGTAGAAAGGATTTGTTGAATACCTTGTTGATAAGCATTTGTTGAGTAGTGATTGTGGTAATGCCTAAATCATACCATCCAAGGAGATTAAAACAGTTCTGAGCCTTTGAGGAAAGAATGTCAACATTCGTATATGATTTAATCTATACCTTCATTATGACTCCCCCTGTATATAGACAGGAGGGTGGACTAGGTCTGTGTTTCCTGCTTACTGTCTTAGTAAGAATTAGGTGGGGAGGGGTGCCTGGGTGGCTCAGTCATTAAGCATCTGCCTTTAAAATCTTAAAAAAAAAAAAAATCATGTAGGGAGGCTGTTAACACATCTAATTCCTAGGGTTCTATCTTAAGAGATTCTGATTCAGCATGTCTGGTGCAAAGCCTGAGAATGTGTATTTTTTTTTTTTTTTTAAAGATTTTGTTTATTTGTCAGGGGAGGAGAGAGAGCACAAGCAGGGGAAGCTGTAGGCAGAGGGAGAAGCAGACCCCCTGCGGAGCAGATAGCCTGATTTGGGACTGGATCCCAGGACCATGGGATCATGACCTGAGCCAAAGGCAGCCACTTAACCACGGAGCCATCCAGGCATCCCAAGAATGTGTATTTTTAACACCCTCTCCTCTCCCTCCTCCTCAGGAGCAGAGAGATGTTAATGATCAGGCAGGTAGGGGTTTTGGTCACTGGATTTGGTTTCTCTGGAAAATGCCATCACTGCTTCTCTATTCTACCCTTTCACTTGCTTTCTTAATCCGGGCCTTCTCTAGCTGGGGACGCATATAGAATGCAAACTCTAAACACCCAAAATGGTGGATCTTAGTCTTCCAATTGCTACCACTCCTTGTTTGAATATCTAAGTTTAAACTTTTTATTTTAGGTAATTACAGATTTACATGCTGTTGTAAGAAATAACAGAGAGAGATCCCATATGTCCATCATCCAGTTTGTTTCAGTGGTACTGTCTTGTGAAACTATGGTTCAGTTTCACAGTCAGCACATTGACTCTGATACGGCTAAGATCCAGAACATTCCCATCAATCCGCGCATCCCTCAGGCGGGTGTGGATGGCTGATGCACTACAGAAACTTATTTTTCACAGTTCCAGATGCTAAAAGTCCGAGGTCAGGGTGCCAGCGTGGTTGCCTTCTGGGGAGGGTCCTCTTCCTTGTTCATAACTGGTACTTTCTCTAAGTATCCTCTTGGTGGAAGGGGCAAGGGATCCTCCTGGAGCCTCCTTTACTTGGCACTAATCACATTCATGAGGGTTTCACTCTCATGACCTAAGAACTTCTCACAGGTCCTGCCTCCTAATACCATTATCTTTGGGGTTAGTATTCAGCATGAATGGGGGGGGACCAAACATTGAAAACAGAGCCCCATCACTTTGGCTTTCTATAGCCACACCTGCATCCCTCCCCCCCACACCCTACCAGTCCAGCCTTAACTCTTAAAACACTAATTTGTTCTCCGCATCTATCATGTTGTCATTTCATGAATGTTATATAAATGGAGTCATATAGTTTATAATCTTTTGGGATTGACTTTTTCACCCAGCATAACCCTGGAGATTCATCCAAGTTGTTATGTGAACCAGTAGTCTATTCCTCTTTGTAGCTGAGTATTGCTGTGTGATACGGATGTAGCAGAGTTTAACCACTCACCTGTTGATGGACATCTGGCTGGTTTCTAATTTTGGACTGCTACTAATGAAGCTGCTACAAACATTGGAACAGAACATTCCTGTACAAGTTTTGTGTGAACATAAATGCTCATTTCTCTGGGGTAATGCCCAGGAGTACAATTGCTGGGTCGCATAATAGTTGCATGTTCAGTCTTTTAAGAAACTGCTAAACCGTATTCCAGAGTGATGGTACCATTTTACATGCCCACTGGCAGTATAGGTGTGATCAAGTTTCTCTGTGACTTAGCCAGCATTTGGTATTATTTTTTGTTTGTTTTAGTCATTGTGGTAGGTGTGTAATAATATTTCATTGCGGTCTTTGTATGCATTTTTCGGATGACTAGTAATGTTGAACATCTTTTTCTGTGCTTATTGCCATCTGTATGTCCTCTTGAAAGGAATGTGTATTCTGCTGTTGTTGGCTGGAGTGTCCACAAATCCTCATTAAAAATGTTGGTTGATGTATTGTTGAGTTCTTCTGTATCCTTCCTGTCTAATAGTTCTATTAATCACTGAAAGAAGGGTGTGGCAGTCTCCAACCATAACCATGAATTTGCCCATTTCTTCTTTCAGTTCCATCAGTTTTTGCCTCCCCTATTTTACATCTCTGGTGTTTGGTATATACACATTTAAGATTGCTGTGTCTTGCTGGTTGATTACTGCTTTATCTTGATGGGATGGCCTCTGTCTTTAGTACTTTTCTTTGCTCTGAAGTCTACTTTATCTGATATTTTCAATTAATTTTGATTCTCTGATTTGGGTGTCTTATAACAGGCTCTTTCTTTCCCCTCTTCTCTTTTTTTAGGAGTATATCATTCGGGTGCAAAGAGGAATTTCAGCAGAAAACAGTTGGCAGGTGAGCATTTTTTTTTTTTTTTTTTGTCCCTAGAAAAATGTTTAAGTGTTTAAATAAAAGTCTGACTCAGGTCATCCAAAAATGTGGGAAAACCAAAACATGCATAAATATGAATCCTGTTTCTTTTAGATATAAACCTTCCAGCTTTAAGATACTTATATCTAAAGGCTTTTCTGTTCCCATTTGTTTGGTTTAATTTGTATATGATGTTACCACAGAGAGTATCTAGGAATTTGTTCTCTAGTGTGACCCAGAGTAAGATAGATAGTAGGTAGATTACTTGTTTTGTTCTTAGTAATTCATACTTCTCCCCTGCAGCCATGTGTAGGTGGGGCCCGTTAGAGTGAGCTCCATCGGATGGAAAGGCTAGAGGGGATCGTGGACATCGTACAGCTCAGAGCCTGTGCAATTCATGGACTCCCCATGGACTCGCCATATAGCCCTAAGATCTGTGCTCTTCTGTAGTGGAAGGAGAGAAAAAACTGCCTACTTAGATCCAGAAGTCCTTCCTATGTTGGTTGACTTGCAGAGGGTGGGTGACTTCTTTCTTGGGGCCATTTTTTCTTGCTTTCGTAATTATAATTACCCTCCCACTCTCTGCTACTAAACAGCTTACCTTGTCCTTCAGGCCTGAATCTTAGGTCTCACCCTAAGCAGTCTTGGACCACAGTGGTCCACACTTGGTCTTCTCTTTGCCTGAATTTTCAAACTGTTTTTTTTATTATTATTATTATTTGTTTATTTGAGGGAGAGAGAGAGTGAGAGAGAGCATGAGAGGGGAGAAGGTCAGAGGGAGAAGCAGACTCCCTGCAGAGCTGGGATTCCCGATGCAGGACTCGATCCTGGGACTCTGGGATCATGACCTGAGCCAAAGGCAGTGGCTCAACCATCTGAGCCACCCAGCGCCCTCAAACTGCTTTCTATGTGAATAGTTACACTATTTAACATCTCTTGAACATTTGTTGTCAGGCACTTATTCAGGTACATTAATTCACTCAACCCTTTAAAAATACTTCTGTATGATTGGAGCTCCCTGTTTTACATTCAAGGGTTACTAACTAGGCAGTGGTCACACGCAAATCAGTGACAGAACAGGGTTGGAATCTGTATATTCGCCATGATTAACCGCTGTGTGCCTTTTGCTCCTTTGCACTTTTGAGGGGTGGCCTTCTATTTAACTCTTGGGTGTGTATTTGACAAGCAGGGCAAGAGCATTGTCCTACCAGGGAAGTCAGTCCTTGGGGTAGTTTTCCAGATACAAGGCATTAGAATCCTGGGGATACTTCCCCAAAATGTAGACTCTTGGGCCCCACTGTGGACCTATTGTGGGAGATTCTCCGAGGGCAGAGTCCTAGAAGATTGGTAGGTAATTCTGCTCACTAATATTTGAGAGTCCTCAACAAGCGTTGAAGTCAAATCATTCAAAAGCAAAATAATTTCCTTGCCCAGAGCCTGAAGAGCTAGTGGAATTTGACTCTGGCCTAATCAGTGCCAGCAGCATAACTAAGAAAGAATGTATAGACAATGGAAAGTGGACTGTCTGCCAAGAGGGGAAACACAGGGCGTTGGGAAAGGTGTGGCCTCTCTGCCTGCAGGTACAGTCCTATCTCTAGAATGGTGGGTTCTCAACTGGGGGAAGTTTTATCCAGGGCAAGGATGAAAGGACCTCAAAGCTGTTCACTTCCTTTTACTTTGATTTCATGTTCAGTAAAACTTTTTTGGGTGGGGCCATAAATCATTAATTCATCTTTCCAGGTGCCTGGTTAATGAGAAAGATATTTAAAGGGCTATTCACCCTAAAAACAAATGCATCATCATTCTCTTTTACCTATTGGCATCTTGTGTGTTTGACTGGTGTTAACTGGTTTCCCATGGGCCCAGCTAGCTCTGGGCACTGATAGGTCTGTTTTCTGGGCCTGTCAGTTAAGCAAGTTAAGCACCCGGTATAAGCCCTCCTACCTTTAGTTCAAGTGCCTCAGCCCTAGAATGCCAATAAATATTAAATAAGGAAATGAAAAGAGGTGGTCTTTACCGAATGAAAACACCGCTGTCTTGTCTTACAGATCGTTAGGAGATACAGCGACTTTGATTTGCTGAACAACAGCTTGCAGGTAAATATTTGAAAACACTAATGACGCACGGTCATTGCTTGGGGTGTCCTAGAAACTGGTTGGAAAGGGCAGTATCAAGAACAAAAACTAGCAGATCTTCCTGGTGGAGGATATAGACTTATACTTTAAACAGATGATGTGTGGCTCTAAAAATAAACTTTGGGAAATAAACATCTGATTTACAATAGTCACAGGCAAGTGAGTGCGAGATGACATCCTTACCACAGTCGTGGGATGCTGTGTGTCCTCTCCTCCGCACAGATAAGGAATGACTGGCTGGGTTGCTGGAGTCATTCACTTAGAGCTGGGACTGTCTCAGACTCTCACCACTGAGCTAGACTGCATAGTCAGCCTTGCAGATCAGTACTCAGCAGGAGCTAGAGATAGCCTTTTTCAGTGTAACTTTTTTCTCTTAAATACCTATTTCTAACTCCCTATGATTTAAATGTTCCTAACTTGGTGGCCACAATGGAAAGAGGGATGAGCTACAGAATCTTTTCTGGAAATAGCTGTGCTGGTCATGATGGAAGGGTCTTAGAGGGGCGTTAGCACCATAGTAAGTACTGGCAGTAGCAGCCACATCCCCATTCAGCAGATTGGTCTTCAAGTGCCATGGGTGATTGCAGACCGCTGGGCCTGGGTCACATCTCAGATGATTGATAACGTAAACCCTGAGCAAGTGCGCTTGGCTTACGACCAGTTCAGCCAGGAGGTGAAGCACTGTTCTCCCTTCATTGATGAGCTTGTCATCACTTATTACCTAGTCTGAGTGACCACTGGTCCTGTCCACGAAGGTCAGGAGGACTGCTGGCTGAGAGCGAGCGCATGCTTCCTTTCCTTCAAAATGCCACGGTTATTGATCAGGCTTTGGAAAACAGCATATGTAGAGTCCAAACTACAACATTATTTACAACCCTGCTGAAAACAGAAATGCCTAACTTGCTCTCTGATAGAATTGGCCTGAGTGTCTGCAGACCTTTATGTAATTGACAGATGGTTGTGTATTTGACAGATTGTGTCTCTTTAAATTTTAATTATAGTACGACCAATTTAAATCTTCAGATAAAATATTGGGAGAGATCAAATTCTCCTTATTGATGGGTTTAATTGGTGTCATTTATGGATTTTTATAGCATATCCTTTCCACTTAGACAAAAGCTGGGTCTTTGATGATGTGGATAAGGCACCAATGTATATATAGTTCATTCCAACAGTGGATTTTCTCCACAAGTCTCTCCAGACGTTCCCAGGCAGTATTTCCACAATGGCATTTGGGAGTTAACATTGAGCCTACTATGTGTTTTCACCTTGATGCACAAGAGAACCTTTGTCCAGCGATCTTCATACAGTGTCATTCAGCCAGGACTGAGGAGGACTCATGGGAGGAATGGCTCTGAAATTGAAATTGTCTAGGCCTAGCCCCCAAGAATGGGTCAGGGGCAGGGGAGAGGGTTTTTTCCCCTCTTTGTTTTTGCTTAGGGGATGTAAGGTTGGATCTCTATGACGATTCAGTTATGGCCTTTTTAATATAATAGAATTTTATTTTTGCTTCAGTATAATTTTCCCTTTGAAAAAAGTCACTTGAAAATAGGCACTATTTTCACTTTGAAAATAGGCACTTTCACTGTGCATTTTATTTCAAATGCAAATATCCACGTGTATTGATGTTGGCTTATGCTGGGCAGGATATGGCCAGACATCATTTCAGTGGGAGGTTTTTCTAGATCCAAGTAAACAAACAGAAGAAAGTACATACAGCTTTTTGGCAAGAAAATAATTTCAAAACAATCTCCATAAAACAGACCAAAAAGACTGTAAAAACCACAGAATAAAACTGTGACCATGCTTTTTAGTGTCTGATTACCCTTTCTGACGGATAAATGAGTTCCTGCTGAAGAAAGAGAAATATAATACACATACACAGAGTTGTCTGTCTCCAATAGGAGAGATGCCAAAGTGGGAAAAAAAAAAGCAGAATGTAAAATGATACATGCAAAATAATAGAATTACATGAAATGTTTAGAAAGAAAGATTGGAGGGAGATATGCCAAACTCTTAACAATGGTAATCTCCAGGTGGCAGGACTATGGGTTTTATGGTTTTTTTTCTGGCTCTTTATAGTGTTTCATACTTTCCAAGTTCTCTATAAACAAGCAGATATAAGCCAAATAAGCAAAGCTAAGGAAGGTGCGTGTTCATAACTTTATATAATGAGCATATTTTGTGGTAAAGAAGAATCACTACCTTATTTTAAAGATTTATTTATTTATTTTAGAGAGGGAGAGAGGGTGCCTGTGAGTGGGTGGGAGGCAGAGAGAGGGGGACAAGCAGACTCCCTGCTGAGCAGGGGAAGCCTGCTGGGGCGGGCAGGGGAGTGCTGATCCCATGACCCTGAGGTCATGACCTGAGCCAAAACCAAGAGTCAGTTGCCCAACTGACTGAGCCACCCAAGCGTCCCTGAATCACTAACTTATTTTAAAGGCAACATGAAATGAGTAACCATCCAGGGAGACCACATACAGCAAAACAAAAGAGAGGACCAAGAGCTGAAATGATGGGAAATGAGCCAGGAATGCTCATGTTGGGAAGGAACCCAGACCCTGCCCCTTTCAGCAGGGAGACCTTGGGTCATTTATTTTCTCTCTCCATCCTCACTTTCCCCATCTGAAACAAGGGTTTGAACCAGGTGACTTCTCATGTCTGTTGTAGCACGGATGCTTTGTGATTTGAATTTCATTGCCCACTGTTGATATAGGAGAGACTCTGCGGTACACTGGGGGGATATTGGGACAAATTAAGGGTCCGTTGAAAGCTTAGAACTCCCTAGAATACTCAATGGAATATAGTTGAAAGCAATTTGTAGACCACTGAGATCTGATCATGAAAATGAAGGATTAAAAGATTCAGAGTTTGAAGGTTCCTCCTCCAGACAGAACTAGTTTTCTTGAAACTACAGTATAGTTTGTCATGTACTTTAGAGGCCTCTACGAGCGGGTCAGATTATGGGATCTAGAACTCACTTTGACGATTATTCCTCTTCGCCTTATCATTCTGCGGGTAAAATGGATGTGCCTTTGGGGATTTATCCACTGACTTTCTTATTCCCTTCCCTGTACACAGGGAACTCAAGAAGGGACTCCGTAGGACATGTTAAAGAGGAAAGCTCTCAAAAATGGGATGGTGAGGGGCTCCTGGGTGGCTCAGTGGTTTAAGCCACTGCCTTCCGCTCAGGTCATGATCTCAGGGTCCTGGGATCGAGTCCCGCATTGGACTCTCTGTTTGGCAGGTAGCCTGTTTCCCTCTCACTCTCTCTGACTGCCTCTCTGCCTACTTGTGAGCTCTCTCTGTCAAATAAATAAGTAAAATCTTTAAAAAAAAAAAATGGGATGGTGAGGGACACCTGGGTGGCTCAGTGGGTTAAACCTCTGCCTTCAGCTCAGGTAATGATCCCAGGGTCTTGGGATCAAGCCCCGCATTGGGCTCTCTGTTTGTCAGGGAGCCTGCTTCCCCCTCTCTCTGCCTACTTCTCTACCTGCTTGTGATCTCTGTCAAATAAATAAATAAATAAAATCTTTTAAATAAGTAAGTAAATAAAATGGGATGGTGAGCTGTCATGGTTTGACTCCATCAGTGTGGCGGTGTCTAGGAAATCATTGCCTAGAGACTTGATTGCTCTCTGTACTAATATTCTCTTTCCCTCCCTCCTAATGAGTCATTGGACTTCTAAATTTTATATTCTATAATTGGCAAACATTTCAGAAATTCTGGGAGAAAGCTGAAAAAGTAAGTATCTCTCAAATGCTAGTCTTTTTTAAAAGGCAAGCTTTTAAAGTAACACATATTACATACTAGTAATGCTTGTAGAAATATTTATTGTGAGATCTTCAGGCAGAGCAGGAAACAACCTCCGGTCTGTCCAGCTGACCAGCGTAGTAAACATAGCAGAGATACTATAATTGCAGCTGTTGGCAAAGAATACTTTGTTTCACCTGATGATTTGGGATCAGGTGGTGGGATGAGCTGATGGGATGTCTGGGCAGATCAGTACATTTTCCTAAAGTGAAATGAAGCTTGAACAAATAGATTGATGGAAGCTTGAGGGCCACAAAGTTCAAAACAAATACCTTATCGAACTCATTTTCATATCCTCACCATGAATGAAAATAGCCCTGTTGGGGTTTGAATCTGATGATATAGATGTGACTCTCCATTCTGTCAATTTTTTAAAAAAAGATTTTATTTATTTGACAGAGATCACAAGTAGGTAGAGAGGCAGGCAGAGAGAGAGAGAGAGAGAGAGAGGGAAGCAGGCTCCCTGCTGAGCAGAAAGCCCAATGCAGGGCTTGATCCCAGGACCCTGGGATCGTGACCCGAGCTGAAGGCAGAGGCTTTAACCCACTGAGCCACCCAGGCGCCTCAACTCTCCATTCTGAGTCGTGTGGATTTCATCTGGGTATGCTGTCAGGCGGGAAGTGCAAGCAAACGGGCTGATATTGGTACATGTGTATACACACACACACACGCAAGGTATATATATATGTATATATAAAAATACACAATATACATACATATACATATGTAATATACACACATATACATATATAAATATTTATATACATATATATATTTAAGATTTATTTATTTGAAAGAGAGAGACAGAGCATGGGGAGGAGGGACAGAGGGAGAGGGAAGGAGAATCTCAAGGAGCTGTCTGGAGCAGAGTCTGATGCAGAGCTCGATCACAGGACACTTTTAAGACTTTATTTATTTATTTGAGAGAGAGAGAGAGCACAAGGGAAGGGGAAGGGGCAGAGGAAGAGGAAGAGGGACAAGCAGACCCCCAGCTGAACAGAGAGCCTGACTCAGTGCTTGATCCCAGACCCTGAGATCATGACCTGAGTCGAAGTCATTTAGCTGACTGTGCCACCCCACCCCGCAAGAGATGGACACTTAACTGACTGTGCATTTTCATGGTAATTTTTAAGAATCCTTGCTGTGTATATGGTCAGTTTGATAAGCATGAATTTTTCTTTCCTTTTTAATTAAAAAAAGTGGTAAATGAGAAGTGTAAACATTTCATAGTATAGAAAATTTATTTATTTTTTAAAGATTTTATCGATCTATTTGTCAGAGAGAGGGAGAGAGAGCACAAGCAGAGGGAGAGGCAGGCAGAGGGAGAAGCAGGCTCCCTGCTGAGCAGGGAGCCTCATGTAGACTTGATGCCAGGACTCTGGGATCACAGCTTGAGCCAAATGCAGATGCCTAACCAACTGAGCCACCCAGATGCCCATAGAAAAATTTATTGACCAATCCACTCCCAGAGTTAACTGTTCTCAAGGAGATAGTGTGAGTCCTTTTAGACATTTTTTTTCATGCATATATAACCATATCCATGGGCTTAAACACACACATACATACATGCACACACACAAATGAGATTATATTCTGCAACTTAAGAAAATAATTTTCATTTATTTATTTATTTATTTAAGATTTTATTTAGTGGTACCTCGGAGGCTGGCAGTTAAACGTCTGTGTTGGGCTCAGGTAATGATTCCAGATCCTGGGATAGAGTCCTGTGTCAGGCTCCCTGCTTAGCCCCACTCCCTTCTCCCTCTCCCTCTGTATGTTCTCTCTCTCTAAAATAAATAAAGAAATCTTAAAAAAATAAAGAATTTATTTGAGAGCAAGAGCGCATGCAAGGTGGGTGGGTGGAGGGATGGTAGGGTAGGGAGCTGACTCCCAGCGGAGCAGGGAGCCTGATGCAGGGCTTGATCCCAGGATCCTGGGATCATGACCCGAGCCCAAGGCAGATGCTTAACTGAGCTACCCAGGCACCCCAGTAAAAGAACTTTTAAAAGAAATAGCAGTTGTGTTTTTAGTAGTACCTTTGATTACTCTGTATTACTCAATGCTCTGGAAAAACAACAACAAAATAATAATAAAGTGATTCACTTGAATGTGTACTAGCTGAGTGATGTGCTTTCTTCTTAAGTATGCTTTTTATTTAGTTAATAAAGAAACTGCTATTTGGTAAAGCCTAATTGTATGAATGAGGAAAATGACTTGAAATACATGTGTCTTATCTGGCAGTGAATTATGCCATGATAGAAAATTCATTCTAAGTATGCTCTGACACATTTTCATAATTATGTTGGAGAAATAGGCAATTTAGAATTGTCAGCCAACCTTTTCGTCTTGTCCAATGTTGAGTTCAAGGTCTTCACTGTTTGACAAATACAGAGTGGAACAGCTAAGTTAGGTTTGCCCACACGGGTGGTTTAGATTACATCCTTTCCTGAATTAAAGATGCCCTTCTCTTGAGACCTTCCTATCAATCAATATGCATGTCTCACTTGGGCTATTCTAATTTAAGCAAAAGTATAGAATACAACTTCTCTTTGAAAGTGATTTTGCTCATTAAATTAAGATACCAATCTGATACTTTTTTTAACAAAGATTTTATTTATTTATTTATTTGTTAGAGAGAGAGAGCGCGTGAGTGCGCACAAGCAGGGGGAGCAGCAGGCCCAGGGAGAAGCAGGCTCCCTGCTGAGCACGGAGCCTGATGTGGGACTTGAACCTAGGACCTTGAGATCATGACCTGAGCCAAAGGCAGGCACTTAATAAACTGAGCCACTCAGCTACCCCCAAGGAACACTTATTTTTTTATTTTTTTATTTTAATTTTATTATTATTATTATTTTTAAAGATTTTATTTATTTGTCAGAGAGAGTGAGCGCAGGCAGACAAAGTGGCAGGCAGAGGCAGAGGGAGAAGCAGGCTCCCTGCTGAGCAAGGAGCCTGATGTGGGACTCCATCCCAGGACGCTGGGATCATGACCTGAGCCAAAGGCAGCCGCTTAACCAGCTGAACCACCCAGGCATCCCTATTTTTTTATTTTTTGAAAGATTTTAAAATTTACTTATTTTTGAGACACACAGAGAAAAAGAGCATGAGCAGGGAGAGAGGCAGAGGGAGAAGCAAGTAACTGACTGAGTCACTCCAGCTCTCAGGAACACTTAAAACAAATTTTTTAAAAGATTTTATTTATTTATTTGAGAGACAGAGATCATAAGTAGGCAGAGAGGCAGACAGAGAGAGAGGGGGAAGCAGGCTCCCCGCTGAGCAGAGAGCCCGATTTGGGGCTCGATCCCAGGACCCTGGGATCATGACCTGAGCCAAAGGCAGAGGCTTTAACCTACTGAGCCACACAGGCGCCCCTCAGGAACACTTTTAACATAAAAGATATCAATGAGAACAAACAGGAGAAAAAGAAAAGAACCTTCAGGAAGCAGAATATATGCATTAAGAGGAACATCTCAGGCTCTTCAGAAAAATGATCTTTTATGATCTCAGAGAGATAAGAAATTGCATTACATTCAGGATGCTAGTAAAGAAAAGAGTAATCAGAAATAATAAAAAAAAAAAAGATAATAAAAGTGAAACGTCTGGGGTGCCTGGGTGGCTTAGTGGGTTAAAGCCTCTACCTTCGGCTCAGGTCATGATTTCAGGGTCCAAGGACCGAGCCCCTCATCGGGCTCTCTGCTCAGCGGGGAGCCTGCTTCCCCCCTCCTCTGCCTGCCTCTCTGCCTACTTGTGATCTATCTCTGTCTGTCAAATAAATGAAATCTTTAAAAAAAAAGAAAGAAAGAAAGAAATGAAACCTCTTTGGAAGAGCTGAATGATAAAGGAAATATTCCTGAAGACTTTTTTAGTAGGAAAAAAATATTGTCTCACAAAGGTAGAAAGTAGGAGAGAAAAGGTGAGAATAGAGGACCAGTCCAGAAGACCGAACACTGGAATAAGAGTTCCAGGAAAAGAAAGCAAAGGGTATAGAGGGGAAGAAATAATGACCTAATACCAGAAAATACCAAAGAACAGAAGGATGTTTGTTTCCAGATAGAAAGGGCTCAGTACGCAACACAGAGGATGAAAATAGATCTGGAGAAAGGCCCATGGCATTCACAAACTGGGGTCAAGGAGAAGACCCTAGAAGTTTACAGGGGGTGGGGTGGGGGCAGGGAACAAAAACGGGAAGGAAGAATCTACTGCTAATAGCAGCACAGAAGCTAGAAGACAATAAGGTAGTTCTTAAAGATTCGGGAGGAAAAATATTTCCAACTTAGAATTCTATATCAAGATTCTCTATTATTCAAGTGTGAAGGTAGAATAAAGACATTCACACATGCAACTTTTCAAAAAAAATTGACCTCCCTAGCTCCCTTTTTAGGAAGCTGTCAGAGGGTATCCTCACCAAAATCAGGGATTCTTCTACAAAAAAGGAAGGTATGGATCTAGAAGTGGGGTTCAGCAGGAGAAAGGCAAGAGCATCCCTAGCGTGATGTGTCAGGACACCAGCCCGTGGGGGGAGGGACCACCAGTCCTGCTTGGAGCAGGCAGTCCTCAAGAAGATGAAACTGATGCATCTTTGTGTCTGAATATGTTGAGAAAATGCTTAGATGGAGAGTTTGGAGTTGAACAGAAAACTAAAACAAACAAACAAACAAAAAAACCAGCTTATATAAAGGAATTGTAGGCATGGCTTTCTGGTTCCATGGTGTAAATCACCTAATGTAAACAGGAATATTGCACTAAATAAAATTATAACTATATTGGAGGGATTACGAATAGGTTGCATGTGGAGTGAGAAGAGGGTGAAAGGGAACTTAATCTGTAATGGGAAATTAATAGATTAATACCCAACAGTGAAAATCAATTCATAATGAACCCTGTGCCAAAAAGATGGGCTGAGAGAATTCGATGTGGCTGTCTCTGGGGAATGGATAATGGCTTGGTCACCTGTTGGCAGAGGTGGTTGGGGAGGGGAGTGTCGCAGGGCTGCTAATAATAAAGATTCTTTGATTCTTCGAAATGATATGCATATATAAGTTTGATAGAAAAACTTTTTTTTTTTAAGATTTTATTTATTTATTTGACAGAGATTACAAGTAGGCAGAGGGGCAGAGAGAGAGGAAGGAAGCAGGCTCCCTGCTAAGCAGAGTGCCGGATGCGGGGCTTGATCCCAGGATCCTGGAATCATAACCTGAGCTGAAGGCAGAGGCTTTAACCCACTGAGCCACCCAGGCGCCCAATAGAAACACTTTTTAAAAAATTGGATTAAACCGCTGCCTTCGGCTCAGGTCATGATCTCGGGGTCCTGGGATCGAGCCCCGCATCAGGCTCTCTGCTCCGTAGGGAGCCTGCTTCCTCCTCTCTCTCTGCCTGCCTCTCTGCCTACTTGTGGTCTCTCTCTCTGTCAAATAAATAAATAAAATCTTTAAAAAAAAAATTAAATTTTGGGGCCCCTGGGTTGCTCAGTAGGTTAAGCCTGTGCCTTCGGCTTAGGTCGAGATCCCAGAGTCCTGGGATTGAGCCCCATGTCGGGCTCCCTCCCTGCCCAGTGGGAAGCCTGCTTCTCCCTCTGCTTATGTTCCTTCTCTTGCTCAATCTTTCTCTGTCAAAGAAATAAATAAAATCTTTTTTAAAAATTACATTTTAAAGTTGCTATGCTTCATATAGCATTTTATGAATTCTGAGTTGCAATTTTTTTCACATTTTTATCATAGCACTGAAATCAGTATGCATCTCAATGAAATGTCGTGGCTCAGGATTCTGCTATTATATCTTCTGTGAAGATGACAGGAGTATAATACTTTTTCTCTTCTAATTAAAGATTGCAGGCCTCAGTCTACCTCTTCCTCCCAAAAAATTGATTGGTAACATGGACCGTGAATTCATAGCTGAGAGGCAGAAAGGTCTGCAAAACTATCTCAACGTTATCACCACAAATCATATCTTGTCTAATTGCGAGCTGGTTAAGAAGTTTTTAGACCCAAACAACTACTCTGCAAACTACACTGGTAAGCAAAGCAATCTCTGAGGTACGGTTGCATGACTGTAGAGACACTGTTCTTTGCTGGCGACAACATGTGGGAGAAGTTATTTCCAAATGGGGCTGTGTGTACATTTGTTATAGGTCGTTATCTGCTTATTAATACTTTACCCAATTGTAATTTACTGTAAGTATAAGAAGAAAATAATTACTTCTAAAATGTTTGTGATGTTTGCACAGAAGAATATGAAAGAGAAGTTATTGGGTCCTATACTTAGTCTTGTCTTTCTTATCTTCCCTGACAGAAAAGAAAGTAAATAATCCACAATAATCTGTACCATACTCTCAATTTGATTTTTATTTGGGTCTGTTTCTGTATTTACAACATACAGTATGTCTGGTTTTTCTGGGTGTTGCTTTATACCACGTGGTTCCAAAGGGTCCTTTCTGTGTCTTCCCATTTGCACCCAAGGCAAAGCCTGAGGAGGAGCTAGTTTCTTCCAGACCTTCCCTGGATCAGTCAGGGACTGAGGTGGAAAGGGTGCCAATTACACACAAAGCTGGCATCAATGACCTAAGCCTCTTGTCAGCAGAATGAGTGATTAAACATTCAGTGTTCCCTGGTGTGGCCTTGAAGAGACCAATGGAAACCGTCATAGAACTGAACCAGTGACTAGAATTCAACTGATTTGTTAAAGCTGAGCCATGCTTGAAATCTTAGTGGAACTCTGGGTATTTTTAATAAGCTGATTTCCTTGCTGAGAGAATAGATTGTGTACATGTTACGTTTCAGGTCCTCAAAACACTACTTTTATTTATTTATTTATTTATTTATTTATTTATTTAGTTTATTTGACAGAGAGCTAGAGAGAGAGCACAAGTAAGCAGAGCGGCAGGGAGAGAGGGAGAGAGAGAACCAGGCTCCCGGATGAGCAGGGAGCCCGATTCGGGGCTCGATCCCAGGACCCTGGAATCACGACCCGAGCCGAAAGCAGCTGCTTAACCAACTGAGCCACCTGGGCGCCCCAAAATACTACTTTTGAAGTAATTAAAGGAAGGCGCTTTTTTTTTTTAAAGGAAGGCGCTTTTATACCTGTTTCAGAAAGAGGGAAATAGGGGACTGCTTGTCCCCCCTCAAGGGAGGGCAAGGGCGCTTTAAAAAATTCTGATGCCCAGGTACTCATGCCAGTATAATGAAAATCTCTACGGGGGGGTGGGGGTGGGGGTGGGGGGGCGTAGTTTGGAAAGCTGCTGGAGAGACTGCAGTATGGGGCCAGAGTTTGAAAACCATAGCCCTGCACCTTGTTCCTCACATCCCAGTGTGGTCCTCTGACCCACAGCAGCGGCATCATTGGGAGCTTGTCAAAAACGCTGAATTCGGGCCCCATCCCAAACCTACGGGTCAGGATCCGAGTTTATCCAAGTCCCCAGGTGATTTGCGCGCACATTAAAGGCTGAGAAGCCTTGCTACAGAATGTACCTCCTGTCTTCTAATGGAAGTACCTGCAGAGGTAAGAAAAATGCCTTCTAGAATGCAACCAAGTGAAGGAAAGTTTCGTTCAAACTCACATTTACTCTAAGTGACAAAATGGAGCATGACATTATTACAGGGCTGTCATTCTTCCCCCCGGTTGTTTCTTGGTTCACCTAGGAGAAAAGGTATCACAGGCCAGGGGCTCCCAGGAGAGCATAACTCCTTCCAGAGTAACATCTCTCATGGCCTGCGGTCACCATGCTTCACCTCCATTGTTCTCCACAGCGTCTGATGGGGGGGTGGGGGGGTCTGGACCGACTGCTATCAGATCAGCCCTAACCTAGCGCCCTCCATTGGTCTGTCCCCGTATTTCTGAGAGTGTCTGTGCATTTGTTCCCGAGGGCAGGCCTCAGGGTACAGTGCACACAGGCTGATGCTGCCCGATCCGGAGACCTTCCCCGTCTGCTCTGCCTGTGCCCTGTGCCAGGTATGGGCCTGGCTGGTGGGGGCGTGGGTGCAAGGAAGATGTGCTTGGGGAACACTGAGTTATGTGGGGTCAGAGCTAGGGGAGATTTTGGAGCAGGCATACCCAAACTAACCCTTTCATTCCGTAGACGAGAGGTCACCTGAGAGGAAAGGCCTTACCTTGCTAGGGTTGCATATGCGTTGGACTGTGCAAGTGTACAATGTCTGAGTGTTTTCCAATTAAAATGCTGCTTTGCCCCTGGAAGATGATCTGATCCCTGTATTTCCTGCTGTACCCCTTACAGGCTGCTGTTGTACTTGATCTTTTCTGTCCCCCTGCCCCCGCCCCTGGCATGGCAGACAGTCAAGAGTCCAAAGCAAATGTGGGCAGAGATCTAAGAAGGCTGCCAGGGACTCCCACTGGGATCCAAATGCTCAAGAAGCCGCTGCTATTTAGAGGACACAGCCCTGTAATGAAACGATAGGGGATGGATGCTGTTTTCAGAGAGATGCTGATATATAATTCAGAGATTGCCCCCTTTGAATGAAACATCAGAACTTGCCTTGCCTCTAGGCTGACTTACTAGCAGCCTCAGGAAAGGGAAGCCCAGGCAGCCTCCTCTGAACCAGCTTGACTGAGCCAAATCCCCGGAAAACCAGGTGGATTTGTCCGGCTTCTTGCAACTCAAAGCTCAGCCTCTGGTTCCTAAGGGCGTACCGCCACCCTGTGGCTCCTCTCTGGGCAAGGCCACTGCCCCCTTCATATGGATAAGGTCGCCACCTGTTACCATTTCCTAGTGGTCCGAGGTCACTACCCACTCCACTTCAGCAGGATCTGAGATCTGTGCTCACGTGACCAAAGTCACCAAGGCTGCTTTTCCTGCCTCTTGCTCTGAGGTTGAAGATGCCTGGTTGGAGGGGTACTATGGCGCCAGCCCCGTCCCCAGAGGGTGGGTATCTAGGAGCTTCAGGGCATCAGCAGCTGCCTCCTCTCTCCCTGGGGCTCCAGCCTGGGATTTCTGATATTTTCTTTCTTTTCCTGGTGTTCTCCAGATGACCAAGGAAATAGAGGTCCCTGGCGCTCTGGGGGGGAGTTAGGAGGTGCCCATTGGTGTTACCAAGTCTGATGGAGGGCCAGCTTTTGTTAAAGGGAGAACAGGTGTCTCTTTGTCATGAGGGCCTCATACCGGAAAACACATGTGCACGCATTCCCCACCCCCACACACCTCACTTCATTCATCTTATTGACGGGGTGCTTCTATCACTTAAAAGCGTCGGCGCACTGTAGCCATCTTCCCACTTCATACCTCAGACCCCCTGAATAAGGGGATTTTAATGTCCATACAGAAGTCACTTGGACCAGAAAATGAGGAGGTTTGGCTCCTGGGCCCCAACTTTGTCATCAGCAGCATTTTTCCTCTGTGAGCCTTTGGTCCCGGCCCAGAAAACAAGAGGAGAGGGAGCGGGGGTGGAAAGGGAGTGTACAGGCTGTCTTCTAGTCCTGAAACCCCAGGAACCCAGTGAGCTGGTCAGGTAGTAGTGGGCTCAAGGATAGAAGGAGGGTGGGAGGGAGGGATGGGAGAGGAGTGGGAATTATATTCAGAACCAGGGCCCCTTGCTCTGGAGAGGTGGAAGGCCCAAGTCGGCTGTGTGGGCCTCTGTGGTGCCACCTGCTGGAGCAGATCAGAGAGCTGAAGCCCAGTTGCAGGGCCGGGGTCTGTTCTCTTGTCATGATGATGGGGCTGGGACCTGGGAACCCAAAGGCTGCAAACAGTGGGGACAGCTGGTACATTGTGAGCTGACAAGTCAGAGCTCTGTGGGAAGCACAGGGTGGGCCTGAAGGCCTTGCTCTGCATTTCCTGTCTAGAAATGTTTCTCAGCATTTTCCTGAGCATGCAGTTTTCCCCCATGTGTCCGTCAGTATTAAGGAAATAGAGGGCAGATGGCTTTCTTTTCATGGATTTCATGTTCTAGTGGAAGAGAGTGTCCACATCCATCGAACATGTACTGAACCTTTAGTTCTTGCTGCATCCAGTATTTATTGAGTGCCTGCTCTGTGTCAGGTGCTACAGATAGAGCATTAAGGAAAGCGTAGCCCCCGACCCCCACCCCCGTTCTGCAGGGGGATTGACAGGTAGAGGCTATGACTGAGTAGACATGACCCAGCACCTTGAAGGTGGGAATAGGAGTTTTGAACGTGGAGGAAGCCTTCCAGAAGAGTTGATGCCTACATGGAGATTTAAGAATAAGTAGAATTTAGTCACACCAAGAGGCAAGGGTCAGTGCTCCAGGAGAGGACAGAATATTTTCATGTGGCTGTGGGATTTTACCCAGATTAAGACGTAGCCTTCACAACCAGAGTTCACAGTCTAGTGCAAGAGAGTAGCCCTAACACAGGACAGACCTTGGGTGAATCCCATGGGGGAAGCACACACAGAGCTCTGGGAGTGTAGAGGATAGAGGGTTGGGAGAGACCTGGCTCAAGGAGCAGCAGCTTTAGGCTGAGCCTTGCAGGATAGGTAGACAGGAACAGAAAATGTGGAGGGGTGGGATTGGGCCTGTCTTCAGGGGTCAAGGCAGGTAAATCTAGGCATTGCACCACTTGTGTGGAGGGGTAAAGACAGAAAGTCAAGGTAAAGCCAGATCTGGGGTAGCACTAGGTTTAGAAATTTGGCCTTGATCTTGTAAAGAGGTGGGGTGTGGTAAATGCTTCTAAGCAGAGGAGCAAATGCTTAGAATTTAAGTGTGTTGCCTGAAGCTCGGGAAGGAGGGGATTCATGTTGGAAGTATGCTCGTCATGGAATTTACTTGACAATAAATCATAGTTCGGGGAAAGAAAATGTCCTTTCTACAATTTCCTGATTCCCCAAGGTAAAAAAAAAAAAAAGCTATTTCCCAGTCCTCAGTTTATCAGTAACAAATCTAGCATGTTCCATTTGTTGACAGCCATTCTCCGTTCTTAGAACAATGTATGGTATCTAGTAGAATACGATAAATGTTGTCAAATAATGATTTTGTGGGGAATTAAGAGTCACTTTGCGTTGTGAACCAACTGTCCTTTACATTCTCTTAGAATGACACTGTACTGTATTTAGAAAATTATTTTTCATGATCTTTCCCAAAGTTGATATGATCTTAACTGAAAATGATGCCTTTTTAAGCTGTTTATGTTCAAGTTTTTTTATGCTTATTTTTGTTCAGGTTGTTTTGGAAAAGCTAAAAATATTTTATATCAACATTATGTCAACATTAACTCAACAGAGTTCCCAGCATTGATTAGGAACATTTTATATGCTTCTGCCATACCTGATCCCTCCAAGTGGTTTGTCCCTTTGGGGTAGTTAGAACAAATGTAAATAGAGTCAGTTTTGTATCTGGTCATCTCAGGTTTTCTTTTGTGTGGATGGCATCAACAATTTACGCATTGAGTCAGTAAACCACTAGTTAGTAGATTATTTTCTTCCCTGAATGTCTTAACTCATAATGTACTATAAAATATATCAAAATCACATTGCCTGCCAAGCACTAGCCATCGTAATTCCAGACGAGGTCAGTCTGACATACGGAGACCATTTCTGCCGAATCTCCCATTCCTCACCGGTCGGCCTGGAATGCCGCCGATGCTAAGCGGAGGTGAAATCCCACAATGAATTTGCAGTATTGCTGTTTGCTTTCAGGGATCTAGAGTGGCTTCCTTTTTCCATTGTGTTGAGGGAAAATAGCAAATTACAGATGTCTCTTTTTGCAGGAAATGTAAAAGCACAGTTATTCTGATAATTTCTTAATGCAGTGAACTTTAAAGAACTTCCTCTTCTCATTGTCTTCTTAAAAAGGGGAAACGTTCTCATGATAAATGAACACAAAACGGGGGATGGATTTTTTCCAGTAAACAGGGCTATGGTAACGTCCCACAATAGAACTGTGTTGTTGCTGTACATAGATGTTTTTCTAAAACACTGGCTTTTATTTCCAATATATATTTAAGGCTAATCGCTTCTTTGTTGGTGTAAGCTTTAATTCCATGAGGAATGAAGACAGGATAAATATCAGTTAGAGCAACATAAATACTATTCTGAGCTGACCTCAGAACGCATTTTGAGTTTTGTGCTTGGGCTGTGGCCTGACGCATATATTGAATTCTTGGCTCAGGCCACTTAGTTTATTTACATATTTTAGATCTTTCAGTTAAAAAAAAAATATATATATATATGTATTTTTTCACATCATTAGTAATTACTCTTCTTTTTTTTTTTAAAGATTTTATTTTATTTATTTGACAGACAGAGATCACAAGTAGGCAGAGAGGCAGGCAGAGAGAGAAGAGGAAGCAGGCTCCGGCTGAGCAGAGAGCCCTACATGGGGCTCGATCCCAGGACCCTGAGATCATGACCTGAGCCGAAGGCAGAGGCTTAACTCACTAAGCCACTCAGGCGCCCCAGTAATTACTCTTCTTAATAAACCTTTTACTTTGGAATAATTTTAGACTTACAGAAAAACAGCAATGATAGTACAAATAGGTTCCCTATACCATCGCTCACCAAATTTCCCCTAATGTTAACATTGTATGTAACCATGGCATATTTATCAAAACTAAGAAGTCAACTTTGGTGCGTTACTGTTATCTACAGATTTTATTCAAATTTCGCTTGTTTTTCCGCTACTGCCCCTTTTCTGTTCTAGGATCCAATCTAGAAACCTACATTCTCTGGCTTCTTTTGTTTTTTTTTCTTCTTGTAATTAAGCTTTTTAAGAAGGTCCTAGACTTACCAAGATTTCGTTTGCAAGAATAACATCTTAAGCCTGTGGTACTTTGCTGATAGGTCGGACTGATGAGTTTCTAAAATGTCTTTGCAGAGATTGCCTTACAGCAAGTTTCCATGTTCTTCCGATCAGAACCAAAGTGGGAGGTGGTAGAACCGTTGAAAGACATAGGTGAGAAACTGGCACGTGCCTGGTCTGTTCAAACAGATCAAAGAACTGGACTCTTTGTCACGCTTTCCTATCTGTAGCCCAAGAAAGCTCTTCCACGCAGGTGATTTCTTTTTCTTTTTGCCTTCCTACTGCTTGAAGACGCAGTCCGTAACTTGTATACTTAATGAATCTTGGGTAACGTGCCACCTGGAGACTTGGGGGGTAGTAATGTGTATTTTCAGAGCCATCCGTCATTCTTCATCTCTCTTTCTCACTACACCTTAAGTGAAGTGCCCATTTTCCTGTGCCTATGAATAGTTTCTTCGTTTGCAGTTGTTTTGGTGTTTTCTGTGGGTTTTTTTTTTTTTTTTGCTTTGGGGTTTTGTTTTGTTTTTCTTAAATGCCATCTTTCCCATGTCAACATTACCAAGTGGTGGTTTTACTGGTGCCTGTATTGCAGCGGGTAAGATTGCCAACCTTGATTTTTAAAGTTACTTAGTTGGTGAAACTTTTCTCTGTTGGTGTAAAAATTATTTGCTATGACTGCATCTCTGCTTTTATGCAGGTTGGAGGATAAGGAAGAAATATTTCTTGATGAAGATTAAAAATCAGCCAAAGGAACGGCTAGTGTTAAGCTGGGTGAGCTGGTTTTTTTTGCTTCGGTCTCCTTTCGTGGACTTGAGATGGGTTTATAAAAGCAGATATTGAAAAAGGATAATTAGGAAATTGCACTGTTCTTCTGAGTGCTGTTGTAAAGGCCTCTTCAGTCCCACATCAAAGGAGAGTAATTTTGAGTCACTTTGCTTATTCACTTGGTTTATCCATGTGATTGTATTTGATTAATTAGTAAACATCTGGAAAGAAACAGAACAGCTTAAGATAGTTCCAAACTTCTTTAGGATTGGGAATTTTGCAGTTTGTTTTAAAGAAAAAATATGCATTGCTTTATGTTCTCTCTTGCTTCGGGAGTTCTAGTGGTTTGGCTAATGGAATTTGATAAAGGCATAGTTTTGTTGTTTTTTTTTAAATCTTTTTGCTTTTGTTTTTTGTTTTTTTAATTTTAGGTAGTTAACATACGGTGCAATATTGGCATTCAGTGATAAATCACTTACACATAACACCCAGTGCTCATGATAACAAGTGCCTTCCTTAATACTCATCACCCAACTTTGTGTGGCTTGCGCCTTTGGTTTACAGTCCTATTTGGACAAATGAAATAAAGGGAAAGGTTTACAAGGAATTTTTCTTTTGGTAACTTAAGGCAACACCCTGATATTTTCCCCCATGTTTCCAGGCTGACCTTGGTCCTGACAAGTTTCTGTCAGATAAAGATTTTCAGTGTCTAATCAAACTTCTGCCTTCCTGTTCGGTGAGTACGAACCCTTCTATTCTTTCTCTCTTTTTTTAGTCTTTTATTTTTAAATAATCTCTACAGCCAGCATAAGGCCCAGATGCACAACCCCGACATCAAGAGTTGCATGCTCTATTGAGTCAGCCAGCCAGGCGCCCCAAGCCCTTCTGTTTTTCTAGGTGCTGGACAGATTCAGAGTTTTCTTGTAGGTCACTGGACAGAAGAGCTGGAAATGCTCTGTAGGCTCAACAGAGTGGAGAGGTATAGTGGATTTCAGTTCAAGCTAAAATTGCTCAGGGCTGCTCCTGTAGCTCAGACCAATTTTTTTTTTTTTAAAGATTTTATTTATTTATTTGACTGAGAGAGAGAGAGCACAAATAGGGGGAGTGGCAGCCAGAAAGTGAGGGAGCAGCAGCCTCCCCACTAAGCAGAGAGCCCCATGTGGAGCTCGATCCCAGGACCTGGGATCAACACCTGAGCCGAAGGCAGACACCTAACTGACTGAGCCACCCAGGCACCCCCAGAGGCCATTTAAATGGCATTCATGACATCGGTACAACCCATGAAACTTGACAATTGTTTTAAGCAAATATCCGAGTAAGAAGGTGCCCACTTTGTTCTCAGTAAGGATGTTTGTATCAGTGGAATTGAAAGATCTGTTTCTAGTCTGAGAAAACAGAACTAGTTTGGATTTAGATAAGCTGGGTGAGGGAAGGCACAAAGAGCCCTTTTGCTGTCTGAATCACTATTCTCACAGGCCAGCTAGTTGGCCTTTAAGAGTGCCTGGCATTATTTATGCTAATGTACAGTTCTGATCCAAGGCCGTTAGTGGAAAGAAAATAGATCACTGTATTTCAGAATATATGCAGAATATCTTCAGGAAAAGACTAATCTGGCCAGGAAAGCGAGTTAATATTGATGTTCTTTATCTGTGATCCTCATGAGGATGTAGGACCCTAGAATGAGTCATTCATGAGCACAATTTTATGCTGACCTATCCAGTTGGGTAGGCAGGTTCATTTTTGAAGATAGAGTGTCTTGTCAAGCTAGCAAAACCAAGCTTCTAATGAGGTGTGCAGTGTAGCCAAGAAAAATGCTGTGGTCTTTGTGTGTGATTAGTTGTGTGCCACAGGCTCTCAGCATTCAATTCCAAATTTCCTTTAAAGGTTGTGCTTTTAAAAAAAGAAGGTGGTACAGATAAGTGGTGCATATTAATTGTAGAAAAGTTAGAAAATATGGATAAGCAACAATAAGAAAATAAAACTCACCTGCAGTCCCAAGCAAACCAAAATGTCTAGAACCTTATATGGTTATTTTTTGAAAAATTACACACATACTGTTTTAAAACCTGATTTTTTGGTTAATGGTATATCATGCACATCTTTTATGGAATAAATATGGTATAACATCATTATGACTGGCTGCATAGACTATTGTTGGCCTTACTTCCATTTATTCACCTCATCTTCTACGAGACATTTGGACCACTTCGTTTTTTCTTCTTATTTAAAAAGGAAAAAAGCCACAGTGAACAATTCAGGCTAAATATTTGTACCCATCCTTAATTATCTTCATCAAATAAATAACGAGAATTAATAAAGGAGATATTTTGAGACTGTATAAATATCCTGTTCTTACCGAAGCCCTACTAGCTTTAGCTTCATTGAGATTTTCCAACACCATCATTCCTCTTAGGTTTATCAGTTGCCATACTGTAAGGAAGAGCTTCCTATTCTCTCCTCTTGGTCTCTTTATATCAGTATGGACTCAACGATTTTTATTTTATTCATTGGGTTCCTTTTTGAGGCGATGAAAGTGTTCTAAAGTTAGATTGTGTGGTAGTTTGTACAGCTCGGAATATACTGAAAACCATTGAATTGTATACTACAAATAGGTGAATTATAATGGTATATGAATTATATAGGTATGAATATATATGAATACATGTTATATGTTAATGTCATATATATAAGAATTATATTTTAATACAGCTGTTACAGGATCAGTAATAATCATTTTGATGTGATGGTCAGAAGAAACTTCATGATCAAGGACTATATTTTCCTGGGCATACCCTTCCATCCCCCAGCCCACTCAGTCCGAACCCTCCCAAACCTTTACACAGCTCAGCTCCTATGGGTTTAAATTATAATGGTGCTCGTTTGAGCAAATGGACATGTAACACCTGTTTGAAGCCAGTTGGTTCATGTAACCAAAATTCCAGGTCATACGAGGACTTTCAGTCATTAAATAATTAGTCTTACTCTCCACCCCACTTGGTTGACGTCAGTGGCCCCTTCTCAGGAAGACACCGTGAGTCGTCACACTGTACCCTGCAGAAGATGGATGGGAAGATTCACACTAGTTGCTTTGGATAAGGGCCAGGTTGCCAACAGATGTGGATTTTTTGCTTGTTTTCTGGCGTTTACATTTCCTGGCTTGGCCCCAAACAGCAGTGTGAAATGTTACGCAGCGCTATAAATGAAGACACGTTTGTCCTGGTCCTCACTTGGCTGTGCTAGGGTTTGACTGTATTCTCTATCAATGTACAGAGGCAGAATATTAAAACCATTATCCCCCAGACCTCTGCCTGAGCTCCGAGCATGAGTATCCCCAGGCACACACCTTCACGTGGAGAGCTCGCCGTGCCAGCTGTCCATGTCCCTTTGTCTGTGTAGTTTAGGTTCCTTCTCTCATTTTAAGAACGATGTGCTTGTTGATCATCTGATAAGAAAATGCCACATGTTCAGGGAACATCCCCCCGTTTATGTGCGACAAAAGAGCTGTGATGGTACTTAAGTCTACATAACCAGATTCTTGATTTGCTCAAAGGACCCAGATGCTGATGCAAATAAATGTGAATTTCTTTTTTGTTTTGGCAGCACCCTTATATCTATCGGGTCACCTTTGCCACAGCTAACGAATCCTCCGCATTGCTTATTAGGATGTTTAATGAAAAAGGAACTTTGAAGGACCTGATCTACAAGGTACTTGTGGTGCAAGTTCATGGTCATAAAGAAGTTCTCAAGTCCCTTCAGAACTTATCACAGATTCTTGATCCCTCAGGTTCCGGAAGTTAGGCCCTAAGGGTTTTATTTTAATTTTGATTTGATTTGGAATTTATTTTGATTTTAGCAGTAAAACTACCCCATCTGGTTAAAGAGCATTCCTTTCCCCAAATGAAAGAAGGTTGAATAGGTAATGGTTATGTACATGACATTGTAGGTTGCTCTCTCAGGTCAATTTTAAAGTTTGTGTCTTTCACTTAACGAGCAATACTGAACTATCTCAGTAAAGTTGGAAAATAAGACTCTGGGGTCTGCTAAGGCCAAGACCAGGCCCATCTTCACTGGACCAGAGAAGGGATGCAACTCAGGTCAGCCTCTTTCTATCAACTGTACAGACTCTTGTACTTTAAAAACCCACATCCTGTGAGCTGACCTCATCTGGCACCCCCAGCTGCTTAGAGCCCTGCCTGTTCCAGGAGGCTACATGTGGTATTCAGACCCACTGCTGTTCTCTTATGTGCTCTTTGTGCTTTTCCAAAGGCAAAACCAAAAGACCCGTTCCTAAAGAAGTACTGCAACCCTAAGAAGATTCAGGGCCTTGAACTCCAGCAAATAAAAACATATGGACGGCAAATATTAGAGGTAAGAGGTATTTAATATTTGCTTAGGTTACATTGGGATTTCACCCAGATTACTGTATTCCTTTGGGAAAGTTCTTGCGATTGCTTATAAACCGATGGCATTGTCCTATTTTATCCCCAAAAGCAAGTATTTGAGACTAAGGCAGCCAATTCAGATCTACAAAAATTCCAAAAGCTTAGTTATTAGAATTTAGTGTCTGATTTTTAAGAACTTCACTGTGCAGATACCAACTTTTGTGTTATGTTTGGTTGATCTTTATCTTTGTGCCAGGATTGTTGATTTTGTTATATCAATACATAACCATCTGGCTCCCTTGCAGAAGTGAAACTAGCATGAAAAGCCTTTCCCATATCACTCTCTAGAGCCTTGTTCTCCAGCTTCTTGGATTGTCTGACCTTATCAGTGAAAATAGTTTAAGCATAACCTTTCCCCCCAATAATAACTTATACGCATGCACTACTACTAATATATGTGTATTATAAGTTAAGTTAGGAAAGAAGGAGTTTTTTTTTTGTTTGTTTGTTTTTTTAAGTAGGCTCCACGCCCAGTGCAGAGTCCAACACAGGCTCTCATGACCCTGAGATCAAGACCCAAGCTAAAATCAAGAGCGGGACACTTAAGCAAGTGAGCCACCCTGGAGCCCCAGAAAGAAGGAGATTTAAAACAAGCAAATAGAAGGAGAAGTTGTCCTATTTTCTTCCAGTCCTCAGTAGATTGTCCTGGGTATCCCCTTTGGCTCGCACTGCTCTAGTTCATGAGGTTGTTATGGGTATATCTCCAGGCATCTCCCTTTTTTAGGTGAGCCTCTGTTTAATAAATGGCAGCCGAAAGGTTTGCTTCTTTCTGTGGGAGCCTGTCATGTGTTCTCTTAATAAACAGCCTAATATATTCTTTTTTTTTTTTTTTAAGATTTTATTTATTTTTTTGACAGAGAGACACAGCAAGAGAGGGCATACAAGCAGGGGGAGTGAGAGAGGGAGAAGCAGAGAGAGACACAATGAGAGAGGAAACACAAATAGGGGGAGTGGGAGAGGGAGAAGCAAACTCCCTGCTGAGCAGGGAGCCTGATATGGGGCTTGATCCCAAGACCCTGGGGTCATGACCTGAGCCAAAGGCAGATGCCTCACAACTGAGCCACCCAGGCACCCCAGCACAATATACTCTGAGAAGAATTTGGACTAGGGATGTTTTTCGCTCAACCCCTTTTCCTGAACAACTAACTGGCTGATGCCCTGCCATGTTAGTCTTACTCATCTGTGCGGGAGGATCAAGACTTTGGCCTGCAAGGAGCTGGCCTGTTGAGATAAGAAAGTGCTGGAAGTCGAACATTAAAGCTGTTAACCCCAAGCTTTGGGTTAACAGAAGCTACACCTCTGTTCTTTGGAAATGAGGGAGCTTGGAGTTGGGTCTCATAGCTGGAAAGCATTCAGCATCACCCCCTTTTCCAAAGAAATGGATGGAGAGGGCATTTTTCTTCAGGAATCTCAGTGACCAGTTTTGTTTCAAAATATAGTGACTTAAAAAACGAAGTTTAACCTGTCTCATAGCTGAATGAGTTGGGGGGGAAATGTAACCTATGCATATTTTTTTAATAGGTACTGAAGTTTCTACATGACAAGGGATTCCCTTATGGGCATCTTCACGCCTCCAATGTGATGCTAGATGGTGACACTTGCCGGCTGCTAGACCTTGAAAATTCCTTATTAGGCCTTCCTTCCTTCTACCGATCCTATTTCTCACAATTCAGGAAAATCAACGTAAGTTGCCAGAAGTAATGAAAACAGAAAATTCGTTTTTAGGTATAAATGATCCCCCTGGCAGGACCCATGATCTGCCCATGTAAGAAATATGCAGGGTAGGCCATGCTTATTGGCTCTGTTCTCTTACAGAGTATCGCTCTATCTTTAAGTGCCTCGTGGAAATGGTAGATGAGATAAGGAGGGACATAGAATCATGGACTGGAAAATAATGGGGAGTAAGAACAGGACCTTGGGTCAGAGCAGTGCCCTGTGAGCTTTTGCAAAAGGCCTTGGAGTTGTGTTTTCACTACCAGTAATGAGTGGGGTTGCCCCTGGGCCATGTTTTTCTTGGTGAAAGCCTAGGGAAGAAACACTGGGATTCACAAAGCCAAACTGAAAGATAACCACCCTGCTCTCTTGTCTTCCACAGACATTGGAAAGCGTGGACGTCCACTGCTTTGGCCACTTACTGTATGAAATGACTTATGGAAGACCGCCAGACTCAGTGCCTGTAGATTCCTTCCCTCCTGCACCGTCTATGGCTGTGGGTCAGTATGGGGTTTGGAGGAGTCTAATGGGCCCCAGTAGTCCGCAGAGCTACTCACCCCCTTTCCACAGTCCAGGAAGGACCCAGAGGAAATTGCCATGTTCCATAGCCAGCCAAATCCAGTTTATAAAAGTAAACCAGGTCTGAGTGATTTATTTAAATTCACCTCACTAAAAATTCAGATGGTTTGTCCATTTGTCGGGCTATCTGAAACCTCAGGAGACATACTGTAACTGCGTTCGAATTTTGGAAGCAGGAGGTTGTAAAGAGAAATCTGTCCAGACAGGCAAATTGAAGCCAGCCTTTCAACTGGGACAGGTGTTAAGGGCCAGACCAAGGCTGGAGTGGGACCTGCAAGGGACAAGAGAGCCACGGGCTGGACATCTGGTAGATAAAAGGCTGGCAGTCCGAGAGCAGGGACAGGGAGGCAGGAATATAGATACCTGGCTGATTGGATCCTGGCGTTCTTCCAGTCTTACTTAGGGGACTGAGGAGGGCCAGAGGACAGGTGGGAGACACTTTTGGGAGCAGGACATAGGGACTGATGCAGACTCATCCAGGGACCCTTTCATCCCATCCACAGCCCGCCCAGAACTCACTGTTAGAGCAACACCAAGAGGGGAGGGCAGGGTAGGGTAGCTCTTGGACCACTGAGCCTATGAGATGTGCAAGTTAACCCCCCACCAAGTGTGAGTTTTGTGTCAAATTAGTGGTTTAAGAGTACGGGCCCTGAGACTACTGGGCCTGTGTTGAGTACGAACAGCTGAAACTGAACAGTGACCTGTGAGTAGAAAAATCTGGCTGCTTTTGTTTATATCATCCAAGGTGTTGGATGATGAGACGTCAACAATTGGCATTTTGTGTGCCAGTTTTGGTTAAAAAGCAAGCAAGCAGCAAAATGTCTTCCAAGTTCAGAATTTTCTGTGTAGTGTTTACTTTTCTTTTAAGAGAGCAAACACTTCTATGAATGATATCTGGAATCCTTCCTCCAATTATCTTTGAAATATATTTAGCTTTCTGTCAGCATGTGGTTTCTGAACCATTTATTTTGAGCCATCGGTAACACGGTGTTGCCAACATTCCCCTCCCCCATGTATGCCATCTGTCTGTGCGTGAAGAGTTTTGACACCGTCCTGATCAGCCTGCAGACAGTTGTTGCAGAGTGGTGTCAAACTTTTCATCACCAAGCGGATTTGCCAGCATGTTCTGTGGAACTAAAATGTGTATCTGTTCATTTCAAGTGGCCGTGTTGGAGTCCACGCTGTCTTGTGAAGCCTGTAAAAATGGCATGCCTGCCGTCTCCCGGCTCTTACAGATGCCGTAAGTCAATCACACGCCTTGGTTGTCACCTTCCTAACTGTGTAGAACGCTGGACCATGAAGCCAGGGACCTGGCGCCATAGTAGACTCAGGTGTGGTCCTTGCGGAGTCGAAGTGACATGCTTGTTGTCAGTCACTTGCAGCATGATATCATTAGCTGTTTGCTGCCGTGGTCTGATCGCTGTCCCTTGATGTCCACATGTCTCTCCCTGTCGATGTTAGCGTCATGTGTGTGTACATGTGCCCCCCCCCAGCTCACCCCCACTTAGACATTCTGACGGACAGCCTACTGGAGCACTGTCCTTCATGGCCCAGTTCCACGCACCAGCTGGCCCTCAGCTGTGGCTGGTTGTGCCCTCCAAGAGGAGGGCAGTGTGTTTCTGGTCCCCCGTACGCACCTTTGTTCCTCTGCTCCCTGGGTAACATGGGTCACACATCTGACTTGTACCAGGCATTGTGCTAGGGGCTTGGAGCACAGAAGACGTTCTCCCTTAGATTGGGTTATCCTCCCTTAAACTAGGTTATGATTGGTTCATCAGGACCATTGAAATAGTGCTGCAGGGCCTTGCCTGTAGCTGTGCTTTCGGTCCCTTCTCAGAGAGCGCAGCAGCATGGCTGAGAAGGGTGTGTCTAAGGTTAGACAGAGCTGGGGGTGCACCCAACCTCCCCACTTCTGGGTGGGGAGGCTGACCTGGGGCAGCTTTCCTGCGTCTGGAAGCTGAGGCTCCCCGTCTGGGAAATAGGACTGGTAGTGGGCTCTACCGGAGAGAAGGAGAGGATCGTTGGGAGGAGTGAATGAGGCGATTCCTGGTGTAGCAATTCGCGAATGTTAGTCATGATGACTATTGATTCAGCGTCTATTTTGTGAGTGGCACATATCCGCGGCACACCCAGTCTGTCGTCTGTGCCAGCTTGCCACGTAGCAGATGTTCTCAGGAAACAGTGATGCGGGGAAGCAGGGCAGGGCTTAGCTTGAATGCGTAAGGCCAGAGCTCAGAGGAGCTCCAGGCGGTTAGAGAGTGTGGGAGCTGCCCCAACCCTTGACCCCGCCCCCGCCGCTGCCCCTGCCCATGGATATGACCTTTTAAAGTTCAGCTGACACTGGTGTGTCCCTCTCCCAAGCAGCCACCTCTAATAACAGTGTGAATATGGAAGAATAGACCCAATTAGGGAAATGAAACAATTTTCGCACAAACTCATTTTAAAAGAAAATGCCTTTGGGGTGCCTAGGTGGCTCAGTGGGTTAAGCCTCTGCCTTCCGCTCGGGTCATGATCCCAGGGTCCTGGGATCCAGCCTTGCATTGGGCTCTCTGCTCAGCAGGGAGCCTGCTTTTGCCTCGCTCTCTGCCTCCCTCTCTGCCTACTTGTGATCTCTGTCTGTTAAATAAATAAACAAAATCTTTAAAAAATAATAAAAAATAAATAAAAGAAAATGCCTTTGTAGCTGGGGAACAACCTGGATTTGTGCTGATGTACTTGGGTTTGCGTTTGTAGCCTCCATGGTCCCGATCTCTTCCATTCTCCTCCTAGCCATCCAAGTCCAAAGGGAAGCCACATTGTTTTTTCCTCACTGAGGTCTTTCTACCCTGCGGCCTTCAGTCTTGAGAAGAATACTTGAAGAGGCATGAACTCTGTTCAGTTAAAATGCATTTTCTGGAAGTAAATGGGCCTGTACCCTTGATGGGGAGAGTTCTGTCTCTACTGCCAGAGCCACCCAGGGAGCACTGTGGGGAAAAGTTAACTGTATCGTTTCTACTTGTGAAGTATTTCCTGTTTTTTAAAAAGGGGACTCCTCAAGGCAAGGCTCCCGCACAGCCATGGGGGCACTGCCCAAGCAGCCATGTAAATTCCCCAAACTGTCTTGGCCGAAGTAGCTCAGAATTCCTCATGCTGTTGTTTCTAGTCACATAATTTTGGAAGAGAGAATTGATATACTCTAAAAGGTGCCTTTTTTTTTTTTTTTAAGATTTTATTTATTTATTTGACAGAGATCACAAGTAGGCAGAGAGGTAGGCAGAGAGAGAGAGAGGTGGAAGCAGGGTCCCCGCTGAGCAGAGAGCCCGATGCGGGGCTTGATCCCAGGACCCTGGGATCATGACCTGAGCTGAAGGCAGAGGCTTTAACCCACTGTGCCACCCAGGCACCCCTAAAAGCTGCCTTTTAAAAAAAAGATTTTGTTTATTTATTTTGTTTGTTTGACAGAGAGAGGGAACACAAGCACGGGGAATGGGAGAGGGAGAAACAGACTTCGCGCTGAGCGGAGAGCTTGATGTGGGGCTTGATCTTAGGACCCTGGGATCATGATCTGAGCTGAAGGCAGATGCTTAACAACTGAGCCACCCAGACCCCTCTGGTTTGTGGTTGTTTTAAGATTTTATTTATTTATTTATTTGACAGAGAGAGAGATCACAAGTAGGCAGAGAGGCAGGCAGAGAGAGAGGGGGAAGCAGGTTCCCTGCTGAGCAGAGACCCTGATACAGGGCTTGATCCCAGGACCCTGAGATCATGACCTGAGCTGAAGGCAGAGGCTTTAACCCGCTGAGCCACCCAGGCACCCCAGTTTTTTTTTTTAAAGAGAATATAAGAAATACTTCTTAGAAGAAAATTATTTTCTTGTTAGATTCCAATCAGAACAGTGTCTTTCTACTTAACATTTTTATTTTACTGAGTTCTCGAATAATTTTTTTTAAGATTTATTTATTTAAGAGAGAGCACAAAAAAAAAAGAGAGAGAGAGTGAGTGCAAGAGCAGGGGGAGGAGCAGAGGGCAAGGGGGAGAGAGAGAGAGAGAGAGAGAGCATCTTAAGCAGACTCCATGCTGAGCATGGAGCCCAGTATAGGACTTAATCTCACGACCCAGAGATCATGACCTGAGCTGAAACCAAGAGTCGGACACTTAACTCACCATGCCCACCACAGAATAAATTTTATCCTTTTCTAGGGTTTAATAAAAAAGGGGGAAAATTGGTTATTCTGTTTAGAAATATCTACTGCATAAATTATTTGCAATATAATAAATGTAAATATAATAATATAATAAAATAATAATTTGCAAAACTAATTTTTAAAAGTGTTTTATTACTTTATTCTATAGCATAAGAGGGTGTTGCCCTGCCATGTGGGGAAATAGTTTTCAGTACAGGGCTGACCCAGTCTTTCCTTGGTAGCACCTCTGATACTGGGGGGCAGTGAGGAGGTGCTGAGCTTTTTCTGTGGTTATATTGGGTGGCCTGTAAACTCTGAGTGTGTCAATCAGCATGAAATGGTGGACTGGGCCAGGGCTGGGGGACGTGGGAACCTCATGGCCTAAAGATGTCTCATTCTGTTTTGATCCTGTTCTGAGAAGACATCTGGGTTAAGAAAGATTTTGTTTGTTTCTTTTCTTAACAGATTATTCAGTGATGTTTTACTAACCACTTCCGAAAAGCCACAGTTTAAGGTAAAGCAAATCATACCATTTTTTTTTGCTTTGTGACGTATATAAGTTGATGTTGAAACTTAGTGCTTTTTAAAAAATTATTGAAGTAGAATTGACATGCCACATTATGTTAGTCGCAAATGTCCAACAACATAATGACTTGATATTCGTGTACATTATGAAGTCATCTCCACAGTAAGTCTAGTTAACATGTCACTATATATAGTTAAAATTCTTTTCTTCTTGTGGTGAGATTTTTAAGATTTACTTTCTTTCTTTTTTTTTTTTTTTTTAAAGATTTCATTTATTCATTTGACAGAGAGAGAGATCACAAGCAGGCAGAGAGGCAGGCAGAGAGAGAGGAGGAAGCAGGCTCCCTGCCGAGCAGAGAGCCCAATGTGGGACTCGATCCCAGGACCCTGAGATCATGACCTGAGCCGAAGGCAGCGGCTTAACCCACTGAGCCACCCAGGCGCCCTAAGATTTACTTTCTTAAAAAAAAAAAAAAGATTTACTTTCTTAGCAACTTTGAAGTATATAATATAGTATCTTAATAATAGTCACCATGCTGTACATTATGTCCCTGTGATTTAACTTATTTTAGGACTGGAAGTTTGTACCTTTTGCCCCCTCCACCTGTTTCATCTGCCCCACCCTCCCGACCTGGCAACCACCATTCTGTTCTCTGTGAGCAGTGTGTTCTCTGTGAGTTCAGGTTTGGTTTTGTTTTTAGAGCCCACATATAAATGAGGTCATATGGTATTCGTTTTTCTCTAACTTATTTCACTTAGCATAATGCCCCCAAGCTCCATTCATGTTGTTGCAAAAGGAAGGATTTCTTTTTTTTTTTTTTAAGATTTTATTTATTTATTTGAGAGAGAGCGCAAGCGAGCAGGAGTGGGGGAGAGACAGAAGGAGAGAGAGAAGCAGGCTGCACACTGAGCAGGGAGCCCGATGTGGGACTCGATCCCAGACCCTGGGACCAAGACCCGCGGGGAAGGCAGCCACTTAACCCACTGAGCCACCCAGGCATCCCAGGATTTCCTTTTTATGGCCAAGTAATATTCCATTGGATATACCCATATTTTCTTAATCCATTCATCCACTGATAGACACTTAGACAACCATTATTTCCATGTTGTGGTATAAATAATGCTGCAGTGAACATGGGAGTGCATATCTTTTTGATTCCGTGTTTTCATATCCTTCAGATAAATAGCCAGAAGTAGAATTGCTGGATCATTTTGTAGTTCTAGTTTTAATTTTTTGAGGAACCTCCATACTATTTTCCCAATTTACATCTCCACCTTTAGTATAAATGTTTTTTTTTTCTCCACATCCTCACCAGCAGTTGTTATCTTGTCTTTGTGATACTAGCCATTGCAACAGATGTTAGGTGATACCTCCTGTGGTTTTGATTTGCATTTCCGTGATTAGTGATGTTGAGCACCTTCTCATTAGACGTTGGCCATCTGTGTGTCAAGTTAGTGCTTTTTTTAATCAAACAAGAGAAGGTACAGTATTTTTTTTTAATTGACATAAAGGTAACATGCAATATTCTCTCAGTTTGTGTACATCAAAGTGATTTGATATTTTTTATATATTATGAAACGATCCCAACAATAAGTCTAGTTACCATCTATCACCACACAAAGTCATTAATTAAAATATCAACTATATCCTCTATGTTGTAATGAATGTGGCTTATTAATTTTATAACTGGAAGTTTAGGTACAGAGTTTATAATAGTGAAAATTTGAAAACATTCTAGTATCTGTGCTGCCAAAGCGAGCACTTGGAAACAATCTAAATATTCTACAATTAGGGACTAATTTAAGAATTTATGGTGTATCTGTTTGACAAAATGTTTTTTATCTAATGAAAGTAAAATTTATAAAGACATTGTTGTAGCACAGAAAACGACTGTTTGGGCTAAGGGGGAAAGACAAGCAAGATAAAAATACAATGTGTAAAAAGAATACCTTGTCTAGCAGAAAGTTAGGAAGGAAAATCCTGGGAAATAGCAGCGCTGTGTGGTATCGTGGGAAGAGTAGGGGCTTTAGAACCCGAAAAAACTCAGGGTGATGCCTTACTTCGCTTTTTTTATACCAGCCATTTATCTATGGCTGCTTTTCTCAGACATGACATTTTTTTTCTTTTTTTTTTTTTTATACGTTTATTTGTTTATTTACAGCATAACAGTGTTCATTGTTTTGGCATCACACCCAGTGCTCCATGCAGTACGTGCCCTCCCTATTACCCACCACCTGGTTCCTCAACCTCCCACCCCGCCCAGACATGACATTTTTTAAAAGATTTTATTTATTTGTCAGCGAGAAAGCACAAGCAGGGAGAGCAGCAGGGAGAGGGAAAAGCAGGCTCCTCACTGAGCAGGAAGCCCCATGGGGACCTCGATCCCAGAACTCTGGGATCGTGACGTGAGCCAAAGACAGACACTTAACCGACTAAGCCACCCAGGTATCCCATCATACACGACATTTGACATTTTGGATCAGATAGTTGTTTGTCGTGGGGACGGTCTTGTGCATTGTCGGACATTAAGCAACTTCCCTGACCTGTATCCTCTAGATGCAAACAGTACTTCCCTTCCACCCCACACATTGTGATGATAAAAAATGTCTCCAAAAATCGGCAAATGCCCCCTAGAGAGGGAAGGGAGCAAAACAACCCCTATTTGAGATCTCTCATCCATGGGCCTGGTCTTTGAGTTGATGTTTACTCAGTGTGTACAACTGGTGAGTAATACCTGTTTATTGTTCTTGGTCAACTGAGATGGTCCACGTGGGCACCTGGGCGGCATGGGGCAGCAGGACTGGCTCTCCTCAGAGCTCGAGGTCAGTTCTGTTCTGGGCAGTAGGATGAAGGGGGATTCTTTCTCCTCTCCATATTCCAGAAGAACATGTGATATTATTAGGATGAAATTCTGTTTAGGAAAAACAAAAACAAGGTGGGGTCAGAAGATTGTACAGGAGAGGAAGACATTTTCCTTTGTCCTATTTTGCCAGTCAGAGGAGTTCTGACAAAAATAGCTTGTTTGAATCTGAAGTAGGAAAGAAAAACATTTAAATCCATCTCTTCTTCACTGAAACTCCCCAGGAAATATATTCGGCCTTGTAAATAAATATGCTCTCCCCAACCCTGAACGTCCAGCCTAGGAATTATTACTAGACCTTGTTCTTTCTCTGAACCAGAGAGTTTGTGCAACAATGACAATGTGATTTAAAAATCAAGGTTAATTTCTTTTTTTTTTTTTTTAAGATTTTATTTATTTATACAGACAGAGATCATAGGTAGGCAGAGAGGCAGCCAGAGAGAGAGGAGGGGAAGCAGGCTCCCTGCTGAGCAGAGAGCCTGATGCGGGGCTCCATCCCAGGACCCTGGGACCATGACCTGGGCCGAAGGCAGAGGCTTTAACCCACTGAGCCACCCAGGAGCCCCTCAAGGTTAATTTCTTGTGTATGTGCTTTCTTTCTGGAAAGATACACAAGAAACTGGTGACATTGGTTGCCTCCATGAAGGAGAACTCATTGGCAGACTCTTTACTGTGTATATATCCTTTCATATCTTTGAATTTTGAACCATATTACCTATTCAAAGGTTTTTAAATTTAAATTTTTAAAAGAATAATAGAGACAGGGGCACCTGGGTAGCTCAGTGGGTTAAAGCCTCTGCCTTCGGCTCAGGTCATGATCCCAGGACCCTGAGACCATGACCTGAGCCAAAGGCAGAGGCTTAACCCACTGAGCCACCCAGGCGACCCCCTCTTAACCATTTCTAAGTGTACTCTTTAATAGTGTTAACTGTGTTCACATTTGTGGTGTAACATACTCCTAGAACTTTTTTTTTTTTTTTAAGATTTTATTTATTTGGCAGAGAGAGAGAGAGATCACAAATAGGCAGAGAGACAGGCAGAAAGAGGGGGAAGCAGGCTCCCCGCTGAGCAGAGAGCCTGATGCAGGGCTCAATCCCAGGACCCTGGGATCATGACCTGAGCTGAAGGCAGAGGCTTTAACCCACTGAGCCACCCAGGCGCCCCACTCCTAGAACGTTTTTATCTCAGTAACTGAAACTCAAGACCCATCAGAAAACGACCCCATTAACCCATCCCCAGCCCTTGGCAAATACACTTCTTTCTGCTTCCATGACTTTGACTATTTCAGATGGCTTGTATACCTGGAAGCTTACAGGATTTGTTCTTTTGTGACTGGCTCATTTCACTCAGTGTAATGTTCTCTGTGTTCATTGGTTCATGTGATAAGATGTCCTTTTTTTTCCCCCTAAGATTTTATTTATTTGTTTGAGAGAGAGGGAGAAGCAAGTTCCCTGCTGAGCAGGAAGCCCGATGCAGGGCTCGATCCCAGGACCCGGGATCATGACCTGAACCGAAAGCAGACACTTAACCCACCCACTGAGCCATTCAGGTTCCCCAGGATTTCTTTTCTTTTTGAAGGCTGAATACTATTCTACTGTATGCACATACCACATTTTGTTTATCCATTCCTCTATAGATGAACATTTAAGCTTTTTTCATCTCTCGGCTATTGTGAATAATGCAGTGAACTTGGGTGTGCACATATCTCTTCAGGACCCTGCCTTCCAGTCTTTGGGATATGTGCCCAGAAGTGAGATTGCTGGATCATGTGGTATTTCTATTTTTAGCCTTTCGAGAAACTTCGTGGTGTCTTCCACAGCAGCCACACCATTTTATGTTCCCACTGTCAGTGCACGAGGGCCCCAATTTCTCCGTCCTCGCCAATACTTGTTATTTTCTGCTTTTGCAATAATGACCATCCTAATGTGTGTGAGGTGATATCTCAGCATGGTTTTGATTTACATTCCTCTAATGAGAGATGTTGATTAATCTTTTCATACACTTGCTGTCCATTGTTAAATCTTTGAGGAAATGTCTCTTCAGGTCCTTTGCCTGTTTTTTGTTTTTTTTTTTTTCCTCTTAGATTTTCTAATCTTTTTTTTTCAAGCTTTATTCTGGTATCATCTATTTTTTTGTGACACATCCGTTTTTTTCCATCAGGTTATTTATTTTCTTTTGTCAGGTTATAAGAGTTCTTTGTATATTTTGGCTCTTACCCCTTGTTAAATATATGATTCCCAGTTATTTCCTCCCATACCATAGATTCCTTTTTACTCTGTTGATTATTTCCTTTGATATGCAGAAGTTTCCAAAAAGTTTCATCTGTCTGTTTTTGCTTTTCTTGCCTGTACTTTTGGGGTCTTATCCAAAATCATCGTCAGATCCAATATCTTAAAGCTTCTGTTTTGTTCTAGGAGGTTTTTTTTTTTTTTTAAGATTTTATTTATTTATTTGACAGATAGAGATCACAAGTAGGCAGAGAGGCAGGCAGAGAAAGAGGGAGGAAGCAGGCTCCCTGCTGAGCAGAGAGCCCGAAGTGGGGCTCGATCCCAGGACCCTGGGATCATGACCTGAGCCAAGGCAGAGGCTTAACCCACTGAGCCACCCAGGCGCCCCGTGTTCTAAGAGTTTTATAGTTTCAGGTCTTCAGTCCAGTTTTGAGTTAATTTTTGCACATGGCATAAGGTGAGGGTCCAGCTTCATTCTTTCACATTCAATTTTCCCAGCACCATTTCTTGAAGACACTATCCTTTCTCTACCGTGTATTTTTGGCACTCTGCTCAAATATCCTTTTACTATATACCACATGAGAGTTTTATTTCTAGGCTCTCTATTCTGTCCTCTTGGTCCATGTGTCTGTGTGTATGCCAGTAGAACATTATTTTGATTATTGTAGTTTTGTAGTATATTTTGAAATCAAGAAGTGTGATGCTTCCAATTTTGATCTTATGTTTCAAGATTGTTTTGCCATTTGGGGCCCCTTGAGTTACTTGAGTTACTTGAAACATGTCATATTTATTTACGTGTTTCATATATTCATTACTAAAAAATGGTACTGCATTGAGCATGGTGGGGATGGATAGTATTCAAGTGGGTACCTGTGATTGGTTCTTTTTTTTTTTTTTTTTTAGATTTTATTTATTTATTTGACAGACAGAGATCACAAATAGGCAGAGAGGCAGGCAGAGTGAGAGGAAGGGAAGCAGGCTCCCGGCTGAGCAGAAAGCCTGAAGCGGGGCTCGATTCCAGGACCCTGAGACCATGACCTGAGCCGAAGGCAGAGGCTTTAACCCACTGAGCCACCCAGGTGCCCCCTGTGACTGGTTCTGTTGCAGACTCCCTCCTTCGTGATAACCAACCAATTAGGTCCTGTATTAAAACCAGGGCTTAAGAGACTCTCTGGCCATTTTACTCAGTGGGTTATGTACTTTCTCTTCTTTCAGATCCCCACAAAGTTAAAAGAGGCATTGAGAATCGCCAAAGAATGTATAGAGAAAAGACTAATTGAAGAACAGAAACAGGTACATGTTACTAGCGCCTTACTGGCTTTTGATCTTTTAGAGTCCCCATCCTTTGCCGCCATATTCACAGTGACTTACCTTTGACTGGTTGTTCATTCCATAAACATTTCTTGCATCCTTGCTCTGAACCAGGCTGCACGCTCAATGCTGTGAGGTAGCCTATTACTTCACAGTCCTGCCCTCAAGGTGCTGAGCCTGTGGGGGAGAGAAGCACATCCATAACACATGGTCTTCCTTTATGATTGGGGCAGGCAGGGTAGTGGTGGGGGGCACACATGGTCCTTGCTCTGAAGGTGCTGGGAGCCACACTTGTCTTCTATAGGGGAGCAAAGGGCAGGAAGGAACAGGGAGAAAGGAGAAAGGTCTTCAGCTTCTGGCAGACTCTTCTCTCAGACATCCAGACCCAGGCTTGGAGGAGACAGGCTGAGGAAGGACAGAATTTTCCATCCAAAATAACTTGATTTGGCAAAACATGTTAGAGATTTTCACTGATGTAGGATGCACTTACATTTGTGGTGACTTGTGGTCTCTCAAAGATTCACCAGCATCGAAGACTGACAAGAGCTCAGTCTCACCATGGATCTGAAGAAGAAAGGAAAAAGAGAAAGATTTTAGCTCGAAAGGTAAGCGTGGTGTCTCTGAATTCTCTGTGAATTCTTTTTTTTTCTTTTAAGATTTTTTTTTTAATTTATGAGAGAGAGAGAGAAAGTATGAGCGGGGGAGAAGGAGAAGCAGGCTTCCCCCTGAGGAGGGAGCCAGATGGCCAGGCTTGATCCCAGGACGCTGAGATCATGACCTGAGCCAAAGGCAGATGCTTAACCAACTGAGCCACCCAGGCATCCCCTCTTTGCGAATTCTTAACTACATGTGAAGAAAGCTGTAGGTTAATAGTGCACATTTAGTTAATGACAAGATTTTGTGCTATATCTCCTTGAAAGCTAAAACTATTTCCAGATGACTGGTTTGCAGCTTTTAAAAAAGAACTGCATAATATCAGCGGAGAAATGGACCGTATAGTTTCCTGGCTTGCTGGGATGATTACAGCCTAATGTAACTGGGGAGAATGACTGGCCTGAGATAGTAACTCAGCATTCTTGGTTTTATTCCCCATTTTGGTTGTGGTTCGTGGCTTCTTAACTGTATTAAGTTAGGAGGCCAGATATGATCTCGTATGTAGCTAGTTTCACTGTGTGCCTGGAAAATATTTGTGTTCTAACTCTCGGCTTCCTTGTGTTTATCCTTTGCTGCCCTCCATCTCTCTCTCTTATTTTTAAAGAAGTCAAAACGATCTGCTTTTGAAAACAGTGAAGAGCATTCAGCAAAATACAGCAACTCCAATAATTCAGGTAACTGGTTATAGATTGTAGTGGGGCCTCTGGACCCAAGGGTCAGGATGAGGAGTCAAGAGTTTTTGGCTTCTAGTGGCCAGATACTGAGCAGTGTAGGGAAGAAGAGAACCTTGCCCCTAGTAAAGAATTGTGACAGCATTCACAGGCTCACAGGACTCATGTGCTGAAGAATCCTCAGAGGTTATGAGGTAACCCAGCCTCTGCACTGATGGTGAGACTTGATCAAAGATGAGCATGAGGCATGGATGAAAAACCAACCCAACTTACAACACGAGGCCTCCTGTTTGTTAGTAGAACCTTCTTGAATAGAAATGATCCTGAGTCTTGCCCCCTACTCTGGTCCCTATGTGGTGGGAGGAAGTGCCCTTATACGTGGGTTGAGGAAAGCACTCAACAGTGTGTGGGTGGGTGTGGGTGTAGTGGCGGGGGTGGCAAAGAGCATCATTCCAGAAGGGCTGGGGTGGCACAGAGCACGGTCCTCACACCCGCTCCTGGCTGCCCCTTGCCCAGCCCCACTGGCTGTGGACCTTAGTGTCTCCGTCTTCGGAAATCAGGGCCAGAATGAATTTGGGGACTTCAGTTTTTCCACCTTATGCATCCTATGAATCTTTTTTTTTTTTTCTTTCACCTTATGAGTCTGTGAGGTAGAGTTCCACATAGAGAAAGGCATGGCTTCATCTGAACCCACATAGCTTTGGCTTAGTCTGGAGGGCCAAGGAGAGGGGAGGTTTTGTTAGGTTGAGGGATAGCTGCATATACTTTGAGGCAGGAGAAGGGCTGAGCAGAGAGGGAGAAGCTGAAGATGTGCAAGAGAGAGAGACCGGGAGGCCAGAAGGCCAAGAGGTTAGCCTCAGGAGCCCAACTGCCAGTCTCACTGAAGAGGAAGCCTATCCATCCCTTCCTGGGAGGCAGGAGCCAGGAGAGCTGGTTGAAGAGGCAGAAGCATTTAAAAGTAGAAAGAAGGGAGGATATGGAGGGTGTTCACAGCCCGTGCCTGCTCGGGACTTCCCCGCGTAGTCAGTGAAGAGATGCCTGCCGGGGCGCACAGGACCTGAGTCCTGGACCAGCCGCAGCCAGAGACAGCAGCCGGAGACGGCAGGCAGTGCGGGTGGGGCTGGAAGTCGGGAGCAGGGCTGTCGGGGAAGGGCGTGGACTTCAGGAAGAGGTGGGAATGTGCTGACATCACTGCCTGCAGACTTGAGCTGCAGAAGGGAAAGAGGTGGGGAGGCGCCCAGTGAAGACCAAGACTGGCTCCTCAGGGATAGTGGCTGCTGTGGCCAGTGGGCAATTCCAGAGTTGGAGGTCTCCTTTCTCCACAGTTGATGAAATGGATATGGGCCAATCATCGTCAGCATTAGGGTGAGACTCATGTCTCCACCCAGCATGGCGGACGGATACTCTGTCCAGTGGCTCATTCCTTATAAGGCAGAGAAAGCCTGGCTCAGGGTTCTCCACCTTCCGGAGGCCCTGCCTGCCTGCAAGGCTCTGGGCCCCTTGCACCCGGATGAGACTCCTTGGACTCCCAAGACCCCACCACGCCCTCAAGAGGTTCAGGGAAGCCATGTAGCCATTGGCGGAAAGGAACAGATCATCTCCAGACTCCACTGGAATCACAAGTGCAATCTTCTCCCCCTTTACGTATCTCCGTCAGCACTGGAAAGCAGTGGAAACACAGGACGCGTTGGGTTTTACCTCATTTTTCAGTAAAACGCCTCTCCTATTTATAGGGAGGTGAGAGAATATTGTGAACAGTGAAAAGCTACTCCGCTTGAGGGAGATGTGGTTTAACTGGGACGTTTCTCCTCACGCCCAATGTCCGTGCTGTGCCCAGCCTATCCTGTGGGTGGTAGGTGAGGTGATGGTTGGAGGCTTCTCAGAGGCCTGATCACGGCCCTCCCTGGAGCTTCGGTCACTCACTCCAGAGGATCTCTGTGGTGGGAAGGGGGCTTCCCGTGGCCGCAGAAAGGCTTATGTAGGAACCTCTCTGCTCATTGGGCTGCTTTCATCTCAGGCCAGCAGGATGTTCTCTGGGGACTCCTGAGCAAAGGGGAGATGCTGAGAATATGGGAATATGCAGGTTGTTTTAATGGAAAAGAAGGTTCTTACTGGATTTCATCTAAGAAGAGGCCTGGAGATCCACAAAGCGAACAGGCTGACCCTGTCTAGTTGAACATAGCTGCTGATTAAATGGAACTTCTGCAGAGAGCACCGCTAGTTGGATGCTGTGGAGAACTCTTGCTTCCTCTGGACTGGCCTCCCCTGGATGGCTTTGTCCCCTGTACTGTTTATGGCCACTGTCGTTTGTCATTCATTATGCAGGGACAGAGGCTGGGTCAGGAGGAGAAACCATAGCCAACTGCACAAGCCATTGACAGCTCAGAGTTGGTTTCAACCCAGGCAGGGCGTAGAAGGCAGCGGGTGGCAGGGAGCCCTTAGTGGCCTTGGGACGAAGCATATCCTGCACCCTGGGGGAAACCTGTGGTCACTGGGTCCAGGCTCTGAATTCTCTGTCCTTCCCCACCTTTTACCACAAGACCCACCCACTCAGCCAAGTGCAGATTCTCAGACAACAGTGGGTGCCCCGCTCAGGCCAGATTCCAGATGTCTGTCTTTGGTCCCCAGGAGGGTTTGTCTGTGTTTTCTCTTAGCAGGATCTGGGGCCAGCTCACCTCTCACATCCCCGTCGTCACCGACTCCACCCTCTACAGCAGGTGAGTGATGAAGCCACAGTCCCTGCCACCCTCCTCTCACCCAACAGGAGGAGGAGTGGGGCCCTTTGCCTTCTGGCCCAGGCGTAAGCGTCGCAGGGGTCAGCCTTCTCCAGGGAGCCCTGGGGGAGTGCACACTGGGAGAGCTGAGGGTCTCGATGTCCCAAGTCCCACTTCATGGGGACTGGAGTAGCTGGTTTCAGAGGTAGCAGCCACCCTCCACTTTCAGCCTGCTCTCGTGCTAAAAAGGCCTCATGCTGGGCTTCTCAGATCAGATCTTGCCCTGGTACGTGCTGAGCCGATCGAAACAGTTGCGCTGCTGCCGGGGCGCCTTGTCCTGCCAGAGCTCTCCCCTCGGGGAGCCCAGCCACAATGTCGTTTTGTCACCAAGCAGGACTGGTGAAATGCCAAGGTGTGGGAGCGACAGAACCACCCAGCTTCTGCTTTCCTGGTGACTTTTCGTGCTCTCTTCTGCTCTGTAATGTGTTTACTTACCAGGGTAGTTTTCTGTGACTAGTCTTTGCTTTGCCCTTGCGAATTCAATCAGATTACCATGAGTTTGGTTTGGAAAAAAAAACATAGGAAGAATTGATCTTGGGGAATATTTGTAAGAATAGTCTCTAATTCTTTCCCTCTTTCTTTTTTGAATTAGTATCTCTTTTCTGACCATTTTGCATGCCTTATAAAAACACACTGGGGGACCAGTATTTCTTTTCACTTCTTAAGGGAACCAGATGTTCTCAACATCAGAGGAGCTGGTTCTGCCTTTCAGAGCTTGTCAGCTGTGCTTGGAAGAGTTGCTGCAGCTGTCTGGAGGGAGGGTCACTGCCTGGGGTTGATTTATGAGTGGACAGTTCCATATTCATCGAGGCCTAAGGCAGCACCCAGGAGCTATCAAGAACGTTACCCATCTGCTCTCAAATCTTCTAACTGACCTTCCTGAGAAAATGACAAGCAAGTGTAAAGGGAATAGTTTGCACAGCTTACTTCTGGCTGGTGGTGTCTCCTGTTGCTGACTGAGGATGGTTCCTGGTGGATTGCTGCTGAGTGTTCTGGGCCGGGACCCGTTTTGAGAAGCCAAGTACCTGGTTCATGGGAATGATATTCTTTTCCCTGGCCAACTTTATGAGCAGCTTTTACAAGAAAGCCCCCAAATATTGTTCAAGAAAGGATACAGTCTTCTCTCTCTTGTGTAGGGGTGACTTGTATAGGCTAGTCAGAAATTTCTGGAACTCCACTGCCCAGATCATGTTCAGCCACTTAATGGAAGAAAGGGTATTAATTTCACACCACTTAGACGTTTGAAGGAGATTGAGAGAATGAAGAGTGAGAATCCATAAATGGCTTCTTTAATACACGAGATGTCTCTTTAGTCATACAGAGCACCTACTGTATGCATTAGAGTGGTTGTGGGAAGTTAACTTCCAGTTCTCATTTTTAAATGCCTTGGGGAATTCTCAATCTGTTTGGATTTTTTCGTGAGCCCTCTGATTTTACCTGTGTTTTGAATTCAAGCTATCTCATACTGTAGCAGGTTTATATGAGATGAGGACATTTTTAGAATGAGAGAAGAAGAAGGGATCTGTTGTAATTGGAGGCAATGTTGGAAAAACGTTGAGGTGAGTGGGAGCGGCAGAGGGCGTTACTGTGAATTTGATCAGACTGTTCTGAAAGAGAGTTGTAAGGATTGAGCAGGAAAACCTGTGAAGACCCAGGCACAAAGCCTGGCAGAGGTGGTAGGTTCCCAGCAATTATTGGCTCCTTTCCTTTATCTCCTCTCACGATTTGTTGATGAACTGTCTTGGTCCTGGTGACTCTACTCTGACCTCTGCTGGGCACTTACTGTAATGCATCTCTTAAAAGTGATGATTAGTATTCTCTTGTCAACCCAGCATTTCAGGCCCTAAATGGTGAGTTTATTCATTCAGTTACTCAGGATGCGTTGAATGAGAGCCTGCAATGTGCTGGACACTATGGTTGGTCCTGGGCTACAGGGATGAATAGACAGACAGGGCCCTAGCTCGTGTGGAGTCCCATTTCCAGTGCCTCTCAAGAACTCCAAGAACTAGACATAATTAAACAAGTGCTTTCCTTGGGGTCCAACTCTGGTAATTTTTCTCCTCCCAGTATTTCCCCTCTTTCAGTAGAGAATCTCCACCTAAAAAACTAGTGCACCAGCTTCTGTTCTGTGCAAGGCAGAAGGGAGCCACAGACAGGTAGTGGCTTGGTGCTGTTGTGCCTGTGTTTGCTGCTCGGTAAATCCTTGTTGCTGGTTTGCCTGAGCTTGCTCTGCCTTCAAGGCCTCTGCTGGGTGAGAGCAGACTCCCATCCTACGGGTGGCATCTTCTGGCTGGTTGGTCCTTGCCTAGACTGATCCCTCCTTCTAGACAGGAGGCCAAGCTTCTTAATGGGCTCATCTTTCTCACTGCTTCTCTGCACACTGCCCATCTTGTTGCTGGAACCACATTTGCTCCAATTTATGTCTTTATTTCTAGGCCAAGTTTATCATTTAAAAAAAACAAAAGGCATGCTTATCTGGGAACCAAGTGAAGAATAGTGTCTTCTAGCTTTATGATAAAAGGCAGTTTTCTCAATAAAGGAAGAAAAAATCTTCACTTTCAAGGATAGTATTCAACTAACAATTCCTGCTCAAGGTAGCATCTCAAACACAACTCAATCTGGGAGCCCTTGGGAACTATGCTTTGGGCCAGGGAACCTAAACTTGAGGGTGAACACTTGATAGTTCTGACAGTTGGCCTCCCTTTTGCTTCTGGTTTCCCGTTTGTCAGTGAGGATAGTAACAGTGCCTGCCTACAGGAGTTTTTATGAGGATCCAGCACATTCCATGTGTATGGGGTTAGAACAGCCCCTGGCATACACAAGCCATCGCTACACTGTTCCTTATCGGGAGACCTTGATGAATCACTTTACATGTCTGGGTGTTGACTCCCTTCTCTGTCAAAGGCAAAAAGGTCAGAATTAAGGGGAGACTGTCTCATTGTCCCTTCTAATCAAGCATACTGTAAATCCACTGGGGATCCCATTTGCTCAGCAACATATAACTTAGGCAAGTTCCATTGGCTGCATTGTCTTCCGGAAAATGTCAGCTTTAAGCACATTCATGATAGTCGACAGTGGTCTTAGGCTCCATGACTTTTAATATGGGGCAGAAGGACATATGATTCTAAGCTAAGCGGTCTGCCTCTCATGAGCTCTTTCCAGCAAGCAGGTAAGGGCTGGGGCCTCCCCCATTCCTTACCGCCCCTCCTGCCATGGCACCTCTTCCTGAGGTCCTTACCAGATTGATGGAAGAAATGCCATTTCCCTAGGTCTGCTGGTCATTCCTTTGGGAGGAGTGAGATTCTCTAAAACTTCTGCTTCAATTCTTGTATTTTCAATGAGACCATTCCTTTCTTTTCTGCTGAAGGTTATACTTCCTGCCTCTGGAAAGTCAGTCTTTCAAGAGCTTTAAAATTCTTTGTCCTGACTTATTTCATGGTAAATATCACCAACTTGTGTTTACACTTTCTATTCCTAGAACTGAGTAGTTTAGAAGGTCCCGGTTTATATATATATACACACACACACACAAATACACCCCGGCACTCTCTTTGGGAGTGCGTAGGTCTGTTGTCTTGCTATTGTAGGTCTGTTGTCTTGCTATTGTGTGTGTGTGGTTTCTTTTTAAAACAGGTGTGCAAAAGAGTGTTTTGGGAAAGCTAAGTGAGAAGAGACCCTCAGTTATTGTTTTTAATAAGCACGTCTAACATATTCTAGGCACTTTGTGCAAGGCACTGTTCTATGTAATTTAAAGTCATGGTTCGATTTAACCTCTATGAATACCTTCCTTTCCAATGAGAGTAGTTCCTACCAAAGCTCCATTTTAAAGGCAAAGAAAACGGAGGCCCTAGTGAGGTTAAGGGACTTTGACCAAGGTCACACAAGTGGGGGATGCTAGAGCCAGGATCCAAACTTGGTTCCGACCTTGCACATTTACCGGGTTGGTTGGTTTTTTTTTAAGATTTTATTTATTTATATGACAGGCAGAGATCACTAGTAGGCAGAGAGATAGGCAGAGAGAGAGGAGGAAGCAGACTCCCTGCTGAGCAGAGAGCCCGATGCGGGGCTCGATCCCAGGACCCTGGGATCATGACCTGAGCTGAAGGCAGAGGCTTTAACCCACTGAGCCACCCAGGTGCCCCTACTGGGTTGGTTTTGATCGAGTGCCTGTTCTCTCGGGTGCACGGCAGGGTGTGTGCTGTTAAACACTGCTCTGTGGCCTGAAAAAAGCCCTGAGGGTAGAGTCGGAGCACTCTGGGCCAGAGTCCTAGCTCTGCCGCTTTGCAGCTGAGACCTTGGACAAGTAATTTCCATTCTCTGAAGCTGACTTCTAAAAGAATTCCTGGTCTTTATTAGGTTTTGTACACCACAAAGCTTTATAAGCGGTATGTGCTATAAAGTAGAAGCCATGATTGACCCACAAGAGAATTCTAGCCCATTTGCTTGCAGCTAATAATTTAAAGACATTTTGGAGAGAGAGCTGGCAATTTATAGAAAACTCAGTGGGTAAGAATGAGTGGGGAGAGAGAGAAGTTTCAAATCTAGCGAGCTAGACGAGGGACAACAGAGCCTTATGGGCACAGAGTGGCTGAAAGCTTGAATAATAGGAAGGATGGTTGAGAATAAATAAGACACAAAAAAGAGATATATTTATTTAGAATATTGGGAATTTCCAGACTCTGTCTGGCCAGGTGAAAGTCTGAAACCCATTCTTGGCTCAGAATCCGTGTCTCCGGCCATAAGAATTGCTTCCTTTTCTCGAAACCTCCACACACACACAAAGCAGTTGCCATCTTTGGGATGAGCAGATCAGCCTTTGGTGTTTCTCTGAAGAGTATGTTGGCTCTGCTCTCCTGCCCTCTTTCAGCCCTTCTTCCCCACCTCCTCCACGCCCAAGGGGGTGAGGCTGGTGTGGGTGAAGGTGGCGCAGGGTAGAGTGTCCCCAGCATCCTACCAGAGCTGTCCCTGGGGAGTGGTTAGCCTGCCCAGCCCCTCACGGGCCTCATTTCTCAGCTCCTCTGCAGACGAAGCGTTCATCAGGAACTCTGGGATTCTGTCAGGAAGAGCATTATCCTTCACATTTAACCTGGAATCCAGTCAGTTAAAAGGAAGACAAGAGCAATGTTTGCCTGGCTTGTTTTCTCTTTAATGTTTTATAGCACAAGTAAGCAAATGTCACTCCCTGCCCAAATTCAGCCTGTAGATGGTGGCCTTCAGGGAGGGGCCCCTTGCCCCTGCCCAAGAACTCCACCTTCCACCTACCCTGTTCTCGTGCTCTTCCTGACTTTAAAAAGGCAGGTCTCCATTTTAGATTATAGAAGATTTGATTGGGAAAAGTGATGAGTTCTAGTTTTCCTCCCTTCTTGATAAACTGTCCTTATTTAGCAGTAGAACTAATTGCACTTCCTGTACTCACTCCACTTTGCAGGGCGGGGATTAAAACCTTCACAGGTCTTCTGATGTGAGTGTTGTGCTTATAAACAAATAAAAATCCCAGTCTAAATGGCTCTGGGGGCGGGGGACGCAAAAAAAGTATGAAGAGGAAAGCGACTCTCTGGCAACTCTGTTAGCACGTTGACTCGCTGATTACTGTCTGAGCCTATTCTCCGTATTCTAAAATGGTCACCGTCTTGTTTACAAACCAGTGCATTTTGCGGTGGAGTGGGTCTTAGTTTGGCAGTGAGAAGAATCAGCATGTGGTGCAGACTAATATTTTGCTGTCTCTATTTGATTAACAGACACTGAAATCTGAATAATGACGTGTGTCCCCCCTCTCTCTCTCTTTCTCTCTTTGCTGTTTTCAGTAGAGCATGCACCATTTTGAACGTGAATTTTCGGTAAAGTAAGCTATACTGATTTCTCTAACTTTAAAGATGCTCTGTTTCTGGATGTGAAATGGGGCCCAGTGTGTGGCGATCGCTGAAGTGATAAACACATGGGAAAGCAGATTTGGGATGATTTCCTTATCTGAACATCTAAACGAAATACAGCATCTTTAAAAAGCACCCACATGACTTCATCTACATTCATTTCATTTTCACCGTGACCTTCAGAATCTTCATTTCCACTCTGATTGTAGTTTTAAAACACAGCTCAAAACCTGCAAATCAACCGCATGGCATTTTTGTATATTTTCATTTTGGAAAGCAGGATCCCACAAGTGTTGGTGCAGCAAAAATATCGGTTCCCCTGTTACTCTGATGCAGGGAAAGAGTTAGTTAGCCGATTAGGTTCTTGATTTCAGGAAGACAGTTCACTGGCTTTTATAACGGAAAGTAGGGAAAAACAGTTCTCTAGAGCATCCCTACTAATTCCTGAGTTGGGACATGAGTGCAACCTTCTCGTCTACCTGAGGAAAAATACAAAGGCAGTTGCCAAGAGCTGGGAGCGCGGTCTGCTTCCAGGGGTCACTGTTCTCTGCTCCCTCTCGAGGGTGGCTAGCAGGTCTGGTGTTGGTCTGGTGGCCCTGTGGTCTCCCCGCTTCTGTTCACAGACCACAAAGACAAACCTGCAGAGACTTGTAGATGGCCCACTGCTAAAGCTGGCCCCAAAGAAAGGGCAGTCCCCAGACGTCCTTTCCCCAAGGCTCTTTCTGGCAAGGCTTTCCACCCTAGATCTAATCGAGGCTCTGGATTGCCAGGTTCTCATTAGTTTGGTGAATGGGATTCTGGGGAGGATAGAGTAGCTGGCTTTTGGGATTTTTGTCTAAGAGTAGGTAGGATGGAAGAGAACTGTTTGGGAGCATCCCTCATCCTGGGTTTGGAAGCCAGTACTTTTCAAAGCTGAGTGAATTCAGTTTGCAACCAACCTTCCCCCCCCCCCTTTAAATTTTTAATTTAAATTCTAGTTAGCAACCAATGTAACACAGAATCTGTCTGGTCTTGTCTGTGGCCTGGGGGTAAGGGCTGTTGTGTACCTGTTGGCGGGGAGGAGTCAGTGGCCATCAGGCCTGCCTCAGGCCACATAAACCAGTTCTGAATTTGGCCCCTATCAGTATTGCCAACTGTTAAAACGTGTTGTAGCTTAAGCCCCAACAGACTTTAAAGGAAGCTTGTGGACTATAGAGAAGGTAAAAAGAAAAGGCCGAAAAATCTTGGGTTTGGGCCTGTGGTTAGAGGCTGAGTCCCTACGTCTGTTCTTGCTTCCTCTACTCCTGACCTTCTGACCATGGGACTTCCTCCCCACTTCCAGAGTGTTCTGAGCTGGCAAGATGAGGTCTGGCCTTGCCCTGGGTGTACACCTGAAGATCAGCCCTCATTGTCTCAGGCCCAGTAAGGAAAGGGGCCTCGTGGGACAGTTAGGCCCTTTGGGTCTGGTCCGGCCCTCTGGGGACAGCTGCCAGGGTGACTTTGTTCCTTACCCTTGGATGAACAGCCTCTCCTTTTGCACAGACCTTCACGTCTCATTTGTTTTATAAGCACAGGTTACTCTTTGACACTTAGAACCGTCTATTTATTTATGCTACCTACATAATCAAGGAGATTCATTTAAAGCCATAACAATCTCAACCTCTACGTGGAAAAATACAGATTCATGTACTGAATACCACCCCCAACTCCCAAACTCCGAGATAGTCAATTTGCACTTACAATTTTGAGTGGCTGGTAATGCAGCCAAAGTCGAGGGTGGGCTCCTCATGAGGGCCAAGCAGATTTGTTCTGTGCCAAGAGGCAACCCAGATCCAGGTCCAGCAGCTGAGACCCACCTCTAGCCTCCCAGAATCCCAGGCTGGAGGGGTAGCAGGTCTCCGGATGGCTCTTCTGTGCCTTTAGCATAAAACCAGTGCTGTTGCAGCCTGGAGCCTGTCTTCCCTCTTGGAGCCTGCAGTGCCTCTTCTCTCCAGAAACTATGGAGCCCCTTCTGATGCATGGCAGGCCCTGAATGTCAAACCCAGATGCTGGTCGGTGGGCGGCACTGCAGGGCTTCCGCACCTGCTGGCTCCTTGGGGCACTCTTGGTGCTGCTGTTGAGTCCCAAGAGCCTTCAGAGACACCCCGTTCCTCCTGGGATTTCACTGGCCACTCTCCAAAACCCCCTTCTAGCACGCTTATTCTCCCTGTTCTCATCTCAGCAAACACTGTGGGTTTAAAGTCCTTTTTATCTTTGTAACCCTGTAACACACAACCGTGAACATTTTTCCCCATGTCACCCTGGCAGAGAACATACTAGGACTTCATTCATTAGTTGTTACTATGTAGTACTATGTAGTACCAGTGAGAATTACATTTTGTTCATTTGTCTGTATTTAATGTTTATTCATATTGCTGTATTTTCATCATTTGAGAATTCTAAGATTGCAGAGCATGAATGTATGTGTCTGTGTGATTCTTTAATTGCAGCTGGCTTAGGTTTGAGTAAAAGATGAAAGGAAGGTAAGTGGTCTTCTATGAAATACAAGATTTTGAACTGTTATGTGTCACGCTTGGTGAAAAGAATGCTCTTAGCTAAGTATTTGGTGATCCTGAACCACTCATCCGTGGGAACTCAGGTGGTGATGGTTATGTTTACTTGTTACCAGCACAGTTCAGCAGCAGGTTAGAGGGGAGGAACACCTAACAGGATGGGTTGCTGTGTAGCCCTAGGAGGGGCTGAGACTAAGGCCAGAAACAGACAGGGGAGTCACGGAGAGCTGCAGGATTCCCAGGTGACAGGACACGTAACTCTGCCGCACCAGCTAGTTCTTGAAAGCAGGTCTTTTTGGCTGTGCTCTGCTTTTATTTTGTCCTAGGAGAGTAATTCATTCATCGATTCAAAACTATAACAGCCACATGTTGGCATGCCTGGAAGCTAAGGGAAGCTTTAGATACGTGTCCCGTTCCCTTCTCCTTGCCACGTGGGCGGAGTCTCTCCTGACGCTCAGAGAAGGTGTAGGGTTATTGCAGCTCCGTTCTGTTCCCTGGTGAAGCCCTGTGGAAAGAAGGTGCCGAGGACGACTCCTCCCTAAGACTATTGCCAGGGAGTGAGCCTTCTGCCCCCTGCTTTGCGCTGCTAACAGTTATTAGCATTTTAAATTTCTTTAATGCAGCCTAATAGAAAATGATTATTCAAGACACATGCCCCTGGGGAACCCTCTACCCAGCAGGCACTGTTCTTTGCCTAGAGTCCTGAGTGGCTTGTCATTTTCTGTTAAATCACATCCTTCAAATATTGTGTGTGTTGGGGCAGCTAAAGAAATGTTTGTCCTTTGTCAGTGATTGATACTCAGGTAGCCCAACTCTGTGCATACAAATGTCTTGTCTTGCTGGCTCAGTAGGTGCCCTGGACCTGCCTGAAGCAGCTGATGGAACTTTTCTTTGGGGACCACTGCTAAAATTTGGAAATGGAGTTAGAGCCTCATCTATGCAGGGAGAATGTCACTGTGTAGAGTTTCATGTCATCTGTGATATTCAGTCTTAGGTGACTTATTAATGGCAACCTTTAATTAATTCCCCTTTGATGCTTCTAGTGTTCTTGTTCAGCATTTAAAAAAAAAAACCACACAGTACTGGGTATCTTGGTCCCTCTGTGGGAAAACATTGGCAGGCTCATCGAAGTCCCTTCTACCCAGGACTGAGCAGTAGCATGTGTGTGGGGGGAGGGTTGGGAGAGATGATTCTGACTGTCCCCTTTCTCCACCCCCCACCCAGGGATGTCTACATTACCTCCACCTCCTCCTCCTCCGCCTCCGCCTCCACCACCAGCAGCTCCTTTGCTTCCTGCGAGCACAGAGGCGCCTACACAGCTCCCGCCCCAGGCTGTGAATGGTGTGAGCCGCGGGGCCTTACTCAGCTCCATCCAGAATTTCCAAAAGGGAACTTTGAGGAAAGCCGAAACCTGTGATCATAGTGCTCCTAAGATCGGCTAAAGCTTCGTGTTTACATTTGGAGGGAAAAGTTCTTTGTTTTTTCCTCCCACCTCCAGCCCCTGAAGTACTCTTTTTCCGGATGAATGAGCCGGACAGCCACTTGCTGTCTTGCAGATGCTCGTACAAGCAGCTTCTCAAGAGGGAAATATTCAAATAGAATAAAGTCAGGCTGGCATTTCTGCCTTAAGAAATATTTATTTTGCTCCTTTATTGCCATTTTAAAGGAGTATGGTTCATCCTCTAATGGGCATCTTTCAGGGGCAGCAGCATATTGGAGTCAACCTTTTCACCCACTGAAGGAAACGGACACAAAAGCAATGACCACGTCCAGTCACAGCAGTGAATGACCTTTGTGTTGCAATCCCTCCTCTCCCATCAGACGGCTCCCAGAAACGTTCCTCTCATTTCTCTATAAAGCATTTTCTGGTTATTTCTTAGATAACTCCCATTTTTGCTACCTTATTTCATCTTAGACATTATTAACACTGTAGTCTAAAGCCTAGTTATGTCATGGAGTGAGAGAAGCAACTGAGTTCTTCCTTTTCCATTCGGATCGACAGGCAAGTCAAGTCTGGAACCTTCTCTAGGTTCTAACAGGAATACCATTGTGATTATAGAACTCAGGGCTGTGAAAGCAACCACTCAACTCATAGTTCCTTTTAGTTAATAAGAGTATATTGGACAGGCAGAAAATGTTAAGATCAGGAAAAGCACTTTCCGATTAGAGTATCTCCTTAATCCTCAGCAATAAAGTCAAGTTTGTGGTTTATGGGGGAGTTATTATTACAACACAAGTAAATTTGGCATCCATAGAAATCAATTCTGATTTTTAAAAGATTTATCCAAATACATCATCTTTCTAATGTTACTCATTTATTAGATCCTTTATCCTATGATTTGTTTAAACCCTTAAATAAATTGCACTTTAAAGGATTATCAGTAATCCATTTAAAAATTCAAGTACACACATCAGTGTTGGTTACTATGCAGAGAGAATGTCATTGTGTATGGTTTCATTTAATCTGTGATAAATGTTCAGCTGTATTTTTTATTAAAATAAACCGTGTCAAGAAAATGTGTCTGTAGCTTGGCTAGGCATTTGAAGTGGGAATTTTTTGTGGGAACTTTTATAAAAAATAGATCCATACAGTATTTCTTGTTCCTTCTTACCTACCTGATGTCTATTTCTTTTTGTCATATTTTCTCTCTTAATTACTAAAAGCTAACAATCCTGTCTTGCTATTTAAATTAGGTACCTTTTGTATGCTTCTATAACTAATTGTGTTTCTGTCTCAACTTCTAAAGAGGACAGCATATGGTAGAATGTCTGTTTTTTACTTGACATGAATTTTGATTTAATTTGGAGGGGAACCCTGTTACAATTGGGCATTTGAAGAGTCTGTGGACAAGTTCCTGTTACAAGTGTGATGGCAGTTTAGGTGATTAGTGTCACTCATTTCTTAACAGAAATTCTTAGCAGAATTTTAAGACCTCTACCCACCCCATGCTTATTATTTCAAGAATATAAAATTACAATTAGTCATAATTAGGAATTCCTTTATTTCTTATCAAAACAATTTAACAGCAAATGTAGATGATAGATTTTACCTTTACATACAAGTTGTCCTTTTTGGATACATCTTTCTGCAGAACTCTGCCACATTCATACCTTGTCTTTATGAGAGGTTAAAATTTTACATTAGCCTTATTCAAAGAATGTGGTGATTGTAACAGACCAGAAAAAAACCCCACGGAGTCTAGGGCAGGAGAGGAGTTTTTTCCACATACAAGCACATTTAAATTCTTCCAAGTACAAAGTACAAAAACACACATGTTGTTGCTTTAGAGAGAACTTTATGAATCATAAGGTCTTACAGTACGATCCAGGTGAAGTAGACAGCAAGTATTTTAAGTAAATCCCAACGACTTGAAATTCAAGTCCAAATTAAATATTTAATGTTTTCTTTATTGCAAATATGATGTCTTTAACCTGAGGTATAGAGTTGTCTTCTAGAATCTTTGCGTAAGGCATGGGGACGTCAGCACCAGTGACACGAACTGCAGGAGCATCCAGGAAATTGAATGCAGGGCCTAGGAGAAAAGGAGGCTCATTGAGAGGCAAGAAAAGCCACTGAGCACCACCACCTTCCCATAGGAGGTATGGCTCTCCAAAGGAGAGAAAATCTAGAGGAATACTCATTACCAGGACTTGTTTCTGGCTTTTTAAAAAACACTTACCCCTCCCCGACCAAGAACACCCATTGACCCAAACGAAAAATGCCAAGGTGTCAAGTTCAGACTGTTGGCCTAGCTTCTAATCTCTGTCCAGTATCCAGGTACACACTGTTTATTACAGTTTGGGTATTCTTGAACCAGTTTCTCTGAAATACCTTCCATGATCCTGGCACAAACTTCAGCTCCTACTCCAAACTGTGGCCAGCCTCCTTCCACAGTTACAAGATGATTGGTCTTCATGACACTGGCTTCTATTGTTTCAATGTCCATTGGTCTGATGGTTCGCATATTTATCACCTAAACAGACAACACAGATATGATTTGTAGAGCCACTGCACCACAAATGTAGTCTCATCCCCATAATACCACTCCCTCTCTTGTTTCCTGTTAATCTCTGGGTCTAGGAAAATTGAATCTGCCTAACCAAGAACAAAATATAAAATGGGAAATTGTAATTAAAATGAAAATCTTTATCTCTACCACAAGTGGTTCTGGTAAGAATTCACTTATCCTCCTGTGCTAATTTAACTTCCTTCTTGTCAAAACAACTAATAACTACCAACTGACTGCTCACTGTGCACCAGGTCCTACACTATGTGTAATTCCCACAACCAGCCCGAGGGGACAGTAAATGTATTCTCAGTTTACAGCCGATGTGGCTAAGATTCAGAGTACAGATCTTGCCCAAGTGTAACCAGCAAGTGGCAGGTCCTGGACCTGAAGGAGTTAGACCCTGATTTCTAAGGTTGGCCCTCTCCCGAACTCCAGCTCCAGGCTGGATCCCAACTTGAGAAAGTAGGTACTACTTTAACACATCTATAACCTACACAGTAAAAAGCTAGGTATCTGCAAAGCAAGATTTTACACTCAGTTAACCTGTTAAAGAATTCAAACTCCTATTTCTGGGTCTTAAATTTAAAAGGAAACTTTATGATTTTTCCAGAAGTGAATGTCCACATACCTCACATTCAATTCCCTCTTTGGATAGCACTGTTGCAGCTTCTAAGCAGTGGCCCACAGGTCTTGAATGGGCAACTACGGTTATGTGTGTCCCTGAAACAAAGTGGTCACAGATCAGAGGCCAGGTTGAAACCAAAGATGCTGTACGGCCCCACAGCCACTGTGGCTCTTGTTCATTTGTAAAATCTTCAACTTAACTCTGTTCCAGGGAGGCGAGGAATGTGTTAGCCTTCCTAGAGATGAAATACAAATCTATTGGACTGAGAATTAGGAAGCATAAATGTAGAAGCAAAACATGACACATTTCTTAACTTGAACTCATCGTACAACTTCCTAATCAAAGTAAACGGCAGTAACCTCAAGAATGCATTTGACCAGGTACGCCTGGCAGGCTCAGTCAGTTAAGCGTCCAACTCCTGATTTAAGCTCAAGTCATGATCTTCGGGTAATGAGATCAAGCCCTAGTCAGGCTCTGCGCTGGCTGGGCACAGAGCCTGCTTAAGATATTCTCTCTCTCTCTCTCTCTCGCCTGCCACTGCCGACCTTTTCCCACCTCTAAAAACAAAAAAAGAATTTGACCAACATAAATACAGGGGCTAGATTACAAATAATATTTAAGATGTACTAAGTGCTCTTACCTTGCCTTTCTATTTTGGCTTTTCCAATAGGAATCAGAAAATCTTTTGACTGAGCTTCTGAGGGTAATTCAAAAGGAACTCCATACATCAGTTCATTCTCTAGCACTACCACTGAAAAATACAAATATTTAACAGAAGTAACTACATGACCAAATGTATATACAACACTATGACTCATTTTGCAAAAAGTTTCACTGTGCCAATAGGAAGCCTCACAACTACTTGTCTAGTAGCCTTGAGAGGATGGTTTAGGAACTGGCATTTATATTCTGGTCAATCCTAATTTTAACTATTGTAGTTAAATCAGCGTTGTAGGTACCTAGCACGCCCCTTTACAGTCAGAAAAGCAAAAACAAAACGACCTCTTTGAAAACAGTCTTTACCATATCTCTAAATCATTAATTGACATTTTATATATGTCTAAGCCTAACTAGAAGCCTTTAACGGCTTCCCTCCAAGCAAAGATTGCAACTTAGTTCTTTAACGTTCAAAAGAGACCTAAGGGTCATTCTACTGACCTGGATTATTATCCCGAATGGCTGATTTAATAAGTCCTTTTGCATCCTCTGAATTCCAGGGGCTGACCACCTTTAAGCCTGGGCAGTGCCCATACCAGGCAGCAAAGCACTGTGAGTGCTGGGCAGCCACTCCTGCTGAGGCGCCATTGGGCCCCCTGAAGACTATGGGCACAGGCTGAAGGCCCCCCGACATGTAGTAGGTCTTGGCAGCTGAGTTTATAACCTGGTCAATGGCTTGCATAGAGAAATTGAAGGTCATAAATTCACAAATGGGCCTCAACCCAGCCTGTCAAATCAAAAACAAAGATCTTTAAAAAACTAAAAAGTGATAAAAAGTGGCAACCACTCCAAAATTCAAACAATGTTTTTAAAAGGTCATGTTAAAAGAAGTATCTTTGGATGAGATTCATAAAGAGGATTACATACCATAGCTGCACCCACAGCAATTCCAGCAAAGCCCATCTATAAGTAAAATATAAACATAAGTGAAAATGCATAAAAATCAGAACAGTGTACACTTTAACATGCCCCTGAAAGGTCTGCTTCCTGATGGAAGACTTACCTCAGATATGGGAGTGTCTATGATCCTCTTATCTCCGTATTTCTTCCACAGGCCTCGACTAACCTAAAATTACACAATGATCTCATTACTTTTAAGTGTACATGAGGGCCAACAGCCACCTCAATTTATATTGCTTTATTGTATTTTGGGTTACCTTATATGCCCCATCATACTGGGCAACTTCTTCCCCAAGCAGAAATACCTTCTCATCTCTTTCCAGCTCCTCATCCATACCTTGGTTTATAGCGTCACGAACTGTCACCTGTCACAGGTATGGGGAAATCAATCAACAAGGATTACTGCAGAATTATTTCAGATACTACTGAGGTTCTTTCCTTTTATAATTACCTAGGCTGCCTACAGCACATAATATAAAAACTATCACTAGAACAGGCTTTTCTTTAAAAGTTCAAAGAATTCGAAAAGTAACATTTTTATCATACAGCCTCACTGGATTTGTTAATGAGTTTACCGAACACTTTTTTTTTTTAAGATTTTATTTATTTATTTGACAGAGATCACAAGTATGCAGCGAGGCAGAGAGAGAGGGGGAAGCAGGCTTCCTGCTGAGCAGAGATGCGGGGCTTGATTCCAGGACCCCGGGGATCATGACCTGAGCCGAAGGCAGAGGCTTTAACCCACTGAGCCACCCAGGCGCCCCTCGAACACTTTTCTTGATGTACATCTAAGCTTAACAAAATCTGTTTACTGGCCAAACCAGCTCATAAGTAGTTTCCTAAGTAGAAATTATATTGGGTTGTTTAGTTCCACACTTGGTATAGTGTGGGACGGAGAACTGTTAAGGAGGCCCATATAAAACTATGTTTTGAGCACTCACTAGGTACCAGGCACTTCCAAACACTACCTTCAGAATCTACAAGTTATTTTACTAAACAGATTGGTAGAATCCTCTAGTTTAAAAAAAGCTGGGGGGTGGGAAATTCCTCAAAGAGTAGAACACAGAATTACTATATGATCCAATAATTCCACTTCTAGATAGGTGCTCAAAAGATAATAAAAACAGGGACTCAGATACTTGCACACCAATGTTCTCAGCAGCATTATTCACAAATCCAAAAGGTGAAAACACCCAAATGTCCATCAACAGATGAATGGATGAACAAGATGAGGTATATTCATAAGATAGAATGTTAGCCTTAAAAAAAGAAATGGGGGCACCTGGGTGGCTCAGTGGGTTAAAGCCTCTGCCTTCAGCCCAGGTCATGATCTCAGGGTCCTGGGATGGAGCCCTGCATCAGGCTCTCTGTTCAGCAGGGAGCCTGCTTCCCCTCTGTCTCTGCCTGCCTCTCTGCCTACTTGTGATCTCTCTCTCTATCAAATAAATAAATAAAATCTTTAAAAAAAAAAAAGAAAAAGAAATGAAGGGGGCCTGGGTGGCTCAATGGGTTAAGCCTCTGCCTTCCGCAGGGGTCATGATCTCAGGGTCCTGGGATAGAGCCCCAAATGGGGCTCTCTGCTCAGCGGGGAGCCTGCTTCCCCCTCTCTCTCTGCCTGCCTCCTTGCCTACCTGTGATTTGTCAAATGAATAAATAAGATCTTTTAAAAAAAAATGAAATTCTGACACATGGTATAACATGCGTGAACCTTGAAAACAACCATGCTAAGTGAAATAAAGCAGACCTAAAAGGACAATGTAGGATTCCACTTACAGGACATACCTAGAATAGATAAATTCACAGGCACATAAAGTGCAACAGAGGTTACCAAGAGCTGGGGGAAATGGGAAGTTCCTGTATAAAGGATAGTTTCTGATTGTGATGGTGACAAAGTTCTGAAGACGGATGGTGGTGACGGTCTCACAACGTAGTAATTGGACTTAGTGCCGCTGAATATACACTTCAAAATGGTAACATTGATTTTATGTATTTCAGTACAGTAAAGATTTAAAAGGAGGGTGAGGGAAGAAGCGTCAAGTCTAGTGTAGTAGTGTCAGATCGTCCCACAGATTCCCAATGAGCCTGGCGGGGGTGATATGCTGGTGTGTCCGGTGCTGGGTCCCAACAGAAGCACGACGAATCCCAGGCTGGACGTGGGAATCCCTTGACTCCAGGGCCCGCTGCCGTCCCTCTCCCCACGGCGCAGGCGCGTCCCCGGCCTCCGCCAGGGGATGGACGGCCCCCTCCCTGCCCCGGCGGGAGTCCAGGCCACTTACTTGCAGCGCCGCCGGCGCCGTCCGGTGGAAGCGCCTCCTCAGCAGCCCGGAGACCTGGAGGGGAGAGAGAAGACGCTGAGAGGGGACGCAAGGTGGGCAGGAATCACGCGCAGGCACGCGTGTCGCTGTCTACCTGTTCAAGGGGTCTCCGCATCAGGCCAGACACTGCCGCCATCTTGACTGTGTCCTCTAGGCGTCGCAGAATGACAACACTGCAGGACTGCAGTCTAATCAGGCCCCGCCTCCCCCGCCAACTCGAGCCAATGGCAGGGCGCGGCGCCTGCGTGCCCTGCCCATCCCCTTAGGGGTGAGGGGCCGAGGGGGCGGGGCTAAGGTGGCGCGTAGGGTGGTTCCACCGCTGTTTCTGGGGTGGACTCCAGCTAACTTCCTCGGTAGTGGGAGGTTGCTGCAGTGCGGGCTGTCTGTCGGGGACACTTTCGTAAGTGGTGGTGCTTGAAGCACGGCGACACTTTCATAAGTGGTGGTGCTTGAAGCACGGGGACGGAAAGTCAGACTCTAGGGAACATAACTTGAGGCTGTTAGGTCAGCTTTTTGAGGGCACTGAAACTCTCAGGGCACCAGGTGTCGCTTGCGCACTCTCTAGTGACAGGAACGTAACCACTTTATGAACGAGTCCGGTTTTCCCGGGACCGCGCTCAGTCTGTTCCCTAGAATGCGAACCAGAGCTTTCACTGATGCATTAAGCGCCTATTGTGTGCCAGGCATTGTGGTAAGTGCTTTACAGCTCCTTTAATTCTCACAGGAACACTCAGGTGATTACTGTTACCTCCAGTTGTCCTCAAGTCACTTTGGGTTGTCAGTCCTCAGAAAGGCCTTCATCCAAAATTTTCAACCTTCTATGGGCTTGACCAAATTATTTATTTTTTTGGCTTTGTCATTTCAAACGAGATTTATTAAGAGGGATTTTTCACTCACCCTACCTTTTTAGAGGTAATTTAAACACAGTAAAATGCACAGTCCTACCACCTCAGAAAGTTCCCTCGATGTTTCCTCCCGGTCATTCCCCACACATCACCGCACAGGCAACCACAGATATAATTTCCATCATTGTAACTTAATTTACCTGTTCTCGAACTTGAAATAAAGGCAATTATAAGACGTGTACTCTTGTGTCTGGCTCAGCTAAGTGTTTTTGAGATTCATCCATGTTGTTGAGTGTATCAGTAGTTTACTTTTTTTTTTTTTTTTAATAATCTTTACACTCAGCATGGCCTTGGAACTCATGACCCCCCTGAGATCAAGAGCTGCAAGCTCTTCTGACTGAGCCAGCCACTTGCCCCTCCTCCATTTGTTTCTGATTTAACATATCCAAGAAATCATTCCTAAATTCAATATCATGAAGAGTTTCTCCTATATTTTCTTCTAGGAGTTTTATAGTATTAGCTCTTATGTTTAGGCCTTTGATCTATTTTGTGTTAATTTTTGTATACGATATAAAGTAGGGCCCAATTTCATTCTTTTGCATGTAGATATCCAGTTTTCCCAGTACCATTTGTTGAAAACATTGTCCTTTCCATGTTGACTGTCTTGGTACCCTTGTTGAAAATGATTTGACCATATATGGGGGAGTTTTCTTTTGACCTTTCTAGTTTATTTTTTGGTTTCCATGCCTATATTTATGTCAGTACCACACAAGTTTGTTTGTTTTTTTTAAGATTTTATATATTTATTTGACAGAGAGAGAGAGGAGGAGGAGCAGCTAAGGGAAAAGAGCAAGCAGATTCCCTGCTAAGTGGGGAGCTGGATGCAGGGCTCAATCCCAGGACCCTGAGATCACAACTGGAGCCAAAACCAAGAGTTGGACACCCCACTGACTGATCCACCCAGGCGCCCCAGTACCACGCTGTTTTGATTACTATAGCTTGGTAGTAAGTTTTGAAATCAGAAGTTGAGTCCTCCAGCTTTGTTGTTCTTTTTCAAGATTGTTTTGTCTACTTGAGGTTCCTTGAGATTCCATGTGAACTTTAGGATGGGTTTTACTATTTCTGTAAACACAATGTCATTAGGGTTTTGATAGAGACTGCACTAGATCTGTAGATTGCTTTGGGTGGTATGGACATCTTAACAATATTAAACCTTCCAGTCTATGAACACAGGATATCTTTTATTTATTTGTGTCTTCTTCAATTTCCTTTAGCAGTGTCTTATAGTTTTCAGTGTTTAAGTCTTTAGCCTCCTTGGTTAAGTTAATTCCTAATTATTCTATTCTTTTGGATGCTATTATGAGTGGAATGCTTTTCTTAATCTCCTTTTCATCTTGTCCATTGTCAGTGTATAGAAATGCACCCGATTTTTGAGTGCTGATTTCATATCCTGCAAATTTCTGAATTTGTTTATTCTAACAGGAGTGTGTGTGTGTGTAATCTTTGGGATCAGGCTCCCCACTGAGCAGAGAACCCGATGTGGGACTCGATCCCAGGACCCTGAGATCATGACCTGAGCCGAAGGCAGAGGCTTAACCCACTGAGCCACCCAGGCGCCCCTTTGGGATTTTCTATGTATAAGATCATGCCATCTGTAAAAGGAAATAATTTTGTGTCTTTCTTTCCAGTTTGGATTACTTTTATTTTTCTTGCCTAATTGCTCTGACTAGAGCTTCTAGTACTATATTGAGTAGAAGTATCAAAAGCAGGCATCTTTGTCTGCTTCCTGATCTTGGAGGAAAAATTTTCAGTTTTTCACCATTGAGCTAGCTGATGTTAACTATAGGTTTTTCATATATGGGCTTTATTGTGTTGAGGTGGTTTCTTTCTATTTCTAGCCTGACAAATGTTTTTAACATGAAAATGTTTTTAACATGAAATGTTTTAACATGAATTTTGGCATATACTTCTTCTGTATCCAGGAAGTTTTCCCCCCTTCATTCTGTTTATGTGATCTATTTCATTGATTGATTTTTGCATAATGAGATTATTTTCTTACGTTGTCTTCAGAGCACTGTTTATGGATTCCGTATACAAGTCTTTTGTCAGATATGTGATATGCAAACATGTTCTTCAGTTTATGGGTTGTCTTTTCATCCTGTAAAGATACTTCACAGGCAAGAGTTTTTAATTTTGATGAAGTCCAATTTTTCAACTTTTTTCTTTTATGGATTATGCTTTTATTGGTATCATATATGAGAAATTTTTATCTAACACCAGCATACAAAGACTTTTCTTCTTTTTTATGAAAGTGTTATGGTTTTATGTTTTCCATTTAAATCTATGATCTATTTTGAGTTAATTTTTGTATGATATTTAGCTTTAGGTTGACATCTTTGTTTTTTTTCCTCAAGTATGTCCAATTATTCCAATACCATTTGTTGAAAGAACTACTTTTTCGATTGAATTGTTTTTGCATATTTGTCAAAAATCATTTGGCCAAACCTGTGTAGGTGTATTTCTGGAGTCTATCCTGTGCCATTGATCTGTATCTCTGTCCCTCCTCCTCCAATACCATACTGTCTTGATAGCTGTAGCTATATTGTAATTCCTAAAATCAGGTAGTGTGATTCCTATTACATTTTTCTTTTTCAAAATCATTTTGGTTATTTTAGTTCTTTTACCCTACAATATAAATTTTAGAATCAGCTTGACTACAGTTCACTCCTTTTGTTGTTCCTTACCCATTTCATTGATGGACACCTAGGCTGTTTCCAGTTTGAGGCTATTATGGATAAAACTGCTATGAATATACATATTAAAGTCATTATGAGGCGTATGTTTCTGTTTCTCTTGGAGTGAAATTCTGGGTGATAGAGCAGATATACGTTTAGTTTTACAAGAAATGCAAATAATGGGGCGCCTGGGTGGCTCAGTGGGTTAGGTCTCTGCCTTTGGCTCAGGTCATGGTCTCAGGGTCCTGGGATCGAGCCCCACATTGGGCTCTTGGCTCTGCAGGGAGCCTGCTTCCCCCTCCCCTTCTGCCTGCCTCTCTGCCTACTTGTGATCTCTCTCTGTCAAATAAATAAATACAATCTTTTAAAAAAGAAAGAAATGCCAAATAATTCTCCAAAGTGGTAGTACTATTTTATATTCCTTCTACCAAGATGAGCACGTTTCAGTTACTCCAAATATTTTTTTTTTTTTTAAGATTTGTGTTTATTTATTTGAGAGAGAGCAGGAGAGTGGGCTGAGGGGTATAGGGAGAAGCAGACTCCCCACTGAGCAGTGAGCACGATTCAGGGCTTGATCTCGGGAGTCCAGGATCATGACTAGAGCCTAAGGCAGCCTCTTAACTGACTAAGTTGCTCCAAATCTTTACCAACATTTGATGATATCAGTTTTTAAGATTTTGCTATCCTGTTGGGTATAGGTTTATATCTCATGTTGTTTTAATTTTTGTTTCCTTGATTATCACCAACGTTGAGCACCTTTCCATGTGCTTAATGTCTGTCAACCTCTTTTAAGAAAGTGACCAGAGTGGTGCCTGGGTGGCTCAGTGGGTTAAAGCCTCTGCCTTTGGCTCAGGTCATGATCCCAGGGTTCTGGGATCGAGCCCTGCATCGGGCTCTCTGCTCCGCGGGGAGCCTGTTTCCTCCTCTCTCTCTCTCTCTGCCTGCCTCTCTGCCTACTTGTGATCTCTGTCTGTCAAATAAATAAATTAATTAATTAATTAAAAAGAGTCTCTTTCTTAAAAAAAAAAAAAAGTGACCACAGCAGAATTTAAACTTTACATATAAAGCCTCAGTGAATGAATGTCTCCTTTTATTCCCTCAGGACGAAGCAGAGAAGACATGTTTTGTATCCAGGGACAGGTGGCATATTAGTGATTATTCTTATTTTATCAACAACAGTGCCTCTGGTTTTTTGTTTTTTTTTTTTAAGATTTTATTTATTTATTTGCGAGAGAATGAGAGAGAGAGAGAGAGCATGAGAGGGGAGAGGTCATCAGGAGAAGCAGACTCCCCGCTCAGCAGGGAGCCTGATGTGGGACTCGATTCTGGGACTCCAGTATCATGACCTGAGCTGAAGGCAGCTGCCCAACCAACTGAGCCATCCAGGCACCCAATGCCTCTGGTTTCTATGATACCTTATAAATACATTTTTATGAAAATGATCTTATCTTTCCTTACAGGTTAGAAAAGTGGGAAACCCTGTACCAAATTCATACAAATGAATATTGGATAAGGAAATTTTTAAAAAGTAGAAATAGGGAAAAACTAGAAGCCTTCACATATCCATCAGTTGGGACCTGGTTTAATGAAGCATGTGACATCCCTTCCATGGAATATCACTCTTCTGTTAAAAGAATAAAAATGGGAGAATGAAGCAGACCTACATGTACAGATCTATACATATATACTGTATGTACTTATTGGAAACAATCTCTAAACAAGGTGAGATATGAACTGAAAAAAATGGAATCCCAGGCCCTTGGATGTCTCAGTTGGTTAAGTGACTGCTTTAGGCTCAGGTCATGATTCCGGGGTCCTGGGATGGAGTCCCACATTGGGCTTCCCCTGCTCTGCTGGAAGCCTGCTTCTTCCTCTCCCGTTGCCTGCCTCTCCTCCTGCTTAGGCTCTCTCTGTGTGTCAAATAAATAGAAAAATGGAATCCCATTTGTGTAATAAAATACAGGAATAAAAATATTTACTCAAAAAAGTGTTTTGAAAGAATGCATAAGAAATTGTGAAGAGAGGCTAAATGGTTGAGTAGTAGAATTTGGCTAATAGAGATCAAGGAATGTCTTACTTTTTAAAAAAATTTTTTTATTATTTATATATTTATTTGTTTATTTTTTAAAAGATTTTATTTATTTATTTGACAGACAGAGATCATAAGTAGGCAGGGAGGCAGGCAGAGAGAGAGAAGGAAGCAGGCTCCCCGCCGAGCAAAGACCCCCAACTTGGGGCTTGATCCCAGGACCCTGGGATCATGACCTGAGCCAAAGGCAGAGGCTTTAACCCACTGAGGCACCCAGGCACCCCTTTTTAAAAAAAATATTTTATTTATTTATTTGACAGAGAGAGAGATCACAAGTAGGCAGAGAGAGGGAGGAAGCAGGCTCCTTGATGAGCAGAGAGCCCGATGCGGGCTCCACCCCAGGACCCTGAGATCACGACCTGAGCCGAAGGCAGAGGCTTAACCCACTGAGCCACCCAGGCACTGCTTACTTTTCTTTTTATACCTTTTTTATAGTATTTTTTTAATAGAATATTTTTCTTTAATTTATTGTTAATTAACATACACAATTCATAAAACTACAGGTCAAATAATATACTGGGAAATCTTTATCACAGACATGGCAATATATTTATATAAATACTTAATACATAAAGAATTCCTAAGGAGTAAGGAGAAAACACTAAAATCCCAATAGAAAATGGGCAAAGAGCATGAAAAGACACTATTACAAAGTAGTAAAAATGATAGCAAACATGAATTATGTAAAAAAAAAACAACACATGAATTATGTCTGACTTCACTCATACCCAAAGGGATAGAAATCAAAACATCAGTGAGACCCCATTTTTTGGTCCTTCAAATTATTAAAGATTTGATAAAGTTTATCCGTATTTATAAGGGTTCAGGGAAATGGACACTCATACATAGTATTAATTGTTCAGTGTTTCTGGAAAGCAGTTTGTTAATCAATCCTTAAGAACCTTCAAATAAATATGTTCATCCATATAAATAAATGTGTTTATATATTATAATATATACATATTCCTTTGGCCTAGCTATTCTACTTATAAGGATTTATCCTCTTAAATCTTGGTTGCTTCTGATTAATTTATGTGAAAATATTCATATAGTAGGACAATTTTTCAACTATTTAAATATCTGGGAAAATACTTAGATAAATTAGGATATATCCAGATGTTGAAATATTACATAATACCTGAAATTCTATTTTTAAAGAATTAATTAATATGCAAAAGTATTTATGAAATAATATTAAAGAAAAAAAGCAGAATAAAAATAGTTTGAAATATAATCCCAATTTTATTTAGAAGTAGGTATGCATAGAAAAATGCTTGGAAGGGATAATATGTAATAGCTTAACAGATTTAAATATAAAAGGAAGATTTTTAATTGTGATCAATATATGGTTTATTATTTTTACATATATTCATATATTCATTTGCCTTTATATTTTATTTTGAATTCCAAAAATATTTTTGAGTAGGAAATTTTTTTCATTATAGGAAAAAGAATTCAAGTACAGAAAGTTAAAAAGTGGGGCGCCTGTGTAGCTCAGGGGATTAGGGTCATGATCTCAGGGTCCTGGGATTGAGCCCCACATTGGGCTCCCTGCTCAGCAGGGAGCCTACTTCCCTCTCTGTCTCTGCCTGCCTCTCTGCCTACTTGTGATCTCTGTCTGTCTGTCGAATGAATAAATAAAATCTTAAAAATATATATTAAAAAAAAATTTAAAAAGTAATTGCCCTCCCCTCCCCCAACCGTGATTACCTTGCTTCCTCTCCCCACTTCACCAGCCACTATGACTCATTTCTTCTGTGTATTTACAAGAAGGACCATTTGTGTATAAGCATGTATGTCTGGATCGCTCTTTGTTTACATGAAGATTAGCTTTTTAAAAATATATTTTTAGGGGCGCCTGGGTGGCTCAGTGGGTTAAAGCCTCTGCCTTTGGCTCAGGTCATGATCCCAGGGTCCTGGGATCAAGCCCCACATCGGGCTCTCTGCTCTACACGGAGCCTGCTTCCTCCTCTCTCTCTGCCTGCCTCTCTGCCTAGTTGTGATTTCTCTCTGTCAAATAAACAAAATATTAAAAAAATATATATATATTTTAAGTGAGCATACAGTAAAGTTCTGTGTGTGTGTGTGTATGTGTGTGTGTGTGTGTGTGTGTCCAGCCTGAAGAGTTTTGAAGCTGACAACCACAGTGAGGTTACAGAACAGTACTATGATCCCCAAAACTCCCTCCTTCTGTTTTCACAAAGCCCACTCCTTGCTCCCATCCCTGATAATCACTAATCTGTGTTTATTGCCATACTACTGCCTTTTCCAGAATGTTATATAAATGAAATCATACAGTATATAACTTTTTGAGACTGACTTCTTTCACTCACATAATACCTTTGAGATTCATCCAAGTTGTCATGTGTATCAGTAGTGCATTGTTTGTTCTTGCTGAGTAGTACTCAGCTGTATGCATGTACCACAATTGGTTTATCCATTTACTTGTTGAGGGACATTTGAATTGTTCCCAGTTTTTGGCAGTGCTGAATAGAGCAAATGCAAAAAAGTTTTTACAGAGTTTTATGTAAACATATGTTTGTATTTCTCTATGGTGTGGGATTGGGATTGCTGGGTCATGTGGTGCATGTATTTAACTTTTTTTTTTTTGACAGACAGAGATCACAGGTAGGCAGAGAGGCAGGCGGGGGTGGGGGGAGGAAGAGAGCCCAATGTGGGGCTCGATCCCAGGATCCTGAGATCGTGACCTGAGCTGGAGGCAGAGGCTTTAACCTACTGAGCCACCCAGGCACCCCGCATGTATTTAACTTCTAAGAAACTGTCAAACTGCTTTCTAGAGTGGCTGTACCATTTTTTATTCTCACCACCAGTGTATGAGAGTTCCAGCTGCTCCATATCCTCCTCAACATTTAGTAGTACCATTTGTTTGTTCTTTTTGCTTTTTTGCCATTCTGTTAGGTGTATAGTAATATCATCATGGTGCTTTTTTTAAAGATTTTATTTATTTTAAGATTTTATTTATTTATTTTAAGATTTTATTTAGTTATTTGACAGACAGAGATCACATGTAGGCAGAGAAGCAAGGAGAGAGAGGGAGGGGGAAGCAGGCTCCCCGCTGAACAGAGAGCCCAACGTGGGGCTCAATCCCAGGACCCTGAGATCATGACCTGAGCTGAAGGTAGAGGCTTAACCCACTGAGCCATCCAGTGACCCAAGATTTTATTTACTTATTTGAGAGAGAGAGAGTGAGAGAGAGCATGAGAGGGGAGAAGGTTAGAGGGAGAAGCTGACTCCCAATGGAGCTGGGAGCCTGATGTGGGACTCAGTCCCAGGACTTCGGGATCATGACCTGAGCCAAAGGCAGTTGCTTAACCAACTGAGCCACCCAGCCCCCCACTATCACCATGATTTTAATTTGCATTTCCTAATGGCTAAAGATGTTGAACATCTCTTCAACGACTCATTGGCCACTTACATGTCATCTTTGGTGAAATACCTGGTTAAATCCCTTGCCCATTTTTTATTAGGTCATTTGAAATTTTCTCACAGGTGAGTCATATATATATATATATATATATACACACACACACACGCATATACATATATTCTGAATACAAGTTCTGTGTTGAATATCTAACTTTCAAATATTTTTTCACAGTCTGTGGTATATCTTTTCATTTTCTTAATAGTGTCTTTTGTAGAGAAAAGGCTTAAATTTTTATGAAATTCAATTCCCCAAATTTGTCTTTTATGGGTCACATTTTGGTATCTTATCTCAGAACTCTTTACCTAACACCAGATTGCAAAGGTTTTCTTTGATGTTTCCTTCTAAAGTTTTATAGTTTTACATTTAGATTTATTTTGAGTTAATTTATATATTTTTTTAAGATTTTATTTATTTATTTGACAGAGATCACAAGTAGAGAGAGAGGCAGGCAGAAAGAGAGGGGAAGCAGGCTCCCTGCTGAGCAGAGAGCCCGATGTGGGGCTCGATCCTAGGACCCTGGGATCATGACCTAAGCCAAAGGTAGAGGCTTAACCCACTGAGCCACCCAAGTGCCCCGAGTTAATTTGTATTTAAGGTGTGAGGTTTAGGTCCTGAATTTTCTTTTTTTGCAGATGGTGTCCATTTGTTTCAACGTCATTTGGTAAAAAGACTGTCTTTTCTCCATTGAGTTACCTTTGCACCTTTGTACAGAAATCAGTTGACTGTTTTGTGTGGGTCTGTAGTTGGACTGCCTGTTCTGTTCCATTGATCTCTACGTTTATCCCTTCAATATTATACTGCCTTAATTACTGTAGCTGTGTAATAGTTTTTAAAATCAGATAGTATAAGTCTTCCAACATTACTCTTCTTTTTCAAAATTATTTTTACAATCAGCTTATCTGCATCTACAAAAAAAATAGAATTTCGATTGAAATCATGAGGAAACTATAGAACATTATGGGAAGAACTATATCTAAACTGTACTGTCTTCCAGCCACATTCACAGCATGTCTCTCCCTTTACTTCGTTTTCTTTGATTTCTTTCATTGGATTATTGTAGTTTTCAACTTTCAGGACTTGCACATATTTTATTAGATTTATGTCTAAGTATTTCTGTCCTTTTTAGGCTATTGTAAATGATATGTAAAAATTTTTCAGTTTCCAGTTTTTTACTGCTAATATATCGAAATATACTGGTTTCCAGGGTTTGACATTAAGTCTGCAACCTTGCTAAATTCATTTATTGTTTCTGGAAGCTTTTTTGTAGGTTCCATAGAATTGTCCACATAGGCAATTATGTTGTCTGTGAAAGAGATGATTTTTCATGTGGGTCTTTAATCATATATTTTGGGCAAATAAATATAGAGCTAAAGCAAATGTGACAAATGACAAGAGCTGTGGCATCTAAGTGGTGAGTATGTGGAAATTCATGGCAGTATTCTTTCACCTGTTCTGTATGTTTGAAAGTTTTTCATGATAAATTTGGGGGAAGGGAAAGTGAGTGTCCCACCCATCCCTGTCTCTCTTGTGATGTCTTCCCCCCCATCCCAACCCAGGGGCAAGCACCCTTACTGGTTTCCTGCTTCTTTTTAGGGGTCCTAAAGGGGATATTATGTATGTGTACGCATGCACGCGCTCGTACGCACACGCATCGGTCCATAGGATTATTTCTGGTACTGCACTGATAGAATTTAGTTTCTGGAAGTTCTAGAAGCTGAGCTGTTGAGGAAAAGCCATCCAGGTGAATTCCCCCAGTTCCTTCCCCAGGTGGCGGTGACTATTTCAGTACCCAGGCTCAGCCCTAGAGGGCGCCCGCTCCCCTTGAGTGGCGGCAGCAAGCCGTAGAAGGCGTGGAAGCCACTGTGTCAGGCCAGCCATGTGACTCGTGAAACGTGGGGCCTCCAAAAGTGTAAATACGTCTGTTTTCCGGCCTTAGCCACATTTTCTGTGGGTTGCAAAACTCAGACTATGAGCCCACATTTTGGGTTCGCCGCAGCAAAGGCTGAAAGAGGGAAAGGTTGCCCAGAAAGCTTCACCCCCACACGCTGTACCGTGAACTTTTAAAGGATGGATAAAGCGCCCCATTTCCAGGCTCTGTGTAGCATCCTAAGCATTTTGATGCTGATTACTTGATTAGATTAAAAAGTTGTTTTTTTTTTGTTGTTTTTTTTTTGTTTTTTTTTTGGGGGGGGGGGCTGAGGGAAAGCCATTTTGTTCAATACGTTAGCACCTATTTATAATACTGTGTTGGAAGATGTCTGAATTAATAACACTAGTCATATTCTATGTGTAGTTGTTATATTTAGGTAGACAGAATTTCACATTTTCTCTGGATCTGTGTAAAAATGAACTGTATTATAATAGTGAGTGTATAACTTTAAAACTGCATTTAAGTTGGGGTGCTTGACTGGCTCAGTCCCTAGCGCATGAGACCCTTGATCTGGAGGTTGTTGGGTCAAGCCACCCATTGGTGTAGAGATTACTTAAAATCTTTTTATTTTTTTTATTTTTTAAAGTTTTTTTTTCTTTTTTTATTTATTTATTTGACAGAGAGAGATCACAAGTAGGCAGAGAGGCAGGCAGAGAGAGAGGAGGAAGCAGGCTCCCCGCGGAGCAGAGAGCCGGATGCGGGGCTCGACCCCAGGACCCTGAGATCATGACCCGAGCCGAAGGCAGCGGCTCAATCCACTGAGCCACCCAGGCGCCCCGAGATTACTTAAAATCTTAAAAAAATCTATTTAAGGGGCGCCTGGGTGGCCCTGTCAGTTAAGCGTCTGCCTTTGGCTTAGATTGTGATCCCTGGATCCTGGGATTGGGTCCTTCCAGCCACAGAGGGCTCCTTGCTTAGAGAGAGCCTGCTTTGCCTCCTCCCTCTGCTCTTCCTCCCACTTGTGCTCACTCTCTCACTCTCTCTATCCCTAATAAATGACTATTTTTTAAAAAATTTAAGAATGTATTTAAATCAACACCAATAGATAAATAACTAGCTTAAGTAAATAAAATAGAAATGTTTGGGGCACCTGGGTGGCTCAGTGGGTTAAAGCCTCTGCTTTTGGCTCAGGTCATGATTCCAGGGTCCCGAGATTGAGCCCCGCATCGGGCTCTCTGCTCAGCAGGGAGCCTGCTTCCACCTCTCTCTCTCTCTCTGCCTACTTGTGATCTCTGACTGTGAAATACATAAGTAAAATCTTAAAAAATATAAATAAAATAGAAATGTTTTATTTATTTATTTATTTATTTATTTATTCCTGCTCAGAAAGGTTTACTGACTGAATGTAACAGCTCAGTTCCAGGTAATGAAAGAACAATTATTAGTTGCAGTGCCTTTCTAGGTATTTACAGTAGAATTATCCTGGCTCTATTCTAATTGTTGCTTTGATTTAAAAAGGGCTATAGTACTCCCCTCGTGATAAAGGAGTGAATGTAACAGTCTTTCCTTTTTTGTTTTTAATTTTTAGCTGTTACTGCTTTTATCTTAAAAAAAAGATTTTATTTATTTATTTGACAGAGAGAGATCACAAGCAGGCAGAGCAACAGGCAGAGAGAGAGGGGGAAGGAGGCTTCCTGCTGAGCAGAGAGCCAGATGTGGGGCTCCGTCCCAGGACCCCGAGATCATGACCTGAGCCTAAGGCAGAGGCTTAACACATTGAGCCACCCAGGCACCCCTGCTTTTATCTTTTTTTAATGTTGAATATGTACAACTTGAAGTAGACTAAAAACTTTTACCATTAAGAATGTGTGCATGAAGATCTATTTTCAGAAATGAGGCTTCTTGAAAACAATTTATATGTTGCTTAAAAAACAGAATAAATATAGCAATCAGCATAGTTGTTAAGAAAACCAGTTTTGGGGGCACCTGGGTGGCTCAGTTGGTTAAGCGACTGCCTTCTGCTCAGGTTATGATCCCAGAGTCCCAGGATCGAGTCCCACATCGGGCTCCCTGCTCATCAGGGAGTCTGCTTCTCCCTCTGACCCTCTCCCCTCTCATGCTGTCTCTCTCAGTCTCTAAGTAAATAAACAAAATCTTAAAAAAAAAAAGAAAAAAAAACCAGTTTTGCCACTTCAAAGACTTTGTATTACAAACATAGTCGTAAAAGAAATGGATGACATTTATGTATAAGGTGATACGTGGATGTTTAGAATAATGACAATTTACAATAGCAAAAGATGGAAATAAACAATCAGGGCTTAGATGAGAAAATATATATGGTACAGACATGAAACAGAATATTATGAAGCTGTAAAAGGCATAAAGAAGACTTCTCCATATGAGAGGCATAAGCAGCCTTCCACTTGACTAGAATTTTTTTCAGACCAGTGTAGAAAGGAAATTTGAGAAATCAGGTGATGCTTTCAACCATAATTTTCTTTTCTTTTTTTAAAACTTTCTATTTTGAAATAATTATATATTCACAGAAAGTTGCAAAGATAGTACAGAGAGATCCTTGAACCCTTCATCTAGTTTCACTCAATGGTTACGGCTCTGGGAACTATAGCACAGTTTCAAACCCAGGACCTGACATTGGTAAGATGTGTGCAGATGCCGTTTTATCAAGTGTGTGGAGCTGAGTAACCACCAGAACTGTTGTGTCACTGCCGAGATCTCCCTGGTACTACCCTGTTATAGTCACACCCACCCTTCCCTGCCCCTGGTAACTACTCATCAGGTCTCCTTTTCTAAAGTTTTGTCATTTTGAGAATTTTATATAAATGGAATCATACAGCAGTAGATTGGAAGTTTTGGTTTTTTGTTTTTTTGTTTTACTTAAGCACAAGGCCCCTGAGATCCATTCAAGTTATTGCCTGTATCAGTAGTTTGTTCTTTTTGCTGTTAAATATTATTGCACGCAGTATGGGTGTACCATAGTTGGTTTAATCATTCACCTACTGTAGGACATTTTAGCTGTTTCCAGTTTGGGGTTATTACAAATAAAGCTACTATGTACAATCATGTACAGGTTTTTGTGTGAACATAAGTTTTCATTCCTCTGGGATAAATGCCCAGGACTGCAACTGCTGGGTTGTAGGATAAGTGTGTGCTTAGTTTTCTAGAAACTGCCAAATCATTTTCCAGAGTGCTGTACCATTTTACATTCCCAACCACAGTTTTATTATGCAAAATGTTATTGAGGGGCGCCTGGGTGGCTCAGTGGGTTAAGCCTCTGCCTTAGGCTCAGGTCATGATCCCAGGGTCCTGGAATGGAGCCCCACATTGGGCTCCCCGCTCAGCAGGAAGCCTGCTTCCCCCTCTCTCTCTGCCTGCCTCTCTGCTTACTTGTGATCTCTGTCTGTCAAATAAATAAATAAAATCTTTAAAAAAAAAGAAAACCACCAAAAACCAAAAACAAAACCAAAATGTTATTGACTACTGTTAGTACATGGGACTAGGCCAGAGGTACAGGAGAATCTGAGACACTTTTAATTTCTAGAGAAAATAATTAGGTGAAGAAAAAAAGAGAGGTGAAAATAATCACTTTGCTGGTTCGTAAAGTTCCATGTTTATTGTGTTAGGTTTTCAGAATGACTCTTCCTGGGGCTCTGAGTGGCTCAGTGGGTTAAAGCCTCTGCCTTCGGCTTAGGTCATGATCTCAATCCCAGGACCCTGAGATTGAGCCCCGCGTCAGGCTCTCTGCTTATCAGGGAACCTGCTTCCCCCTTTCTCTGTCTCTGCCTGCTTCTTTGCCTACTTGTGATCTCTGTCTGTCAAATAAATAAATAAAATCTTTAAAAAAGGGGCGCCTGGGTGGCTCAGTCATTAAGCATCTGCCTTCGGCTCAGGTCGTGATCCCAGGGTCCTGAGATAGAGCCCCACATTGGGCTCCCCGCTCAGCAGGAAGCCTGATTCTCCCTCTCCCACTCCCTCTGCTTGTGCTCCCTCTCTCGCTGTGTCTCTCTCTGTCAAATAAATAGATAAAATCTTAAAAAAAAAAAATCTTTAAAAAAAATTTAAGCAAACAAAAAAACAGATTGACTCTTCCTTTGCCATCAAGCTAACCTTTTGTTGGAAAGCTACAACACTCTGCACCGGCCACCTGGGCATACCCCTGACCTCTGACCCCTGCTTGTATTCTGCCCCAAGTTACCCCAGGAAGCTTGGGTTTATTCTGGACTGTTCTACCCTCTGTAACATTCCTGTAGAGACTTTAGAGAGTCATGTCAGAACCATACCCTCCCAGGGACCTCTGTACCTATACACCTTGTCCCCAGTTCCCAGCACTAGACAGCATTAAAACTTTATCCACCCTCCTCCCAGCCTTCAGGCTTGAGTTGTTAGAGTACACAGGTGAGATCACATTCCTCTGTGTAAGGAGTCCAGGCCCCAGGGTTAGCCCTTCCTGATGTCCTTGTACAAATAACAGCTCTTGAGCCTGAATCTCCTCAGCTTTACATTTGAAATCATAAATAATAAACAATACCAGCCAACAGGACCATTGGGTGTTTGCACTAGGCTGGCTGAGTATACAGTAGTGAACAAAGGAAGCCCTGCCCTCAGGGAGCACGACTAAGAGAAAACGTAAGTACAGTGTTCAGGTATCGTTAGGAAGGACATTGGGTCTGTGGCTGGTGTTGAGAATAACCACTGTGACTGCCGGTGTTTGGACAAAACCTCTGATGCAAGGCCTTCTGGCCAAGCCTCTGCAGTTTCATTGTGTTGGAGTGTTCGCTATATCCCTGGGGGTTGCAGCTTTCTCTAAGTTTGCTGTGGCTGAACCAAGAAAAAAGGCACATGTAGGGGATCCTGGGTGGCTCAGTCAGTTAAGCTGCTGCCTTAGGCTCTGGTCATGATCCCGGGTCCTGGGATTGAGTCCCACATCTGTCTCCTTGCTCAGCGGGGAGCCTGTTTCTCTCTCTCTGCCTCTGCCTGCTACTCTGCCTACTTGTGATTTCTCTCTCTGTGTGTCAAATAAATAAAATCTTAAAAAAAAAAAACAACCAACTTAGGATTATTCTGAATTTAATACCTTGAATATCAGATTCAGTAAGGGTCTCTTGCTGTGAGCACACAACTTTGAAGAGTCTATACCCACTTGTAAATAAGTCCCTTACAGTTGTTGAAAGGTTCATATACTATTAAAAGACTCCCACAACAGTAAACAATTTTATTGTTTATAAAAGGTGACATGTTTTGTTTTTAAAGATTTATTTATTTATTTATTTATTTATTTATTTATTTATTTATTTATTTGACAGAGATCACATGTAGGCAGAGAGGCAGGCAGAGAGAGAGAGGAGGAAGCAGGCTCCCCGCTGAGCAGAGAGCCCGATGCGGGGCTCGATCCCAGGACCCTGAGATCGCGACCTGAGCTGAAGGCAGAGGCTTTAACCCACTGAGCCACCCAGGTGCCCCAGACACTTTTCTTTAATACTTAATCAGAAATACAAGATTTACAAGGTGCCTGGCTGGCTCAGTTGGTAGAGTATGCGAGTCTTGATCTTCGGCTCATGAGTTCAAGCCCCACATTGGGTGTAGAGCTTACACACAGATGCACACACAAATGCGAAATTTAGCAGGGGAAAAAACCCTTAGAGGAAATTAAGTTTTTAAATCCGTAAAATTGCCCAAAAAGGTGCCCCCCCTCAACAACCCAAAACGTGGCAGCCAGATGAATGCAAAAATACTCAAAAGAGGCTTGAATTTTAGATAAACTGTTCATAATGCAAATTGGTCCATGAGTGAACTGATCAACAGGTAAATTTATCATTAGGGTATATGGCTCTGCTCAGAGTCGTCTGTTCTTAGGGCAGAACCAAAATGGTGGCCATAGGCAAGTTGGACATTATCATAGGGCTGGGCGGGAGTGAGCTTAGGTTTTCTTCCTGCTTCTAGGAAGTGAGAGAGGGATTTGTGGCTTCTCTGACTTCCATAGGGGAAGTCGAGGCCTATTCCATCTGTGACTCACACAACAAATACAGTTGACCCTTGAACAAAATGAACGGCATGTGCAGATTCAATTTCACTTATACATGGATTTTTTTCTATAAAAAGAGCACAATATTATAAATGTATCTTCTCTTATGATTTTCTTTTCTGTAGCCCACTTTATTATAAGAATACATATAACATATATATATATGTTATATATATATGTTATATATATTAATATGTTATATATAATATATATAACATATATAACATATATATATGTTATACATATACATATATATATATAACATATAACATATAACATATATATATATAACATATATAACATATATATATGTTATATATATATGTTATATATGTTATATATATATATATGTTATATGTTATATATATATATGTATTTATATAACATAATGTGTTGATTGGCTTTCTGTTACCAGTAAGGCTTCTGTCAACAGTAGGGTATTAGTAGTTAAATTTGGGGGGAGTCAAAAGTCACACTCAGATTGTCCACTGCGTGGGAAACAGTGCCCCTAACCCATGCACCGCTCAAGGGTCAAGTGTAGTAACCAACAGATGTTCATTATAGTGAATGAATAGTCAGGTAACGTGATTTCCAGTCATGATTCATTGACCATCCAGTAATGTGACTTTGCAAAAAGTTCTGTAAACCGCGCCCCTCTCCCCAGCTTGAGATTGCTCATGCATAAGGTGCCAGAGTGGACTTTAGATGGTCACTACAGTCTCTGTAAGCTCTAAGCTTTCCTGAGATTTCCCTGCTCTCAAGCTCCTGCCATGTTCTGACCTTTCCAGTAGACTTGAGGCTAGAATGGATATTAGGAGTACCATTTTTTGTTAGAGGCTTAAAGACAGCCAAGACTTTGCTATAGCAAAGGTTAATGTTCTGTCTCAAAGATCCATTTCCCCAGGCTCTCCAAATGTAAATGTTAAGGTGATGAAAACAGGGGAAGCTAGGCTCTGGTTCATTTGAGTTGGAGGCGCTCACCCCACACGGTGCAGCTCTGGAGCCAAGGGCCTCCTCTGTGGCCTGCAGCTTCATAAACTCAGGTTAGGCTGTCAGCATTGATTTAAAGAGATGTGGTGATTCAGTTTGCTTCTGGGGAAGAACTGACATTCACAGAGGGGCTTGGGGGACTAATAGTGAAACCAGAGCTGGCTTTTCCACCCCCCCCCTGCCCCCCGCCCTACCCCTCCTGCCTTGGAGGGGCAGAGTGAGTCACCTGTTTGCACAGAAGACTGTGGTATCAAATCCGCAAATTCACAGGCCTTATGCCTTCACCACTTTAAACCAGAAAGGTGTTGCAACATAACAGCTTTAATTGCTAAACCCAAGCTGCAAACCCAAATCTGGGGATTTGATAAGAACTGGGTGGGAAAGGCTGTGAATAATGGTAGTTTTCTGCCAGGTGTGTTTATTTGTTCCTCCCCTCCCTCATTTGCTTCCTTGTTTGTGCTCAAACCCAGACCAAAGGCCTCTGGACAGCTGCCACCACCAGGCCCACCAACAGATGATGGGTTGGTAGTGGCGATTACAGGTTTGCCTTCTTTTCTATTCTTTGCTGGAATCTGTGGACCTTGTGTCTGCCCCAAAATCCTAGGAACAAGCAACTCCGAATTCTTCTTGCTGTAGCTCATGTGACTCTCAGTCTACAGCTCAGGTGGACAAGCAATAAGGCTTTCTTCCCTAGAACTCCCCTCAATGCAGGCCTCCCCCTTTCTTAGCTGGTGTAAAACCTCTGATTGCAGTCTTTCCTGGGTATTTCCTCCCCATTCCTCTGCAACACATATTAAGTGTCACACTGTGCTGAGGGTTTGAGTGAGGCTAAGGTGAGGGACTGGGATGACTCTGGCTCTGGGTCTTCAGTCCCATGGTGGGTCGAGGGTTCTGTTGCCCTGTCCACCTGGCCCCTGTGGCTCCAGGGTCCTCTGCTCCCTTCTTGACATTATTGGGTCCCAGGAATCCTTCTGGGGCTGTGGCTGGCTGCACCACCTTCCACAGGCTTCCAGACTTCAGTTTGTATTCCTGGAATCAGTTCCCTTCTTGAATAGGAGGAAGGGAGAAAGGAAGATACAGGAAGAACCAACGGTGTGGATTAACACCCTCCTGCATAATCCAGGTGGGTAGCCAGCTCTCCCTTTGCTCCAGCTCTGTGTTTGTACTGGAGAGATTATAGGCATTTATTTTTTCAAGAGGAGTAGTAAAATGACAAAAAGTAATATTCTCTAACCTCTATGGAGTAAGTTCTGAACCCAGCATTATCTGATTTAATCAGCATACTTGCCTTTTGAACTAAGTACTATTTTAAAAAAATTTACTTATTTAGAAGAGGAGAGTGCACATGAGTAGGGAGGGAGAGGGGCAGAGGGAGAAAGAGAAGCTGAGCAGAGAGCTCCATGGGTGGGGGGGGGGGGAGGGTGCCCCATCCCAGGACCTTGAGATCATGACCTAAGCCAAAGGCAGACACTCAACCCACTGAGCCACCAGGCGCCCCTGAACTAAGTACTATTATTATTTCCATTTTAAAGATGAGAAAACTGAAGCTCAGCGAGAAGCAAAAGAAATTTGCTCAAGGTTACATGGCAAGTAGTAGGAAAACTAGTAATTGAGGGGCGCCTGGATGGTTCAGTCGTTCGGTGTCTGCCTTCGGCGCAGGTCATGATCCCAGGATCCCTGGGATCGAGCTCCACATCAGGCTCCCAGTTCAGCAGAAAGCCTGCGTCTCCCTCTCCCACTCACCCTGCTTGTGTTCCCTCCTTCACTGTCTCTCTCTCTCTGTCAAAGAAATAAATAAAATCTTTACAAAACAATAACAGAAAACCTGGGATTTGAATCTGGGTCTTCTGACACTGTAGTCCAAACCCATATTTATAAGCAGGTGCACCTTAGATGCCTCCGAAACGATGTCAGGCCTGGAAGTCCAGTGTGGTGTTGGAAGACTCTTTTCATAGAGTTTGTACCATATTCCAGTTCTCCTCTCAGTAGGACTATAAAACAGCACCTAGCGGTTACTCCGGCTCAATAACACTTGTTTGAATTATACATTTTGCGTTTTTGCATTTTCAAATACATTTGTGTCTGGTTCAGATGTGGCAGAAAAAGTAGGAGGTTGCTGGCAACCCTGTCTTATCTAAAAGATATGAAAAACCTTTCAGAGGCACCTGGCTGGCTCAGTTGGTAGAACATGTTACTCCTGATCTTGGGGTTGTGAGTTTGAGCCCCATGCTGGTGGTAGAGCTTACTTTAAAAAAAGAAAAAAGGGGCACCTGGGTGGCTCAGTGGGTAAAAGCCTCTGCCTTCCGCTTGGGTAGTGGTCCCAGGGTCCTGGGATTGAGCCCCGCATCGCATGGGCTCTCTGCTCAGCAGGGAGACTGCTTCCCCCCTCTCTCTGCCTGCCTCTGCCTACTTGTGATCTCTGTCTGTCAAATAAATAAATAAAATATTAAAAAAATAATAAAAATAAAAAAAGAGAGAAAGAGAAAAAGGAGGAGGGAGAGAGAGAGAGAAACCCCATCTAGTTCTGCTTAAATTTCTGTTTGTTTGCTTACTGAGATTCTTTCAGCTCTTCCTTTGTTTTGACTTCCTAGCTCCCATCCAAACTCACTCAGCATGGGATGCCCTGTAGGATTTTGGCAAGTCAGACCTGGCTTTTAAATCAGACCTGGCTTTTAAATCCTGGTTCAGACACTTGCTATTTGTGTGACCTGAGCTGGTTTGCATACCTCTCTGAGTATCCACAAAATGCCCATAAAAAGAGAGTAATAATAAAACTACCTCTGGGATATTGAAAGTGTACATAATACTTGTAGGCATTCAACTTCTAGTTCCTGGGGCACCTGGGTGGCTCAGTGGGTTAAAGCCTCTGCCTTCAGCTCAGGTCACGGTCCCAGGATCCTGGGATCTAGGCCTGCATCATCTGGCTCTCTGCTCAGCAGGGAGCCTGCTTCCTCCCCCCTCTTTCTCTCTCTCTCTGCCTACTTGTGATCTCTGTCAAATAAATAAATAAAATCTTTAAACAAACAAACAAAAAACTTCTAGTTCTTATCTTTGTTAATTAAATCAGCCACAGCAGAACATTCTAATCCATTTATTTATTTTTTTTTTTTTAAAGATTTATTTATTTGACAGATAGAGATTACAAGTAGGCAGAGAAGCAGGCAGAGAGAGAGAGAGGAGGAAGCAGGCTCCCAGCCAAGCAGAGAGCCCGATGCGGGGCTCGATCCCAGGACTCTGGGATCATGACCTGAGCCGAAGGCAGAGGCTTTAACCCGCTGAGCCACCCAGGCGCCCCTCTAATCCATTTAAACTTAAACTTAAGATCCTTCTGAAAACTCTTTAAGGATGTCATCCCTTGATTTGATTTACTTGTTGTTATTTTTAAAGTAAGTTCTCTACCCAGCAGGGGGCTTGAACTCATGACCTAGAGATCCAGAGTTAGCATGCTCTACTGACTGAGCCAGTAGGGTGCCCCAATCCTTTAGCTGGATTTAGGAATTCATGTTTACAATGCAGCTTAATGACAATGTATCAATAGGATATTTTCAGTTGCAAGGAAAATGCTGACCCAAACTGGCACAAATAGTAAGAAAATGTATCCAAAGGTGTGAGGGTTGGTTCAGTGGCTGGTGGTAGTAAGGATGTAGGTTTTCCAGCTGTTTCTCAGCCTCTGCTCTGCTTTAGCTTTCGCTAGAACCATCCTCCCACCTTCTCTGCCTATCTAAATTCTTCCCTCACGTGGCCAAATCCCTCATCATCCAAACACGCCTTCTCTCCCTTTTCTGAATTGTCATTCTTGTCAGCCCAGAACCTTTGGGGCAACTCCTGTGGGCAAGCACATAACCATACTCTCTTGTGTGTTACTGGGTTTAAATCATCAGATTCCTTTAAAAATATTTATGATGTAAATACAAAAAGCAGCTTGACTAGAATCTCTAAATGAACATTTATCTAGCATCTAGCACATGGAAGGCATGCAATGAAAAGTGTCAGAAGAGCTGTTCCTGGCTGGCTCAGTGGGGAGAGCAGGTGACTTTTGGTCTCTGGGTGGTGAGTTCAAGCCCCATGTTAGACATAGAGATTACTTTAAAAAAATATTGGAACGGTCGATAAAACACTTGAATGGTCTTAAAATTCTGAATAGTATTTTTAAACATCTATATACTGGTTAACATGCAGAGGATTTCAGGGCTCAGAGAAATGATTTTTTTCTTTTTTAATGTAGGTCTCTATTTTACTGGCTTCAATCATTTGCATATACCTTTACAATTTCTATGTTATCTATTTACCGTCTGTGTTATTACTAATATGGTTCCTTAAATTATTTTTTATTTTTATTTTTTTAAAGATTTTATTTATTTGTCAGAGAGAGAGAGCAAGGCGCACAAACAGGGGGAATGACAGGCAGAAGAGGCAGAGGGAGAAGCAGGCTTCCTGCTGAGCAAGAAGCCTAATGCGAAACTTGATCCCAGGACCCTGAAATCATGACCCAAGCTGAAGGCAGATGCTGAACCAACTGAGCCATCCAGGCGCCCCTGATTAGTTTTTAAAACTGTTCTAGATCTAAGGAAGAGTGTCCGTGACACCAGTGGCTTGATGTACTCGTTATTTTCATACATCTTAGAAAAAATACACAAGTAAGATATCAGACAGTTGTCTATGAGCCGCCTAACGTTATTTCATGGGGCACACTTGGGAAACACTAATCTTGGCATATTTACATCAATATATTTTAGGACTAAAAAAAACAGTCATAACGCAAAAAACTACTCTGGTATGTTTACTATTGCATTCTTCTACTTAAATGAACATTTAACAAAGACAAAACTAGAGACAGAAAGCAGATCAGTGGTTTGCCTGTGGCTCAGGACCAAAGTGGGGACCGACCTTGGACAGGAATCAGGGAAGTTTTGGGAATGCTGGGAGAATTCTAAGACTGGATGGTGGTAATGGTTGTACATCAGTGTGAATTTAGTCAAATTCATCAACCTGTGTATTTCAAACAGATACATCCTATGGTTTGTAAATTATATCTCAAAGAGAGAAGAGGAGGAGGAGAAAAAGAAAAGAAATGACCAAGCAGGAGGGGCCTGAGGGAGGCTTCTGGAGTCCTGGTGAAATTTTGTTTCTTGATCTGGTATTGCTCACAAGTGTGTGTTCACTTTGTGAAAATTCATCAAGCCATTCAATTATGCTTTGTGTACATTCCTATATGAACATTATACCTCAGTAACAAAATTTTCTAAAAAAAAGAGAGAGAAAAGAAAAAAAAATCAACCAAGATTTTGGGGAGGGCACCATAACTTCCCAATAAAGAGTACTTTTCTGTTTATTATTTTGTGTAATGACCTCATTCTGCCAACTTAGTTTTATGATGTGAGGGGTTTGGGTTCTATGTGTCTTAGGACAGAAAGGGTTATAAAAAGACATTCAGCTAATCACACGCAAGTGCTATAAGAATGTCAGCGGAAGCTATTGTTTCTTAATTATTCATAGAAATTATCAATGTGGACAATATTCAACTTGCAACCAAAATAAATGGATGTTTGAAGAGGCCTTGGTGGAACAGTCAAATCATCAGTCTCAAAATGTCCCCTCTTGCAGCCCAGTCCTGCTGCCTGCCAGAGTTTCAGTTCTATATTTATCTTTCCGAATCAGCAGTATAGCAATTAGTTATTATAATAGGAGCTACCAATTTATTGTGTGCCGACTTCACGCCAGGCACTGCGTTACCCGAGCTTTTCATCCTTTAATTTCATTGTCCCCACAACCCTGCCAAGATGTTGTCTTACACCACTTTACAGTTGAGGAAACTGAGGCTGGGGGGCTCCTGAGTGGGTCCAAGACCCCACTTCTGCTGAGTGACAGCCAGAAAGCAAGCTGGGGTCCCACCCAGTGTGCTTTGCTGGGTCTCGGGACCTGACGTCAGTGACAGGAGATAAGTGACATGTGTAACAGAATTCCGAAGCCCGAATCATGGCTCTTCACACGGTTACTATAGTTACTTCTCTCCATGATGCTCACATTTTTGCTGGATAACAATGGATCCACTGTTAGCCATTGAGGTGTTTGAACCCCTACCTTCCTCATGAAACCCGAGGGACATTTTAATAGGTTTAAAATAGCATTCCTGCCATTTAATCAGACCTTTTATTTCAGAAGCTCCTGGAATGTTAACAGATCCCACTCTGTGGCAGCTTTACCAATATTGTTTTTTGCACTTTGTGTAAAACATAGGAGCTCTCTAAAGGTAATACAGCCCTATTTCAGAGAGAGACCCAAAAAACTCCTTGACAAAAGCAATGCATTTGGATGGGTGGGGTGGGGGGTGGGCATCAGAGCAGGAAGACGTGGGGAAAGAGGGCCTTAGCTAGGGTGGGAAGGAGAGGCTGTAGGACCTGGAGAGATCCAGCCGAAGAGGCAGGAGCTGTGCTTTGCAAGTGGATAAACAAACATATGCAGAGGAAGTGGTTTGGATTAGGAATGAGGTGGGAAGACAACCAAGGCCTGAAATGTGTTATTGACAGGCATCTAGAGCACTGAGCTGGGCGGGGGGGAGTATGAGAACTCAGAATCGGGGGTTCTCTTGCCAGCTGCCCAAGCAATGGTCAGGCAGCTTTATTCCCTTTGGACTCTCAAGGCCCCTGACATTCTCAGATGGGGCACGCTGAGACACCCATGGGACTAAAGACAGAAGCCAGAGCTTTGGATTCCTGGTCTAATGGCAGATCCATTCTCTCTAATTACAGTGTCATAATGGTGAAGAGGATGGTGACATCCAAGGACAACCAAAGGGCCTCTCTCTCAACACTGGTGAGAACAAGATTCCTCCCCCTGGTTCTGTAGCTCCCAGCAGAGTTCTGGAAGCTGATTAAAGAGAAGATCAGAAATAATAGGTAATTAGGAACCTTATAAAAAGGAAAAATGCTCTCATCAAACTTACCAAAGCGTCTCCATGGCTGGGAGTGGGGGAAACATTGAAAAGTACTGGCTGCAAGGCTCACTTGTGTCAAAGGCCTGACCTGGAGGCTGAGGGGTATGTGTGCAGAGGGACTGGGACTGGTCCCCAGGGGTGGAGTCGGGAGGTGGTTTAGAAATGTATTTCTCACCTGGGGCAGCCACTGAGCAAAAGGCTAAGGAATGCCTTTCAGCTGCCCCAGGAGAATGTCCGCTGGTGAAACCAGTGGTACAAGGACCAAAACGGACTGAGGGCAAGAAAGGGAGAGAGACACACAGAAGAGAAGGAGCCTACCAACAAGACAGGTGGATGGATGGACTTCTCCACTAGCCAGTTCCTTGGCTATTCAGAATTCTCCAGGAGGGGAAGTTGGAAGGAGCTCAGCAATATTTTGGGTCAGATAATCTATGCAATTTGGTTGCTCTAGGGTCCCTTACCTTCTGGGATCCCTAGGAGCAATGTGGAAGGTCATTGGAATGCCATATGTAGGCTGAATGGAGGTTTAGCCCCCAGGTGGTCTGGCTGGACTTCAGTAGCTCTCTGAGCAGTGGAGCGGCACCCCACAACTTTGGGGGGGCATCTCCCCACCCAGGGGATCCTCACAGCATCTTTCTAATTTAAGGCTGAGGCATATAGTCCCCCACCCCCACCCCTTCACTGTACCCTATAGACCCTCCCATTTGAATGCTGAAGAGACTGTTTTGGAAAAACCCCTGAAGGGAAAGACTGTTTCTTTTTGCATTTCTGCTCCACCAATCCTAAGGCTTCCAGGGTAGGAGTGGGTAGACACCCCCTGGACAGAGACATGGCAGGGGGTAGAGGTGGAGTGGAAGAGGAGCTCTTGACTGCAGTCAGCACCCCAGAGATTCATCCTGTGTTTGGGGCCGAGTTTCATTTGCTGGTTCCTTTTTCCATCTTGTTTACTTTCATCTCTTCTGTGCTCTTTCATTCCTCTCGGTAAACCTTACTGACCATTTCCGTGGCCAGGGTCAGTCCCAGGTGAAAACTCACTTTGAAGACTGAGACAGGTCTTCTCTGTCAAAGGAGTCACATTCTAGGTCCGTTTCAAAACAGAGTGAGCTTTATGCTCAGTGGGGGCAGGCACGGGCGTGGTTTGGGAGCCCAGGTTTTGGGGAGTGCGGGGACCTAAGGTGGTAGGGATAGAGATCAGGGAACTCTCCCAAAGGAGGAGGGAACTCGTGCTGGTTCCTGCTGGAGGTTGTCAGATGAAATACAGGAAGGACCCTTGTATTTAATGCAATATTAATGACATAATTTTCCTAAAACAATTATTTGTTATTTATCTGAGATCCAGATTCAACTGGGCATAGTGTATTTTCATCCCTAGTTTCCTGATGAAGATATAGGAGTTCGTTGAGTAAATAGAGGGACAGGAGGGAAGAGCATTCCTGCAGCGGGAACGGCATGTGCCAAGACTTGGAGGTGAGGGATCCCGCGCTTCCCTGGAGAAACTGAACATTATCTAGGGGCTGGAATATGGAGTGCAAGGGGCGGGGAGGGAGGGAATGGAGAGAATGCACCACACTGGCCCATAGTTGCTGAGTGGGTACTAAGTGCCAGGCACACTCCGCTCACACAGGGTGCTCTTCAGGGAGCCAGATGGACGCAGCTTCTGCTCTCAGGGAGCTCACGGTTCAGCTGAGAGGCAGTGAGGTGGGGAGAGAGGAAGTTACAGCTGGGGGACATCAGCTTGGCTGGGAGGTCAGGAGATGACGATACGCTGAAGGACGAGGAGACAGGAGTGCTGAGGGCTGTGGGAAGAATGTTCTAGACTAAGGGAATAGCATAATGGAGGGTCTAAAGTAAAACAATTCACAGTGGGTCCTGGATGCTGAAATGTGGCCCAAGGGGCTGGGGCGCTGAGGAGAAGAGGGGCAGAGGAAGAGCCTGGCAAAGTGAGCAGAGGCCAGATCACGTTGGAGGGCATCTGGGCTGGATCCTGAAAGCAATGGGAGCCACTGAAGGAGTTTAAAGCAGGCAGGGAGACACAACCAGCTTTGTGTTCTTAAAGGTGACTCACGCAGGAGAGAAGAGGACGGATGGGTAGTGTGGGAGCAGAGAGAATGAGGGTGATGAGGGAGGGGGCTCCTGCAGATGTCCAGGGCAGACAAGTCAGTGGCTTGGAGCTGGAGAGAGGAGGAGAGATGGATCCAGGCTGCGCTGAGGAGGAAGACTTGGCAGGGCTGGGTTACCCGGCACTGGGAAGTGAGGGGGCGGGAGGAGCAGACGTGACTCAAAGCTTCTGGTTTGGACAGATGGGAGGACGGTGGCACCACTTGCTGAGCTGAGCTGGGGACTTGAGAGGTTTGGGGGTGGTAAACTGACTGGGTTCAGGTTTGCGCATGAAGAAGGTGAAGACGCTGGTGGTGGGCCATCGGAGGAGGGTGTACAGGAGGAGAGAACCAGGGGATGTCCAGCAGAGTTGGTGTTCAAAGCTTTCTTCTCACACTTGGCTGTGTGGCCTTGGTCAATGACTTCCCCTCACCTTGCCTCGGTTTTCTCATCTGTACCCTGGGATGACGTGGGCAGTCTGTCCTCGGGGTTGTCAGGGTGTGGTGAGCAACCTCCAAGATACTCCAGTCATCCCAGCCTCCTGGGACTCACGTGCTTATGTGGCGCCCTCCCACACTGTGAGACCAAGGGACTACATGTGTGCCACTTTGAAGGCTACGTTATAAAAGACACTGTGGCTTCTGGGGCGCCTGGGTGGCTCAGTCAGTTAAGTGTCTGGCTCAGGCTCAGGTCATGATCTCAGGGTCCTGGGATCAAGTCCCAGGTCAGGCTCCTTGCTCAGCGGAGAGTCTGCCTCTTACTCCTCCTGTTTGCGCTTGCTCTCTCTCAAATAAATAAATAAAATCTTAAAAAAAAAGACATAGTGGCTTCTGTCTTTTCTTTCTTAGATCACCGGCACTGGGGGACACCGCAGCTGCCATGTTGTTGGGAGAGGCTCAGGTGAAGAAGAGCCACTGTTTCCTGCTAGAAACTACCCGAGTGATCTCAGAAGTGGCTTCTGGCCCCAGGCCAGCCTTCAGCCGCCAGCTCCGGCTGACATCTAAACTGCAAGATCTGCTCTCCCCCTAATCTGCTTCTCAGTTCTTGACCCATAGAAACTGTGAGATAAGAAATGCTTTATGTTTTGAGCCCCTAGGTTTGGGGATGATTTACTATGTGGCAATAGAGAACTGATCCAGAGGGCAAAAAACTTAGCACAGTGCCTGGCGCAGGGTAGGGGCCACAGAATACGTAACATCGGTGGGGTGAGCTCAGGAGAGAGACTTTGGGCTGGAGGTATGGATCTGGGAATCTTTTGGCTTAGAGACAATAATGGAATCTGTGGAGGAGGCTCAGCCGGTCCACAGAGATGGGTAGACAGAAGAGGATGGCCTTGGCCAGAAACCTGGGCAGAAGGGGCAGGTAAAGCAAGAGGAGGAGCATTGCCGTTAGTCTGGGAGGAGGAGCTGCAGAGGAAGGAGGGAAACTAGAACAGGGCCTGGGAAGAGGCTGAGTCCTGGAAGGTGTGGTCAACAGCATCCCTACCTGTTGGGGGGGGTGGTGCTGAGTTGGGGAGAGCTAAGGAGGTTCTTTTGGATTCAGCAACAAGGAGATTCCTGGTGGCCCCACAAGAGCTATTTAGGTGGAGAGACTGAGGCCAGATTGAATATTGTGGGTTGGGGTGTCAGTATAAACACTTTCCACCCCCAACTCCCAAACCAAGATGGTTTGCAGGAGAATCCTATAGAAAACCCAAACTACAGAAAATCACACTCTTATATAAGCTGTATAGTGAACAGACACCCATCCTTAATTGATTTTATGAGCTCATGTAACTTTGATAGCAAAACCAGACAAGGAGAGAAGAGGGAAGGAAATTAGCAGGCATATCTCATTGCAGATATGGATGCAAAAACCCTAAATAAAATATTGACAAATGCAATCCAGCACTATTTCGAAAAAAATAACACATCATCAAAGGTATGTTAATTCCACGAATGTATAGACCGTTTAATATAATAAAATCCACCACTGGATAAGGGGAAAAAAAAATCTCACGTTTAATAAAATTCAGCACCCTTTCCTAATAAAGCAGAATAGTGCTTTCTAACCCTCATAAAATGTATCTATCAAAAATCTATGACTAACACTGTTTTTAAAGGTAACATATTAGAAACAGTCAAGGACAAGATGGAAATGCCTAGTGTCATCATTGCTGTTCAACATTGTGCTGAAGATTTTAGTCAGTGCCATAAAACAAGGAACAGGAAATAAAGGCTGGACAGGGAGATACCAAATGTAATTGGTTCCAGACTCTATGATTATTTAACAGAGAATTCAAGAGAGGCTATAAGCTTATTAGAGCTAAAAAAGAGTCCAAGTTTGCTGGATACATTATATAAAAACCAACCACATTTCAGTAATCATCAATATATTATAAGATGTATACTTGAAAATATAATTTATAATAGTAATAAACATTTCAAGAGATATATAGGAAAAGTTCTGAGAAAATAACTGACAAAATTAATTCCTCTGTTTTTAGTTGAGGAAAAGGGAAGTCGCTCTTTCAAGGATACTGGCAAGCCAGGGGGAAGTTCTGGATTTTTAGTGGCACCCAATCCTGAAGATCTGAGTGTTGGGGTAATTTTGATAGTGTTTTTCTTTTGTAAAAATTAAAACCCATTATATTTTCTGATTATAAATTCAGTATCTTTGCATTCTAGATAATACAGAAAATTCAGAAGTGCATTAAGAATAAATCACTAATGGGACACCTGGATGGCTTAGTGGGTTAAAGCCTCTGCCTTTGGCTCAGGTCATGATCCTGGAGTCCTGGGATAGAGCCCCACATCGAGCCCCACATAGGGCTCTCTGCTAGGCGGGGAGCCTGCTTCCTCCTCTCTCTCTGCCTGCCTCTCTGCCTACTTATGATCTCTGTCTGTCAAATAAATAAATAAAATCTTAAAAAAAAACAAAAACCACTAACATCCCTATCCTAAAGAACTATGATCAATGACTTGACATATTTTCTTCAAAATTTTTGTCTATGTATATTGGTGTTTTTTAAACATAATATTAGAACTATGCCACATATACCATTTTGTGCATATCTTATTTTCATACACATTTCCCTGTATCCTCATCTAGTCTTTTTGAATATGATAATACAGCACTCAATCATGTTGATGAAACATATGCCATTCATTAAACCTATTGATCTGTGTTTTCGGAGAAAAACCAAATTATCAGATTTGGCTGTGATGATCATGCGAATAAAAGTTAAACCCCAGAGCCAATCAGGCACATGCAGACATAAAAAACAGGTGAGTTTCTAAGGCCAGGGGTTATCCTGGTGTAGACGGGGAAAGGACAAAACCAACATCATCTACCTGGTCCTGCCTGAACCGGGACAGAGATCTGGTTAGCAGGAAGAGAATGGAATTTGGAAGGAGTCTATGCTTGCCGACCAGTTCGCTCTGAGACTTAGGTAATTCCCTAGCCTCTGTAGCCTTGGCTTCAGTAGCGATGTACCCACACCAGGTCAACTAGGGCCAGCTTCTTTAGGCCTCAGGACCTTTGCACTGGTCATTTTCTCTGCGGAAGTCAGCTCTCCCCTTCACCCCACCTGGCTGCCCATGGCGACACTTCGGGGCTGGCTGCCCTTTCCTACCATGCCCACCAGCCCGGATGGGTGACCTTATCACAGGGTGGCTTCCCCCAAGGGTCACAGGCAGGGCGTCCAGGTCTTCTTGACCACCACTGAGTGAGGCAGAGGCCCCTCCCCTTATACTCCGATTCCTCCAACCTTGTACTTCCCAAGACCTAGAATCACAACTTGTCATTATTTTGCTATTTCCTTGGGTCTTGTCTCTTTTCTTCTTTCATGAGGACCCCCTTCCGTCTCGGTGGCCGCTGTACATGGTCGGGGCCCTATGTGTGTTCGTGAAACAGAGAAACAGCTGTGAGCACCCGAGTGCGAGGACGCAGGGAAAACTGCCAGGGGCTGGGCTGATTCCAAACTGCGGTCGGGGGCGGGACGAAGGGGCGGGCTTCTGGACGCGGCCTCCGCGTTTCGGGGCGGGAGGCTTCGACTTCGGGGCGGGCCTTCGGGACTGCGGCGGAGCCGGCCTGACCGCTCGGCCCAGGCTGCGCCCAGCTGAGCTCCTTCGGCCTCCTGGCCCTCTGGCCTCCAGCTCGAGCCGCCGTTAGGGGGCGCCCGCACTCGTGGCGCCGCTGCTCTGCTGGAAAGGCGCCGCCCGCGCCGGGCGGCAGGAGCCGCAACTCCGGGCGCGGGCTCAGTCGTCCGCTCTGCCACCGCCGCCGCCGCCGTCGCCGCCGCTGGGCGCAGGCTCGCTCGTCCTCGCGCTCCTGCTCTCCGGCCGCCGGCGTCTCCCCGCCGGGCCGCTGCCGCCACCGCGCAGTGAGTGGGGGCGGACCCAGGGCTTGGGGCCCTGGGGTTCGGGAGGGCCAGACACAAGGAGAAGCCCGCGCGGAGCGGCCGGGGCAGCGGGGTTAAGGAGAATCCGGGTGGTGGCGGGCCGCGCGGAGGGGACCGTGGGGAGCCGGCGCGGCGCGCTCCGGGACTGGCACGAGCCCGCGGCGGAGCGGCCGGGCTGGGGCGGGTTCCGGGGCCCGCCCCGCGGGGACGTGCGGCTTCGGCTGACCCGAGCTCGCGACACCGGGCGCGCCCCCCGCCCGGGCCCAGAGCATCTTGCGTCCACGCCGGGCCGGGTTGGGGGTGGGAGGGCACTTTGGCTACAGGCAACAGGGAAGCACGGCCCGGACGGGGACACCTCGAGTTTTACCCGAAAATGATTGTCTTGGGGATGGCGCTTATTAGCCACGGTTTGCCCTAATTTAAAGGCTGTGGCAGGGCTTCTGAGCACTGCTTTAGGGCATTTCCTGCCCTCAAAGATACTCTGTGAGTGCGGCTGAGTTCTTTATGCCCGGATTTGTGTATCTTGGCATTTTTAATGGTTGATGTCAGAGGTGATAAATGACGGTGGTAATGGGGAGCCCCTGAAGCACCTGCTGGGCTGACAGTGGTGGAGGTTGTGTCTGAGGCTGGGACCAGAGAAACGAAACACATCCTCTTTGGATATTCTGCTGAAGTTATCATGTTTCTGTTCAAGTATAGCTGTTCTGGAACAAGTTGATAAATCCAATTTTAGGACTTTGTGATAGAAGACGTTTGAGTGGCAGGCAGACCCGAGGTGACCTGGTTTGGCCAAAAATGTTTGGGGTAGCCCAGGTATCTCTTACCATTTACCCTTGACATATTTATTTCCTTCCTCTCACAAATGTCCAAGTGTGATCTCAGAATAGGAAGAAAGCTAGAGGACAGCATTTAGCACAGGCCTGAGCCCCAGACTGATATTTTCAAATGAACAAATGTGTGGCTGGGAAAAGGAAAAGCTTATCTGCAGGGTTGGTAAGTTGGAGAGAACTTGCTCTTCGGTTGAGAACTATCAGACCATACTAGTTTTCATTTAATGTAATGCCATAGGTATTAAAGACTGAGTGGTGAGGACTGCCACAGATGCCATTCCTAAGATTTGTATGATTGAAATGTTCATAAATCCTGTTTTACCCAAAGCCTTCCTACATAAAGGAATCCCAGGGTGAATCCTTCTGTGGATCCCACAGTGTGTCTTGAATTTTGATATTTAGAGTCTGTTTAAAACAGAACACACGTATTTGGATTTGGCTTTACCTTAGAGATAATCCTGAGTCATGCTTTAGGGAAGTTCCTTCTGTGATCAAGAACTCAGATGTCTGGTGGTCTCTATACAAGCCCTCTTGCTCCCCTTTACCTGTAATTCTGCCTTATGGAGTTCTGAAGAAAGGAGGACCTGGGAAGACTGGAAGCAAATTAAGAGGCTTTTTCTTCCATATTTGTCTTGTTTCCATGCCAGGGCTCTAAATTACTTGTGTTCACACTCTCAGGTTTCTCAATTTACCACAGAAATTTTGCTTATGCTACTGCCATTAGTATTTTCACGTTTGTTTAATACTCGCCAGTGTTTCCTATTCATGATCTTGCTTATTTTCTCGTTTTCTGCAAAGAAGCTGGGCTTAAGGAGAGATTTCCTCAGGGTCTCATAATTAGTAAAAGAGCAGAAAGGGGATACAGATCCTCACCAGTAACCAGTTCTCTTTCCTCTGCACTGACCTGCATGTGACTTCAGAACCCTAGTCCTGATCTGTTACCCTGTAGGTCAGTTGTTGCCTTTGTGCTATGCCTAAATGGTATCATTATTTTGGGGAAGGTGGTATTATCCTATTTTGTAGAAACTGAGAGTAAGAGGAATCTTCTAATTTTGTGACTATTTGTGACAGCTCTTTAGCATTAAGACCATTTTTTCAAATTAGACCTCCTTTCCTCTAGACTACATGGAGACTGGAGAGAGAAAAAAATAATTAATTTTAGGAAAAACAATCTTTTTCTGCGTTGGTATGGTTAAGGATACCCTAACATGTTCTCTTTGTGTGCCTGGCTACTACTATCAGCCTGTATGTGAATGTTAACCCAAAAGATTCCTTTAGTGTCCTTTAGTTACTATAAAAAGTTTTAATTTTCAAACTCCCATGTTTCAAGAACTGAGGAATTCCATACTAAAAGTCATTTTGAAGATATGTATAGGTAGAATTTATCGAGTCTTTTCTGAGTGCCAGACACAAAGATTTCAGGAGAAAAGCATTTAACAGGGGCTACCTGGAAACTTTGGGAAGGCAGTAGTTAGAGATTTTTTTAATTTATCTGAGTTTGGTGATGTGTATTCTGATGGATAGGCTGTTATATAGGAATAGGACTTTTGCCTGAGAGAAAACTCAGTTTTAGTCTGTAGCAGAAATGGTAAACCCAGAATATTTATGTAGAATTAGCTACTTAATAACCAAAAGCTTGATTGCAGCTTTGCAACGATGAGGAGAATGGCCCTGAGTTCTTCGGTTATTCTTTAGGTTATTAACTTGTTGGGTTGTGCATTTTTCAGATTTGCTACTTGAGAAAATTGTTGGCAATTTCTTTTAAGGCTTTTATAAATTCTTTAGTATGTGTTTTCCTTGGCTTAATTATCTGCTAAAATTACACTGTCAGAATTTACACACTAGTCATAATTAACCTTTGAAGCTTAACCGTGGGTGAATTTTCAGTACTCTTTATGTTCTTTGGGAATGGTCAGCCAGTAGTTTCCACAAGAATTTTATTTGCACTGAAGGTCAGATATTTTCAGGTAGGACTGATTTTCAGGGGCTGGAAGCCTTTCTTTGAACTTTATAATTGTGCTTGGTTGCATTCACTGCCGTTTAAAATGATCTTTAATAAGGAGAGTCACTTTAAAGAAAATATTTTTTCATTGTTACCTTCATAGTCTCTATTCCTGGCAAATTTTCCGGGATATTCGATTTTTCTTTGTCTTCATTAAGTAAAACAGGTCCATTTGATGCCCATTTCAAGATCGTCCTTCTGCTGCCTGTCTTGTGGTCATTTAACTTCTCATTAAGCCCTCCACTGGAGACTGTGCCAGAAGAGAGAGAAGATGAAAAGCAAACAAATCATTTTCTAATCGTTAGCAGCTCTGAAAAATGATTTGTAGAAGAGATTGACACTATCCCGGAAATTCTTTCGGATTATGTTTTATTTCATTCATCTGTATTGTCTTTGAAATGTTCCTAATAGTCATCAAATAGAGACTGATTATCCAGCTTTGGATGACCAGGAATCTAACTGTTTTTTGTGTTTTTTTTTTTTATTTGTTTCTTGCTGTATCTGAGCATTAAGCATCTCCACAGAGGATGTCTAGAAGTAAGGAGTAGGGATAACATTTAAACTGATCAATACTATTTTTTTCCCCTTAGAGCTCTTAGTGAACAATTTGATTTTTTTGGACAGTTTAGTTATTGTTACTGGAAGTAACTTATAGTAACTTTATTTTATTTTGAGTATCCGTATCTTATACAGAAATGTAGGGAGGCTTTTGGGTGCTTTTTAAGAAACATGGGTTTATATAGATTCCCGTAATTGCTCTCTTGAATTATTAAGCTTGAGGTTTCATTACATCTTTGTATCAGAACAGAACCCGGGCTTTTGCCTTCGAACAGATTCCAAGGCATCATCTAATTTTCTTTTTATGATTGTTTAAAAAGTTATATTGTTTTGGTTTAGCAGTAAAAAAGGGGGAAGAGGATTAATAGTGGACAGACCTTGCCTTACAGCTGTAACATTGATGCTGTCTGATTTTTTTCTGTTGTCTTTGGTCTCCCATTTCTCATTTAATCGTTCGTATATTCCTGGATTGGATTTCTTTGCTTCACTTAAGGCAGAGGACACCAGCCTTCAGTCACACTAGTGAGTAGGTTCTTGCTGTTTTGCCTCAGGGGAATTTTTACAAACCCATTGTGACTGCTCACTTAGACTGACTTACTGTTAAATTTGTAAATAAAATCCACCTCTACCTGCTGGGGGGGTCCTAACGTTAATCCTTTCAGTTTCTTATTTCTTGGATTCTGTTCTTTCAGTTTCTACCTGTAGAGGGGATTTATAGAAAGATCTAGACTAGGAATCAGAAAATCCAAGTTTTTTTTTTTTTTTTTTAAGATTTTATTTATTTGACAGTGAGAGAGAGACAGCTAGAGAGGGACCACAAGCAGGGAGAGTGGGAGAGGGAGAAGCAGGCTTCCCGCTGAGCAGGGATGCAGAAACTCGATGTTGGACTCCATCCCAGGACCCTGGGATTGTGACCCGAGCTGAAGGCAGACGCTTAACAACTGAGCCACCCAGGTGCCCCATAAAGTCCAACTTCTTAATCAGTTACTTTCCAGCTTTGGGAACTTGAACAAGTCATTTAATCTGCTGTTTCTCTATTTTTGCATCTCTAAAATGGGGATATCAATTCACCCATTGCTTTTTTTTTTTTTTTTAAGATTTTATTTATTTATTTGATAGAGAGAGAGACAGCAAGAGAGGGAACACAAGCAGGGGGAGTGGGAGAGGGAGAAGCAGGCTTCCCGCTGAGCAGGGAGCCTGATACGGGACTAGATCCCAGGGCCCTCAGGGCTCCGGCACCTTGACCCGAGCTGCAGGCAGAGGCTTAAGGACTGAGCCACTCTGGCGCCCTCATGCATGGCTTATGTAACAGGAATATTGTGGGAGAAAAAGGCCCATGTATTTTTATTTAAATTATTTCTTCATTTTGGAATCCCTTCTCTGCTTGGGTTGTCCACATATTCCTGCAGAGTCCTCCTGAGCAAGCTCTTCCTAAAGTCGGCCCATTTAGAAATGTTCTTGCTTTTTCTTCCTGAAGGCCTCTGCTAGTCCATCCATTATGTAGCATTTTTCTGTACAGTTGTTGCATGTTGCCTTTCTTCACAGGTAGGAAGCTCCATGAGGGCAAGGATTATTATCTTTCCTATTTCTGTGTCTTTACATTGCACATCGCCCCCCCAACCCCCGCAACCAAGTTCACCTATAATAAATGTTGCTTGACTGAATAATTTTTGAGGCTGTCAGGAATGAAAACTTTGAGTGATGGGAAGATGCCAAAGATAAATCTATTACCAGAACTTTTGGATGACTGGCCTTTTAAATCACTCAGTCATTTATCTGTCTGTTGTATCAGTAACTGAATCAGATGCTCATAATGTAAATTGATAAAACCTGTTTCCTTGGTTCTGTTTACTTCAGATATTGCCAAGCAAGTCAGAGGAATGCAGCGTTGTCACGACCCCCCTGAATATAACATTTGTTCCATTTCTCACCCTGTAGCATGTGGAGATCTATCTATATCCAGCTGCTGAGTATGGAGAATTAAACCTGACTGCACGTTGTCTGGTCCACATTTTAAGCTTGTTTTCTTTGAAGAATGTGCAAGGTGGAAAAATAGATGCTTCAGGCTCTGATTTCAGCCCCTGCTGTGCTATGCAAATGTTCTCTACATGCCTGAGTGACCTTTTTGAGAAAGAGCCTTTGTGATCTTCTGTAGCCAGGGCCTGTTCTGGGAATAGTGTGCCAGATTTCTCTAAAAGTGGGAAAAGTGAATCTGTTCAAAGACCATATAAAAAAGCCAGTGCTTTTCCTGGATAAATACCGATAAGTTCATGTTTCTTACTGTCTCTTGCCAGAGCTTTTGAAATTTGCTCTGCAGTTTGCTTTGCCGGTTGATTTGGAGAGTGATATGTGTGAGAGGGGACTGACTAAAGCAATTCTGTAGCTGGGAAAGTGTTTTAAGTGCTTTTGAATTGTAGATAAAAATAAATTCAAACTGGCATCATTAGTATCTGGGTGTTTATCAATGTCTTCAGGCTGGTTCTCCCTAAGTGCCGGCTGAGTGACTTGCAACCAGATTGGTAAGGTTGTCCCAAATTGTGCTCTGATGATTTGGCATTTAAATTGTTTTCTATTTGTTTTGATTATTGTACAAAATGAAATATGTCATTATTAAAAGTATCATTAGTGTTTTTTATGTTATAAAAGAAATACCATTCTGATATCTTTCTCTTGGAATGTGATACTGGTGTCGTGGAGGTTTATGGCTTTTGAGGCTTTTACTGAGATGTTTAGCTTCTGTGGCTGAAATGGATAAAAAAGAGTTTCCTCTTTCTCCCTTTCCTTAAACCACCTTTTTGATAAGGATCATTGTAGGTTTGTATGAGGTTAGGGTTAAACAGTTAATTGTAATGTTCTCCTGTATAAATTGTAAAAATTGAATTTTCAGAACAGATAGAATTTGAATGACTGGTGTACTTACTAGGCTCTTCTTCCTTCCCTAAGCATAGGATAATTTTTTTCTCTAAAGATTGTCATCTTTTAGTTATGTGTGGACGGTCGCAGAGGAATGCTTTCTTCTCCAGATCTTTGCTCTGTACGTCGTTTTGACAGAGCAAAGATGAGTAGCTGTCTGCTCTGTTGGGTGGGAAAATCCTTCTTTTTTCATAGTTACATGCTCTGTTATATGTCTTTTTCTTCTCCCCAAGTTTCCCTGGAACCTGGGCTCCCCAAGACGCAGCGCTGGAGCAGATGGATAATGGAGACTGGGGCTATATGGTGAGATGCTTTTGCAGATGCATTTTGAAGGCTGGCAGATAATTTGTATGTGTCTTTCCCCCCTTCTTCTGTGTTCTTAGGAATAATACATCTTATAAGAATGAAAATTATAAATTGGTACATCATCCTGTCCCCTTTAGTTTATTTTTTGGGGTCTAATGTGGTGTTTTTATGTAAGCAAAGTCAATATGAAGAGCATACTATATTTTTTGGTCTTTAAAGTATGTTGCTCTTAAAACTCTTAAAACTCTTCCTTCATAGAGTCATGACTATTAAAATGGTCTAGTAGGTAATGGTACAGAGGATATTTTCTTGTGTTAGGGAAGTGAAAGGTTGAGAAGCTGCCATTTCTCCCACTTGTACTTTTTTTGAGTGTGAATGTCTTCCTCTTTTCCTTTGGTAAGAAATATTTCACTTGTCTAGTACCTGAAGTCTTTTTGTCTTTATTTTTATTTTTTTTTCCTTACGCATAATGTCTAAAAGGTAAAGTATGTATTATTTAGAGGACCTTGCTTTTCAAAATTAAAGGCCAAATTGCAGCATTATTACAAAAGTGAACACATGATTGGATTACAAAATTTGAAAGCTGCTATTAGCCTTTGAGTATATAAGATGGTGTTGACTAACTGTGTATTCTAATTTAGTATTTGGCACTTTTATTTCCATGGAGAAGTTATAAAGATTAGGTCTGCACAAATTTTTAGTTTTAAAATAAATTTTTATGATTTGTTCCCCTTTTTTGAGTGGGAAAAACGAAAGAAATATTTAAAGTAGATGTCTTTATACTATCAGATCATTTTTATTCTATTTTGTGTTAAATTGACTTAAGAAAAAGGAAGGTAATCAGAAAAAAACTTTTGTGAACATAACATAGATTGGCTTTTCTCTTCCCATAGTGTACTCTGCCCTAAAAACTTCTCTGTAGATACTAGGCCTGAAATTAAGTGGCTTTGGAAGTCATGCTCTTCTTTTTTAGTGTAAGGCTTTAATGAATTAGATTTATCCTTTTCCTATTGAAAGAAAATGTTAGATCCCTTCATCTGGGTAGGTTTATCATTGACAGTAAAGCTATTTTGCATTATAGGATTGCTGAATACATTATAGCCTGAAGGAATCTTTTGCCTTGCTGCTTGTTACTGTTAACTTTCTTATTTTGTCAAAGTTAGGATTTAAGAAATTTCAGATGACTGATCATTTTTTTAAAATTTCAGATGACTGACCCAGTCACGTTAAATGTAGGTGGACACTTGTATACAACGTCTCTCACCACATTGACGCGTTACCCGGATTCCATGCTTGGAGCTATGTTTGGGGGGGACTTTCCCACAGCTCGAGACCCTCAAGGCAATTACTTCATTGATCGAGATGGACCTCTTTTCCGTTATGTCCTTAACTTCTTAAGAACTTCAGAGTTGACCTTACCCCTGGATTTTAAGGAATTTGATCTGCTTCGGAAAGAAGCAGATTTTTATCAGATTGAGCCCTTGATTCAATGTCTCAATGACCCTAAGCCTCTGTATCCTATGGATACTTTTGAAGAAGTTGTGGAGTTATCTAGTACTCGGAAGCTTTCTAAGTACTCTAATCCAGTAGCTGTCATCATAACGCAGTTAACCATCACCACCAAGGTCCATTCCTTACTAGAAGGTATCTCAAACTATTTCACGAAGTGGAATAAGCACATGATGGACACCAGAGATTGCCAGGTTTCCTTCACTTTTGGACCCTGTGATTATCACCAGGAAGTTTCTCTCAGGGTCCACCTGATGGAATACATTACAAAACAAGGTTTCACGATCCGCAACACCCGAGTGCATCACATGAGTGAGCGGGCCAACGAGAACACAGTGGAGCACAACTGGACTTTCTGTAGGCTGGCCCGGAAGACCGATGACTGATCTCAAAGCCTGGGAGAAGTTCCTGGAAACTGACTTTCCAGGACATGGAAGAGACTTTTTTTTTTTTTTTTTTTTTTTTTAATCACAGTGTGGGTGTTTTTTTGTTTGTTTGTTTTTCTTTTTTGTTTTGTTTTTGTTTTTTAAGTATTTGTATTTATTTGAAGGCAGTGAGGACCAGAAGGAAGTTTTGTGCTTTAGCAGACTCCTCTATGTTTTGTTCCCTTTACCTTGAGTATGCATGTGCCTGTTCGGAGCCTCCAGATACCTTTTTTATAAAAAGAAGTATGAAAATCATTATGGTATATAATCTACTCTTAACAGAGCTTTTTTTATTACAGTGCTACAATGATTTCTGATTAAATGGTCCCTAACTCAACTAGAAGGTTAAAAATGCAGGAATGAAAGAATAAACAGAGTACTCATGATGCCTTTGAGAAAAATCAAAACATCATGTAGGGTGACCTAGTTTCCAAACCAATAAGCAGTATTGTAATATTAAAGGAAAACTGTTCCAATCATTTAAAAGTACTTGTTAAGTACTGCTTTTTACAGTTATGACAACTGTTTCTTTCTATGCATATAAATCAAGCAACCAAATATCTGTAGCCATGGAAATGTCTGACTAGAAATATTTATATTGGATTCTGAATACAAAATGTCCCTGTGGTAGAACTCTTACTTCTTATGCCTGGTGCAGTATAATTCCCAAGTGTACTGTCTACCAGAAGAAAAAAAAAAAAACCTAATAAAAAACGAAATATGAAAATTAGGTTTGTATTTGTTGAATATTGTTACTTAAGGGGGGAAATCACAATTCTTGCCTCAAGTTTGCCTTGTTCAGTTTATGTCCCACTATATACTGCCTGTAGAGCCTTTGTGTTTGACTCGAGGACTCAGCAGAACCTTAGGATGCAGTTTATAGAATCTCCCATGTTACTGGAACAGGAATGGATGGAATTAATTGTTTTGTCTAAAAGAGTGCACATTTGAATAGTGAACATAGAGTTGGTAAACTTTTTTCAAATAGGACTTGTGTTGAAGATTACAGATTTTTCTTCAGTAAGCCACCAACGGTCAACACTGAATGTGACCCTTACTCTAGCTTTGTACTGAGCACAGGGACAAAATGCCTCTTCAGCTACTTTTTACCTCACAATATTATGGTGGCCCACAAATATATTTTATTATTATGGTTAAGTCTGTTTCTGAGGAGAAAAACTAAACTGCAGTGACTGTAGGCTCTGGAACAGGAGATATATGGATGTACTTATTTCATTGTGATCTTATTTTGAATAGTTGATTTGATTTTCTTCCTTGGAAGTTACAGGAAGGATTATGTAGCTATAGTGAGACTTCCTAGTTTTCGAGAACACCTTATAAAGGGAAGTCATGTAATTTTTTCCCTGTTTTCTAAGGGAAGACTAAAGTTCTGAGGCTGTGTGCCCTCGGGCAGGTCACTCCTTTTCTCCTCTTCAGAGAAGATTCTGAGATTCTTGCTCTGAAAGGAGGATGAGAACACTTACCTACATCCATTTTTGCCCATGTCTCTGAAAACTTATTTTAAGATTTGACAAATGACCGGCGTGCCTGGGCAGCTCAGTTGTTAAGCCTCTGCCTTCGGCTCAGGTCATGATCCCAGGTCTGGGATCGAGCCCCACATTGGGCTCCCTGCTCTGCGGGAAGCCTGCTTCTCCCTCTCCCACTCCCTCTGCTGTGTTCTCTCTCTCACTGTCTCTCTCTCTGTCAAATAAATAAAATCTTAAAAAAAAAAAAAGATTTGACAAATGACCAGCATCTAGAAACCTGTAATTTTCCCGTTTTCACCATCTTCAACTAAACCATCTTCAGCCATCTTCAAACTAAAATCCCTTCATTCTCTTGGCAGGTTGCCGTGGTTTCAGTCAATGTGCTAGTGTGAGGTGATCTTTTTAGAAAATCGTCTCATACTTCAAATTGATTAGAGCCTCCCACCCCCACCAATAAATATCCAGCCACTTATGTGTTGAGTTGGCGGAAGTAGATGCAAGACAGAGTGATTTGGGTTGAAAATTGATGTGGAAATGGGAATAATAGCTGTTCTAGGATTTTAAAAGTTAAAATCTTATGGGGTCTGTTCCTTGCTCGATTTACTGGAGAGAAGTTTGTTTTGGTAAATTTTCTCAGATTTATTAATTATTAACAACTGAGGGGCCCCTTGGTGGCTCAGTCGGTTGTTGAGCATTTGACTTGATTTCAGGTCACGTCTTGATTTCAGGGTCGCGGGTTTGAGCCCTGAATTGGGTTCCATGCTGGGTGTGGAGGCTACTTTAAAAAAAAAAAAATTATTAACAGCTAAATGGTTATTTTTGAGTAAATTAGGAAAGTAGCCAGCTGAGATTTTTTGCAATTTAATTTGTCTGGTGGCATTTAATTTTGAGTGTTTTATTCACTTGTGCAATATGAAAAATGTAGTTTGATTATATTTGGGTAATTTGAAACAATTATGTCTTTTTAAGAAAATTTTAAATCATTTTCACTGTGAAATAGTTGATTTTCAAAAACTGATACTCAGTGGTATTCTCAGGGCTCTGCATTTTATTTAGATTACTCCAAGTACAAGCACGTTTGGAGAATTGTGTATGTTCTTTTAACCCACTGAGCCACCCAGGCGCCCCTGTGTATGTTCTTTTAAACCCTTGGATAAATGTGTGCTAAATTAGACATAAGTGATAACTGATGAATCTGTTGACTTTAGATCTAAAGTAAAATTCTTTAGTTTTACTAAATAGATGCTACAAATGGTTAGCACTACTGTTTTTTATCATGGGAAATTTCTAACATACTCAGAAGTCGAATAGTGCAAACACCCCTGGACTGTCTTCAGCTATTGGCTCTCCTCTTTTCCTTTCATGGATTATCTTGAAGTAAATCATAGATGTTTTATCAGTCCACGCAGATAATGACCCACTCTTTAAAAAATAAATACTTTAGGGGGTGCCTGGCTGGCTGAGTTGGTAGAGTATGCAATTCTTGATGTTGGGATTGTAAACTCCAGGCCCACGTTGGGTATTGGCTTACTTTATTGTTTTGTTTTTTCTTAAAGATTTTACTTATTCATTAGAGAGACAGCAGGGGACAGAGGGAGAGGCAGACTCCCCACTGAGCTGGGAGCCCAATGCAGGACTCCATCCCAGGACCCCAGGACCCCCCAAATCATGACCTTAGCCAAAGGCAGATGCTTAACTGACTGAGCCAGCCAGGTGTCCCTAGAGCTTATTTTAAAAACAATATATATATGCACTTTGAAATATATAATATGTATGTGAAGCATACTTTAAAATTTAATGCTGTATATGCCATAGTACCATAATCACACGGTGGTGTCTCTTGAATGCTGTTGATGACTTCACAGCTTGGATTTCCAGCTTTGTAATAGTGGTCTTAAGTATTTCTCATAGGCAGGGTTCCCCTATTTGTAGAAAAAAGTACACTGTTAGGACATTATTTCTGCTGGGATTAATGACTTCTACCTTCAAATTAAGTTTTTAGTTTCAAAAAAGTAACATTACATAAGATTCTTAATTTTAAGAATTATTTTTTAAAAGGCATTTTGTGTGAACATATGGAGAAACATTTTTTTCCAAAGGGCATCCTTCCTTTTCTCATGCAGATTTTAAATTGTGGATGCAGGTGGCCAACTAAGAAACAGCTTATCATTTGCTTTTGGAATTTAATACAAATAAAATGCTTGACTTTTTGAGGTTCTTTGAAATTGAGCATTAACCACAAAGCAAGGAATCAGAAGGTGGCCCAAGGTAATCAAGATTCTATGTCAGAGTAGGTTATTCCCCATTGTTCATTACTGTGTGTCTTGATTATTTCCTTTATAGTTCTAGCTTCATCTTTTATGTTAACTTGTTTATTAAATTTTTTGCCTGTCTTGGCTAAAACTTGAAGCTCCTCATTGAAGACAGGATCTATGATTCTTTTGTTCTCCACTGTAGCCTTAGTACCTAGAATAGTTTCTGGCATATAGCATATGCTCAATAAATGTTTACTGAATGACTGACTGACTGAATCAATCAATAGGTATGTTTAATGCTTCTAGCAGCTACTTGGACAAATTTTTACAGTAGAATACTTAGGGGATATAGGATTCTTGTTTTGAAATCCCCAGTGATTCTTGCGCTGTTTTCATCTATAGGTAATCGCTTAAATGTGAATTCACGTCGGGAGCAGGAACAGCCTTTTGCGATTCCTTTGGAGAATCTGGCTTGAAATAGCACCCAGCTCAGGAAAAAAGCCAGAAAACACACCATGGCTAGAGGAAACTATGAGAAAGTGGATCATCCTATCAAGGATAGAGCTCAACACTCAACCTGCCCCAGACAGAGCAGAGACTGTCTTAGGGTTCTAAGACATTTAACTTAGTATAGCACTTTTCTTTTGGTAGAAAATGTCGGTGAAGTATATTCCCGTTTGTAATGTTGTGTCTCCAAGGTGTGTTTTAACGTAGCTGTTGTTTTAATTTATTTGAAATACCTGTCACGTGCCTTTTTCTACTAGTGCAAATGAAGGGGAAAAATGTCTTACTGCAGCTTCAGAATTATCTATAGCAGATTAGAAATACATACCTTAAAAGTGCTATTTCAGTAGACTCTCAAGGAGCCAGTGATACAAGATTATGTGACTCTATGTCAGTAGTTAACCGACTGCCATTTTAACTACCTCGCAAGAATTCCCCAAGGTCACTGATAACCTCACAAATTACGGTGCGTGGAAGAGCCACACTGCTATACCCGGCCCCCTTTTAGCCAAGTGACGTAAGCCACGATGGGCAGGAAGTCTACAGCGCCTACAGTGTCTACAGCAGGTTCTCCGGGCCGCTGTGGGGATCATAAAACTGTGTTCATTTATTCCGTAAATGGGAAGTGTCTACTCTGAGACAGATCTTGGACTTAGGAAGACGAAGACTCCCTCCTTGTTCACAGTCACGTAGCAGGAGAAAAGGAAAAACAAGTGAATGGGATGAAATACATCAACATTTTACCAGATCTGTTGATGCTATGGACCAGTCATGCCCCTCATTTCCATAAACCTGCCTTCATACAGTATCCAGATTCAGTGCTTTTAAAGTAAAGAGGAGACACAAAGTGTAAAAAACAAACCAGGGCACTCCCTATGTTCTTTAGCAAAGATGAGGAATCAGAACTGGCATGTTTCCTCCTCGTATTGCTAGTTAAGCAGGTCTGAGCTAGATAGATCAGCATTTGCTGGCAGGTGTACGGCAGGCTCGGTTTCTCGCCGGAGCATCAAAGGGCATAATACAGTTATCCTTAGACCACAGGAGCTCACCTGGAGTGGGAGGACTGCTGTTTTACGCCAGGATTTAAACAGTAGAAAGCAGGGAGATCTAATTATTAGAAAAAGTAACACGCCAGAAGTAGCTTGACTGTATGAAGTGGTAAATATATCAACCTTTCTCTAGGTGAGTTATTTCTATTTTTTTGTCAGGTCAAAAGGATGCCTCTCTGGAGACAGGGAATGGCCAAAATGGATTGGCCTTCTGACAAGCATCTTGAAGGTGACCAGTTGTGTTCTAATTTTAGATAATCATGGTAGATTAAGCTATGAGGTATGACAGGATGCAAAATGTGAAGAGCAAGTCTAACACCACGCTAAGTGTGAATGAAAGTCTGAGAGTTGCCAATTTTATGAGGCGTTAAGACACCTTTTCTGAAATTTGACCTAAGGGGTAAAAAAGTAGGCTTCCCTATCTGAGTAACATATTTGCACTATAGAGCGTAAAATAATCTGTTGCGTATCTATAGATTATCTTTGTTTTGATCATCTGTATCAAATCTGCTATTAAATATGGGTTACCACATTCTAAAATTAGGCTTTATTTCTTTACTCCAGTAATTGGAGTCATTGACATTCATAACCTTTTCCAGTGAGGCTTATAGCAGAGGGTCTGCGATGTGGGCCCTTCCTTGATCATCAGGATTTTTTTTTTTTTTTTTAAAGATTTTTATTTATTTGACAGCGAGAGAGAGAGATCACAAGTAGGCAGAGAGGCAGGCAGAGAGAGAGAGAGGGAAGCAGGCTCCCTGCCGAGCAGAGAGCCTGATGTGGGACTCGATCCCAGAACCCTGAGATCATGACCTGAGCCGAAGGCAGTGGCTTAACCCACTGAGCCACCCAGACGCCCGATCATTAGGATTTTAGGAGTCCTTCCCTCTCCTGTCAGTGACATTGAGTTTTGGTACTCTCTCTCAGGACAGCTGGGGATCTTTTTGCCATAACCCTCGTAATGGTCATTTATACGGCTCTCCTGGGCTGCCAATGGCCCTGCAGCAGCCTTCTTTGTTCCTGGGGCTGTGTTCCTCAATGCAGAGAAAGGAGGTGTCTCCAGCAGATGGTCAGATCTGCTCCCCCACATCCCAAGCTTCCTATCCCCTCTGAGTACCCATTTTTATCAACACAAAACTGAGAGTTAAAAGGCCGAAAATAAGATGGTTAAATCACTGCAATGATTTATCTTATTTTTGTTATTTAAAAGTCAGTCTGCCACTATGTGTATATGCCCTTGGGTATATCAAGCCGTGATTTAGAGCCTGGACCTTCCTCCTAGTTCCCTTTATCAAATCCTGAGCAATGCCTTTTGCTGATTACAGTCCAGCCTCCGTTCCTGCGAAGCCACATCCCTACTCCTGGTTTCTTTTATGTATTCTCAAAATATTTTCAACAGACATGCTATGCCAAGCAATTTCCAACCTAACGGGGATCAATTAAAATGAGAAAACACGGAGGTGTATTCACTGCTTGTTCTCTGCTCTCTTACATAATTTATAATGTGTTCTACTCAACTACCTGAGTATTGGTCGGTGACTTCTGAGCCCAGTGGAACAGACGTTCATAGACATTTCCATCGTAACAGCCAAGTGCTGAATTTAAACTGGGATCCGTGAAGTCAAAGGCATCAGTTAACAAGATGGCATCCTTCCTGTGAGAGAAAACAAGAGTTTGTGAGTATTTTAGATTGCTCTTATGAATCTAATTAATCAAGGATGGTGAATAACAACACCTAATTAGAGACTTCATCATTATTCACTTTTTAACAATTCAGCTTTAAATTTTTTTAGAATTTTTGACTTTTGATCTGTTCTCTACGCAAGTATAGAGTCTGGCAGTCTTCAAGGCCTATTACTTAAAATCAGCACCTCCCTGTCTCCCTTCTACTTCCCCCACCCCTGGAATTTGTTTCAGTCTTTAAGCTGATATATTTTGAATGTCTCTATCTTGTTCGGATTGCCACTTCTGGATTGTTCCGTTTTAGATATTATCTGTCAACTCTATTACAAAAAGATAAGGATATGTTTTTGGTCCCCTACCCTCACCCCTATATGTCATCCCCTCTTCCCCCCCCCCACCCCCAGCCCTGGTGTTGCTTCTCCTCGGCCTTCCTGCTCCCAGTATAGTTATGAATGAGTCAGACTTGCATTGGGGGCTTCCACTGTGATGGCTGTATGTGTGTGTATGATGGTGACTTTATGTGTCCCGCTCACAGCTGAGCTGTGTCCCTCCCAGGTCTCTCCATTCATGATGTACCTCCTGGTCTGCTGCTTCTCTCCCCCATTTCCTCTGTCATCATCCTTAGTGATTTCATTGCTTACATGAATGTTCCTCTAAAATGTGGCCTCAACGTCCTGGGATCTTCTCCGCTGATCCTGTTCCGCTGTCACTCCCCGGCAGGAGCCCTCCCCAGGTCTCGGTCCTCCACATGGGCACCTTTTCTGGGATGGTGATGTGGGACGTCTTCCTGTTGCTGGCTCCGGCCCTTTTAGCTTACTCCCTCTAGAGTTCTGACTCTGATAGCTGCTCCCCCCCTTTCTTTTTCTTTTTCAATCAATGAAATATGTTTTATTTTAGCCTATTAAATGAAGTATTTTAAACAAATGTTCACATGCTTCTCTTCCTTTTTTAAGCAATGGATCTAAAGCGTAACATTGCCATTGTTTACACCCAAAGCAGTTGAGCCGACTGGGATACTGTACCTACCTGTTGTCACCTTCTCTGGGTGACCCTTCACCGTCACTGTGAGAGCATTTCCATTTCAGGCTGTTCACACTTCTTTGACCCTATCCACACCCACCACTTACTTCATGTCCCTCATCCTCCTGGTGGCCTCCCTTCCTTCCTTATTCAGCTGAAATGCCTGGTCTGTTACATTTACTCCCTCAAAAACAGATTCAGCAGTTTTTCACCGACTCTGTGCCTTTGTAGCTATAGGTGGCTGGGAAACCAGTGCCAAGTGGTGTATGTAACTCCCTTCCTGCTGCCTAGCGATCGTACGACATTGCTCTAATTGCTTTACACTCCCATTCGCTTAGATGATTATTTCACACCTTCTCTCTGAATCTTAAATCCACACTACCTGCCCCCCCATCTCTCTTACTTAGATGACTTTTGGTTCCATTTCACTGATAAAATAGACTCAGTAAGAGCCTAGCCACAAGTTCTCGCCCATATATTTCTGCGTGCTTTCTCTGTTTTTAGTGCAGTTATGCTTTCCAAGCGCCCAGCTCACACCAGTCCTTCCTTGTCCATTAGATGCCTTCCCCTCTTGCCTACTAGAGAACATTCTAGAAATTCTCTTGCCTTTCCTCTACAATGTCAAAATCTTTCTCCACTGGATCATTTTCAGATACACACGTGCTTTCCTATTTCTCATCTTGAAAACAAACTTTTGAGTCTATTTTTCCCTCTCCATCACCTACTCCAGATCTTGGCTCCCGTTTATGATAAAACTCCTTAAAACCATAACGTTGTGTTGTGCTTGTTTATGCTTTGCTATTTGTTCTTCCCTACCTGTCCTCCTAGACTAGATCCGTTCAGGTTTTCACTTCCACCACTCCACTGAAACAGCCCTTGTCAGGGCCACCTCCTCTCCTCCTCTTGGAGGGTCCCAAGACTCAGGACTGGGGCGTCTTGCCTTTTACAGTCACTCCATGTGATATCCTTCTGAGGGCTTTAAATACCAGTGATATGCTAATGACTTCCAAATTTATCTCTCCCGTCTCGCTTACCTGCTTATTAACATCTTACTTGATTTCTCACGGGCTCTTCAAAGTGAACATGTTCAAAGCCAAACTCCTGATCTTCTACACCTTCTGCACATCCTGCCCAAACCTGGTGCATTTAGAGCGAATGGCAACTCTGTCCTGGCCAAAAACCTGTGCTGCTCTCTGTCGCTTACACCCCACATTGGATCTTTCAGCAAAGCCTGTTCTGCCTTCAAAATACACCCACACTTCGGCCATTTCCCACTACCTCCAGTGCTATCACCTAGTCTGACCCAACAGCGTCTTTCCCGTGGGTTACTGAGGTAACCTCCTAGCTGGGCTCCCCACTTTTTATTCACCCCCCTTGCCCAGTCACTTTTTTTTTTTTTTTTTTTTTAGGATTTTACTTATTTATTTGACAGACAGAGATCACAAGTGGGCAGAGAGGCAGGCAGAGAGAGAGAGGAGGAAGCAGGCTCCCCGCTGAGCAGAGAGCCTGATGTGGGGCTCGATCCCAAGACCCTGGGATCATGACCTGAGCTGAAGGCAGAGGCTTAACCCACTGAGCCACCCAGGCGCCCCTGCCCAGTCACTTCTTAATATGGCAGCTGGAATGATCCTTTAGAAAAATTCATCAGATGATTGAAATACTGAAAACCCTCCCATTCTCACACATAGTAAAAGCCAACATCTTAAGTCTTTGCAATGATCTCCACCCCCTTTCGCCCCTGCCCCAGTACACCCTAAACACTCTGACCTCTGCTGTCCTTCCCCACCCCAGTCACTGTTGCCTGTTCTCTGGATGGACGCAAGCATGCTCTCGCCTCCAGCCTTTGTACTTCTCTGCCTGGGGTGCTCCTTTCCCAGCCAACCCCCTGGCTTCTCTCCTGTCCCCACCCCTTGAGATCTTTCCTCAAACATCACCCTCCCTGAGAGGCCTTCTCTGACTTATTTAAAACTACAGTCCCTGGGGCACTTGGCTAGCTCAGTCAATAGAGGGTGACTCTTAATCTTAGGGTTGTGAGTTCAGGCCCTGCCTTTGGCGTAGAGATTAAAAGTAAAATCCTTAAAAAATAAAATAAAACTACAGTCCCCCACCCCCCCCACCCTGCTTTGCACTCCCAGCATCCTGATCCCCTTCCCTGCTTTCCTTTTCTTCACAGCATTTACTTACCATCTTGCACACTGTATGCTTGACTTATTTTTCCCTTGTGTGTTTGTCTCCTCTAGTCTGTAAATGTCTATGGCCTTTTCAGTCTGAAACGTGTGCTCTTCATTTGAGGAGTATTTTCTTGAATTATTTTGTTAATGGTTTGTTCCCTTCTATTTTCTCTGTCTGCCCTTTCTAGACCTCTTTTTCAGATGATGGACAGTTGAGATCAGTCTTCTTACTATTATTATCTTTTCTAATTTTTATCTTTTTGTCTTTTTGCTTTCTTTTCTGTGAGATTTATGTAACTTTCTCTTCCGGTCCTTCCACTGAGTTTTTCATTTCCACTATCGTTTTCTGGTTTCACAGAGGTCTTTTTTTTTTTTCCCCCGCGAATATTACTTTTTAAGAAATAACATTCTTGTTTTGTGATTGCTGTATCTCCTCTTAACTCTTTGAGGATATTACTTATCTTTTTAAAGAGATTCCTTCTCCCTGAAGATTCTCTTGTGCAGTCCAGTTTGTTTCATTCTTGCTTGTTGGGGTCCCTTTTATGTCAGGAGTTCCCCCCCAGGTGTCTGGAGATCCTGAGTATCTAATCGTAGCTAAGAGTAGGGCACTAGCTAGCTGATTACAAGTCAGGGCATGCTTGTCAATGTGTGGGATTCACTATGGGTGAACTGGGGGGATCATGGTGTCAGTATCAGTTTTGTCTCCTTTGGGCTGTTTCAGATTCTCCAGAGAAGGAACATGCTATCGTCTTCCTGTAGCTACTGGCCTGGCTGCCAGTTTTCTGGGACCCAAGGGAAAGAGGGCTGAGGGAGGGGGCTTAGGTTAGCACTTAGCCTATAAACATTTATCCGGCCCCTGTTTTCTGTGGGTAGCCTCATTCTAAACTATGCTCGATGTCCCTGGCCCACAGACCATCTGTGTGCCCTTCTGCCAGGGTGGAGTCAGAGAACCTCAAAACTACTTGCAGAGAAGGAGGGGAGCTGGGAGTTCAGCTCCTTCTGAAACAGACTTTCAGTCCCTCCTGTGGGTCTGACCTTCACCCCGATTGTCAGACGTACAAAGTGCTGTTAGTTCTTGGGGTTCTTTGGTATAACTTGTTTCCCACTCCTGGTTTATGATCCAGTTTTTCTCAGATCTGCTAAGTCACTTTACTTTCTTCCTTCCATGTTTCCTCCCCTGTTTTTTTGTTTTTTTTTTTTTTTAATTTTGTTTAGTTATTTGAGAGAGAGACTGAAAGAGAGCATGAGAAGGGGGAGGGTCAAAGGGAGAAGCAGACTCCCTGCTGAGCAGGAAGCCCAATGTGGGACCCCATACTGGGACTCCAGGATCATGACCTGAGCCAAAAGCAGTCACTGAACCAACTGAGCCACCCAGGCGCCTATCCCTTGTTTTTTCTTTTTGTCAATTTATACCTTTAACAATTTTTAAATCCATTTGCTGGTGTTTTCATGGGGTTTCAGGAGGGAACAAAAGTAAATACGTATGGTCAGTCTGCTGTCTTCACCTATCTGTCCTCCACCTGAGATTTTACGACCCCTTAAACAACTGTAAACTGTGGGTCAGTTAATTACCGTTACACAGAGAGCTGTTTCTTAGTGTCACATGAATAGTGTGCCATCCTTCATTTGTCATCTCAAATCAGAGAGTGATACTAAGTAATCAAGGGAGGGAACTGTGACACAGAATTGTTACACGTACGATGTCTGTTACATACCTAACTCCCTTGCAGTGATAGGTTACTTAAGAACCATAACATAACATGGGGGCACCTGGGTGGCTCAGTGGGTTAAGTGTCTGCCTTCGGCTTGGGTCATGGTCTCAGGGTCCAGGAGTTGAGCCCCACATTGGGCTCTCTGCTCAGCGGGGAGTCTGCTTCCCCCCCCCCCGCCCCCCCCCTCCACCGCCCGCCTCTCTGCCTACTTATGATCTCTCTCTCTCTCTGTCAAATAATCAATAAAATCTTAAAAAAAAAAAAAAAGAACCATAATGTTAGTAAATCAGCTTGTGGGTTGGATGCATGCATAAGTTGCCTGTTTGTGTCAGTGCTGTTGGTTGTAAGTCTTTGGCACCAAGGCAAGCACCTAGAAATACTGTTGCAGATTTAAAAAAATCATGCTTCTGAGGTGTCAGAGTGATCTTTTGTGTTTCATCTCTGTCAATCAGGCTAGAATCTTATTGACTTCATACGCTTTAAAATGTGGAGCATTTCAGGGGTGCCTGGTGGCTTAGAGGGTTAAGCCCCTGACTCTTAATTGTGGCTCAGCTCATGATCTCAGAGCCCTGTGCCTTGGGCTTTGTGCTCAGCAGGAGTCTGCTTGAAGATTCTCTCTCAGTGCCCATGCCCTGCTCAGACTCTCTCTCTCTCTCAGATAAATAAGTAAATCTTAAAAAAATAATAAAATGCCAAGCATTTCAGAATTAGGTACACTGGAGCTTGACCTGTGTAATACTCAGTTCTGCTATTAATGGTTCTCACCACTGGATTCTCTCTATTAGGAAAAGTTTAATACCTGGGCCATACTTGTAAAAAATGTATTTTTGACAGTTTTTGATGGTTTAATTGAACATTTGCTGACCACCGAATATCTGTTAGGTGCTTATATGGACTCATAAATGGTCTGTAGCATATTGCACATTGTTAGAAATAAAAATAATTTGATTTAGATTTTTTTAAAAACTTTGTCACAAGTAGCTTATTGGCCTTTTTTTTATCATCTTAGTCTTACAGATAGTGTGAACTACTGGAGGTTCTAGGGGGAAAGTCACACACACACACACACACACACACACACACACGATACCACCCCACATGAAACAGTCATCCCATTTTCTCAGAAAAGGTTGTACTCTCCGTAGCCCATTTTTATCCTAGTGACAACAGTGCCTACCCTGTTTTGTTTTGTTTCTTCCAGGGCCCTGTTCAGGTTGGGGCTTTGGTTTCAATGTTTCTAAAGTGATCATCTAGATTATATACAATGTAACCGAACAGAAGGGCCGCATTAGTATGTCATGACCCTGAACTGCAGTGCTTTATGGTGCATTTTAGAACTGTTTTTATTATTGCTTTATGAATCTCTGTATGAATGACCGGGTTAAAAAAAAAAATCATCGTGAAGCTGATGGATTAAAGTAAGTTTAGCCCACTTAGTAAGGGTTTGCCTGAGCCCATTCAAAAAGACAAGGATATATTTGAAACAAATAATCGCCCCACCTTAACTTTAACACAGTTGAAGAGCATATTCTCAGGCCAGGCCCCAGAGTACCCTCTGATCTCCCATGGCTGATTCTGAGACCTGGGGCAAGGTACTTCCTCCCCTCAGCCTGAATTTCCTCCCCAGTAAAATGGGGAGATTAATAGTGTTCCTTTCAGAAGGCTGTAAGGATTAAGTGAGATGATGCATGTGAACGCTTTTGGCATAATGCCTGGCACACATATGTGTTCCTTAAATATGAGCTATGATGAAGACTCATTAATACTACCTGTGCACACTCTGAATACGGTGGGATGCTTCATTTAGATACTCTCCTTATTTCCTTTACAGTGTTGAAGAGTATTTGGTGGCGATTATTTGTTTTTAAGCTTTTTTATTTCTAATTGTTTTTTTCATTTTTTTCCTTTCATTAATCTATCATGCTTTACGTTGAGGTAACCGTGCTACCTGGTCAGCCTCTCCAGGGTGGTTGCTGCTTCTGCCAGACCCTGTTTAGCAAGGTCCTGGAGCACCAGGTTTCAGAGTGGGAAGGGAACGAAGGGTGTGGGGCTCCTCTCGGAAGATTAGCAGGGTCTGAGGGTCTGGGGGGCCACTCACCGGACCAGGTGGAGCAGCTCCAGGTAGCTGGTTCTCACCGCATCTACTTGGGTCCCAGACAGGAAGCCATCGTGGAGAAAGTCAGTGGCGTTAGTCAGGATGCTGTGCAGAGCATAGAGGTCACAGAGGCGGTTGAGCACCTGCCAAACCTCCGGCTTGTTTTCCAGTTTCTCGAGAGTTCCTGTAAAGCTCTTCACACTGGTATAGTAGCAGTGTGCCTAAAAGACACGAAGATCCATCAGCTTTTGATTTCTGACTCCAGAAGTCATCTTGGAAGCTGGGCAAGACCGCTGGGGTGAGGTCTCTGTGGCCACGTGTTTCCTCGAGCTCACCGCGGGTCCCCATGGGGTGTGTGTGTGTTTGTGTGTGTTCACACATGTGCTCCAGTTGGGGGCTTGTGGGCTCTGGGACTTGGTAGCTTCCTCATTTTGTTTGGGGAAATTTCAAGGTTTGAAAGTAGAATTGTATTGGGTATTGGAGGCTGGCCTGGAGACAGTGGAGGACGGCACCACATTTCTGAAGAAAACAGCTGTTTGTTGTTTGCTGTGTTCAAGGCAGCGGGGTGTGGGTGTATGTGTGTGTGTGTGTGTGTGTGCTTTTGTGTGTCTTGGGGTGAGAAAGTAGAGGTACCTTATGGACATAAAATGTATCCCAGCTAGAAAGTAAACTCCACAAGGTAACCAAGGCTGTTAGTTAACCCATACCCAACAGTATGGCTTTGTCAGTAGTTCCGCTTGGTAAGTGACCACAGCCCTCAACCTAGTGAGACTCCCTCTCTGTCAAGCTGGGATCCTTCCCTGGGACCACCTCCTCCCCACAGCTCTGCAAATAAAGGATGAATGCCTGACCCAGCAGGAGGCTTTCAGGCCCCCCTGCTTCCGTTAGGCCTGAAGTACTTTCTGATTAGTCTGTGCCCCCCTGCTGGTTGTTGAATATTTTTGAATTCCCCTTCTCCCCAATACAAATGCACATTATTGTTATCAGGTTAGGTATATGAATTCCATGGGGGTGGGGAGGCAAGCAAATAAAACTCTTCTCAAATGTTCATGTGCATACAGACCAGCTGAGCATCTTGTGAAAATGCAAATTTCCAGGTAGCTTCCCAGTAATGCCTTAAGTAGCAAGGCTTAGACTGTCTGGAGCGGTCAAAGAAGTCTGACAAGGGGCAGGGACAGGGCCGGGGTTATTGCGTGCACACTGGACTGTGCTTGCAGGAGGCTGGCCCAGTCTGCTGGGGCTGCCCCCTGGGACACAGTGAGGCAATGACAGACCTGCAGTGGTGAGGCTGCCCCCTCCCCTCCATAGCCCCGCGCCAGTGAAGGGCTGTGATCCACATGGCTGGGGAAGTGGGGAACGAAGGCAAAAGAAATGTAGATAAGATGAAATTTTCCTCTAGCTTGCAGCCCACTGACAAATACTTGAGACAGACTGAGTATGCCACTCCTCCAGGAACTGCACAACTGTCTTCATGTTAATGCCTTGCTAGAGGGAAAAAAAAACACCTTAGCCTGACAATAACTGGGCCTCCAGGATCCAGTAAGTCTTCTGGAATGTAAGAAAATCCTTTTGGAAACTCCTTTTGTTTCTACCCCTCCCGATTTAAATGTATATAATCAATCGCTCCTCATACTGCCAGGGCAGCTCTTTCTGCTCGCTGGTCCTGCCCCTGGGCTTTAATAAAACCACCTTTTTTGCACCGAAAATGACTCAAGAATTCTTTCTTGACCATTCACTCCCGACACCCACATCAGATCACATCAGTCGGGGTTTCTTTCTGTGGGGGTCGGAGAGCCACCAAAGTCTTCAACAGGAAAGTGAGCCCATCAGGTTTCTCACTTGGAAAGGATCTGCCTTTCCCACGGAGGCCTCACACGGGGGCTAACGACACACTCTGCCGCCTGGACCTGGTGTGCTCACAGCCGCACTGGGTTCGCTGCAGTTGGGTGCGGAAGGGGGGGCAGATGTGCGCTGCTGCCCCCGCTGAGTCAGACAGACCTGGCTTCCCTTTTCTCATCTGAGGGCCACATCCTTAAACTCTCAGGGCCCTGGGCTGTGGAGTGGTGTGAGAAAAGCTGCTCGAGGGCCCTGGCCTCCATGGCCTCTGTTTCGATGACAGGGTGAGCCGAACTTCGGCACCATGCTCCAAACGCAATGAACTCTATTTACTTTTTGTGTGTGTGGGTTTAAACCTTACCTCCTGACTAACTTGGTGTGTGGGGTGGGATGTGTAGCATTTATATGCTAGGTGCATTTTAAGTTTTACATGTATTAACTCATTTAATCTCCATAATAATCTTAAAAGGCAGGCACTATGATTGGCTCCATTTTGTAGATGAGGAGACTGAGGCATTGAGGGATTAACTTCCTTGCCCAAGGTCACCTGACTAGCAAGTGGTAGTAACAAGATCCACACCAAAATAGTCCATCTCCTGGTTAAGCGTCTGTACTCTTCACCATTCCCCTGCGTTGCCAAAGCCATGAGAGACGGAGGCTGGATTAGAATGAGGACCAGCATTTGCTCCCGTGGTCCTAGGGACCGACGTTTCTCCTGAGCAGGGTCTCAGATAACAGAACCAGAACTCGTCAGAACCTAAAGGTCTTTTTCATGTCCCTTTGTTTTACAGACTGGGAAGTTACAGCCCAGAGAAGGAAGGACACTGGAGGTCACATAGAGAGGCCGGTCATGCAGAGCTGGGAACAGAACTTGGGCCACCACTCTGCCACTGTTCCCACTCCCCTTGTGTTGCTCACTCTCTACCTGCATATTTATGGTTTCTAGATGGGACTTGGTGGGTGCTTAAGAGTTCTGTAGAGTAGATGGTTCTTCCAAAGCATGAAGCTCAGAAACTGCAGATTTCCCTGCCTCTTCTGACTTTGGAGAGTCAGCTTGGGCATCATCTCCCCAGGAAGCCACTCTTCTTCAGCTTACAATGGCCAGAGGAGAAGGGACTTGCTCTTCTCCTCTAGGCTGGTAGAACTCTCCACCCTCGGTAACCCTAGAACTCGGGGATCACCTCCCTCCCTTACACATAATGGCTCCCTGAGGACACAGCTTGCCTCTGTGAGGGAAAGGAAAGCAAAGCATCTAAACTATTTTCTACCTCTGGGACTTAATTCTTTTGAGTTCTGGTTCCTCATCCTTAAAATGGAGATTATGCTGCTCTCCCCTGCAAGGTGGTATGTACTAAATGAGGTAACCCTAGCATGCAGTGTCCACTCCACTGGAAGGCAGAGCACAGGTTTGGAAAACGGATGCATCATGGGCAGCTGGGTTCCTTTTGTGCTCGTCTGGTGACAAGCCTTGGCTCACCCTCCCCTGTGTTGACAGGACATTTAGCACAGCAGGGAGTGCTCTTGCGGCGGACACAGCCTGGAGGATGGTGGCCGGTTAAGACCAGCACCAGCTGCTGTGGCAGAGGGGGCGAGTCACCAGGGGGCGCTCATGCCCAGCCTGTGCGGAGAGGGCGCTACAAAGCACTCCTCGGGCTTTCCTGCCAGTTCCTGGGCCTGATGCTTGAGGATCAGAGCGTTCATCTTGGTTTTCCAGCTGTAGGTAGGGCGAGAGTCTCAGCTGCCTAAGCTAGAGCTCAGGACTCAACCTCTTTCCCAGCCCACTACTCTAAGAAGCCTGTCACTATCTCCTACCCCCTTAATATGTCTGTATCCACCCACTCTTCTCCATGCCCCCTGCCAAGGTCATGGTCGGGACCATCCTCAGCCCTTGGCTAGGCTGCCGCTGCCTGCTCCTAACAGGCTTCCAGCCTCCAGTCAATTGCTCCCCAGGCAGCCTGCGTGATTCTTCTATAGTGAAACTCTGATCACCTCATTCCCATGATACAAAGTCGGCCAAGGCTTCCCATGGCAATGAGAACAAAACCAAACTGCTCACATTGAGGCAGAAGGTCCCAGGCCTTGCCTATCTTTCCCCATCCCCTAACTGCCTTCCTCTCCTGAGTTCAGTCTTCCTTCTTAAGCTCCTCCTTGGGAGGATTTGCATTTCTTCAAGCACCATGCCTCTTCTTGTCTCTTCCATTTCCACCTGCTGCTCCCTTTGCCAGGAAACCTTTGTTTCCCAAACCGCAGCATCTACCCTTTGCCTGGCTAATTTCAGCTCCTCCTTGAAGTCCTGGCCTCTACGTCCCTTCTGGGAAGCCTTTCGGATCCTCACGCCCGGTAAGAGCTGCACCTGTCTGGGATCACACGGCAGCCTGTGTCTCCCCATCACAGTGTTGCCTTGATGGCACTGGGTGTAAGGGCACCATGGAGGCACCAGCCCCCAACCCATGCCTGGTGTTGAGCGGGTGCTCAAATATTTGCTGACTGAATGTGAATTATGCACAAACACAAAACATAGTAGAAATTGAATCAGACATCTAAGGCTTGCCTGTGGGGCTAAAGGGAGACTTGACCTGCTTTTCTATGTGGGAGGAAATATTTGAACAACCTGAAGCAAATCCAATAACACTGCCTCATTACATTTTTCCCTAAGAGCTGTCAGCAAGATTGTTTTGGAGTTAAGTCCTTTAATTAAAATACCCTGGACGAAAGCCTTGGAAGTGAAACAAGGGCAGCCACCAAGCAGGGCTGGGGAATAATGGCAGAGCTCAGATTTCCTCAGCGTGGTGGTCTGCTGGGGAAACAAAACAGGTCCCTTCAGCTGACGGGCAGCTCACCTTAGCAGTCTGGAGGTGTATGACAGTGGTCTGGTTCCATGCCTCATCCCAGTCAGCCCCGGATTGCATCAGAGTCTCTAAGTGCTGTGCTGAGTCCTTTATGAGCCTGAAGGCCAAAGGAAAAAAAAAAGGTTCCACTTCCTGACTGACTGGGAAGGACACTGATGGAGTCTGGTCTCGGGCTACCTGGGGATCCCTCAGAAGTAGAAATGCAGTCATTTCTGTTGATTGACCATTGGTTTGTGTTGCAAAGCTAAATGGTGACTATACATTATCTCCCTTACCCTTCTAAGGCTTGGCATTCCCAATTTACAACGGGGAAAGCTGAGTCCCAGACTGGCTCACTTAACTGGTCTGGGGTCATACAGTAAAGGGTAGAGCTGTCCTGACCTCAGCGCTGGAAAGCCTCGGGGCTCTGGGGCGGGCACTGACCCTCCTTTCTAATGCAGACGCCACCTTATGCCAGTGTTTCCACGCCATCCCTTGACTGCCTTCTGTGGCTGAGCAAGGGCAATGGTTTTCCTGTAAAGGCTACTGACACCTGTCAGTCACCCGGCCTGTTCCAGGTTCTACCTAAGGGACCTTAAAAGGCTAGAAAAGAAAACTAAACAAACTCTTGTCCTCCAAACCACTAAATCGGTCATTTGCCATGTACATAACCTTTTTTATTTTCTATTCCCTGCCCATCCACTCATGACCCTTGGAATTTCTACGCAAAACACACTGTTTATTAAGCAATATTTATCTTTTCTTACTTGTCAGGGAGTAGATAAACAGATGTCACATCGAATTCCAAGCAAAAATCAATATAATGGCATTTTAACTACCCTGAGAAGCTTACTGGGCACTCACCACCTCCCCCAACTAAAATGTTAGTTCCGTGAGGCCTGGGCTTTTTGCGACTGGTTTCCTGATAGATCTGAAATGCCTGGAATAGTGCCTGGTGCCCTGTAGGCACTTAGTATTTGTGGAATAAATAAATGGATGTCCAAAGTTGCTTGTGATCTTGAAATAATTATTAGCCATCCCTTCGACCACAGGTAGGGGTATAAGACCTCTTTTCATATGGTGATAGTATTTCTTCCAGCTTGTTTTGGTGTTTTATTTTTTTATCTTTTTAAGATGTTATTTATTTATTATTTATTCATTTATTTATTTGACAGACAGAGATCACAAGTAGGCAGAGAGGCAGGCAGAGAGAGAGAGAGGAACCAGGGTCCCTGCTGAGCAGAGAGTCTGATGCTGGGCTCGATCCCAGGACCCTGAGATCATGACTGGAGCTGAAGGCAGAGGCTTAACCCTCTGAGCCACCCAGGCGCCCCTATTTTTTAATTTTTTTAAAGGTTTTATTTACTTTACAGAGAGAGAGCACACAAGCAGGGGAGCAGCAGAGGGAGAGGAAGAAGCAGGCTCGCTGCGATGCGGGGCTCCATCCCATACCGTGGGATCATGACCTGAGCCACCCAGGCGCCCCTGTTTTGGTGTTATAGTTGGAGAGAGTTTCAGAAGGTTCATTCTTAGGTACTTCAATCTCTCTATCTTTTCTGTGGTGTGTGTGTTTGGCAGGACCTCTTTTTTTTTTTTAAAGATTTTATTTTTTTATTTGACAGAGACAGAGATCACAAGTAGGCAGAGAGGCAGGCAGAGAGAGAGGCGGGGGGAAGCAGGCTCCCTGCTGAACAGAGACCCCAGCTGAAGGCAGATGCTTTAACCCACTGAGCCACCCAGGCGCCCCAGTTTGTGGGATATTTTAAATACAGTATTGGTATTTATTATTTATCAGTATTTACACACTGATACATTTGTGGTATTTACAAATGGGCACATTCATTGCACTGCAAATCACAGTAAGAGCCTAAAGATAGAAAAAGTTCAGGGCAGGCGCCTGGGTGGCTCAGTTGGTTGAGCTGCTGACTTCAGCTCAGGTCATGGTCACTGTCCTAGGAGCAAGCCACTGCTCAGTGGGGAGTCTGCTTCTCTCTCTGCCCCGGCCCTGCTCATGCTCTCGCTCTCTCACTCTTAAATAAATAAAATCTTAGGGCGCCTGGGTGGCTCAGTGGGTTAAGCCTCTGCCTTCAACTTGGGTCGTGATCTCGGGGTCCAGGGATTGAGCCCCACATTGGGCTCTGCTCGGCAGGGAGCTTGCTTCCCCCTCTCTCTCTGCCTGCCTCTCTGCCTACTTGTGATCTTTCTGTCAAATAAATAAAAATAAAATATTTAAAAAAATAAATAAAATCTTAAGAAAATGTCTTAAAAAGAAAAAAAAAGAATTTCCCTGCACTGGCCAGAGGGGTGATGTCCTTCTACCAGCTCGGCCAGGATAGGGAAGTGATGGCGGCTCATGGATGTGGCTTCCCCTTCTCTGCCCATGGTGGCAGGAACCAAGAGGACTGAGGTTGGGGAGGGGGTTTCTTCTCAGAGGAGTATCCACGAATGCTCATCCAGCCCGCTCCAAAGGCCCTAGTGTGGGAAGGAGCCTGCCCCCAGATAGAATGGCCAATTTCTTGCTCACCTGGCTGCCACGTGTTCCCAGGCCGTGGTGTAGAGTTTTGGGTGGAGGAAGTCAGCTGCTTTCTGGGCTGGGCACCTGGCCAGGTAGGGTGCAGTCAGGTATGCAAGAGACGGAGGGAGAGAGTTCGGTGTGGAGCCTGGGATCGCCTGAGCTTGCAGGTAGTTTTTCACTAGAAACCTGGGGGTGGGGGCGGGGGAAGCAGGTAAGCAGTGGGGAAAACACGCAGTCTTATACTCGCTACTGGAGAACTGAGGCCATGCAGGCTCCTCCCCCTCCCATGGGCAAGCTCACTCCAGAGCCCCCTGAGCCCGCCTGCTGTGAGGCCCTCAGGAAAATGCACCCCGAGGCTGGAGTCTCTTCCCTAGGGAAAGGAGGCTGGAGCCACGGAGCTGCTGCGCAGACGCTCAGATCCAGAATGTAAACCCTTTTGGTATCTGAGCAAACGGAATCGTTTCTTCTGGTTAGGATCTTGGGATTTGGGGATTCGTGCTCAACTGTACAGTGACAGCAGAAATCAAATTTTCTTGCTTGAGAAAGGACAGGGGTAAGAACGCTAACATGAGTGGAGAGTTACAGCTAACTCTCAGCTTCTTTCCTCCGACGACCCAGTGGTTAAAGGCTCTACGCTCAGCCAACCCTGGATTTCCAGGGCAGCTCTACAGAGACCTCCGGCTGGTCCAAGTTACCTCATCTCCCTTGGCCTCAGTTTCTCCATCTCTAGATGGGGATAATAACAGTCACCTGATAGAAGGGTTGTGAAAACTGGAAATATTTGTAGTGCTCCTATAATGGGGGGGGGCACTGCATGTCTAATATAGGATCCCGTAGCCCCCTTATCATTTGAGAAAACCTCCCATAATACTCTAGGGACGGGAAAGGCATTGCCAGTCCCAGCCCCCACAAGCAGAAGAGAATGACCAGAAGCCTCCACTTTGCGGGGAGGCAAACGCTGCCTCCCTTCCTGCCTCTCACGGGGGAGGCTCTGCGGGCAGGCCGGGTGTAAGCCCGGGGACCCGCGGTGAGCAAGTCCCTCAAAACTCCGGCTCACAGAGAACAGCCTCTCCGACTGTGTTCAGTGCAGGGCTGGCGTGTGCAGTCGGGGCCGGCAGCTAAGCCGGGACCTGAGGGCTGAGAGGAGCAGGAGGCCCAGCAGGCTGGGGCAGAGCCCTCGGGGAAGGGAAGCTCCGGGAGCCCGTGATGGGAAACAGGAACCGGGTCCAGCTGGGGAAGGGAGAGCATGAGCGGAAGCGGGAGCACGTGGCGCAGGGGGAGCACGAATGGGAGGGAGAGCATGGGGGCGGGGAGGAAGGGAGGCGGGGCCAGGGGCGGGGCACGCCGCAGGGACCCCATGGGGCAGGTGCAGCAGGCGGTTTCCCGGTGAGCTGTGGGGAGCCCCTGAAGGCTGCGAAGCAAGGGAAAGCTGTGCGCCTGTCTCGCCTACCAAAAGCTCCAGGTGGACTGGAGACTGCGCGGTCGGCCTCAGCTCGGTGGGCGCCGCCCAGTGCCCGCCTCCGCCGGGGGGCCTCGGGCGCTGCTTCAGCCCAAGCAGGGGCCTTACCTGGCCATCTGCAGGTAGAGCACCGTGTTGTCACCCTCGTAGGTGCAGGAGGCTGTCACTCTAGTGACCAGAGAGGGCAGGCCGCTCAGCTTCGAGTAGCCGTGGCCGCCGCAGGCTCGGCGGCACAGCTCGGAACCCTGGAGGCACAAGTCTGATATCATGGCCTTGAAGCCTGCGCTCAGGGCGTGAAGCTGCGAGAACAGGGGATCGTGGTGAGTCAGGGGGCCCTCCAAGAACAACCATGCTTCCCATTCACTGAGCGCCTGCTGTATGCCCATGACAACCCTGTGAAGTAAGAAAGATTTCCCTCGCAAGTTCATGGAGAAGGCTGAGGCCCAGAGATGTTATGTGACTTGCCCGAGATCCTACGATGAGGCAGTGTAGCTGTAGGGGCAGTAAAAGCAAAGGGAAACTGTCCACGCGAGTGTCTCCAGGATCTCGGGAAGACGGGGCTTCCTGGGGTGGGCTCACCATCATCTAGGAGTTATGGATTTTGCTGGCAAGTGGGATTTTTGGAGAGCAGGCCTGGGACCCTGAAGGTCCACCATCAACCCCAGTGGTCTGGGTTGTAGGAGGGGCAGCCACGCAGCAGACCTGTTTGAGCTTTTGGTTCTTGAAAGCCTTTACCCATCTTCCAGACTTCCAAGTCCTTGGGAGGAAGGTCATAACCTGTAATCTCTCTGTGCTTCACTTTCCCAATCTGTAAAATGGAACTACAAATGGAGCCAGTGGCACAACTGGAAGGATTAATGAACCACCACTTATGAAGCCCACCATCTGGTGGACAGAACCTCAGTGTGTATCTAAGTCCACAATCCTTCATCTGAGACTCTTGGTGCCAGATGGGTTTTGGAATTGCTATTTTTTGGACTTTAGAAAGCTAAGGCAGAGCACTGAAGGTAGATTATATATAATATCCAGAAAAGTCTGGGGCAGCCTTAGTGATCAGACTCATTAGTATTTTGGCTGCAAAATGTATATATATCCAGTGAGATACACCAGATCAATTCCGGTCATACCATGCCACGAAATATGTTCTCAATGACGGTAATTTTTCAGAGCTTTTTAGGTTTCAAATTCACACCAGTGATTGTGCTCCTGTGTTCTATGTTTTATGTGTGATTATTCCCTCTAGCATTTCTGGAGGCCAGATGTAGGTGGATTTATATGTTGGGGCACAGTATGCCCTAGGTGCCCTGGGATATTGGGAGGCTGGGGGGAGGGAGTAAAAGGAGTTCATGGGAACAAGAGTGAGGCTACTTCCCAGTGGGAGGAACAATTTCAGCCATCTTCCCCGCCCCCCCCCCCCCCCCAGCAGAGAGCAGGTACCTCCGGCAGGCGTCTGAAGTCTTTGTTCCGAATGGCATCGTAGGAGCTGTGCAAGAATTCCAAGAGGTTGCTCGCCAGGAAATGGAATGCATAGGCTGTGGCCAGCTGAGGGAGGAGTTTCTGCTGCTGCGTCTGGTAGTCCAGGATTTTTGCCTCTGGGTCGCTGAGGGGAGGAAAAGCAGAAGGTTTAGAAGATCACTACAGCTCCCTCAACTTCCTATATCCCCAGGGCCATAAGGGGTGTAAAAACTGATAGTTTTTTATAAGTCACTGCAAAACTTGACCTGAACAGGCATGAGGTTAGTAATAATCTTAAAATGCCATCTAACATGAGTATCCACACATTTCTTGATAGAAATATTGACAGGTTTGCTTATGGGTTCTGCCCCTTATGGGGGACATGTACAGAATTATAGCATATGCACCATATTATCTTGCTGAAATCTGGAAAGTTCTGAATTCCAATGCATTTGGTCCTGAGGACTTCAAGTGAGGGCATGCGGTCTTGTACCCCTCATGATGTGAGACTTGACCTTTCACTGTCCAGGTGCACATAGTATGTACTGGGGGGTAGATCAAGTCTAATCAGTAACTCTGAGGATGTGAGCTTGGGCCTGATGGAATCCCAAGGCAGGGACTACATATGCATTGTCCATTGCTCTGCCTGCAGTGCCTGAGACTGTGCCCAGCACGAAGGGGGCCGGGATAACTCTTTGTGGATTAAAAGAAAGTGTGAATGTGAGAAGCCTCCCATGGCTGTTGGGGAGAATCTTAGGTCAGCAGCTCCTCATTTGGATGCTTAAAAAAAAAAAAAAAAGATTTTATTTATTTATTATGGGGGGAGGGGCAGAGGAATCTCAAACAGACTCCCCACTGAGCACAGGGCCCAACTCGGGGCTCAACCCCACAACCCTGAGATCATGACCTGAGCCGAGACCAAGATTCAGATGCTTAACCGACTGAGCCACCCAGGTGCCTCAGACACATACTTTTATAACTATCCTTGGGACACTTGTGGAACTCAGAAAACTGGGCTCTGGACAGGACTTCAGCAGCAGCACCTTCTCCCCCAGCACCCCTGTCCTGCAGAGAAGACTCCCTCAGCAAGGGGGAGTTCGATACCCAGGCCAGGCCCAGTATCCTGGGTTTGCCAGAGGAAAAGGACCCTGGGCTACGGGCCTGGCTTGCTTTTTTGAATTTCACTCTCCTCAGTGCCCTAAAGGAGTGCTCCTGTCATGCCCCGTGTTGTAGGTGAGGACACAGAGGGACAAAGAAGTGGCGTGACTTGCCCCAGCTCCCACAGCCGGCAAGCGGCCCAGCTGTGTGTCCCCCAGGTCTGTCTGGCCTCTGACCCTCAGTCCATTTTGCTTTAGTCTCCTGGATCCTTGAGCCCATGGCATGAAACAATACTGGGTCCTTAGACTGGAGATTCTCCCACTCTTCACATTCCAGGTAAGAAAACCGAGGCCCAGAGTGGGCAAAGGACTTGCCCAGGGTCACTTGGCTGAGTTGGGACAAGAAACCGCCAGGCTGAAGTCCATCCCTCAGCACCATGAGTTTAATCAGCCGGGACTGGACCTGTCTTCCCACTCTGGTACCATATGCTCAGCTCCTCACTGCCACATCCGGGCTGCATGTCCCCATTGGGGGTATATTTATTCTAAAAAATATTTACTGTTTACCTAAAATTCAAATTTAACTGGCAGTCTATATTTTCATTTGCTGGCAACCGCGCATGTTTACACAGGCCCGCATAAGCACGAGGGAACATAACACACGGTGAAAAAGAGAGAGTCCTAGGGTACCTGGAGGACTCAGTGGGAAGAGCCTGTGGAACTTGATCTCAGGGTTTTGAGTTCAAGCCCCATGTTGGGTTGAAGATTGCTTAAGTAAATATTCAAGTAATGACAGAGAGTACAGTCTGCTATTCAGTCCCATGGGGCAGAGGGGGTACCTGCTGGCCACAGCCACAGGCAACAGAACGGATCCAGACTTGGACGTGCCACACGGGGGTGCAGACAGCCATAGCTGGACAGAACCCACCTCAGCCACACACCGCCCGACGTGACAGCTGGCCTTTCCCAGACACGCTCACTCACACCCCGACAGAACTCAGGAGCCACAGTACCCCACCTTCTGGCAACCAGCTGACAACCCAGACACAGTCACCCAGTCATAGCCGCGCTAGACCCGGACAGTCAGATCTGAGTCAGATCTGACAGTACAGGATCACACAGAAACCCAGACCGTGAACTCTGGCGGTAGATCAGCCAGGGACAGAGAGAGCCCGATGGAGACCCCGCAGGCAGGGCCAGATGGGCCGGGTCTGGCCAGAGGTTGTGCGTGTGTTGTGGGGGTCACATGAATTCCCGGCACCCCACTCGGGCAGAGGGGCAGCATCAGGGGGCAGGCGCTGTGGGATGGAGAGCTAGCCCTGTCTGTCGTGGTCAGCGTGTGGGTGCTCCTTGCCTGGGTCGGATGCTGGATTGGCGGCGGATGACCGAGTAGCGGATAGCGATGACACAGGCCTTCTGCAGCAGAGGGACGATCTCACCCAGGAGCAGCTCCACCCGCACCACCACCATGGAAAAGTAGTTGGTCTGCAGTGTCCCCAGCTTGACATAGGTGCCGTCTGGCAAGACCTGGGGGACCAGAGACAGGTGCTGGGTCTGAGCCAGGGCCCCTGAGCCTGTCCTCCACCCATGACCATGGGCTTCCGTCCCCTGCAGGTGCACAGTCCTCTCAGACTGCTCACTGGGAGCAGGTGGCTGACCGCCAGCCGGGCGCACTGGGTGTGAAACACACCTGTGCTTTCTGCTGATCTGTCCCTGCCTCAGGTGCCTGGGTTCATGGCTCCTCTCCTGGGACACCCAGGACCTCCCCCAAATCCACAGCTAAAGGGAATGCCTGGCAACATGGGGACCTCCAGAACTTCCTCCAGCACTTGGCTCGTGTCTGGTCAGTGACTGGTTGTCCAGGCCTTACTGTAGGTAGATATGCCGGTCCCCCTCAGCCCTTCCCTCGTCTCCCGTCGCTTTGCCACCCTGCCCTGTGACTGCTCTACCACCACATGGAGCTCTGAGCATTGATCCATGAGAACTCTGAGGCTCAGGGAGGTCAAGCAACTTGCCCACGATCACACGGCTCCTAAACTGGGACTGTGGGATGCCAGAACCCCTCGAGAGTGGGGTGGGGTGCCCCAAACTCTGCTCTCTGGAGGAAGACCCAGAGCCAGCAACATTCTGCGGGGGGCCACTCTCCCCTCTTCAGGCAGTGTAGGCATGCGAGATTTCCCACCTGTGCAAAGCGACTCAGCATGTTCTCTCTAGGGATCCGCACGTGGTCCAGTCGCAGGAAGCCATGGTCTGTGTGGTCATAGTCCATCTTGGGTCCAATGTCTCCAACAGTGACTCCTAGAAGGAAATGGAGATGGGAACATCTGTCAGCCAAGTGCTTTCTGTGTGCCAGGTACCACCCCTCCAGCCCCCCAAGCCTCACAGCAGCCTGTCACGTGCGGTTATTACACCTGTTTTGCAGGTGACCAAGTTGAGGTCAGACAGGTGCTGAATGTTGCTCAAGTTCACCCAGCCGGTTAGCACCAGGTCTATCCAGGGACCCATATCTGCCCAAGGGGGACATGCCCCAGCTTCTCCCATGAGCTCTGGGGCCTCGGGATAGGGAGGGCTGATGGGGTCTCTCCCTGGCAGTGGTCTTGGGAGCCATGTGGGCTTACCTGGCAGTGGGGTGTGGTCCTGGAGGCTTCGGATGGGCACAATGAAGGCGTGCATGCCCTGCCGGGCTCCTGAGCAAATCAGCTGGGCCTGGACCAAAGTGTGGGTGGCTGACCGTCCCACTGAGGGCAGAGAGAGGAGAGGACCAGCATGACCTCTCTTGTAGAAAGCTTACTCTTCCTATCAGGAGTCTGGGTGTGGGTCCTGTCTGTAACGGGCCAGGAGGACCAGTGTGGTGGCCTGGGGAAGGGCAGGGCACCATGGGAAGCCGGGATGAGCTTTGTTTGATCAGCCTCAAATGGTGAGGTCAGGGGAGGGTGCATGAGGAACTTGAAAGGTACGGGGCCTTCCCAGGGGGGTCACACAGGTCAGGGAGGGCCAGACAGAGGATGAGGTAGCATCTGGGGCAACAAAGCGATGCTTTTTCAGGATACCCCTTGACCCATCCTTGGAAATGGCTGGGACAGTCTTGAGAGCTTTAATACGAGCATCTGGCTCTAGAACGCACTGGCTTGGTGGACTTTATGGACACTCATTTGGTGGCTGGAGGTGCAGGGGGTCCTGTCTAAATGTCACCTGTGTGAGCAACCTCCCCACAATTACACAGGCACAGGGCGGGGAGGCTGTAGGAGGCTGCTGGAGATCCTGAGGGGTGCGGGGTGCGGAGCCCTCCACACCCTCCAGATGCTCCCCACTTCCAAAGGTAAAGTTCACAAAGATTATGGATTTTAATGCAAATAGCCTAAATGGAACGATCTGGGGAATCTCGGCTTCTTTAAAAATTTGGTTCTTCTGCAGTCTTCTGGCTGAAGTGTATGCCCTTGAGTCATTTTCTTTGGAATCGGGGAGATAGGATCTTTATGCCAGAGCTGCTGGGGTATGTCTGTTAGGATCCATGGTGAGAAAACCAGTCCTGGATCACAGGGAAAGGTGTGCATCGCTACCCCCCTCCATCCCAGGGACCTCAAAGAGTCATTGATCCCAGAGAGGGAGACCTGCTCCCAAAGAACCAAACAAATCCAGCAGTGTTCTGCAGAAGGCACTGTGAGATGAGCAAGACTTTTGGTTTTTTTTCTGTCCTCAAAAACCTATAAATGAATCACTGTTTCCTCCACCTAGTAATCATGAATATAGATAATTACCATTTATCTAAATCCAGGTGGTGCATTCTAGTTCTTGCAGGGCAGGGATGATGAATCCCATTTCCCAGATAAGGAAACTTGAGGCTCAGAGAGGCGAGGGAGGCCCTCAAGGTCACTGGCCTGGAAGGGGGAGCCTAGAAGGGGGGGCGGCACTGGGATTTCAAGCCTGATTGCCAAGGCTGGTTTCTTTTTTCTGCTGTACTTTTTTTTTTTTTTTTAAGATTTTATTTATTTATTTGACAGACAGAGATCACAAGTAGGCAGAGAAGCAGGCAGAGAGAGAGGAGGAAGCAGGCTCTCTGCCGAGCACAAAGCCCAATGTGGGGCTCGATCCCAGGACCCTGAGATCACGACCTGAGCCGAAGGCAGAGGCTTAACCCACTGAGCCACCTAGGCACCCCTTTTTTTCTGACGTTCTGACGGTGGTCATCTAGTCCCTCCCTCTCCTCTCTCTTTGCTCTCTCCTGTCTCTATTTCTCTGACTTCTCTCTCAAGCTTTCTCCCTCTCTGCTTATCTCTGGCCCGTTTCTTTCTGCTTAGTCGTACTCTTGGGATTCCTTGTTTTTTTTCTCCCCCATGGAAGCATTCACCAAATGGGTTCTGAAGTGCCACAGACCGGCCTTCCCAGGTGTGTGTCACATCCGGGGAGAGGGCCTTGCTGGGATCCCCTCTGGGGCAATGACGGAGCCTGGGGGAAGCATGGTGCGGTCGCCACCTGGTGGCCACAGGGGGCAGTGTGGTGCCAGCAGCTAGACGGTGGCTGAGCCTTTCTGGAGCAGGGGCGATCTGTGAACTGGGTGATGGATTGGCAAACTTAATCACTAACTTGGGAGGTGAGAGTGCCTGGGACTGGGCCGTGTGTTTGTGCACGCGTGTGTCTGTGTTGGGGGCAGGGTGCCTGTGGGAGAGGCCCTGGCCCTCATCCCCTACAGGTCAGGTGCTTTTGTTTCCTCTGCTCCTTCAAAGTTGGGGTCTCTCAACCACTCACGGATGAAATTCTTCCCATCCCCCCCTGTTGACAGAGTGAGACCCTGAAGTTCAAGTACATGAATTGATTCATTCAAGTTCACCAGCCTAGAATAGGGAATCTGTCTGCAGTCTGGTGGACCCCAGAGCCGTGCTACTCTGCTGTCCAACTTTGTTCTCCTTGGGGACAGATAGGGCTGGGGGTACAGATGGATACTCACTGTCCCCAGGCCACCATTTGGTGGCCGTCAACGTGGGGCTGTGCACCACAAACTCCTGGGTGGCTGCATCATAGGTGGCTTCCGTCTCCAGGCCCCGAAGATTCGTCCCTGGGAATCAAGGAGGGGAGTCTGTGAGGCAGGGGTTCAGGACAGGAATCGCACCGGGGAGGGGTGGGGGGCAGTGTCCTGGTGGACCCTGAACTGCCAGGCACCAGCCTCGTCTCCAGTCGGGGTGCTCCCAGCTGTACTCACAGGCATTTCTTGTCTTTCACCCGTGGGCTGAGTGGGGGGAGATGTGTCCAGCCTGTGACAAGGGACGCTTGCTGACATTTCCAGAAGGAAAGCACGCTAGCTCACTCGGTGTGTTTCTATAAACTAGGAAAGGGAACCCCCTCCTTCCAGACCCTTGACTGCCACCTGCTGGAATGTTTCCATAGGAAATACACAATCTCTGACTACTCAGCTGTGAGTGGGCTTTCTGGAACCGTGCATGCAGAAACGCAGGCTCACCGTGTCCCAGTTCTGTCTGGGCATATGATGCAATGATCTGGAACTCATTGCAGAGCGGGGTCCATTTGGCAATCTGCTCCTCAGAGCCCAGGCTCTGGAGGGATTTCAGGAACACGGTGTGTAGGGCTAATGCCAGTTCTCCAGAAAGGGCTCTGTGGGGGGAAGGACACGGTGCTGGAGCAACCCACCGGAGACAGGGACCCTGGTACCGTCAGCCTGGTGGGGTGCAGGAGGGAAGGGGCGCCTGTCATCCTGGCCTCCCAACAGCCATGGCCTTTAAAGGTGGGGAAAACTGTTAATGGTGCTAAGGTTTTCCAGGTGAACCCAGGTGATCTCCTCTCTGGTGGGGCTGCCCTGGGAGTGAGTACCTGTAAGCATAATAGAATTCAGGACTGTTTTCCGACCAGCCGAGGTGCTTTGCTATTATCTGGAGGTGAAATTTCTTCCGGACAGCGGCCACATAACGTTCATTCTGGGTCATGAAATAATTATCCTTCACGCTAAACTCTGGGTCACTGTGGATGATGCTCTCTTCCAGAGACAGAGAACAGAGGGCTTAGAGACCAGGGAGAGGTTCCTGGCACCTTCAGATCTTTCCACCCTCTTGCCTTGTGGACATGGAAAGGAAGTCAGACATTGTCATTTTACAGGTGTAATGACTGAGCACCAGAGGTGGGAAGGTGACTTGCTCTAGGTTACAAAGCTAGGCAGTGACAGAATAAGGACCAGCATCCCGGTCTTCTGCTGCCTAAGACTCTTCTATCCTTCAGTTGGGCTCAGGGAATATGGACTTATTAGAGAGGTCCTTCCAGGCCAAAGGAATGAATCTCTAATAGTGGAATTTTGAGAGCAAAATTTGTCATTTGAAGGTGGGACTGCTAGTGGAGGACTCTTCTTCCAAGAAAGGCATATGGGCACAAACCAGAGGCTCCACTCCCCAGCTCCCTCTTACCCACTTTCCTCCGGAGTGCAGTGTTCTGGGCACCTCCATCCAGGATGTTGGTGAGCTGTTCCACGTTGAAGGACTGTATGAGCCTCTCACTGGCTATGTCAGGGTGCACTCGCCTGCTCCAGGTATCCCCCAGGGACACTCGGTACACTGGGTTGTCCATCCTAGCCTGGAGCTGCCTGGTGCCTCAGGAGAGATACTTCTGGCGTAGTGCTGCCCTGGGGGTACTAAGGACCCGAGTGCAGGAGGAGGAGGAAGTGCCCAGAGCTGAACATCAGCCAGGGGCCCCTCCGGGTAGGAAAGCAACTGCCCTGAAATATGCGAGTGCCCCGCACCCCCACCCCCTTTCCCGGGGTGCCCTCGGTGGGCCAGGCGTGCAGTAATCTACCATTTAGGTAGAGCAGGATCGTTTGTTGAGATCCGGAAGGGATCCACTCACAGGGCCCGAGCCCCATTCACTGCAACCTGTACCGCAACGGTTACCTGGGGGAATTCTACAGTAGTTCAAGTCACTCCTGCACAGGTATTTGGTGACACTGAGCATCTGTGTGGCCTCTAGCCGCATAGCTTGAGGCAGCCAGGAGTTGGACAGGGTCTGACCACAGAGCCAGGGGGCCTCGCGGGGGGGGGCCTGTGGTCCCATTCACCTGGTCCCCTGAGTCCTGGGCCCCCTCAGTCCGTTTCTGTGAGCCTTGAGAAGTACCGCAGAGCTGGAGGGAGGAAGCTTGCTTCGGACCTGGGAAGGGTTCCCCCAGGGACCCCTGTGTGTCCCCCGCAGTTAGGATGGATCTGCGTCCTTTGGCAAACCCCCTGATCCCCCACAGCAAGGCAACCATCAGGTAGGCTTCAGCCCGCTTCTTGAGTATCTCAAGTGCACTTATTCCATCCCAGTGTCTGTCCCCCACCCCACCCCCACCATCTCTCCCTAACTCCGCCTCTCCCTTGTCAGTTCTCTGGGCTGCCAGGTGGAGATCTTCAGCTGCAGTCACATTGTGTCCTCCCCTCCCCCCAACTTGGAATTTGCCCCTTGGTGCGCACTGTTTTGCAGGAGAGAGTCTATGCTCCCAGGCTTCCACCACCTCCCCCCAACCTGCCCCTTGCCCTGGATCAGCCACTCCAGCACCTGGGGAGCTCCCCTCCTGCTCCCTTTTGCCTCTGGCACTTTCCCCCATTGTTCCTAGTCAGACCCAACCTCCAGGGACCTCTCCTCCAAGGAGCCTTCCTGATTGCAGCACCCTGCCCCGCCGCACCGTGCCCCCCCGGCCCCCCAGGAACTGAATGCCCCTTTGCTGCCCCACTGGGTGCTGTTAGCGTAGGCAATAGGAACAATGCCTTTTTTGCCCGAATGTTCCCTTCCAAAGTGCCTGGATGGCCGGCACTTCTTTGGATCCCATGCCTAGCTGTCGGGAGGCATGTGGTCTGTCCCTCAGGCAGCCACCGCAGTCCTACAGATAGACTACTGTTACTAGCCTGTTTTACAGGGAGGTCAGGATGGGAAGGAAGGTCACTCTGTGAGGTCATGTAGCCACAAGCGGCAAGTGGGGTTTGTATGCAGGCTTCCAAACCGATAGCCCCGAGGGGGTGGCAGGGCCATGGGGGGGCCTGGCCCATTCAAGGAGCCCCTCTCATCTGCCCCCTGGATCCCCGCAAGGCCTCCGAGCTGGCCTCCTGTCTTCCTGCTCCACTCCCCTACTGTTGCTGCCACCTTGCTGTGCCTGGACACCGCAGGCCTCCCCTTCACCCCACCTCTGCCAAGTTGTATGCTCTGCCTCGAACTCTTCTTCTGCAACACCTTCCCCAGGTATCCTCTTGGCTCCCTCATTACCTCCTTCAAGTCTTTGCTCAATGTCACCTCCTCAGTGAGGCCCACCTGACTGCCCTCTTTAAAAATCCCAAGCCCCCCTACCCTGGCGTTCCCAGTTCCCCTCACTCTGCTCTACTTTTTCTCCTAACATACAAGATAATTTACTCACTTACGTTCTTGTTTATTGTTCTCTCTCCGACAACAGGGTAAACTCCAAGGGCACAGTGGCCTTTGTCAAGTTAAACTAACACTCAGCCAGGGCCTGGCCCACAGGCAGGTTCTCTAAATACAGGTTGAAATGAAATCAAAGAAAGCCGAGCTCAGAGTCATTAGGAGCTCCGGGAGGGTCATGACTGCGGTGGTCCAGCCCTCAGGGGCCTCCCACTCCCTCCCCTGTCCCCTGGCCCTGCTCACCTGTCTCACCTGTGTCTGCCTATAGGCCTGGCCTCTGGAGCTGCATGCCTCGGTTTCTGGTGGGTGGCCCAGCCCCTTTCTCCTCCTCTGGAATGGGCTGGAACATGGAAAACCGGAAGGCAGTGCCTGGCAGGCTCTCAGCCCTCAGGATCCCCAGGCTGAGCTCCCTGCTTTCCTCTCCCACACCGGCTCCCTCAGGTGGTGTGACCCGTTCTGCCTTCTGCCACCACCCCCTTCTGCGGGGGTGGTGGGGGCACAGCTCTGGGAGTGTCAACTGCTGACCTTGGCCAGGCTCTTCCTCTGCCCGCCTGCACTCCAGAGCCAGTCCCCGGAACATGCGTACCCGGTTCCCTGTGCATCAGCAGACACCACAACCCCCACCTGGAGTCCAGAGGCCCCTGCTCAGACCCTGCAAATGTGACCGGGAGATGTCACTTGACCTCTCTGAACTTCCCTTCCCTAGTCTGTAAATCGCAGGCTATCCTGCTCTTGGCAAACTGTGAAACTCTGAGTTGTGACTTGAAATTACACGTTAATTATCTCAGGTTGTAACTTGAGATTATGACCGGTTTCTTGGTGCCCTATGACAGAATTTCTTAATTCCCCCAAGTGACGTTTCATGGTGGAATTTCAGATTCTGGACAGTCTGCTGGTGAGGGACTTGTGGGTGTGTGTGTGAGGGTTTAGGTTGTAGGGACGTGTTGGTTTGCTTTGTTATCCAACCCTGTGGTTGCGTGCCCAGCACGATCTAAGCACTGGGGTCCAGTGGAAGCAAAAACAAAAGGAAAACCTCTAGGAGTCCTCTGACCCTGAAGCATCCAGGCTGGGCTTGGGGAGCTGCTGGGGAGGGATTCTCCGCAGGAGAAATGAGCAGGAAAACCTGGATGGCATACTCACAATCCCTTCTAACGAATTTCCAGCTTTTTGGAACTTTGAAGTTTCTCTCTCTCTCTCTTCCTGTCCCCGCTGTTCCCAGGACTCCCTGGCCCTACCTGTCCAGCTGCTTTTTATCTTTTCATCTCACCACATTGGGGATGTCAGCACAGTCTGGGTTGGAAGCTGCAGGACCCGCTTTCTTAGCTCCAAGTTTTGGCCCCTTGTGGTATAATACAAAACACGGGTATTTGGTTTTTGTCCCCAGTTCCTGGCACAGACCCCCTAAAAACCCTTGCAAGCTCCTGAGTGATAAGACCATATCCTTTTTTTTTTTTTTTTAAAGATTTTATTTATTTGACAGACAGAAATCACTAGTAGGTAGAGAGGCAGGCAGAGAGAGAGGGGGAGCCAGGCTCCCTGCCGAGCAGAGAGCCCGATGTGGGGGCTCGATCCCAGGACCCTGAGACCACGACTTGAACCGAAGGCAGAGGCTTAACCCACTGAGCTGTCCAGGCGCCCCAAGACCATATCCTTTATTATCCGTAGCGGGGATGGTGGGGGGGGGGTGCTTAGATAGCTTCAGGATGGAGGCTGCTTGCAGGAAAGACCAAGCCTTAATGAGAGCGGTTGGAATTCTCTGTTTTTCCGGTACATCCTCCCCACCCAGCCTCCAGGGAGGGGAGAGGGGGCTGCATTTTGAGCTAATCACCAGGGGCCAGTGATTTAATCAACGATGCCTGTGTAGTGAAACCTTGGGAAAAGTCCCTAAACAGCAGGCTTTGGGGAGAGCTGGCGAACATGGAGGTGCTGGGAGGGCCGCCTGGAAATTTCCATGTTGCTTCCAGCCCCTCCCTCCTCAACACCCTGTCCTCCACGTGCCTTCCCATTGGCTGCCCCCAAGTTGTGTCCTTTATAATCACCCGATAAACTAAGTAAAGTGAGTTCTGTGTGTCATTCCAGCAAATTATTGAACCCAGGATGGCGGGGGGGGGGGGGGGGCTGTGGGAATCCCTGAATTTATAGCCAGTACTTTGGAGGTACAGGTGGCCTTTGGGTTGGGCAGCTGTGGTCTGAGGTGGGGTCAGACTTGTGGGACTGATCCTCGATCCTGTGGGATCTACATACACCCTAAGAGTTGGTGTCAGAATTGAACTGAATTGTTGAACACCCAGTTGGTGTTGGGGAATTGGTTGTTGGTGTGGAAAAACCACACCCTTGGTACACCCACTGCCGTGGGGGTATTTTTTTCTTTAACTCTTGGTTTTTGTGTAGCTCACCGATGAAAGCAAGGACTCTCTCGCTCTTGGTCACCAATATAGTTCTGTTCCCAGACCAGGGTCTGGCCCAGGGTAGGTGCTCAACAAATATCTGGCAGATGAGTGCGTAAGCATGGTTGACAGTGAAAGACTTTGGAGCTTTGGCACTGTTTTCAAAGGTGGGAGGGGGTGGGTTTGTGTGTCTACTCTATTTGCACACATTTGTATATCTTTTTTTTTTTTTTAAAGATTTTATTTATTTATTTGACAGAGAGAGATCACAAGTAGGCAGAGAGGCAGGCAGAGAGAGTGAGAGGGAAGCAGGCTCCCTGCCAAGCAGAGAGCCCGATGCGGGACTCGATCCCAGGACCCTGAGATCATGACCTGAGCCGAAGGCAGCGGCTTAAACCACTGAGCCACCCAGGCGCCCCCACATTTGTATATCTTGACACGAGATCCATACCTTCAGTCTCAAAGCTGGGGATTCCTTTGGTACTACCTGTACCAAAAAGCTGTGTACCCAGCTGGGTTTCCAGAGTGATCCTGGTTTTTCTGCATCCTTTCCCAATCTTTCCTGATGGCTTCTTGTCCTGTACGCATCAGGAACTCAAGTTGTTAATATCCAAGGAGCTTAAAAGGCTTCCCACAGGTGGTCCTTCTAAGAAAGGTTTGTTCTGCAAGGTGAGTGATTTTTCTCTTCCTGCGTGTTTCTGTGCTAAAATTTGGCTTGCTTTGGGGCACCCGGGGTGGCTCAGTCAGTTAAACGTCAGCCTTCGGCTCAGGTCATGACGGATGGAGTCCCGCATCCCACTCCCTGCTTGGCAGGGAGTCTGCTTTTCCCTCTGCCCCTCTCCTTGCTGGTGCTCTCACTGTCGCCGTCTCTCTCTAAAATAAATAAATAAATAAATAAATAAAATCTTAAAATTAAATAAAATTTGGCGTGGCTTATGCTTAGCATTAGTATCCATATGCCTTCGACCACCACTCTGGGGTGAGTGTTTTGGAGCACGTGTCCGGCTATACGGGTGGGACTTGGAGTGGAACCAGGTTCTGTGAGTGGGTGGGATGTTTACTTACAGGTTCCCTCCCCTCCACTGCATAACAACCCTGGGAAGTCGCGTGCCTCTCTTTAGTTCGCAGAAGGTGCAGAACTGGGATTTGAACCTGGTGTTCTGGCTCTTTTTCCATGTATATAAGATTGGGAAAGAAGGCAAGAGAGCCAGAGCACCTGTTCTGAGAGGACTTCTGAGGTTTCTGGGCAGGTGCCCTCTTCCCCCAGGCTGTGGCCTCCTCATCTGTGATGACCGATTTCTGCTCACTAAGGGGCCTCACACCGCCCCATGGTCTCTCCCCATGGTAGCGTCACACCTTAAAATCTTAAAAAAAAAAATTAAAAAAACTAAGTATTTAAGTAATCTTTGCTTACCCAGTGTGGGGCTCGAACTCATGACCCCGAGATCAAGAGTCACACGACCTGATGGAGCCTGCCAGGCGCCCCGCCAGACATTTTATGTTTGTTAATGCTGTCCTCCCAGCTTGTGAGGCTGGCACTATTGGAATCCTCAGTGAACAGATGAAAAGCTCAGAGATGTTAAATAATTTGCCGAGGGGCGCCTGGGTGGCTCAGTGGGCTAAGCCTCTGCCTTCGGCTCAGGTCGTGGTCTCGAGGATCATGGGATCAAGCCCCACATCGGGCTCTCTGCTCAGCGGGGAGCCTGCTCTCTCTGTCTGCCTCTCTGCCTAGTTGCGATCTCTCTCTGTCAAATAAGTAAATAAAATCTTTAATAAAAAAATAAATAAAAATAAATAATTTGTCAAAGGCCACCCACCTGCAAGTGGCAGAGCTGGACTGCCCTCCCCCCCCAAAGTCTGAAGTCTGACTTTGTAGCCTGGGCTCCTCACAGTCATGCTGTGTCACCTGCCAGGGTGTCCTTAAAAGGGAGAGAGAGAGAAGGAACGTCCGTCCCTTGAAGTGAGCCAGGCTCCGGGATCAGGCATTTTGTGTCTGGTCTCTCACCTGCCAGGCATACAGTAGGTGCTCAATACATGTTTCTTTCCTTCTTGCTCTTCCCTGAACATCTTGGGCTGAGTGAACCCTGGTATCCCACTGGCCACGGTCTTGTCTTAAAGTGGTGAGAGGAATGGGCATGGATTCTTGTTCCTAGGGCCCAGTCTGCCAGACTGGTGCCGGCTGGGCCACCTGCTGTTGCGGAAAAAGGAAGGAGGAAGGCCGCAGGGCCTCAGCTTGCTTGCAGCATGTTTGCGGTGACAGATGGGAAAACTCAAATGTGGGTGCTTTGCAAAAACAATCCTGCAGCCTCCACCAGCAGACGCTTCCAGGACAAATGTGCTGGCCCAGTCAGGCAGACGTGGGTTCATGGGTTCCCAGCTTGCTGCCTCCCCCTGCTGATGGCGTGCCTTTGGGGAGTGGCTTGTCCTCTCTAAACTTTGGATTCTTCACCTGTAAAATGGAGGCAATGCCAGTCCTGGGGGGTATTCAAGGAGAGAATTCACAGAAAATATAAATAGCCCAGTCCCTGCCACAGACGCCAAATATTCTATAAGTATAAATAGCATTATCTGTGTCGCAGATGTGGACAACGTGGTCCCGCAAGTTTTCCAGGCCTGTGACAAGTGCTTGTCAGAGCTGGGGCTTGAATACGGGTCTGGGCACAGGGTTAACCATCTTTATGGGGCAAAAGCCTAAAGTCAGTCTTGCCATGGGGAATGTGCCTCTTAGGTCAGGTTCCCCAAAGGGTCAGCTTCAGCTCCCTGGTCCCCTGTGAAGCCTCTCCCTTGGAGGGAGGGGGGGCCCAGCTCACTTTGGTCTTGCTGGGCAGCCTGGGGGAGTTGTCAGGGTCCTTCCCTGGGAAGTCCCGCTCATCTCTCCAGGAGTCCGTTCTGGGAAGTGTCCTCCCTAGGTGAGCGCCTGCTTTTCATCAACTGAGGTAATCTTTGGGTGGCTGAAATGAGGGCAAGTGGCCCCGGGGAGTATGGGGCCAAAAGGGCCAAAGGGCATTTGTGAGGCAGGGCCTGGTGGGAGCAGGGTGGCTGGGGGTTGATGGGTCTGGTGGGGGGGCACGGAAACACCAGAGTGTTTAGGTTACTGCTCAGCCGAAGGTCCAGTCCTGCAAGGCGGGCAGGAATCCCACTTCGAGGGTAGATGCTAACCTGTTGTTTGGCTCCAGAGACTGGTTGGCTTTTGGGGGGCAGAACCCCAGAACTCACATCAGTCTATATTGACCTGAGTCTGTTTTTATGGGTAGAGGCCAGATCCCTCAAGTTCAGACACAGAGAAGGTTAAAACAGCTCGTCGAATCTCATGGTCAAAGGTCAGGGAGGCCTGACCTGGATCCTTCCTAGGATCGAGGTCTAGCTGTAGTGGAGAAAATGCGCACTTTGCAGACAGACGGCTCTGTGGGAATCTCGTCTTTCCCCAGGGATGGTTTTGTGACTATGGGCAGGTCTTTTAATTTACCTAAACGTTGGTTAGTTTGCAGAATAGTGAGACTGACATCGTGTTGTCATGGGTGGTGACATTGCTGGCCTTCCGTAAATGCGGTGACCATGACTGACACCCGATCACAGCTTTTGGAACACCTGGGTTGGTACTGGCAAATGGAAGCCGAATCAGCCAGAGTCCCTGCCCTCCAGGAGCTTGGAAGTCGTACAATCCCCAGCGAGGTGAGGCTGCCCAGCAAAGGCTCCTGGGTTCTGAGGGCTCCCCTGGGCTACATATGCAGAATCAGGGAGGGAGGGCCTCTTCACCTCCTGAGGTCTGTCTCCCAGGTTGTGAATTTGGGCCCATCAGCCAAAGAGGGTTCACCCCAAACCCAGTCGCCAGTGAGACGGGACTGGATTCCTGCTCCTGGGGCCCAGTCTGCCCAGTCTTGCTACTGTCCCTCAGAACAATTTGTTGCTTAAACTATAGCCCCTGGAGGATTTTACTAGTTGCCAAGCACATTTAGTCATGGCGTTAAGAAAAACATACTGGCAACAGGTCTTTGGGGAGAAGGATGATATACGGCAGTGAAGCTGGGCAGCTGGGAACGCCCGGCCCGCCCAGGGCGGAACAGCCGCCAGCTTCGGCGAAGCAGAGCACCTGGAACGCCGGGTCAGCTCAGGGAGCAACGAAATAGCGCCTGCTTCCCTTTTCTGTTATCGCTCCTTTTCTTCCCAGAAGCGCCCGTTGTCTTTTAGATGGGTCCTTTGAATGTGCTTGGTTAACTATAAACTTTATCCTCCTCCTTGCTGGTCCGCAAGACCTGTGACTAGTGTTTGACCTTCATCGATTCTTCTGTTGGCTATTGTTTCTATCTAAGTGAGACTGTGGAGTCCTTCGTGATCGCAGTCATTTCGACTGTTGCCCCTGGCACCCAATGTTTTGAAGTTGACTTGTTTGTGCGTAATTCTTCTCCCTTCGCCGACTGGAAGCAGCATAGTCTGCCGGAGACTGGCGCAGTCCAGGTCACCTGCTGGCAGGGAAGGAGGAGGGGGGACGGCCATTTGGGATTCCGCAGGAAATGAGACAAACATCTCTGCCCTCATGGAGGGGACATTTTCACTAGGGGAGACACACAAGATGTACAAGGAAGATGTGTGTTTGGTGGCGGCAAATGGTGAGGAGGAAAAATAAGACGGGGAAAGAAGGATAGGAAATGTGTACGAGATGGGGAGTCGGACGGGTCGGCCACGGAGGGCCTCCTTTAGAAAGAGCATAGAAAAAAGTCCTGAAGGTTGTGGGGAGAGAACTGTATGTTTCTCTGAGAGAAGAAGGTGAAAAGGCACCTCATGGGATGTTGGGTGTGAGGAGACTGGGCCGGTAGCCGGATCTGGGGGAGGGTGGAGGGCAGAAGGCAGGAGGCCAGAGGTGAAGGGAGAGCTGGACGGCAGGGCACTCCGGGTGGCAGGAAGGCTGTCATGGGGGGTGGCAGGGTAAGGGAGGGCCCTGGGCAGAGGAGCGGCAAGACCTGTCTTCATTGTTTACAGGTTCATTTTGGCTGCTCTCTCTCGAGAGGAGGCCGAGAGGAGGCCATAGGGGGCAGGGCAGAAGCAGGGAGAACAACGAGGAGGAGGCCACGGCAATGATCTCATCATTTTTGTTTCCAACTGTGCCCCCAGCACACAGCGTGCTTCCTGGCACCGAGCAGGCCCTCAGCAAATCTGTACTAAATGCTGTGTGAATTAAGGGTGCCCAGATACCAGACTGGTGTGTGGGCTGTGTGGAGAAGAGACGGAGAAACAGATCTCGGGCATTGCTGCTGGCGATCCGAATCCAACTAGTTTCCTTTAAAAAAAAAAATTATTTTTGAGATTATTTATTTGAGAGACAGCGTGTGTGTGTGTGTGTGTGTGTGTGTGTGTAAGGGGCCTGGGAGGGGCAGAGGGAGAGAGATAATCTTCAAGCAGACCCCCTACCGAGTGTGGAACCCAGCATGGGGCTCCATCCTACCACCCTGAGATGATAACCTGAGCTGAAATCACAAGTCAGATGATACTTAACCGACTAAGCCACCCAGGTGCCCCTCCACAGAATAGCTGGCTCCCTGCTGAGCAGAGAGCCCAATGTGGGCCTCGATCCCAGGGCCCTGAGATCACGACCTGAGCCGAAGGCAGAGGCTTTAACCCACTGAGCCACCCAGGCACCCCCCCTCCTCCACTTGATTTCTAATGGAAAGAGGAATCTGGATTTTCAGTACAGTCTGGTGGTTATTCTAGGCATCAGGGCTGGCCTTCTGTGTCAGGAATTCTCTGTCTGCAAGTAACAGACTGACCAACAATGGCTTAAACAAAGAGGGTTTTCTTTTTTATTTGCAAGAATTCTGGAGGAGGATAGCTGCTGGCATTGGCTTGGTCAAATAATGACAGGGTCAGTGCTCTGAGATTCTCTTGGCTTTTCCTCATGGTGGCAAAATGCCTGTTGTGGCTCCAGGCATCACATCTTCCATCAAGGCAGGAAGAATGGAGGGCCAGGGAGGTGTTACCCATGTCTGCCTCTTGTAGCAGAAAAGCATAAACTCTCCCAAAAGCCCCTGTAGAGTTCCTCTTAAATTTCACTGGCCATACCTGGTCATATGCCCCACCAAGCTTGAAAGGAGTCTGCAACAGTGGGAGTTGGGATTTATAACCTCCACAGTGGGAGGCAGCTAGAGAGAAGCGGCATGGATGTGGGTGGCTGCCGCGGCCCCACTGGACAATGTGGAGTTTCACCCGTGGCTTGCTTCCACAGAGCACCTCTGGGGAGCACTGAGTGGAATCCCAGCCATCCTCTCCCGGGGGCTTGCTCCATCCCAGATGCTCTGTCTTGCTTCTTGTCATATGTCTGAGCAACATACAGACCTCAGGGGGAGATGTCTTTGGTGAATGGTGGTTTTTATTGGGGGATTGTGCTTTATACTTGCTCTCAACAGGCAGACATAAAAATACCATGACCATGTTCTCACTGAGAGTCATGAACCTTTTAGAGCCTGGCTTGCACACATACACACACACAACCCCGCAGGCAGCATGTCTATTTACACTGGTGGGCACCCCACCCAGGAAAAGGGCACCGTCTTGGTCATCCTCAAACCACTCAGTTAGGGGTTGAGACCAGGATGACCCCTTTCCTGCTGAATGTCCCACGTTTGGTCCGAGAATAAAATAGCGTTCCAGCATCAGCTTTTTCTGGCCGTTCTTGGCGGGGAGGGGCGGTGGAAAGAAATGCTTTCCTAGCACAGCCCTATCACCTTAAATGAAGGGGTTGCAAGGCCAGAGGAGGGCAGGGAAGAAACTGACTTGGTTTCTTCTCTAAATCTTTAACAGTGGGCTAGAAGCAGAAGGTTGACACACGTGGTCTCTCATGAGGGTTTTGAGGAAGAATGAGCTCAGGTGGTGGAAACCAAGCAGGGAGCCGGTGCAGGAACTGGAAATGGGGACTCAAAGGAGCCTACGAACCACCGTTCGTATTTCCAGAAACCCACGGAAATCATTGTATATTTGTTCTCCAGATGTCAGGAAAAGGGAAAATAATTTTTTTTTTTTTTTTTTTTGCTAGAATTGCATCAGAACGGTGGGGTAAGAAAATGCAGATTGGCAATGATAGACCTCTCCAGTGACAATGGCAATTATGAAACGGACATAATTTGCTGGGCAAATGTCTTCCCAGGTCTGGGGACCCAGGAATGGGGTGGATATTCGAGAGCCCTTGGGGCTGCAGAGGCAGGGCGGGGATCCCCCAGGGCACAGGTGGCTTCAGGGATGACTTTTCCAGTATTTACTGTCCCTGGCTGCTTACAGGGTGGTCGCGAGCGCCCCAGCCCAGGAACTGGTTGGAAACGCAAACTCTCAGCCGCCAGCCCAGATCTCCTGAATCACAAGCTGTCCTGTGACACGACCCCCAGTGATTTGTAGGCACAAGCAAGTTTGAGAAGCACTGTTCTAGATTTGGGGAGCAGGAAGGCCGCAGCCCTGGTTAGGTGTGGTTACAAGGCCCAGACAGGGAGGCCCCGGAGAGGAGAAAGCAAGCGCCTGGGTGTGGGGGAAGCTGGCAAACTCTGAGAAGCTTTCCTTGTCAGTACCTTGCAACCTGGCGGCTTTGAGCCCGGAGGCCGCCTTCAGAGCTGCCCTGCCCTTCCTCCCCAAGGACAGCTGCACTTGAACCATATTCCCCTCAGCTGGCTTTCAGGGCAGGTGTTCTGAGATGCTCTACTGCAATGCCCCCCACCTGACCGCCAGGGAAACCACAGTCAGGGAAGCTTTCGGAGAGCAGAGAGCTGGGCTGTCCAGAGAAGTAGGGCCCCGTGGGGCCTGGGCAAGATGGAGGGCTGGTCAGGCCAAAGAGGGGCCTCTCTCTCCTTCCCAGTTCTGCCAGGAGAATCTCAGCAGAGCTTCTGGGAGAGGTGCCTTGGGAAAGTTTTCTCGGCAGCAGCTTCCTTTTGGAGCAGAAGCGGTGAGTGCTGGGAAGGAAAAGCCAGGGAGCTTAGGGGCCCCAGCTTCTTTAGGGGTGGGAAGGAGGGCCCAGGCCCTCTGGGGCATTTTCACAAGAGCAAGCGTGAACATCATGGCAGATGGCCCCAGACTGGGGGACCCCGGGGCTGGCAGGCGCGGAAGGGCTGCAGGCGGGCGTGGCCGGGCTGGAGCGTCAGCAGCCCCGTCTACAGAGCTCTCTCTTCGCTGGTGAGCGTCGCGATTCTCCGCAGGTTCTCCCTGACTTTCATAAACTCGGGGGCATGGTCCTCTTTCTTTTCTGGTGGTTTTTCCAGCTAAAGGAGAGACAAAGCAGAGGTGTAAAATCGGGGGCGGGTCTAGGGGGAGCTCCTCTTCCCCAAAGCACAGTGTTTGGACCGCGGATCCTCTCTGGGGGAAACAGAACGGGGGATCAGCGTTGCCAGCAGCCTGGTAGCTGGGGTGACAGCATGAGACGAACTTTTCCTCTCCTCGGCTGGCGCCTCAGGTTCCACCTCTCTAGAATGGGAACGCCATCTGGCTCACAGGGCCGTAGCGAGAATTAAATCAGGATCAGCATGCGATAGGTTGGGCCGATGAGGGAACTGAGGTTCAGAGAGGGGAGGCCACCAGCTCAAAGTCACACAGCCGAGTGAGTGGCAGCATGAGGACTTACGCTGGTGGTGGAGTGCTGGTTGAAGCCTCATTTGGCGTCATCTTGTCCCTCTTGCCAGCTGTGGCCAAGTGTAGCCTCCCCCCCCCACCTCCGTACCACCCCCGCCCAGCCCAGGCCGGGAGATAGTCCTGGAAAGGGCTGAGGCCAGGGCTAGGCGCTCTCACCCACCTGGTTCAGCCTCTGCTGCCGTCTCAGCAGCTCCTGCTCAAAGGGGCACTGCAGCCGCTTGGCCTCCAGCTCTTCCTTCTTCTTCTTGATGAGCTGGTTCCGCCTGCGGTGCTCCAGGACCCGCTGCAGCTCTGGCTTGCTGTCCACGCCCAGGCCCCTGGGTGGGGGGAGCCATCAGGAATGCTCAGTGTCCCCCCGTCCCAGTCTCAGGGCTGCGCCCCATACTGACACCAACCTATACCATTGTGTCCTTCACCCCCCAACCCCTGCCATGGGCAGCTCCAGGAGGGGGTCTCATTCCTGTCCCCTTACAGGGAGCCAGGAAGTGAGGCTCCTAGGACTGAAGACCCATCCAAGTCACAGCTGCGAAGGGGCTGAGCGAGGATTTGTACCCAGGCTGTCTGACCAGGTGGTATGTCATTTCTGGTTGTGCCAGGGTAGGTTTCTAGAGGTGGATTTGCTGGGTCAGGCTCTTTGAAAAGATTTTGGACACATATTTCCATCTGTCCCTTAGAAAAGGTTCTCCAATTTATACTCTGCCGTCAGTGTACAAGGGCATCTATTTCTCCCCACTGTCACTGTTCAGTCTTCTTTATTTGAGAATCTGCTGGGCAAGGAATAATGTCTGGTTTTCACGAGTGTTTCGTTGATTCTTCGTTACATGGGAACAACAGCCTTTGAGATGTGCACCCGTCATTTGCATTTCTTCTTTTGTGAACTAACTGTACCATCTTTGTTCATTTTTTTCCCGTGTGGATTTATAAGTGATAGGTATATATTTTTTTGTGTGTTTTATATTGCAAAAAAGACTGATTTGTCTTTAGGCTTTTGTTTGTTCTATGGTGGTGGTGGTGTTTTTTGACATGAAAAGGGGTGGTTAAAACACATTCGGAGAAAATACACATGATATACTAAGCAAGACAAAAAAGAACCTGCTGAAGATAGAAAATGACACCTGCTGGAAGGTCTTGAACAGCGGAAAATAGGAGAATCCTAGCCCGTGCCAATACCAGAATGTGCCAGTAGAGGGAGCTGCAGAGGCGCCGCCGCCTTCGTCCTGGTGCTAGCCAGCAGGGAGGTATTTCCCAGGCTGCCTCCACATTCCCTTGGTTCCTGAATCCCAGCCCTGCCACCTCAAGCCTGTCTCTTTCATTGCATCCCTGGCCTCCCTGTTTCCCTTATGCCTCTCCCTCCTACCCGCCCCTCTTGATTGTGACATCCCTGCTTGAGGCCTTTTCCAGGTCCGCATATCTCTGGCCAACCTCAAAGTCAATGCTGCCAACACCCTGAGCTACGTGGGTTTCCTGTCTCTTCGAACATGCTCTTCCATTTGGTGGGAACATACTTGCTTTCCACCAGCTGATGCCTACCTTCTAGTCTGGCTGACTCCAGCCCACCCTTCAGGCTTCAGCTGAGGCATCCTCTCCTCCGGGAGGTCTCCTTGGACCATTCCCAGGTGTGTCCTCTGAGCTCCTAGGCCCATTTAGGGCCTCCTCATAGCCTGTGGTTATGCATACATCCCCACTGTGAGGGCAGGAACTGGGTCCCATTCCTTCTTGTACCTCAGGTCTGGATACCATGCCTGGCACATAGTAGGTGCTCAGTAAATATATGTGGAGGACAGGCATGAGTAGGTAGCTGGGAGGGAGAGCAGGGCTCTTGGGGACCACTGGGAACTAAACCTTCACAGTTTCTGTGGGTGACTGTGTGTGGTACCCTTAGCTCTCCTCAGCTTCCGGGAGAGCCAGCATGACCATCAGCCCTGCCTTTCACAAGGGGTGCCTCTGCGAGGCCCAGCAGGCCTCAGGAGATGCTTGCCAGGAGGAGGCAACTGAGCTCTGTTCCCACCTTCTGTGGTTCATGAGCAGCTCTCGATGCAGCTCCTGGTGACTCCGGGAGGCCTTCACAGGGTTCAGCAGCTTCTTGGGCTTGATGAGCTCTGGGTTCCATTCTCTGTATTCGGGCCGGGCCATCAGGCCTCCGATGTCTGCCCGCTCCCTCTGGATCTCCGAGTACATCGAGGCTGTAGAGACAGGTAGGGGTGGGGATTGGTCAGAGTGGGGTCCACAGTCTCACCCACCGACCTGGGGCACAGCTGAAGGCTCTCGATGTTAGATGGACTTTGGCCATCTGTCGCTGTGAAGCCCTGGGCTGAGTGTCTGACGTTCTGAGCTTCTGGTCTCCTGATTTGTGAGATGGGAATAATTGAACCTGTGCCCAGGGTTGTTGTAAGGATTGGAGATCTGTTTGTAAAGCGCGGTGTGGAGCTGAAATGATACTGGGGTGGACACATGCATATATTTTTGGCCTGACTTTGTAGAAAATAATATCCTACAAAAAGAATTATGTTTGAGTTGTTTGTTTTTCAGTGAGCTCTAATCAGAAAAAGAAAAGATACTTTTTTAAAAAGAGCAATTTGCATTTGTTAAATGTGGATGAACCTAGTGATCAAAAGGAGAATTCACCCCCCTATTGTCCCGTTTCCCTCTCCTCCATTCCGAATTCTCTGTTGAAGCATCCAACTTTTCAGTTTCTCCAGATCAAAGAGGAGAGTAGGAAATCCCAGAATGGCTATGTGTCTAATTACAAAGTGATGGCTGTCATCTTTAATGCAGATGGCTGGCTTCTTGATGGCCTCACTTCCACCACAGAAGCACGAAATTTGTCAGTTTACTCAAGTAGAAATTCAGGCAGAAGGGCTCCCTCCTACAAGCTAGCTTTGTATCCTTGCAGTGCCCCAAAGCAAACTTCTGTGTGTGTGTGTGTGTGTGTGTGTGAGAGAGAGAGAGAGAGAGAAGAGAGAGATGACAGAGACTGACAGAGAAAGGAAGACTTCTTCAGAAAAAGTCTCCAGGGCGATGACACAGCCTGGCCATCAGCTTCTTTTAGTAATTCAAGTGAAAATTGAGGCGCTGGTTCTCCCTTCATGAATTCTGCCTTTCTGAGGTTGAGCTTCTGCTCTATGCCAAGCACTGGCATAAACAGGAGTTCTCCAAGTAAACTAGCTAGTCATGGTGGTGTGTGCGAACACCCGGATATCGGCAATAGCTCAGTGGGGCTGGAAAATGCAGGAGGAGGGGGGTGGCAGGGTGTAAATGGCAAGGTGACATATCAGGGAATGGCGGCATCAAAGGGGAGATTATGTTTTGCAAATGGTGGCCCACTGGATACGTGTTTGGCATTTCTATTATTACCCATTGCAGGGTGCTGTTTGGAGAATTAAGTGAGATCCCATTTGTAAAGGTGCTGTGTAAACTGGAAAGAGTGTTAATTATTACAAGATAGTTTGGAAGTAGCCAGATGAGGTGTCAGAGCTTGAAACGTCTCTGCTAATTTTTTTTTCTTGAATTCACATTCTCAGAACTGTCTCTAACATGAAAATTCCAATTAATCCCCTTTCTTCACTTTCTTCATAAGGCTGTTTGTTTTCAGGTTCTATCCTTCCCAGCTCTTTGGTTTTTAAAGATTGTGGTAGTATTTGATAGTTGAAAATGGGCAGTTGACAAAACAGCTCCCTCATCTTTTAAAAATTTGGGCATTTTCCTTTTTTTTTTTTCTAAGTAAACGCTACACCTAACGTCGGGCTTGAGCTCATGACCCCCAGGTCGATAGTCGCCTGCTTTACCGACTGAGCCAGACAGGCACCCCTAAAATGTGGATATTTTCTTAGTCTGTGGGTTTATGTTTTCTGGGAGCCAATGCATTGGATCCCTGATTCAGACTGGTGTTTGGGGATTTTTTCTCCCCTTTTGCTGCCTGGTCTCATGACCAAGTCCCACCAAACCTTCGGGTGGTTTTTAGCCATCCTCTTTACTCATCCTATCCACACCATGCTTAAATAACTGCCATAGCTCCTTGGCTGTTGATCCTGCCTATAGTCCTTTTCTGTCCCAAACCTTCCAGAAAGTCATAATTTTCATCAGTCATGCCATCTTTGGAATAACTAACTGTATTGTACATTACCAAAGCCACAAGGCAGGAAACAACTGTATAAGTTTAGGAAAGGAGAAGGCAGAAATAATTGGCTTAAGATACCACGACATACCGAGAATTCCCAAATGGATTAACATTAAAACATTTGCAATGAATGAGAGAATTCAGTAATGTGGCCAGATACAAAGTAAGTACACAAAAGCTGAGAGTGTCTGCAGATCAGGAATGACCACTGAGAACGTACACAATAAAATTTTTCATTCATTCTACAATATTTTTTTAGTTCCTACAATCTGCCACATTTTGTGGTAGACACTAGACAGACAGAGGTGAACTAAGCAAACAAGGTTCCTGCTCTCACAGAGCTGACATTCTGTTAGGGAGGCAGACAGTAAACATGGACACACACCAATCAAAACAAATGATTGCAAATTGCCGGGAGCCCACTGAAGGAACCAGGGGTCTGGGATAGAGACTGACAGGAGGACCCATCTTCAGCCAGGTGCACTGGGAGGGTCTCTCTGAGGACGTGACATTTCAGACCTGAGGACTGAGAAGGAGGAGAGAGGCTGTTTGGGGCAGAGGGAAAGAACAGCCTGTGTGACTCATGTACCTTGAACAAGCGTGGTCTGTTCAGGGAACAAAAAAGCATAGTGTGTCTGGAGTGGCGTGAGTGAGGGACAGGGAGAGTGGTTGGTGTGAGGGTGGACGGGTGGGTTCAAGTCGGGGAAAGAGTGCGTCTCATTCGATTTTTAAAAAGGCCATTCTCTCTGGTGTGTGTGGAAAAACTGTCAGCAGGTTTTGGGAAATTTTTACAGGACTTTGGTTTCTTTGACTTCCATTGGGGACTCGTCTCTCCAGCCTGTTAAATTCCAGAGTAAGAACATCTGATTGGCCAGGCGGAGACTCTTCACCCCATAGGTCACCAGCCAGCCAATGGGTTGGCTGCCGGGGGCCGGGCCCCACCGCAGCTGCAGGACCCTTTCGGCGGTGTCCCGCCTGGAAGAGGGACCCTGTGTGTGTTCAGGACATCCTGCACCTAGGCCCCACCAGTGACCAGCTCTGGCTCCAGGCATTTTTATTTTGTTTTAAAAATGAAATCAGAGGGGCGCCTGGGTGGCTCCGTGGGTTAAAGCCTCTGCCTTTGGCTCAGGTCATGATCTCAGGGTCCTGGGATTGAGCCCCGCATCAGGTTCTCTGCTCAGCAGAGAGCCTGCTCCCCCCCCCCCCCGCCCCCTCTGCCTTCCTCTCTGCCTACTTGTGATCTCTGTCAAATAAATAAATAAAATCTAAAAAAAAAAAAAAAAAAAAAAAAAAAAAAAAAAAAAGAAAGAAAGAAAAAGAAATCAGCATGTAGCTGGGGAGAGGGAGGTGGTCCTCCTGAGGCGAGGGTGGTGTGGTGGTTCAGGCAGGGATCCTGAGCGATGTGGCTGGTTCTTCAGACCAAAGGAAAGGCTGGGAAAACTGCTGCCTTTGCCGGCTCTAGAAATGACACGTGTGAGATCTGTGGTCACGCGTGTGGGGGTCCTCCAGGGCTCAGCCACTAAGCCGGCCTTCCTGCCTTTTAGTTTAATTAAAAGAGCCCCCCCCCCCCCCCCCGTGTAGAAATGACAGGGGCCAGCCCAGATGCTAGGTCAAGAAAACCGGGGCTTCCCTGGGTAGGGGAGGGGACTGGGGGCAGGTGGTCCTCCTGAGCAGAGGCCGGCGGGGGGAATCCGATCCCAGGGCTGTCCCTCAGGCACCTGGGGGGTCCTGAGAGATCAGAGACCTTGGGGGAAGTGGCCATGATGGGGGCACAGTGCGAGGTCACCTCTGAAGAGACAAAGATGAGTGCCCAAAGGAGGAGCTGGCAGAGAAGAGGAACAGGCCAATGGAGGGGGAATTAAAGACAGAATGAAGCTTAGGTGTATGGACACAGGAGCCTCCCTGACGGGATTTGAATGTTGGCTGTGCCCCTTCTTAGCCTTGGGCAAGTTTACCTCTCCTCTGCAGCAAGAGTTCCCAAACTAAACCTTTGGACCAAATTCAACCGCTTTGGAACGCAGCCATGCCCACTCATTACTTACTGTCTACATGGCTGCTTTCCGCTAGAACAGCAGAGTCGCAAAGGTGCAACAGCTGCTCTTGTTCAGCATCCTTCTTCATGAGGGTTGTTGCAAAGTAAACAAGGGGATGCTTGCTTCGTGCTTGGCAAATGCCTAGCACAGAGTTGAAGACTCAGTGTTGCTACATATCTGGGCAGCCAAATACAGCAAGGCAGGTTGTGCACTGTACAACCCTAGGTCCTCACTCCTGTAAATTAAACGATGAGTGGAGCCCCTGGAATTGCACGGCGTGGCCACCCAATTAGCTGTTTTTAACAATTACTAATAAATCCCAGTCCTAGTCTTGGATGGAGTTTTCTTATCCTCTTTAGAAACCACACTGATTTAATCAGTGCCCCTTAACCCTGGCTACATATTGGCATCAGCAGAGGAAGTTTTAAAAATACCAATGCCTGAGTGGCACCCCAGGGATTCTGACGTCACTGGCCTGGGAGGGCAGCCTGGCTTTTGGGATTTTAAAAAGCTCCCCGAAAGCTTCCAACAGTCAGGCAGCTTTGTAAACCATGGAGTTACTTAAAAAAAAAAAAAAAAAAAAAAAAAAATCAATCTTCTTTGTTTTAGCCTGAGTGATTTCAGTTGACTGATTGACCTGGTTGTGGTGGGCAGGTGTGGTTGAGGTCATAGTTCTTAGCTACTGAGTGACCTTGGATGGATCTTAACCTTGAGGACCCTCCTCCTTTGTAAAATCACTATGCTGTGAAGACAGGATGAGCTGAGAGGGGCAGGTGCAGCTGGTAGGTGACAGCTAAATGGAGTGTTGCATTGACTTCAAGGTGGGCAAATAATTCTCGCTTACTCTGCAGACCATGGGACTTTCTTCCTGTTTGGGGGCAGGGTGGGGTTGGTAGTAAAATGTCAGGGGAGAGATTGGGAGAGAGTAAAATGTCAGGGAAGATCCTCTTCTCCCTTGGTTCTTCCCTTTTTCTGCTGATAACCCAAGAGGTCCCACAGCTTCTTCTTAGGGGTTCTGCAGACACCAGCCCCACACCAGGCAAGGCTCAGCTGGGGTCACTAACTGCTCCCAGGATGAGCACACCAGCTGTTGGAGCATGTGTGGCTGATGTTAGGGCGGTGGCGGGGACCCAGGTCCCAGTGGATCCTGAGCGGCCTAAGGGCTTAATGTCCCCTTCATCTGCCTCTTTGCCATGGTGGCTCTGGTTCTGTCTTTGGAGGCATCAGTTAGAACACATGACACACGAGCCAGTCAAGCTGCAAGGTTAAGGCAAAAGTTTTGGAGGAGTCGAACTGGGTCTCAATCATGGTGGGTTACTTCTTACTAGCTGTGTGAACTTGGCTTCCCCTCTCTGAGCCTCTGTTCAATGGAAATAATGGCCATACCTACTCCTGGGGCTGTTTAGAGGGTGACATGATCAAATGTGCATGATGTGGCTAGTCCAGTGCCTGGCACAGGGATGCTCTCAGAAGGCAAACTTTCCTCCTTTCCTGAAGGGACCTGTGGCAGGCATTCAGCATTTGGCAGAGGCTCACTCACCTACATCTGGATCTCACGATTGCCCCGGAGGCTGTCTGCAGTACTGTTTTATCGTGCCTGTTTTGTAGATGAGGCTTGGCAGCTGGAGAACTTCTAGCCGGAGGGAAACACAGACCCACCGGGGAGCCCCTGCCCAGCCCTCGCCACCTTGGGCTTGAGCCAGAATCCACAACCTGTCTGTCCAGGGGCTGGCCTTTATTTAGGAGGGGACCAACTGGTGGCCTTCCCTCCCCGGGGTGTTGGTCAGAGTCTTCCCTGCTCTCCCTTCCTGCACCCTAGATCCTCAGTACCATTCAAGATGCAGATTCAGGATGCACTTGGGACCCTCTTGGCTCAACATTTCAAGAGGCAGAAGGGTAGAGGAGGAGAGAGGCTTTTAAAATAACCACTGGCAAAAGAGAGTGAGGCATTCAATGAAAATGACAAGCGTGGCCACTGGATTTCCCAGTCCCTTCTTGCCATTTTTCCCTCCCAATAGGGAGTGTCCCTCCCCCTTTTTAAGATTTTATTTATTTGAGAGACAGTGAGTGAGAGAGAGAGAGAAAGAGCACAAGCTGGAGGAGGGGCAGAGGAAGAGAGAGAAGCAGGCTCCCTGCTGAGCAGAGAGCCTGATGCGGGGCTCCATCCCAGGACCCTGGAATCACGACCCCAGGACCCTGGAATCATGACCCGAGCCCAAGGCAGCCGCCTAAGCAACTGAGCCACCCAGACGCCCTGAAAGTGCCCTTTTGTGTTGCACTGACTGGAGACTATTTTTGGTGGCGCCTGCCTGGGATCAGGGCTCTGCATTTGGATGCAGCACCCCCACCCCTGGGAAAATGGTTCAAAAGTCCTAAACATTTTGCCCTGGGGCCACCGTGACCTCCCAGTTTGTGAGGAGAAGGTCTGGGTGGGCATTCAGGAGTTTGACCCAATGTCATAGTGGAGTCCAGAGCCGGACATGGAAGACCCTTAACAAGGCTGGTGCGGAGTGTGGCGCAAGGAACAAGTGTCAGCGGGTACAAGGAGTATCACAGATCCTCCTGCGGGTCCACCAGCGGCATGATGCCAGCCCTTCCACTCTGGAGGTGCCTCCCGGGGAACAATCCTGGCAGGCATTTACCACCAACGGAGCTAAGAGACCCTCGGGATCCAAGCCCCTGGACACGGAGCTCTTGGGGCTGCTCACAGCTGGGGAAACCAGCCAGGTTTGGCAGCTGTTCCCAAACGTGACCCAGTGAACCCCTGATTTCTAGCTCAGTCCCGGGCCTGCCTCTGCTGCCAGGTGCTAGAGCCACACTGACCAGGCAGTTACCATGTTACCATGCACGTGGGCCGCCTGGCGTGCGAAACCACTTGCAGTCAGAGCTTGGAAAGTTCTCACCACAGACTGAGGAGGTTGGCCACTGTTGCGGCCCCTTTCCACAGAGGAAAAAAGTGAGGCTCTGAGGAGTCATCTAACTGCCCCAGATCACACAGCCAGTAAAGGAAGGAGCTCGAATAAAAGCTGGGAGATCTGTCTGATGCCAGGACCTGGGTTCTCTGACTTGTGCCTTGCGGTTGCCCCGCCTGTTGTCTGTCTACTAATGAGGATTAAGCCCGTTATTCTGTGTGATAATGGATTTGGGTGGGGGACAGAGCCCTGGTAACCCAGCTCCAAGAGCTCTGCTCCCCTGACAGCCTGCCCTGGGGCTCCTGGGGCCCTCACACCTCCTCCCACGGCCACTCCCTCCCCAGCAAAGGGAAACAGAATAGAAATGGTCTTACTTCTCAGCTGCGTCTCTGGGAAGGGAACTTGGGAGCCGGAGCCGTGGCTGGGTCCCTCACTCCGCTGGGAAGTCCCACACTAGCAAGGAGGGCCGCCTCTGAAGGGCGGTTCTTAAACCCCTGGGGACTGCAGGCGGCTGCGTGTGCCAAGGAGTGAGGCCGCTCTGCATTCCTGTTTATTCTGGTATCAATAAAAAGGAACTGTTACTATAGTAACGGATATTTCACTTGGTGCACGACCACTTCCACAATGCAGAACACCACGTCCAAGCCACACGCCTGAGAGGCACAAGTAAATACCTATTTGGTCAGATTGTGGAGGACTGAGAACCATGCCAAGCTTTGTCTGAGCTGGGCGTCCAGCACAGAGTCATTTCCCTTGTTTCCAATGGGAGGGTCAGCGAGAGTGCATTCCAGAGCCTCCCCAGGCGAGGGAGAGCCGAGCATCCGGCCCAGGCCCTGCGGTGCCCAAGGCTTTGGGAGGAAACGGCTCTGAGGTGGGAAGGGAGGACGGGCCCACACGGGTTCAGTTCTTGGTCATCCATCTGACTTACTCCACACTTTGAACTTCATCTGAACTTCAGAGAGGAGCAAGGGAACGCCGCCCGGCTAAGAATGTGAGGAAGGTGGAGGCTGATGGGCTCTGGGTGGCGGGCCTCAGGGGCTGGCACCTCTGGCGAAGGTTGGCTGGAAGGCCACGAGGCCCAGGATGTACATCAGCCGTGAACGGGACACTAAAAAGACCATGTGTGCCCCATTTGGCCTATATCATTAATTTAACCGACATTTCTTGAGTACCTACTGTGTTCCTGGCCCTGTCCCCAGTGCTGGAGCTACAGTGTGAATGACAGCTCTGGGCTCTGGGAACCTGTATTCACGGGTGGGTGGTGGGGGAGTCCGACAGGAAGGAAGACAAATCAGAAACTTGTACCCATGATGAATGTTGGGCAGAAAGTAAGACTGGGTGAGGTTGCGGGGGAAGGGGGAGTGCTGAGCTCAGGAAGGGTGGACACGGGGACGCTGACCTTTAAGGGAGGCCTGGGTGGTGAGAAGGAGCCAGCAATGTGCTGTCTGTTCCCACACGAGGGCATTCCAGATAGAGGGCAGAGCCAGCGGAAAGGCCCAGGATGGGAGTGAGTTTGATCTAGTGGAAGAAGGCCAGCGGGGCTGGAGTGTTGGCATGAGGGGGAGGTTGGGGCACGGGGCTGAACACAGACTCGGGGGCAGGTCATGCATGGCCTGGGAGCCTTGACCAAGCCAGCCATTCTGGGGCCACTTAAATAAGCTTAGAGGGTCACAGATTCTTAGATATAGAACAGTTTTCTAGAAACAGCACATATTCCTTCTTCCTAAATTCTGCTTCTCTTGAAGTACTTTGAATGGTATCCTCCCCAGGCTTCCTGTCCTGCTGTGGCTTAATTTTACTAAATTCTGGTGGTGAAAGTCTGCCTTTAAATTCTTGTCAAGCCACTCTTTGTTGCCACATGTTGTCTTGCTGTGTAAATGGCTCTTCTGGGCATTTCCCAGGGCCCACAGTGGCTGATCTGAACCAATCCGGGTGCCTTCTGACAGTGGGGGAATAGGAGGGATCCTGGGGAACTGACAGCTTCTGCTCACCACCTGGAGAAAATAGAGCCCCCTAATCCAGCTTACTCCAGGGGAGCAGACTCTGAGAGTCCCCATACTAGCAATGACCTTCATCTCCATTTTGCATTCTCTTTATTGGAAAACTCTGATGGCAGCCCCAGAGCAATGGAGAGTCAAGGAGAGCTGGGCAGGCATCCTCCAACGTTGGGTGCCATATTCCCCAGGCAGTTGGGACTCACTATGCCTCTTCCATTAAAGCTCTTCTCACAGTCCAACCTGTGTACAGACCCATCAGGCTCATCCACCAGACTACCAGGCTGAGGGCTGGGGCCTTACCTTATCCTTATCCTTCTTAGTATTCCTGTCCCAGTACCAAGGAGTTCAGTAACTATCATTGACTTGTAGACACCAAAGACATTGACACTCTTTTTATTATTTTTTTTTTCAAGATCCAAAACTTATCTTATCATACAAAATGTATGTGCAGAACGTAGAGGCCCAATCTGGAGGCATATACACTGAACTGCTAAAGTGGTCGGTTCTAGATCAATGTATCTCAGATGTCACGACTAGGCATCATTTGTGAGATGAGCTAAAATGGGCCATGCTCCTGGATTGCTATATTAGAACTTATGAGGGAGGGGCCCACAAATCTGGATTTTTAACACCTCCCTTCCCCCGGGGATTCATTTATCTCCAGGAGTTTGAGAACCACTATTCTATGGCAAAAAATTGCAGACCCTTCTTAGTCATAAAATTTCTGTAATGTTTGTGGTTTAAACACAGAACAAGACCAAGCGTACATGGCTTTTGCTCTCAGGAAACAATAAAGATTAAAAATATGAGAAAGGGGGGCACCTGGGTGGCTCAGTGGGTTAAAGCCTCTGCCTTCAGCTCAGATCATGATCCCAGGGTGCTGGGATCGAGCCCCGCATCAGACTCTCTGCTCGGCAGGGAGCCTGCCTCTCCTCGCTCTGTGCCTGCCTCTCTACCTACTTGTGATTTCTGTCTGTCAAATAAATAAAATCTTAAAAAAAATAGAAAAAATATGAGAAAGAACAACCTTTTCCAACTAGCGATAGTTATGATTCATATCTGGTTCAGTCATGTCCATTTTGCATATTGGAAAATAGAGGACTTCCGGGCAAATGAGGCTTTTAGGAGTTTACTCCAGGTTACTGCCAAATTCAGCCCCAGTTGCTGCCTCCTGCCTTGGTCAGTAGAGCTTTCCCTGGAGGCCTCCCCATTCTCCCTAAAGGAAGGGCTCTGGGATACCGGGGTGGGGTGGGGGGGCTGGAGACCAGAATTCTTGCTCAGCCCCATAGGAACTGAAGGGGAATCCCAGAGGTTGAGTACACCTCTCCTACACTCCCTTCTTGTCCCTTTGAAGTTTGTTTCCCTGGGAACTTAGAGGAGCTGAAAGGAAGGGGGTTCGTGAAGACCAGGAGAGGCAGGCGGGAGTGGGAGCTGGGGAATTTTCCTCCTTCCACTGTGGGCTGGGGCCGCAGCTTGCATTAAAACAAAACAAAACAACCTCCAAAAGCATCTTTCCTTTCATGTTTGCTCCCCTTTTTCCAAGCTCACAGGCGCCTGGAGCAGCTTATCTGGGTGCACAAACATCAGACAAGAGGTTCCCATGGCAACTTAAAACTTCCTCCTCAGCACTGTGTTCAGTCTCCATCTCCAGGGTCCCTTTCCAAGGCCTCAATGAGGTTTCCGAGCAGCCACCCACAAAGCAGCCGTAGGATCCAACCTCGTCCCCACCCCCAACATGCTCAGTTGAAAGGACATGGAAGGGGGTAGAAATTGTATTGGCAGAAAAACTTGTCATGGGATCCGTGGAGAGATTACAAAAGCAATGAGAGTTGCCTTTACAACAGATTTGAACCAGGAAGAATTTACCCGGTGGAGGGATTTCAAGTGTGCAAATGGGGAAGTATCAGGGAGTGGGGAAGAATTAAGGTTTTTTTTTTCAGATAGCTGGCTCTCTACTCAGCTCCAATGAGGCCTGGTGAATCTGGTCTCTTAGCTGCCGAGGGACCCTGGGGTGCCCCTTGGCCCCAGCACATTCTAACTCATAGCCAGGCAAAGGATGGACAGAGGAGGTAGGGATGGGGAGAGGAGTGTGTGTGCATAGAGAGAGAGGAGCCCGGGCAGACCATAGCTTGTCAAGGCAAGCAAACTTCCATGATTGCTGGCATGACTATTTGCAGATGTAACAAAGAAAAATGCAGCATGCTCAATTTAAATCTGAATATCAGATAAGCAATGAATATGTTTTTAGTACCAGCATAGCCGTACAACAGTTGGGTTATACTTAAAATATTATTTGTTGTGTATCTGAGGTTCAAATTTAACTGGGTGTCCTGTATTTTTCCCCCCAAGATTCTGTTTATTTATTTGACAGAGAGAGATCACAAGTAGACAGAGAGGCAGGCAGAGAGAGAGAAGGGGAAGCAGGCTCCCTGCTGAGCAGAGAACCAGAGGCAGAGGCCCCAACCCACTGAGCCACCCAGGCACCTCCCCCCCTTTTTTTTACAAAGGTCCCTAGAAAAATATATTTTTTGTCTTGTGGGTCATAGGTTCTCTGTTGCAACTACTCAACTCTAGTATTGTAACACAAAAGCGGCCAGAGGTAATATGTAAATGAATGAGCATGGTTATATTCCAAGAAAACCTAGCTTACAAATATAGGTTGTAGGCCAACCAGGGTTTGCTGACTCTTGCCCTACTGAGCCACCCAGGCACCGCTGGGTGTCCTGTATTTTATCTGGCAACCCTGCGTGGCAGGCAGGGATAGAGGCTATAGCTGCGTTTCTAGCTATTGCTGATGTCCAAGGGCACCTGGAGTGTGGCCTCTGTCCATGCTGGGGAGAGATGCTTCCCTCCCTGCTGGGAACCTGACCTGAGCTCCAGGTAGGATGTAAGTCCCCTCTGGGGGATATTTACTACAGCGATGGATAGCTTCCCAGGAATGGCCAAGCACGAGTTATTCCCAAAGGTGACCCTTCCAGCTCTGTGGTTAAGAGCATGGACTGTGGTGTCAGTCGCTCCACTGCTGGACACCTAGGTGACCTTCAACTCCTCATTTCCTCATCTCTGATATGGGGCAGACATTCTTTTGAGGAATAAAGGAGATACCACATGGGATGTCTTCCCATTGCCTATCACAGAGTCTGGGCTCCAAAGTGGTTACTGTTATTTTAACAACCCACTTAAAAGCAGTAAAAATTTCATCCACGTGAAAAGAGTGGGGTTAAAGACTAGTGTTGATACAACCTCAGCAACATAAAACACAACCACACACGCAAACTATGCATTGCAAAGACTTTAAGGAGACACCCCCAAATGTTACCAGCAGCGCTTAGGGTTAGTGGGATTGTGGGTAAGGCTTCCCCTTCTTTAGTCTCAATTTCCCAAAATATTCATGGTGAGCATGTAATACTTTAATATTACAAATTTAAAAATAATCTGTGGTTGGGGTGCCTGGGTGGCTCGGTGGGTTAAGCCTCTGCCTTCGGCTTGGTCTTGATCGCAGGGTCCTGGGATGGAGCCCTGCATCAGGCTCTCTGCTCAGCAGGGAGCCTGCTTCCCCCTGTCTCTCTGCCTGCCTCTCTGCCTAATTGTGATCTCTCTCTGTGTCAAATAAATAAAATCTTAAAAAAGATAATCTGTGGTGAAAATTTTTCTAGACGTGTTCTATTACTTGGTGCATGGCTCGAGACCACTGTAAATGAAGATGGATGGCTACCATCTTGGATTTGACTCCACACCCTGTCCTTGGGGGCTTCTAAAGGAGGGGCGCTCTTGCCTCTTCGCTAAATGACCCAGTTGGATCCTCACCCTGACTCTTCTTGCTTTTCTATGTGTGAGACAACCAGAGTAGCGCTTCTGCCCTGGCCCTGGGTTTGAATCTCATCTCCGCCTAGATGGGCTGTGTGACTTCAGACAAGTCATGTTATCTTCTGAGCCTAAATTTCCTCGTGTTTAAAATATGGGTCAGTACTTCTTACTTCCCTGAGAGGAGAGACATATCTGTTATATTTATGAGTATATCCATGTGCCTTGCATGGGGGTAGTCAGTACATACTGGTGGCAGGAATAACTGAATGACGTCGATGAGATGACATGCACAGCATTTGGTAAAGCGAGGGGTGGTAACAAGCGATCAGCATTATTGGCCATTATTATTACTAGTCTCAGGAGGTGTGCAGACATTGGCATGAATGGGCCTAGGGTTGCACTAAGATTTTTCTACCCCATAGTGGGATAGAAGCTTTCTCTTAGCAGGACCATGGGCAAGCTGCTAAGCTCTTTAAAGCTCAGTCTCCCCATCTGTTAAATGGGGATGACAATTAGCAGTGACCTTGTAGGGTTCTTAAGACTGAATGAGCCAGCAGTGCCTAGCACAAAGTAAATGCTCCCCCAAGCGAGACCCCTGGTCAAAGGCTTTGCCCCCTCCCTGGCTTGTAGCTGCCTCTGGTACAGATACGGAAAGAGCATGGGGTCCCTGGACGGACTCTGATGTCTGCTATTCTGACTATGTTGCCAGTGAAAAATGTTGCCTTTTGCATAAGGCTCATCTCTGTAGCTCCAGGTCAGAGGGAACACAGCGTCTTCAGATTAGATAGCCCCTCCTCATCTTTGTGAGAGGGTAGGAACTGGGTGGGAACCCTTAGGAGGAGTGCTTTGCAGGGGGGAAATCCGCCAGAGCTGGGATTTGAAATCGGATCCCCTTTCTGCCTGCCCCAGCTCAGTCAGATTTAAAACCTTCCCCCAGGAAGGCGCCGGCAGTCCTGAAGTCTTGGCCAGTTCTTGCTTTTGGACTTAAAAGAACCGTTGTTTCAATGTTCCCAAGCGGAGCTCCGCGTGGGGATCTCCGCAGGGCGGAGCCAGTCTAAGAGAGGCAGTCAGTCCCAGAACCAAGGTCGAGCCGGAGGGAAGGGGGAGGGGGGAGGGAGGAGGGGCAGGGGTTGGGGGCAGGCACGGCCCGGGCAGAAAAGCGGCCAATGGCTCCCCTTGCGCCTTTGGCTCCAGGGGTCCGCTGGCAGGACCACTGGGGGGGGGGCTGGGTGGGTGGGAGTGGGGTGGTGGGGTGTGTGTGTGTGTGTGTGTGTGTGTGTGTGTGTGTGTGTGTTGGGGGGCTCCTTGCCCACGGCAGATCGGCAGATCATAGCTGCCGGTGAGCCCAAGTCCGCTGACACTTTCTAATCACGTACCCGCATCGGGCAGGGACCACGCTGGAGAAGGATTTTCACCTTCCCTAAACCTCTCTTTCAAAGCACAAAGTCCGGAGGCAACCACCCCAAACCCTTACTGTGGCCATTCCTTTTCTTCTTTCTCCATCTCTGGTTTTCCTAATTATTTTTACAGCGACTGTATGTCATGTTTGTTTTATTTTCCTAAGTAAAAAAATCCCTCATTGTTCTGAATAGAATAGTAACATGTGCTTACTGCAAATAAGTTTTTAAAAAGACAAATGGGAAGGAAAAAAAGAAACACCTTGTTATCCAACTCTCGTTGTTGAAAATAACCACCATGTGTTTCCTTCTAAATCTTTTTCTCTTTACATGCATATCCACAGAAAAATGGTTTCTCCCCTTCCTGTAACTTGCTCTCTTCCCTTTCTGCCGCTAATGTAATACCTCGCAGGACATCACCAGTGGCTATGCGTCTGTGCCCCTTCGTGCCCCACTGCGGGCACCCCGATCTTACCCATTTTCCACTCTCCCACGCCTACAAACGCCTACGCGCGCAAGGGACTTGCCAGGAGATGGAACCTTGCCGCACTTTCATAGTTCAGAAACCGAGTGAGTGTGTGTGTTGGGGGTGGGGGTGCGCTCGTACACTGGAATAAAGCGATATATCTAATGGTAGGTCCCCTACCCCAATGGTAGGAAGAATGTAGGAGCGAAAGAAGGAATGACAGGTGAACTCAGAAAAGTAATTTAAAAGAATGAAAAAAAAAAAAAAGGGAGGAAAGCAGAGCAATGAAGGAGGACCGTGGTGCCAGGCGGTGGCGGCTGCCCGCCCTGCCCTCTCGCGCTCTCTACGACGCAGGGGCCGGGAGGCCTTGCCTTCACTTACCAGACCTGAGCAGCACGGCCCGATAGAGACCTGTGACCTCGGTGGGGTCCCGTGCCCTCTCGCTCAGCCTCTGCGCCATGCGCCCCTGCGCCAGACTGTGGAGCCGGCACTGCGGACAGGGAGCGCACCAGAGTGCGGGCCGAGTGCCGCCGCAGCGGTGACGTGCCAACCCGGGCCCAAACCCCGCTGCGGATCGAGTTACCACCTGAGGCCAGAGCTCCCGGCGAGGAGGCGCCGCGGGGGGAGGGATAGAGGGCAGGGGCAAGGGCAAGTATCCTGCCCGCAGGATAGAGGCCATGGGTCAGGGTCCGGTGAGAGGACTCCTGGTCCCCGGGTTCCAGGACCAAGGGGGAAGCCGATGTCTTGATTTCTAGCCTTGGTCTCCTACCTGCTGCACTCCATTTCTCCATTTCCCTGGCCGCTGGCCTCGTTGAATGCTACACTCAGGTGTGGGATTCTGAAGTGGAATCCCTGGGATCACGTCCCAGCGCCACCAGTTAGTAACTGTGTGACTCCACGATTTAATTACCTAAACTCTCAGAGCCACAGTTTTCTCATCTGTAAAATGGGGATGACCAAAGTACTTATTATTTCCACAGGGTTATGAGGGTAATATGTACGTATATATAGTATATGTATTCTATATACTGACTATGTTATATGTACCAGCTATACATAAGTCAGTATATGTATTATATATAATCTTAGAACAGTGACTAGGGCAGAACAAACATATACTGTTATTAAAAAAAGTGTCTTGGGGTGAGTGGCACCGAGAAGCAGGGAGATTTACTGTAGGAGACAAGTTGTGGGGGGACTTCACCAGATTGATTTCTCCCAGTTTGTACAATCCTATTAATAGCCAAAGATGGGTGGACCAACCAAGAGTCTAAAGGTGGAGAAGCAAAGTCAACCAGGCAGATTTGGAAGAGATAAGGAACTGATAGTTTTGATTATCTACTTTGTCTGGTGCTATGCTAAGTTTCTTCTAATATAAAAACTAATGTTCATTGTGTATTTTTATGTCCTATTCCATTTTAACTTCACAACCTATGAATTAGTGTCTGTTAGCTTTCCAGTTCTGCAGATGAGGAAACTGAGGCTCCAAGAGGGTCAGTAATTTATCTGGGTTCACACAGTGTGGATCTGGGACACACACTCAGGTAGTCTGACCTCAGACTTGGGCCACTCTACTCTGCTGCCCCCCATTATCTCATTTATGCTTCATAAAAGTGCTGAAGGATGGGTGTTATCTCCAGTTGAGAGATGAAGTCATTGAGACTCAGGGAGGTAAGTCATGAGGCTTACTCATACTCATGTAGCTCTTTGGAGGAACCAAGACTCAATCCAGTTCTCCACCCACAAAACTAGTGTCCCTGAAATCTAGAGACCCCTGGAGCTGTCCAGGGTACTGGATGGCCTCTGTTCAAGGCTGCGGCTATATGAGTCAGGGAATCTTGAGCTGGCTGTTGGAGATTTGGCCACACAGTATTGTCTCCCTGTGCCTCTGTTTTCTCTCCAGTCCTCTCCAGCCTTGGTGTCCCCTAAGCCAGTCAGCCAAGTCCTCTATAGTTGGTCCTATGCCACTTTCCAAGCCCAGCTTCTACTGTGATTCAGAGATCTCTGTACTTTTCTGCTCCTCAGTCACCTTCCCTCTCCCTTCCCTCTGCTGGGTTCCCAAGGACCCAAGTCACACATTTTGATCTTTGGGGACATCACTGATTGGTCAGACTGATCATATATCTCATCAGCAACCAACCGTCATGAATGCCAGGCACAATCACCGACATTGGCTATTTCATATCCATTCTTTAGAGGACGAAATTGTATATAATTTATTATTAATTTCATTTAATCCACTCTTTGATCAAGTATGATTATGCCCCTTTTAGAGAAAAGGAAAATAGGTTCAAGTGATTTGCCCACAATCATGTAACTAGTTAGTAATGGAACTGAAATTGGAACCCAGGTGATGCCAAATCTTTTGCTGCAGGGGGGAAACGAGGCCAGCTGTTGAACAAGGTGGGGGGGGTGGTTTCAGGTAAATTGTGACTAAGTAATGTGCTTTTACAGAGTGTTTGGAAAGGATTAACTCTGGCTGCACTCCTGAGGAATTCTAGGTGGGTCTCACTTACCTGAGCCATTTAGTCTCTGCTTCTCATTTTCATTATGAAATATGGCCTGAGGAGAGTATTCTTTCTGTGAACAGAAAGAAAGAAGGGGGAGGTGAGGACCCTCTGTTCCTTGGAAGGGGAGGACCGAAGAGATATTTATAGTGTCCCTGAGTTCCCACAGGAGGGACTGATCAAGGTCAAAGTCCTCTCCAGAGAAACAAGTTACTATCATCCTTAGGGTGTGTGTGTATGTGTGTGTGTTCACATGTGCATGTTGTGGCCACTTATGAGACATGCTGTCTTTAAAGAAGAGATTTTTAAAGAAAAGTTTTAAATTGAGAAGATAGTGCAGAGAGTTCCTTAAACTCTTCATTCAGGTTTTCTGTGAGCATCTTATATGTAAGTAGATGTACATGTATATAGTATGGCACACTTGTTAGAATTCATGAGCTAATATTGGTGCATTATTATTAAGTAAAGCCCATACCTTATTAAGATTTCCTTAGTTTTTACCCAATATCCTTTTTCTGTTCTAGAATCCTATCTAAGATACCAGATTACATTCAGTTTTCAGGTCTCCTTGGGTGCCTCTTGGCTGTAATAGTTTTTCAGAGTTTGTTTTTGATGACCTCGACAGTTTCTTTTTTTTAATTCTCTTTATTTTATTTTATTTTTTTATTTTTTATTTTTTTAAGATTTCTTTATTTAACAGACAGAGATCACAAGTAGGCAGAGAGGCAGGCAGACAGAGAGAGGAGGAAGCAGGCTCCCTGCTGAGCAGAGAACCCGATGTGGGGCTCGATCCCAGGACGCTGGGATCATGACCTGAGCTGAAGGCAGAGGCTTTAACCCACCGAGTCACCCAGGCGCCCCTTATTTTATTTTTTTTAAAAAGATTTTATTTATTCATTTGACAGACAGAGATCACAAGTAGGCAGAGAGGCAGGCAGAGAGAGAGAGGAGGAAGCAGACTCCCTGCTGAACAGGGAGCCCGATGCGGGGCTTGATCCCAGAACCCTGGGATCATGACCCGAGCTGGAGGCAGAGGCTTTAACCCACTGAGCCACCCAGGCACCCTGACCTTGACAGTTTCAAAGAGCATAGAGATCCATATTCTTTTATGTTGAGTTTTTATCCATGCTGTTGCTTCTATCTGAACTACCTTCTCCTTACCTTCCAGGAAAAATCCTCATTCTTCAAGGGCCAACTCAGAAGCTTCCGGGTTTGGTCCTCAGGGTCAGCTCTTAGACATCTTCTCTCTCTACACTTTTATGACTTCAAAAACAACTCTAAGCCAAAGATCCCTAAATGCATAGTCCCAATTCAGATTTTTACTCTGAGCTTAAACTTTGGCCAACAGGCTACTTGACATATTTACTCAAGAGTCTAACTCTCGAGAGTTAGACCACACTAGGCCCTACTCACCATGGCCACTACAGAACTATTTATCACTCCAGCCCCCAACCCGTTCCTCCCCGCACCCCCCCACCCATCTTGTCAAATGACTCCACTCTGGCCCTGTGGCTCAGACAGGAGCCTGGAGCTCTGCTTTGCCCTGTCTTCCCACAAGCCCATAGTTCTCAGATCACCAAGGCATGATGAGTCCACTTCCTGCCATCTCTTCCATCCATCCATTTCTTCCAGTGCCCCAACCCTAGCCCAGACACCACTGTACTTGGACGCCTGCAGTAGCTTGCCCTCCTTCAAGTTGTTCCTCACAGAGACTCCAGAGCAAGCTTTTAAAATGTAACTCAGACTCTGGTCCTGCCCTACTGAAAACTCTTTGGTGTCTTCCCTTTGCACTTAGAATCAAACTCACATACCTTCCCCTGGCTTTTAAGGCCTTGCAACCCAGATCCTGCCTGCCTCCCTCTCAAAACCACCTATCTGTTCTTTCAAATGTTCCAGGATTTGTGATGTCTTAGTGAAGAAAACGAACAAAAGTCCTTGACCTTGTGGACCTGGCATTCTAGTTGGGGAGCTAGACAATAAGTGTGATGAATAAGTAAAGCAGATAGTATGTTAGAAGGTGACTGGTACTGTGGAAAAGAGGGAAATTAGAGGAGGGGGAAGAAGGTTAGAGGTAAGTGGGGGCAGTGTGTAGTTATAAGTGGCTGCCCAGGGGGTATCATCGAGAAGGTGGGATGTGAACACAAACTTACAGGAAGCAGGAGAGTTAGCCAGACAGATATTTTGGGCAAGAGTGTTGCAGACAGAGAGAACAGCTTGAGCAAAAGTCCTGAGGTTGGAGTGTACCAGAAGGTTCAGGGAAGAACAAGGCTGCCAGGTGCCTGGAATGGAAGGGCCACAGGGTCAGTCACATGAGGAAAACTTAGCAGGAAATGGGGGTCACCTTCCTTCACACCTCACACTCTAGCCACTAAGAGTTCTGCTTGGGTTCCCAAAAGCCATGCTGTTTCTCATCTCCTATATTTGCACAAGCTGGTCCCTTGACCCATATATATTCCCCAGCTCTGCCTGGCTCCTTCTGCTTATCCATTAAGGCTCAACTGAGATGCCACTTCTCCAAGGAGGTCCCCCTCAATCATGTGCTCCGGCACCCCAAACTTCCCTTATATGACTCTTCACCACTGAGTTATTATTGTTTGAGCCCCATTTCCTCCCTCAGACTGTACTAGTCTTGAGTGGGGGGATCGGGTTCATAGCTGTCTCCCCAGGGCCTACTCTAGAGCTGGGCTTGGCTTGGATGTTTGATAATGATTTGTTAAAAGAAGGAATGCAGTGAATCAGTGTGTGCACCACACAGGGAGCTATGGACTGTGTGGGGAAGGTGAGCAATTCCACAGAGAATGAGCCAGGGTCAGAACCCAGGGAAGATCCCTGCTGTCTGCTCAGGGATTATTCAGGTGCACAGAAAGGCCTGGGGTGCTGACATTTTCCCAGGGTGCTCCCATTTTGAACTCTGCCACCCATGGGGGGACATAAAAAGGAAGGGTGTTTGGGATTTGGCCAAGCTTCTTTTGTGGCTTTTGACAAAGGGATTAAGAAGACAAGTAACTTCATCTCTGGAAGAAAATTCCAGGACATAGAAAAATGACCTGCTTTGGAGGGCTTGAAAGGGATCTGAGCTTCTTCTCACATCTCCCTACAGACTTGGGAAGTGGGGCCAGGGCCCAAGGGCAAGATTATCATTACAAAACCAGAATTTCATAAGGGGCAGCTCCCAGAACTGGAGTTCAAAGAATTGTCCTTGCATGCTTGCCAACCCTGCTTGCATGAAAGACTTGGAAAATCAGGCCATCCTGTGTCTAGTAACACGTCAGTGACTGAGACAGATTCCTTTCTCCCTTCAATGACTGGAGTTTGGCAAGTGAAAAAACACCCCACTTGCATGCCTCCCCTTCCAAAGGCAAAGTTGAATTGAATTTGCTGACACGTTATTGGTCACTGATAGTCTTTCCCCAGGACTGTGCTCATAAGGAAATACTGTTGTGTAGGGTACAACATACCCACCTATGGCTGAGCACAGCTCATATGTTTGCATTTGCATTTCTCCTGACCTTATTGTGGCCACCACTTCCTCCTTTTTCATGCTCTGATTGTTGAGGAAGTTTTTGGGGATTGGTCCTCGGTAACCTTCAGTGAGCCTATCCCACAGAGTTTCCTCTTCTCTACTTTGCTCTGCTGCTTCCCCTGGAGACCAATGCATGTAGGAGAGGCATCAAGGAGACTATGGACCCATCACACATCCTTCTTGGTCTTTCCCACAGGATGCACGCACCAAGTTACACTTAAGGGACCTTGCTTTGTTTACTTGTAAACATTTTAAAAACCGAGGTAAAACCCACATACATAAAATGCACTGATTTTCAGTGTGCTTCTCAACAAAGTTTTACATATGTACTCACCCACACAATGACCTCCAAGATCGAGATATAAAATACCACCTGCACCCCAGAAGGCTCCCTTGTTCCCCTTCTCAATGGCCACCATTTCCCAGCGTAAGCATGAGTTCGAAATGATACCGCCACAGATTTGTTTCTCTTGTTCTAGAACTTCATATGAATGGAATCATAGCATTTACTCATTGGGGACTGACTGTTTTTACTCACTAGTAGTTTGAGATTCACTGATGTTGCCTGTATCAGCAGTTCCCCTGTGGATGGACATTTGCATGGTTTCCAGTTTGGACTGTGACTAATAGACCTGCTATGAACAACTTTCTATAACTTTTTGGGTACACACAGTACTTGTTTCTGTTGGGAAAATACCCAGTAGTAGAATTGAGAGAAGATAGGTGACTGTTTACCGCTAGGAAATTCTGTCAACGTCATTGTATCCATTTGTGTGTTGTGCTTTTGACATCTTCACAACATTGACTTTGTTTTAAACATGTCGAGGTCACTTCTGTGCACAATCCTTTGGACTGATGGGGGAGGGGAAGGAGGTATTAACAAAATTGCATCTTAGATGAACCGAGAGGGGCCTGAGTTCTGACCTTGGAAGAGATGAGGGTAGGAACTCAGAGTATTTACCCTTGTAACCTAGAGTGCATCAGAGGGAGGTGTGTCTCTAGGTGTCCTCATTTATCCCCCCACTCCCCACCATTAAACTGAAAACACCCTGAGCACAGGCACTGTGTCTCATTCAGACCCGTGTCTTCAATGTCTAGCATGGTTCCTGGCACATAGATAGATGCTTAATACAGAAAAACCAGTTTAATACTTGTTGCAAATATTTGTGGAGCATGTCGTAGAGCCGAACATGACTTTACAAATATGGTTGCACTTAAGCCTTGGGACAGTCCTCTGAACTCAGGGGAGGTAGCCTCCTGCTGTAGGGATAAGGACCAGAGGCAGTCTAACTCAGGAGTCTGTGGTCTTTGCCATGTTCGCAAACTGAGTGTGTGTGTGTGTATATGCGTGTGCGTGCGTGTGGTGGCAAGAGTCCGCACCCCCTTTTCCAGAGGAGGAAGCTGAGGCTCAGAGATGTTAAGGAACCCTTCTCTATGGAGCCAGAGGGGCCAGGCAAAGCTAATTATTATTATTTTTTAAGATTTTACTTATTTATTTGAGAGAGAGAGCACAAGGAGGGAGAAGGGCAGAAGGGGTGGGAGAGGCAGTCTCCCGGCAACAGGGTGGTGGTGGGGGGTTGTCGTAGTCCCAGGACCCCAGCCAAACCAACTGAGCCACCCAGGTGCCCCTGCAAGCTAATTCTTTTTTTTTTTTTTAAGGTTTTTATTTATTTGACACACACACAGAGAAATCACAAGTAGGCAGAGAGGCAGAGAGAGAGAGAGAGAGAGAGAGGAGGAAGCAGGCTCCCCGCTGAGCAGAGAGCCTGATGCGGGACTTGATCCCAGGACCCTGAGATCATGACTTGAGCCGAAGGCAGAGGCTCAACCCACTGAGCCACCCAGGTGCCCTGCAAAACTAATTTTTAAAGGTGGAATATTTTTAGTAGGGACCCTTGGTGGCTGCTCCCCACCTCCTGTTCCCCACTCCTGAGTGCTTGGCCACCAGGGTCACAAGACCCCCTATGAGCCTCTGCCTTAGCATCTCACACTCACAAAGCTGCCTCCCTGTCCTCCCTAGTCAGGGGCTGGGGGTGTGGGGCTGTGGGGGTGGGGTTGGGGGTGGAGTGGGGTTTGGGGGGGGTGAGGGGGTGGGGAGAATCCTACCCACAATCCTTCCTTTAAAGTGCTTGGCACTGTTTGGAGAGCGCCAGACCTGGGACTTGCTCCTTTCCAGGGGTCCACTTACGTCACACTGGCTTTGGGTTCTCAGCTGAGTGCGGTAACCAGGGCACCGTCTCCCATCAAAGGAAGCCTCCGTGGTTCCGGTCTCCAGGGTCTCCTGACTGCTCCATTCATTTCAGCCCTTGGGCCTCAGGGACCGGAACTCTGCCCTCCTGCAACTCAAGCTGGGGCCCGGGGCCAGGAGTCCCCCCCTCCCCCCGATCCAGGAGCCAGAGGGGCCGTTTTCCTCTCGTGGCCTGAACTTTGTGGCTGCTTAATTATCCTTGAAAGCTTTTAAAGTATTTCACACAAGTAATATATATATAAATGTAAACCTGCTGCTTTAAACATTTGGAACAACCTAAGTGCCTATCAACTTAAGAGGAACATTTCTCCTCACTGTCCCCTCAACCCCATGGCACCCCTTCCCTAGGTTACCACAGTTGTTGGTGCTGTGTGTAAACTCTATGACATATCTTCTGGATATTTCTATGCAAGACATGGGGATCCTCTTCACTATTTTGATCTACTGCAGTATAAAGTAGAGTGTGATGCCTGTAGTTGTTTATTTTTCCAACCAAACCCTTTTCGCTGGACGTGTAGGTTTTTTCCAGTCTGTTGCTATTACCAATAATTCCGCTTCAAACATCCATGCGCTTGCCTGTCTGTGCGTGGATGTGGGCGTTTCTCTAGGGCAGACACTATGCAGTGGAAATGCTGGGCCAGTGCTCAATTTTAGCAGATGCTACCAAATTACCGTCCAGAAGGCTGTACCGTTTCACACGCCCACCCTCTATGTCTGATATTACTGGGTTGTCTACACGCTCACCAGCTCTGGGTGTTATAAATCTTTAGGTTTGTCTACTGAAAATGCGTCTGTGGTATTATAAGTCAGGATAGTGGGGGGTGATGGTGGATGGGAAGGGGCATGAGGGGGGCTTTTGGGATGCTGTTGATGTTCTGTTTCTTGATCTCAGTAGTGGCTACACAAATATTTTCAGTTTCTCAAAATTCATTGAGTGGTATGCTTACGATAGGTGCACTTTTCTTTGTGTATGTTATTCTTTAATAAAACGTTCAAACCATTTCCTCCTTCCCCCAATCTGATGGGTGACAAATGATATCCTATGATCATTTTGTTTTAAAGGTTGAGCCTTCTTCTTCTTCTTCTTCTTTTTTTTTAAAATATTTTATTTATTTATTTGAGAGAGAGAGAGAGAGAGAGCACAAGTCAGGGAAGAGGCAGAAAGATAAGCAGATTTCTGACTGAGCAGAGAGCCTGATGCAGGGCTTGATTCCAGGACTCTGGGATCATGACTGGAGCCAAAGGCAGACACATAACCGACTGAGTCACCCAGGTGCCCTGCTTGAGCCTTCTTTTGTTGGTACATTGGCTTTCTGGGTTCCTTTTTCCCGAGTATTTTACTTCTGGGTCTTATGAGAATGGTATGTCTGACAAAGGAAACCCCTTCCAGAAAGGGGAAAAGGCACTTGACCCTCCCTGAGCACCAACCATATGCTCTCACGCTCCCAGCACTCTTTCAGGGTAGGCGCCCTTCACACCATGAGGCTGGGGCTCAGAGCAGCAAGGTGACATGCCCAAGGTCACAAAATCGTCTGCTCACAGAGCCCTATCCTCCTTGTTACCCTCGGCGCTGCTCATGCGGCGGGCATTGGGCCAACCATGCAGCAGGCGTGATTGCAAGTAACGCCTGCAGCGGCCCGGTGAGGCAGCTTTATGGTCGTCCTCTTTTATGCAGCCCAGCAGGGTCAAATACCTTGTGCAGCTCACCCTGTCAGTAAGCAGAAGAGCAGGGTGAGTCCAGATCTGCCTGGCTTTCATGCTGTGATAAGGCAGTTCTAGCCAACAGAATGTTCTGCCAGGATGGAAATGTTGGGTCTCTGTGCTGACAATATGGTAGCCACCAGCCACATGTGGCACTTGAAACGTGGCTAGTGCTTCTGCGGAACCGGTATTTTAGTCTTATTTAATTTTAATTAATTGGACAGAACAACTTAAGGAGTCAGGTCATGAAAAGGAGAGAAACTGCAGGGTTTCCAGGTGCAGGGGACAGAGCGGCTGCTCCGGTGGGAAACCAGCCAGCCCACCAGGAGGGACCCACTCACAGCGGTTCTCACACAGCCCACACACAGCCAGTCTCTTTTCGGGCACTGGAACCACGCTGGGCAGCAGGAGTTGGGACTATTATAATCAAAGGTGACATAAATGCACCTCTTAACCTAAAACTCAGTTTTCTCATCTATAAAATGGGTATCAGAATAGGGCTTTTTTTTTTTTTTTTTAAAGATTTATTCATTTGAGAGAGGGAGTGGGGGGAGGGACAGAAGGAGAAGAATAAGCAGACCCATCAAGCCGGGATCCTGACATGGGGTTTGATCCCAGGATCCCAGGATCCTGGGATCATGAGCTGAGCTGAAGACAAGATGCTTAACCAACCGAACTAACTGGGTGTTCCCAAATTGGACTTGTTTTAAGACTAAATGAGAAAAGGGACGCCTGGGTGGCTTAGTTGGTCTGCCTTTGGCTCAGGTCAGACCCCAGGGGATTGAACCCCATATTGGGATCCCCGCTCAGTAGGGAGCCTGCTTCTCCCTCTCCTGCTGCCCCTGCCCTCCTCATTCTCTCTCTCTTTCTCAAATAAATAAATATAATCTTTAAAAAAAGCCTAAATGAGAGAATGTACAGCGGTGGCACGTATTTGACATTCAGTAAGCTCGCAACAGTCAGACTATTATCACAGTGATCTGTCATAGGCTCACTTTGAAAAAGGTCTTGCATCATATAATGGTAAAGCATATTCATGCTAATAATTTAAATAATGCAGATGGATATAAAGTGGGACCTAAAAATCTCTGAATACTTGAACCAGTTGAACCAGGAAACCATCCTTGTCCCAGCTGAAACTGCTATGAGTAGTTTCTTATGTACGGATGCAGGAATTGGTTCTGCTTTCATTAAACATCAAAAACAATTTTGATCTGGTTTTTTTTTTTTTGAAAAGTGCAAAAGGGATCACACTAAATGCACTCCCCTGTAACTTTCTTTTGTCGCTTTATGATATCTCAAGGGTGTCTTTCCACATGTGCAGTGATTTTACTGTCTGCGTGATGTTTCCTGGTAAATGTCATTCATAAGTTATTTTGCAGGTCCTTACTGATGGGCATTCAGGTTGTTAGCATTTATTTCGCTCTTGGGAGTGATGTTTCCATGAGCCCTTTACACATGTCTTTCTGTACTGGGTACGTTCACCCACCAGAGGGAAAAATCTTTTTTTTTTTTTTTCCATTTTATTTATTTTTTCAGCGTAACAGTATTCATTCTTTTTGCACAACACCCAGTGCTCCATGCAAAACGTGCCCTCCCCATTACCCACCACCTATTCCCCCAACCTCCCACCCCTGACCCTTCAAAACCCTCAGGTTGCCCCAACCTCCCACCCCTGACCCTTCAAAACCCTCAGGTTGTTTTTCAGAGTCCATAGTCTCTTATGGTTCGCCTCGCCTCCCCAATGTCCATAGCCCGCTCCCCCTCTCCCAATCCCACCTCCCCCCAGCAACCCCCAGTTTGTTTTGTGAGATTAAGAGTCATTTATGGTTTGTCTCCCTCCCAATCCCATCTTGTTTCATTTATTCTTCTCCTATCCAGAGGGAAAAATCTTACCAGTGGTATTGCTGGGGCAACAGTTGAGATATTTTCAACTGTGATAGATCTTGGCATATGTAAAATCTCCTTTTAAACTTCTCAGGAGCATGGGACTTTAAAGGAATGTTCTAGTAGTTTCTTCTGACAAGGCTCCTCAAACCCTGCTAGTAATCACCCCTGGAATGTATTTTCTGGGTGGGTTTGGAGAAATTTTTTCTTTAAGCAGATCTGGCTTGTAAGGTCTTTGTGGTGAGGGACATGGACGGGGGCACCTGGGAGTCAGGGAACTGGATCCCTGCTAATCCCAGTGCTGGCTGGTTGCCGGAGTCTGAGGGCAAAAACTCTGCCTTCCTGGGAGACCAGTCCTGTAGGAAACACTCTGTAGGGAGGAGAGGAGACACCCAGAGGGGCTTTGCCAAGGACTGGACAATGGCGATTTTCAGCAGGTGAAATCCAAACAGCCCACAAGTGTGAGAAAAGATGCTTGGCCTCCCCAGAAACCAAAGAAATGCACACTGAAGTAACAGTGCAGTATTTTTTGTCATCTATCAGATTGGCAAAAATTAAAACAAAAACGATACCTGGTGTTGGAGGTAGTTGGACACTTAGTGCAGCGAAATGGACACTCCAGCCCTCCTGGAGGGAGTGTTGAGAGGATAGTCATTCTGCAGGGAAATATGTGGGCTCCGATAGCCATACTCCTCCATTTCTAGGAATTTGTTTTCAGGAAACAGCTGAACATATGCACCAGGATACATGCTTGAGGATTTGCATTAACCAGCATTGTTCATCATAGGAAAAAGACGGGCAATAAGGTAAATAACCAGAGGCAGGGGACTGGTTAAATAAACTGTGTTACCTCCAGGAAAGGTAATAATCTTTGTCTGAAACTGATACTGCAGACTCATGTTTACTAACACGGAAGATGCCCACTATCTGTGTATGAAAATCAGGTGCAAAAACAACCCACAGGTTACAAAATAGTATTTGTGATTCCATTTTTATCGGTAACAAAATTAGCTATATGCGTATAATTACATATAGGGTTATGCTAGAGAAAGGGTGTATTATCTATACATAGACATATGTTACATATATCAATTACATGTCTGCATGGAGATGTAGGTGTCTATGTGTCTGTATATGTATAGTATGTGAATTTATGTGGGAAATGTTTGGGAGGGTAGAAGGAGAATGTCTGCAGTGATTATACTCAAGTGGTGGGAAATTTTCATTTGTTCATTCTTGTCATTCTCTGCCTCGATGAGAGATTTATTCATTTTTTGGCAATGAGCTTGTATTGTTTTTATAATAGGAAAAATAATATATTCGTATTAACTTAGGAAACAAGGAAAGCTGATAACTGTCTTAACTATTTAACCTGCCTAAGTGCAACTATCCCCTCACACCAAGACTGTCCCCAACTCTTGTCCACTTTAGAAGCCGTCTCTGGTCCCAGGACTGTCTGTGATGACAATGATACTGAGGAGGAAGAGGAGGAAAACGCTGTCAGTGTGTCGAGCACCCGTGGCAGGCCGGCCACCGGCTGGTACTTCATGTACCTTCTTCTGTCAGATCCTCTTAGTGGCCTGAGATGTAGATATTCTCATGTCTTTGGATTTCCTAGGAGGGCCCGAAATGGGGACTTTGCAAGTGATTTGTTGAGGGAGGACATTCACAGGAAGTCTGTGAAGAAGTAAGCGAGGGCAGCAGGATGGGGTAGAAGTCTGGCGAAGAGGCGGGTTCGGCTGAAGTCTGGTCTCAGCCTGACCCCATGCGGAGGTCTGGGCTCTACATGGTACCACGTTGTCCTGCATTGCGGCAAGAGGACTGGTCTTTAATCCCTCTGTGTTAGTTGGTCATTGGCTGTACGACATGAGAAAGGATGACCAGGCTGATGGGGTCAACCTCCCAAGTACCTCTGGGTGAATCACCTCCCATCGGCGAATTGTTCTAAGAAGAGTATAGCAGTTAGCTGCCAACGCTCACAGCGCCTGGTGGCTGCGTGTGCTGAATGAGTACAGGGGCTCTGGGTGGAGCACTGACCTCCTACATGTTATTATCCCCATTTTACAGATGGGGAAACTGTGGCTCAGAGAGGTTAAGTGACTTGTCCAAGGCTACTCAGCTGGTAAGGGATGGAGCCTGGTTTTGAACTCTGGTCTGAAGCTCTTGCTCTGAGCCCTGAAGCCAGACTGCTGGCAGTTTCACAGAGCAGAAGGAGAATGAAGATGTGGGTGGATGCCTTCCCAACATCCGCTGCCCCACCACGTGCCCCCTCCACCTGCTCTCTGGGCTTCACATTCGCATCTCGGTTGAGAAGTGCTTCCAACCTGGGCTGTTGAAGAAGGAAGCCACAAAAAGCCTTTGTGTTTCTGCAGAGGTCCCTGAAGGTTGTAGACTGGCGGAGCTGGTTGCTAGGAGACATTTCTCCAGAAAGTTTCCTTTGGAAAATGAGCTCCGGCTCTGCCTATAGCCTCACATTATTATACCTGGGAGAGAGACATCCTAGCCTGACTATTCACATAGTCAATGTGGATCCAATTCCTTCTCCTACTGGTTCTTCCCGACCCAGTTCAGAGTGTATCCCAGCTGAAAAGAGCTCCTGGCCCAGACAGACTCAGGATCATGGAGAGAAAGAGCCCTTTGAGATGACTTGGCTGCCCTCCCCATTAGGTAAACAGGGAAACCGAGGCACAGGGAGTCAAGGAACTCCCACAGTGAGCTAGTGGCAGGGTCGTGATTTGTGTGTCACTACTGCATGAGGCAGCCCCCCACTCTGAATCATGGTGAAGACAATAAGAACTCACTATGCATAAGACTGGGTGCACTGCTGTTTAGGAATCCTTGGGTTTCAAAGCCTTTTGGGGGACAAGTGATTACCTTGCTCAAGTGGAGAGGAACATCTGGCATGAATGGGGCATCTGCTATGTGCCAAAACTTGGAGTAGGGGCTGTAAGTGTCTTCATCTGCTAAATCTGACCTCTGGACCATCTCGGGGTCTGTTTCTACCGGTGGTTTTCTTCTTGACTGAAGATCACGTTTTCCTGTTTCTTTGCATGTCTAGAAAACCTTAATTGTGTACTGGATACTGTGTGTGTGTGTGTGTGTGTGTGATGTGTTATAGAATCTGGATTCTGTTTGCTTCCGAAGAGTGTTAAGTTTTATTTTAGCAGATAGCAGGGTTACCCGCTGATCCTCTTGAAATCCCATGTGCTTTGTTTGAGACTTTGTTAGGGAGGATTCATGCAAAGCCCGAGCTATCTCCCAAGCCTCCCTAACCTGGCAGGACTCGCCTTCACAGCCCCACCCCCCGTTGGGCCAGTCTAGAGCAGCCCAAGGGCGCAGCCTTTGTGGCATCTCAGTTGGAAGCCAGCGATGAAGGTCTCTTCAGCGTCTCCCAGCCTGCCTGCCTCGCAAGATGCATTTGCTCTCCACGCTCATAACAGCTGCTCTCTGGTAGACCTTTCATAGTTTCATCCTGTGCATGCATAGCCCAGCCTTTGCGCAAGGACTTGTGGGTCCGGGGGTCCCCCACACAGACTTCCGGGGCCCCCTGGCTATGCAGCTTCCTCCTCTTGAGGGTCCTGTCCTGCAGTTTCCTTCTGTTTCTGCTGTCCCAGTTGCCCAAATTCTGATCCCTGCATCCTGAGCTTGGGGGGGGACTGTTGTGCTGTTTATGCTCTACTACCCCGTGCCGTGCTCAGGAAATTGTTCCTACCACGAGAGCCCAGGTGACGAGGGGCTCAAGTCATGAGTTTTCCCTCCTTCAGAATCAGAATCACTATATCATTCACTGCCCAATCTCTGATTTTGTCAAGTGTAAAGTTATTGTTGGTGGGAGTACTGGTCTGGTACTAAGTCCTTTGTTATGTCCAGAATAACAGTCCGACTCCTAGCTGGGGTCTCTCTTTCTCTCATCCTCTCTCTCTCTTTCCATTTGTCTCGGGATGTTTACAAGGACCCTGAGAAAAATGGCTTACTATCCTCATTGAATAAGTAAAGGGAACAGGTTCGCAGGGTAGTATAGAAATTGCCCCAGTAGCAAAATGGGGCAAATTACTGAAAAGTTTGCTGGACTTCAGAGCCCATGTTTTGTCCCTGTCCTCCTGTCACTGGAAAAGCTCAAATCAAAACTAAGTTTCACTTTTACCATCACCAAAACAACAGCATTTTCTGAGCCAACTCTCGTGTCTTCCTACATCCCACACCTCGCTGTGTACCTTTATTCCTGTTTCTGCCACTGACCCCCCTGTCCTGGCAGTTGTCACCCTTGACGTGGAGGATTAGAGGTGTCTCCTGTGGGGACTCCATTGTATTCTTCCCAGAATACTTTTGCTGTCTTATTCTCTTGGTCCACTGACTTCGGTGCCTCCCTGTGACCCCTCGTGGCCCTTCCCAAAGGGTAGAATTGAGAACTTAGGGAATGCTATAGCCCACAACTTTCTTCTTGGAGATTCACAGCTGGAAGTGCGACCATGCAGAGGCTTTGTAGGAAAGAAACCTGTTTAATTGAGCTTTACCCAGTTTTTGGCCCTGAAACCCTTGGCTCATCTATCACCTATTAAAATCTTGTGGAACATACTGGAAAACGTTGAACCACAGAGTAAAGGCTTGTCTTGTCTTTTCTTGTTTTTTTTTTTTTTTTTTTTTCCTTTCCCTTCCCTTCCCTTCCTTTCCTTTTTTTGTTTAGTATCTTCTGTCTTCATTTCAGTCCTACATTTCAGCCTACTCTTTTAATTTCATTTCCCGTGACTTGTCATAAGTCATTCTTTCCCCATACCTATTTCCTCCTCCAGCCTTTATACCCTCCTAGCTGTAAGAAGGATATAAGCCTGGACCTGTTGGGAGTTTCTATGAGGGGGAACTGGCCCAGGAATGAGGTCAGTCAAAGCAGAATGGAGCCATAAGGAAGAGAGGGACCAGATCTTGAAGACTTAATTTAAGACCCTGGATCCAGCCTTGCCTGAAGCAATTATCCCTAGACCTTCAGCTACAAGAACTGATAAATCATCTTCTCTTCGCCCTAATCTGCAACCAAAAGAGCAAAAAACAGCCTGAGAATCCTCTGTGGACTCTTTCCAGAAGGCTCCATCCTCATATGTTAAATAACAATTACCCTAAGAGCCGGACACCTCACATGTACCAAACCTGCACAGTGATATAAGTATCCCCATTTTGTAGATGAAGAAACTGGAGCTCAGGGAGAGTGAGTCACTTGTCCCAAGTCCCACAGACAGCTTCTGGTGCAGAGCTGAGATTTGTCTCGTGCACCTGGAAGGAACCACCAAGTCCACAGCATCCAAATCTGGCCTGGAGTCTCCTTCCCCAGACTCTTGTGGATGTGGTATGGGGGACACCTGGGCTTTCTGGAACGGGGCAAAGGCAAGGAAATCAGCAGTGAGACCTGGCCCCAGATCCCATTACGCCGGGAGAGATCACGTTTCCCCCGTTCTGGCGCCATGAGCAGGGCAGAGAAGCGGGCAAGCAGCCACTTCCCTGGTTATTCAAGTAGAAAATTACAGGTGCCCAAAATAGCCTGGGCATTCTTTTATTTATGAATAAGCGGCAAGTCCATGAAGCTGGAATGGGGGCTTATATATATTTCTTTCCGTTGATCACTGTACTGAGATCTGCAGAGATCTCTAATTCTCTCAGGGCACTCTCTCAGGAGTTGGGGGAGCTGGCAGGATTGGGGTGGTGGTGTTTTCAGGGTACAGTGGTGAGAAAAAGAGAAAAGAGCCCTCACCACGCAGGAGCCGGAGATGTTCCTGTCCTAAGGCTTGAGTTCTCAGAGGGTGTAGGGGTTGAGATAGCAGACATGGGCCTCTCCCAGCCATCTCTGCCTTGCTGTGCAGCCTTGGACAAATGGCTTAACCCCTCTGGACCTCTTTCTTCTGTAAAATTGAATGAGTCCTGAGCTTATAGAAAGGTTTATTTTCTTAAAATTAATACTTGCTCATTATAGACAATGAAGCAAGTACAAAAAAAAAAAAAAAAACAACACAGAAAAATGACAATTCTATTCCCCCATTGTACCTCCCCAGTTAAGATAATCAGGATTAACCTTTGGTTTGTATCCTTCCAGTCTTTCTTTCCATGCATGCATTAAAAAATGGCTGGTGGAACCTAACATCTGAGCCACTGTGCTCTGAAAATGGAACCCTCACTTGTACTATAGTCAGCAAATATTAGTCAGTCAACAAACATTATTGAGCACTGCTCTAGGCCTGGGTGGCTTGGAGGCAGCTTTTCCCCAACATGCCCCACATCCTCTTTCTGTTTATCTAGCCCTCTGGCAGCAACCCCAACGCTGGGTCCTCAATCAGAACCACCGGAGGGTTGGTGAGGAGAAGTCATTTTGCAGGTCTCAGACATGGATGTGGGGCCAAAGCTGGGGCCTGGAATCTGCGGGCGGGGACATGTGTGACCTTCTCGTCCAGCAGGCCTGCGCACGGATGGGCTGGCCTGGGCATGGCTTGTCCACCTCTGGCTCTCCTCCCTGCTGCCCTCTCCTGGGGCTGTGTGTTAACTAGCTTGTAGGTAAAGCGATTAGAACCGTTGCCTGGCACGCAGTGCACCATACATCTTAGCTGCTGAAAGGACTGTGAGTCCTATCATTAGTATTCCAGGTGGGGGCTAGGCAGCCTGAGGCCATTCCCTCTCGGAGCCTCCGATTGGTAATGAACATGAGGAGAGAGCTGAGTCACTTGCAAGATGGAAATAACAGCATTAATGATGACTACTTCCATTTATCAGGGCAGGACTATACCAGATCATTCTTTCTGCTGCTGACAGACACCAGAGTAAATAAGTGTCATTAATTCCCACTCACAGGCGAAGAAACCGAGGCTCAGGGATTCCAGGTAGCTCTTCCAAGGCCACACAGCTGGCAGGTGGCGAACAGGGACTTGATCCCAGGTTGGTCCTATGCAGGGGTCGCCATCCCTGAGGTTCAGCTTCTCTCAGGGAGGAATGCCTGATCCCTGCCCCTGGGGGGGCTCACCCTCTGGTGGGAGATGCCTAAATTTAGGACTTTTCCCCAGGTTCCCTGGGTTTGCTGAGGGGGTAGAGGGAGAAGGCCGCGGGCCCTGGGGTTGGACTGCCTTGGTCTAGGTTCCTACTCTGACACCTCCTAGCTCTGTCACTTGCCTGACTTCTCCCGGCCTCAGTTTCTCACCTGGAAAATGGGGATAATCAAAGTATTGGCAAACAGATGGAATTGGACAACATGAGGCTCTCAGCATAGGTGTGGGGCATAGTAAGTGCTCAGTAAATCCAGCTGTCAATAACTTTATCTCTGTTGTGATTCCCGGAGGACTCACTGAATTTCCAAAGGCCGCCTTCCCTTCCACCTGAGTGGTGGGCAGGGCTGTGGCTGGTTTCCTTCAGGGAACCTCCCCCCGCACCCCCCCGGCCTTCCCCAAGCACTTGGAGTTGGTTCCTTCATGCTGGCTAATGCTGCCTTTGGTCTGGGCTGCTGCAGACATGCACCCCAGTGTGAAAGGAGGTGGCCGGAAAGAGGGGGTCCTGCCCAAAGGGCCCCAACATCCCCTTCATCCACTCTGCTTCTGCCTCCCAGACTGAGAGCAGCAGAATTCCCACGGCCACGCCTGTCCTCCCAGAGACGGTGCTGTCCCGAGCAGGCGGAGGTGGAGTTAGCAGAGCTCCAGTGGGACAAGCCGGCGACTGAAGGTGGGCCCACCCTGGACGGCTCCTTCCATCAGGCAGACACTCTTGATTTTATGTAGCACCTGTTTATAGGCAGGACTTGGATGGAAACTCAGCCCAGAGTGCCTTGCCGGCTTGACTTCGAGGAGCAAGGGGACTGCTGCTTCAGGGCTGGCTTCCTGAGCTCTGGGGAGACCCCCTTCCCCCGTGGCCCTGGGCCTTGATGCTCCTGCAAGTGCACAGGTGGCTCAGAGAGTGAGCTCCGAGGCAGTCGCCTGGGTCTGATTCCTGGGTCCACCACTGGCCTGCTGTGTGACCTTAGACAAAGCACCTAACCTCTCTGAGCTCAGTTTCTCCTCTGTAAAACGGAGATAACAGCAGTACCAACCTCGTGGGGTTGCTGGGGGATGGTGCGTGTAAAGCACTCGGGTGGTGCCTGTCACGTGATCATAATTAACTGAATGGGAAATTATTGTTTCCTTGAACTGAAGTTGTTGGAAGCCCTGGGGTCCAAGTTGTCAGACTGCTCGGGGTGGGATGAAGGGAGTAGGGGGACAAGTCACGCTGTGCAGGTGGGGTTTTCTGCAGCAGAGGTTCTTGCCTTTGGAAACAACCTCCCTTAGGGTCTGATGGCTAGGCTCCCTCTGGTTGGAAAGTGTGTCTGTCCTCAGGTACAGCACTTAGCACTCAACTTCATAGAACCCCGCCCTTGAGCCTGAAAGTGGAATTTATCCCAAAGAAGGGATGAAGGATGTGCACCCAAATATATCTACCGTGATATGGAAGAATAAAAAAACACTCCAATCGAGGATTGTTCAAGCAAACTGTCTATATCAGGAGAATACTGTGTGCCCACGAAGAAGGGATTGACCTGAAAGCATGCCCCCTCCCTAGGGCTAGGTACCCCAGAGCCGTTACCTGCTTGTGAGGGGTGAGCTTGGAGGAGGTCCTGCTCTCTGAAGGAGACTCTCTACCCAGCCCTGCCAAGGAGCTCAGCATCCTGGGACCATCAAATCCTTGCTCTGGGATGCGGCAGCCTTTTCCAGGCAGGAGGCACAGGCAGGAAACTTTAGCCCTTACAGCCAGTCTGAGGTGTGTATGTCACATGGGCTGCAGACAGCCTCTGACTCAGCTCCTGCTGGCACCGTGACCCCTGCAGCCTGTGGCTCGCAGGGAGACAGGCCAGGGGTCCGCTGCCCGGAGGCTCCCGGCTGCAGCAGAGCTAGCTAGGGGCAGGGGGGTGCCCGCAGACCACAGTGCAAGTGGGCAGGACTGGTCCAGTGCAGTCACCCCAGGATGTCTGTCCCTCTCTCCAGTCTTAACCTTCAGGAGACGTCCCTGGAGAAACTGCCACTGGAACTTTCCATCTACTCTGGCCTGCCTCTGGAATTGCAAGGTTCAGAGGAGAGGGAGTCCATGGCCATTTCAGGTCTGAACTTCTCAGCTAGCTGTCTGTGAGTCAGACTAGACTCACGGAGTGGAGACATGTATAGTCCATGGGCTAAAAATAATCCCAGGGCCACCAGGGCCTGGCTCTGGGATTCTGGGAGTCCTGCTTAAAATTTTTTTGTGTGTCAATAACCATGAGTGGATTGGACTGTAATTTACTTTTCTTTCACTGTCCTTGTTTAATTTTGATATTAATATTATTATTTTAAGTAGGCTCCATACCCAGAGCGGGGTTTGAACTCACCACCCTGAGATCAAGACCTGATCAAAAGTCAGGTGCTTAACCCTCTGAGCCACCCAGGTGCCCCAGTATCAAAATTATTTTTATCATAAAGCGAGGTGGGAAGTGTTTTATTATTTTCTGTTGTTTAGAAGACAAAGTATAAAACCAAACTGATGAATTCCTTTAAAGTTGACTAGAGCTCACCTGTAAAACTGATGGTCTCATGGTTTCTCTATGGGAAGGTTAACCCACGGCTCCATTTCTTTACATGTTACTAACTCTTTAGGTTGCTTATTTCTCCTTGAACCAGTTGTTCAACAATATTTTGTAGATGTTTCTAGAGGTTAAAAATTTTTACAGGCTATCATGGTGAAGTCAGCCACATTATAGCCATATCTGCTCTCTTTTTAAAAGAACAACACTGAGCTGTATTGAATCTTGTTATCACATATATGTTGTCCCCTTCTTTTTTTTCTGCTCTTATTTTTACTTTCTCGTTGTTTCTACATTTTTTGGGTTGGTTTTGTTGTTCTTTTACCAGCTTCTTAACTTTCACACTTGGCTTATTAAATCTCAGTCTTCTTTTCTTTCTGCTTTTAAGGTTGAAGACTTCTCTGTAGATACTGGGTTAGCTCTGTTTTGATAAATAGTATCTTCATTCCCATCTGGGTCTGAGGATTTCTTGATATCTTTGATCCATTTCTTTTTCATTTGTTATCATCCTTTAGTTATGTGATAGACCTACGCTATGATGTGTAGGGTTTAATCTGGGTTTGTTTTGTAACCTACAATGTGGTCAACATTTGTAAATACTCCATGAGTGCTTGAAAACATTTTACAGGTATCTAAAGATATCTTTTAAATCAAGGCTGCTGTTTTTTAAAGAAGGAAGCAAAAACCACAATGAGACACCAGTATGTATCTGTCAGTTTCACAAAAATTAAAATGCTTGAAAAGTAGGAAGTGTTGGTGAGGGTGTGGGGCATCTGAACACTGACATACTGCCTGTGAGCGTGTAAGTTGCTGTAACTAGTCTGGCTTTATCCAGTAAAGATGTGGAGGGTGGCAGCATAGGTCACCCCGACAGATGCCACTTTGGCATAAAGAAGATTCTGAGCTAAATACACTTGAAAAACAGCAGGTGCAGGAAGGGGGCTTTGACCTCCCCTTGTCTCCCCAAAAGCAGGAGCTAAAACTCCTATGGGGAAGATGCCCTCTCCCTCCCAGGAGGAGAGAAACATTCTTTGCACCAGAGACAGGGAACTGAGCCAAGAGAAATCTACACGAACAGATCTTGTTAGAATAACTCTTGTCTTCCTTTAATCTCACCATATGTTTCAGCTACTTTATGGCCATTGCTATTCTTTGTTCAACCTGGGATGTAAGCCGTTGGGCCTACCTGCTTAAGGGGACTTTGTTTTCCTGTGGGGACTCCCAGGTACCTGCGGAAATCCATAAGCTTTTCTCCTATTAATCTGTCGTGGGTCAGTTGAATTCTCAAGCTCAGTTGAAGAACCAAAGAGAGTAGAGAGAAAATTTGCCTCCCCCGCAGGTGAGCATGTGTGTGCCCTGGGACTTAGTGATCCTACTTCTGAACCTGTTGTTTGGCAGAAACTACATTCCTATTGTTTGGAGATCTTGTTTTTTCTTCCTTTCCTCCAGGGCCGTGGGGGTTGAGGACTTCTTGGGGAGGTGTTGGGACATCAGGAAGGGGGCTGCTGGTCTTTGGGGACATCTCCACACTGCCATCTCAGCAGAGTCATTCGTAGATAGCAGAACTCGAATTTCCGATTTTTCTGGCAGCTGATGGGGAAGGCCTCCGAGGAAAGATGGCATTATCTAATTCCTGTGAGTCAGTCACTATGGCTTATCCTGTCTGTCTCCCTGAGCAGAGGATGGCTGCCTCAGGCCTGCAGCTTCTGGCTCGGAGTGGAAACTCAGGAAATGTTTATGCAACGAAGGAGTGAGCTCCCTCTATGCCGGCCATGGACTCATGCATTCACGCGTACCTGTTGTGTGTCAGAGCTGTGCTAGGCAGGGAGCATCGTCAGTGAACAACAGGTGAGGTCCTGCCCAGCATGTTGCTGGGAAGGCCACATAGGAAGCAGTTAAAGAAATAACCAAAGAAGGTAATTTCAGATGGTGGTAAGTTCTGTGAGCAACTGCAAGACTGGGGACCAAGATAGGGATCCTTTAGTAGCCTGGTGGGGCGGGGGGAGGGGAAGGTGGTACGGGGAAGCCCGCTCTCTGAGCTGAGACCTGCATGGATCAGCCTGGAAAGAGCCAGGGAAGAGAGCACCAGGCAGGGGGACCAGTAGAGGCAAAGGCTCTGAGGTGGGGAAGAGTTTGACCCAGTGGAGAAAGAGTGAGTGACAGCCAGCCTCCTAGGACGTCAGGCTGGATAGGGGTCACAGAGAGCCTGGAGATTGTGAACTTCCATGGTATTTGCTTTCCAAGGATTTTACCCAGGAGAACAGAGGATTAGATTCATAATCCAAATAGCTTTCTTTGGCTCTGCCTTGTGGGAAATCATTGCAGCAGACAGGAGCTAAAGTGAACTCCAGGTCCCAGGGGAGCAGCCGGCAGAGGATCGATGGGTCCAACTACACTAACGTATACCTTTAGGTGCCTGGGAAGAGTAGAGGTCCATGAGGCGCCTGGGTGGCTCAGTTGGTTGAGCTCCAACTCTTGGTTTCTGCTTAGGTCATGATCTCAGGGTCGTGAGATCAGGGGTCTGTGCTTAGCTAGGAGCCTGCTTGAGAGTCTCTCTCTCCCTCTGTCCCTCCCCTGTTTGCGCGCGCGCTCTCTCTCAAATAAATAAATAAATCTTAAAAAGAAGAGTAGAGGTCCAGTGGGGTGAGGGTCACAGTTATGGGTTGAATTGTGTCCTCCCAAAGATATGTTGAAATCCTAGCCCCCTGAAAGATGGAGAGGAGAAGGGGGTTGAGGGAAATTGGAAGGGGAGATGAACCATGAGAGACTATGGACTCTGAAAAAAAATCTGAGGGTTTTGAAGGGGTGGGGGGGTGGAGGGTTGGGGGAACCAGGTGGTGGGTATTAAGGAGGGCACATATTGCATGGGGCACTGGGTGTGGTGCATAAACAATGAATTCTGTTATGCTTAAAAGGGGGAAAAAAAAAGAAATCCTAGCCCCCTGTACCTATGACTGTCACCTTATTCAGAAGTAGGGTCTTTGAAGTTGTAATCAGGTTAAAGTGAGGTCATAGGGCAGGTGCTAAACCAGTATGAGCAGTGTCCTTATAAGTAGAGGAGGTGAGACATAGAATGCCTCATGGCAGAGGCTGGAGGGACGCATATGCAGGCCTTGGGACAAGGGTGGCTGGTGACATCAGAGGCTAAAGGAGAGGCAGAGAAACATTCTCCCCTCAAGGCTTCACAGGAGCACAATCCTGTCAACACCTTGATTTCAGGCTTCTAGCGTCAGGAACTGTAAGAAAATAGATTTCTGTTGTTTTTAGTTCCCTGGTTTGTAGTAGGTGGTTAGGCAGCCCTGGGAAACCAGTATGTCCCTCCGCACTGCCCGGCTGTGATCAGAGTCACCACGGGCGTTCCCAGCTGCTGGGTTTGCAGGTCCCGCTGGCAGGACTCTCCGTGAACTTCTTCCACCTCATACATCCCCCAAATGACCCCAAAGCATTCCCGAGAGCTCTAGTGCATAAGGAAAACCTGGGCGGTCCCCTAAAACAGCACCACTGCCCAGCTTCTGCCTGAGCTCTGCAGGTTCTGGGCATGACAGAACGCCCCATGGCCTATTTTGTGGGACGCCCCATGGCCTATTTTGAGTTTCCATGGGAGCAAGGTGTCACCTAGACCAAGCCTGGCTCTCCCAGCTTCCCAGGGCTGTCTTGCTGTTTTCATTGGCCTTCTCCTCGATGTTAAAAGACAAAAGGAAAAGTTCCAGCTCCTTGCCCTTTCCCTATGCCCCAGGCACTGAGATCTGATCTCTCCCTTAAACAAAGCCCTTCCTTCTCGTCCTCAGCTTAGGAGACACAGTGTTCTGAAAGCAGATCGCTGGGGCCCTGTGGGGGAGCTGCGTTTTTGGATTCCTGCCTTCTCCAAAGCCCGCTTTTGATTTGGCCCCTCCTGCCCCACCTCCAAGCCTTTCATGAAGGAAATTAAATTCTTCTGAACTTTAAGGTCCCCCTTCAGCATGGCTCCCAGTGGGACAGGAGCCACCACCGGCTAGTAACTCTACCCAGTAAGGTGAAGATTTATTCTGGCTCGAGAGTCATAGTTTCATCCAGACACTTGAAAAATAAGTACATGAGCTGGGGAACCAGATGTATCTGGGTTCAAGTCCCGGTTCTGGCAGTTGCTGGCTGTGTGATCTTGAGCAGTGAACTCAACCTGAGTCTGGGTTTCTGCCTTGATGCAGTGGGGACATGGATGTGTATGCGACTAGGTTTGTGGTGAGGATTCTGTAGGAATTCAGTGATTGGAAAATATTCATATTTTTACCTTCAAGAAGTGCCCATTTTACAGATGAGAAGGAGGCCTGAGAGGCCTGTCACCCTTTTGGCTGTGGACCCATGTGGGGTGGGTTTAGTCCAGCTTATGGGTGTAGGCCAGGGTCAGGCTGTGCTGGACAACAAGGTCTCTGCATGCTCTTGGCTCTGGCATGTGTGGGAGGAATCTGAAGGCCACCTTGCACCAACTCAGTGACTTCATCTGACCGCCTCATGGCTGTGGAATTGGGGAAACACCCCAGGCCAGGAGGCAGAGAGGGGCTACTGCCCACGCGTGCATGGGGCCTGGCATCCTTTGGGGGGGAATGACTGTTTCCGCCTCCCCTCTTCTCCCTGCCTCATTTGCTCCTAAACCCAAGAGTCTAGCACAGCTACCAACACTGTACTGACAGGAGAGGAAACTGGATGCCAGAAAGGGAGACCATCTTGCCCAGGGCCACTCAGGGCCTCTGAGGTGAAGACATTTCCTTAGTGGAGGGGGAAGATCAGACTAAAAGGAGGTGGTGACATAAAGAAGGAATGAAAATAATGTCCTCAGTCTATTGTCCAGGAAAGACTTGCCCTTCTTGGCCTAAGCATGAAGTGAAGCCCACCATCTTGGCTCCTTCTCCCCTTTTCAGTCTGGAGACATTAAAAGACACAGGAGTAGGAAAGAGGCCCAGAGGGGCCCCCAAAGGTTGTGGGGAGCAGAGGGGCCGAGGTCCGGAAGAGAGGTGTGGGATCTCCTCATTCTGCTCCCAGGACTTTCTCTTGGTGGCTTTGGTGTCTTGTGTCTCTCTGTACCTCTCTATCTCTTCATCTCTCTTTTGTTTTGTTCTCAGCTCTGTTTTTGAATACTTGAGCAAAAGTGAGAAAAAAAGAGAATCTTCTCCTTGACCAGAGAGTCTAAAGCAGATACATAGTTGGTTTTTTTGGAGGGAGGGTCTTGTGGCGAGGTGGGTAGAAAGGTAGGTGGAGGGGGCGTTAGTGCACCACTTGAACGAGCCCCATGGCAGGTCCCTAGCCCAGAACCAGGAATTGGGAAGGTCCTACAAGGCCAGGAGGAGTTGCTGCAGACCAAGGGAGTCTTTCAGTTCCCGGGACATGCCATGCCTCTCATACCTCGGGGCCTTGGCTGTTCCTCTTGTGTCCCCTGGAAGCCCCTGACCTCGTTAACCCTCATTCTTCAGATCATAGCTTATGTGTCGGGGAGCTTCCTGATGGCTCTTCTTGCTTTGTGGACCTCTTGTGCCCCAGCTCGTCTCTGCTTCCCTCCTCAGCACCCAGCACCTGCTCTGTCATCCCCAGTGACTTATTTCTCTCTTGCTGGGCTGTGCACCCCGAGGACAGGGCCCAAGTCCTGTTCACTGCTCTGTCTCCTGTGCCTGGGATCCTGGTACCCAGTAGTGCCCAGTCGATGCTTGTTGAATGAATGATAACAATTAAGCCATGAGGTTTTGCATTTGGCCAGGAAGGGGTGTGTGTGTGTGTGTGTGTGTGTGTGGTGGGCAGCTGGAGCTGAGGTGCAGAATGTGGAAATTAAAGCTGGTGGAGGGAAAGGAGGGAATGTGTAGGAAAAACTGAGGGGTCCAGCCTACATCCTTCCTTGCAGCCTGAGATCTGCATGGATCCTTTTGTGAGCATGGCCTTCATCCCCACCCTCAAGTAACCTAGCCCCCCACCCCCCAGACTCAGCTGCTGTCTCTCTCTCCCTTCCTTCCTCAATTTATTGGGTACTAATTATATGCTAGGTACTGGGGACATGATGGTGAACCACAAGTCAAACACTGTCTCTCCCTTTCTTCTTGGATAAATCACGGAATTAAGAAATTAGAGCCATGATCAGTGTGGTGGGGAAAGTGCAGAGAGCATAATGGGATTTGCCCGAGTCTGGGCAATTCGGGTGGGGGGAGGGGGTGGTGGTGCCATGGGGTGTCTGAAGGAGCTTTACCCCCTTCTAATCTCTCTGGCCTCTTCCCAGCTATCCCTGGTGATCCTCCAGGCTTAGGAAAACCCATAGCCCTATTCATGCAAACACAGCCCTGAGACAAGCTTGCTCTCGCCACCCCCACCTCAGCTCCTTGCCCTGAGTAGACATTTGAGATCCACTCAGGCAAGACTTCCTAGAAGAAGTGTCAGGGGAGCTAGCATCTTTCATCCTTTCTTTCTCCTGCAGTTTCTTTCCCTCCTAAGCTGGGCTTCCAGCCATAAGGATGGACAGGAGACATTTTAGTCTTGGAAGAGGTGTTTGCAGGACTCTAAGTGATGGCACTGTGACATCACCAAGCAGCATTCTTTCCTCTGGGCAGACTTAATTAATACCTGGGTAACAGGCTGCACGGGTAGGGGTGGACTGGATTTCACCCCTGCTAACCCATCCACCCATTACCTTTGTGCAGTGCCCAGCCTGTGCATCTGTTTGGGGCAGCCCAGGGCATTGAGCTTCTGAACCCAGGTTGGGGAAGCCAAGGGCAGAGAAGGGCTTTCCTTCTCCCCAATGGGAGGCCTCACGGAACAGGAAAAATGCCTTTTCCCTGTTTCCAAAGGTCTCTCTGCCTGCTTTCAAATGCCCCTTTCAGTTGCTGCCAGGACATAGCTCCCCAGCTCCCAGACCTCACCCTCTATCCCTGAGCTTACCCAGGGAAGACATTTCCGGGAACCAGGCCAGGCTATTGTGAGGGTGATGAAGGAGGTGAAGAGGAAAGCTCACCACGAGGGGGAGGATGGCATGTTTATCAGTTTGCTTAGGCCGGGAAGGAGATCACGCAGGAGCTTTCAGATCCAGGGGGTGAACAGATGGAGTCAGAAGGGGAAGCGTGGACCTGAATGACAAAGTCTGTGCTCATGATCGCAGCATGTGTGTTCGTCTCTCTTCCCAGAACCCCCGGGAGTGTGCCCTGCACGTGTGGATTAGGGGGGCCAGTGGGGGCGCTGGGCCCCAGCTGCCCTCAGAGAGGCAGTCAAAGGTGGTGGGCAGAGTGGGGGCCACGGCATGTCAGGGGCAGCGAGAGCCTCCTAACGAGGTCCTCACGCCCCGCCGAGCGGGTGCCGCCGAGCAGCCGCCATCCATCATCGGTGGGGATAATTGTTCAGGGAGCCAGTGGGGCCCAGCCAGATGGGCGCCTTTTGGACTCGGAAAGAATGAACACTCCCTTTCAGGCCATTTATCAAATTTAGCTGGATCTCTCATCTTTTTTTTCCGTTTGTTTCCGTCAAGGAGACTTTTTTCTAATGAAGACAAATGCAGAGCGATGAGTGAGTCGGCAGACACCAGCAGGGTTGGAATACCGGATTCGTTCAGGGAAGTGGGAAACCCAGGTGGTGCTGAGTTTGGAGAGCTGTCTTAGAGCATGTGAGGTGTCCAACCTTCAGGGGGTTCCCCTTGGGCTCTGGGGGGACCCAGGCGGCCCCCTGTCTGCTGGAGCCCTACCTTCTGCTTCCAGATCTGGGGCACCTCAGTTCATCCTAGCGTGCAAGGGGAAATCATGGTCCCATGTGGGAGACAAGGAGCCTGAGGCTCTGAGAGGACAAGCAGGTGGCCTTGACAGGGGTCCCTGGTGGGATTTGAACCCTGTGCTTCCTGCTCCAGAGCCCACCTTCATACCCTCCGGCAGTGCGGTTCACTGGCCAAGGGGTCCAGGTTCTTGAGACTGCCTGGTTCAGGTCTCCACCGCCTACTAGCTGGGTGGCTTTGAGCTCCTGTTTAATCTCGTTCAATCTCTCTGCACCTCTGGTTGTTTGGGTAAGGAAAGTATCCACCTCAGAGAGCAGTGGGAATACTGAATGAGAGAGTCTGGGCCGACGCTGGTGGTCCATTGTGTGCTGTTACGAGTAACGTTTTCCAATAACCAGGATATCATTTAGTATCTGTTTTTAGGATTGGTGGCCTTAGGGGTAGAATCGGGTTCACGTCTGGGGCGTTGGACTTGGGTAGGAACTGCCTGGAACGCCTGGTAGGACTGTCCCCTTCCTGGGGGAGGGACACTGGCTGCTGACTGGGGACTGAGGACGGCGTGCCCCGACCCCTGGTCTCCGTGGGTGGTCAGCTGGGGTCTGAGGTCTGTGAGAGTTGCCGCGCGGGCTGGGATGTCTTTCCCTCTTTGGCCCAGCTCCCAGCACGGGTACCCGGTAATGTTTGTTAATGAGAGGCTGGGGTGGGAGCAAAGGAAGATTTTTGGACAAACGTGCACTTGAGCAGATGAAAGGTGGACGTTTGTACACGTAATGGGTAGGAGTCCTCTCTGAGGGGAGGCTCAGTCCTGCCCTTCATGGCGCTGGGGAAGGAGCCCCACTCACTGCCTTCCACTGTGCTTCTAGAGTTTGGCCTGGAGTTGCCCGGCCTTGTGGAAGTGGTCTGACCCTGGCCTGGCTGCATGGCCCTGGCAAGTCCTTCTGCTTTTTGGGCCTCAGTCTTCCTGACTGTACAATGAGGAGTAGATTGGGCCACATCACCAGGGGGTTTCCAGAGCTGTAACTTTAGAACTCTGAGTAAGCCCTAAGTGTGGGAGGGGGTCCGAGAAGCCCGCAAAGACGGCACTATGACTTTTATAGGACAGGCCAGTGCGTGTCACTGACCTCCCACAGAGGCCAGCTGGGCTCATGCCTCCAGAAACAGCACAGTAGGCATGTGGGGGGTTGGGTGTGGGTGACCCCCAGATAGGGAGCCCCCCAAAGGGCCTGGCCTGCACCTGCTCACAGCCTGTGCTCCCATCGGGCTCCACCACTGAGCAGTGGGGGCAAGTTGTGTTTGCTCCTGACTCAGCATTTTCATCGGCCACAGGGTGTGATATTAATGCCCTCGGTGGCTCAAAGGGAGGGTGTGAGGCATAGAAGAGGACGCAGGTGTGAGAGGATCAAACCCAGAGAGAGACAACAGCATCTTTTGGTCCCAGGCACGATATCATTTAGCTCTTCCAACAGTGTGAGAAGGAGTATTATCTTTGGTTTATAGGAGGCTCAGAAAGGTGCCTTGTCTTGGCCAAGGTCACAGGATATGTGTTTAGGAACCGACTCCAGTCCATCTGACCCCAGAGCCCATGTGCCCATTCACTGTGCTCTGGGACCTTCTCCCTGGGAGGCCTTTCCCCGGAAGGGTGGGAGGAGGGGCTGGGTCCAGGACAGGCCTGGCTGCTGGGCTGGGGCAAGTTCTGACTGGTGGGGGCCTCCAGCTGTGCTGAGGGGGAACCTGAGGCCGGCTGGACCCAGCGGGAAAGGCTGCAGTGATGTTAGTCAGGGGTGAGAGAGGAGAGAGAGGCCGTCTGTGAGCTCTGTCTGCCATTCCTAGGCTAGGCCTTGTCAGGGTCTTTTCTAGGCCGGGGACACCATTCTCCAAGGTGACTCTGCGTGTTTCTATTTCCGGTAGGGCCTAGAGGCTGAGCTCATCCTCCCTGGGGAGGGAGGAGCTAGAAGAGTGTTCCTGAGAGGAGATTGGGTGGGGCCAGGGCGCCAAGCTGTGCTGGGAAGGCCGCTCTGGGCTGCACAGACCATCTACCTGCCCTAACGGCTGGCGACTCATGCTGGCCCTTGCAGGAGGGATGCCCCAGGACATGGACCTGTTAGGATAATGCTGCTGGGGGTGCTGAGGGGAGGCAGGACCTTCCAGACCTGACTGTGCCTGAAACGAAGGAGGTGGGAAGCAGAGGCCAGCACAAGGAGACCCAGGGGTCTTCTCACCCAACACTCATTTTCCACTGGGGGAAACTGAGGTCCAGAAGGCTTCCTCCATGGGGTCCATGATGTGTCTTACTTAAAATTTGAAAAATGTGGAATGGGCAGGGTAGTCAGACAATGTAGAGTCAAGCAGAACCATGAGCCATCGTGGATTAGGGCTCCTGTGGACTGGGGCCCCTGGGTGTGAGGCAACGTGCTCACAGCACAGTGGCATCCTCTCACAGCACCGCCCAGGGGGTGGGGACCAGCCTACCTGACGGGAGGGGCCAAGAGCCAGAGGGGTTCAGTTCCTTGGCACAGTAGGGAAGTGGATGAGCCGGGACCTGGGCAGACTGACTGCACCGCTGGGGTCACAGGCCTGGGTGATGTGGGCTGAGAGCTTGTATGAGACTCCCTGGGAGCCCTGCCTCCCTGCCCCCTATCCAAGATGTCTGGGGGGCCCCAAGAAGAGGACGGCCGAGCCAGCCCCTCCCATGCCCGTTCTCTAAAGCAGACACAGGGGGTCTGTAGACTGCATTTTCAGAAACACTGCATATGCTGTGTATACAAACCCCCAGCTGAGAGCCCAGATGAAGAAGAGGCAGAGTGATGGGACGAGAATTCTAATTCTAACCGAGCACAGTTTATATGTAGCCCACTGTGTGCCCGGCACTGTTGGAAAGACTTTGCGTATATTTTAATTCATTTAATTCTCACTATGAGTCTCGGAGGTAGTGACTCTTGGCCCTAATTTACAGATGGGGAAATGAGTCACAGAAAGCTTCAGCAACTTGTCTGTGGACACTCCTGTGCACGTGGGGAAGGGGCAGCCATGGAGCCCGGATGCGGGGAAGTACAGAGGTATGTGAGTGAGACCAGAAAGCCTGTGACATTGGGCAGCTCCCAGGTCTGTTCCAGAGGTGGAGAGATCAGAAGCCTTTGTCCTAAGCCCCAGCCAGGTTTCTCGATGCAAATCTTGGCTGTGAGCTCAAGGAGGGAGGCCGGGGGGCAGTGCCTGGCCGAGGCCCCATGCAGCGGCTGGTGTGTGGGAGAGATCCTGCCTGTCAGATGCCGTCCCCCTCCCAACGTTCATGGACCCAGCAGGGCCCTTGGGGGCTCTTACCTTCTTCCCATGGACGGCTCCCATGGCACAGAGTGGGCACCAGGCCTAGGTGGGCCTTGGGGGCCAGGTTGGGGATCCTTCTTGCTGGTGCTGATCTCAGGAGCCGGGGCCCAGGGGGTTCCCCGGGCCAGGGCCCCCTGTCCTCTTGCAGCTCATTCTCCTCAGGCACAAAGGAGGCTTTCACAGCTGCTCCTAAGCCCAGAGCTCCTCAGACAGGCTTAGGGTGATTGATCCTGTCAGAGGGACGCGGTGTCTCCAGATGGCTCATAGGTCCTGGGTCCCGGTCACTTCTCACTTCCTGTACCCCTGTCTTCCTCAGGAGGAGAAACTGAGGCATCCAGGGTCGGGGGAGAAGCAAAGCGGTCTTCTCACCATGCAGCCGGCAGCTGGGTATAGTGGGTGGCCTCTGGCTGGCCTAGCAGGCAGGACTTGGCCTTCGCGCCAGCTGGGCACCGATCCGCAGACAGGTCCCGGACAGGGGAGTGGGACAGCCGGGGTGTGCGGCTTGGGGCGGGCTTGTGTGGGGATGTAAACCTCGGGCTGGACAGCCCCGTTAATAATTGATCTTTGAAGACACTTGGGAGCAAGGGCTCTCCCAGAGCAGGGACCGAGAGCAGAGTACTTCATTCACCAGGACGGTAGTCCAGGCCGGGAGCGCTGGTCTGGGCTCCAGATTCCGGATTCCAGGCCGGATTCCAGGCTCAGAGCCAAGTTCTCCGAGTTCCCCCAGCAGTCACCCTCTTCCTCACTTACTACCCCCTTTCCTTCTTTTTATCGCCAGCATGGGACGAGGTTAAGGCCAAAAACCACCTTGGGCTTGAATCCCAGCTCTTTCCTCCCAGTTGTGTGACCTGGGGGCATGATTTGACCTCTGAGGGCCTCAGTTTCTCCATCTGTGTGTGTGCGTGTGTGTTCCTATAATGCTCCTACGGCTGAAAGAGGTAGTTGTGTACAGCTGAAGCCATTGTTCTGTTAAAGCATAAATCAGATGAGGTCATTCCCTGTTTTAGACTCTTTCTCTTGACCCCATACGGTGACTTGTATGAAGCTCTGAGCAGAGGGTTTGGACAACAGCAGTTCTCCAGTGAAGTCAGGTGCTGCTGTGATAATGCTGTTAATGCTACTCATGATGGAACCACTGCCCCTTGGCAAGTCCCAGGGAGCCAGTTTTATTAAGCAGAACACCCTTTCTTAAGAGGTGGCTGGGTCGGGGAACCCTTCCAGCCCTCCCTTTCCTCTAGCCTGGCTAGGAGGTGGTGATGGTGTACGGCACACGATTTATGAAATGGCAGTTGGTGGTAAAGGGTAGGGATGAGGTGTTCTAGATCCAGTTTTGCCCATAGAATGAAATTCCCCATGGTCCAAAGTTCCGTCCCATCAAGTCTCGCTTGCCTCTCAGACCTCATTTCCCATTCCCTTCTGTCCCTGACAATTCCCGGATCATACCACCCTCCTCCTCACCCCAGGGCCCTTGCAGACGCTACTCTCTCTGCCTAGAATGGTTCCCATCTCTTTCCCTTGACTCCATTTTTTAATCTTGCATAATTCTTTCCTTTTATCCATCAGGGCCCATTATCACCTCCTCTGAGAAGCCTGCCCTGACTCTCTAGGCAGACTAGCCTCCTGAGATCTCTATTACTTTTTTCATAGCATTTACCAGCAACTGGAAGGATATTATCTCTGTGTTTATTGTTCAGCTCCTGTACCTGAATGGCAGCTCCACAAAGGCTGGGACCTGGTCTGTCTCATTCATCAGTTTATCCCCTGGGTCTAAAATAGAGCTTAGCACATTGCAGTTACTCAACAAATATTGGTGGAGTGGGTGAGTACAGGATGGGGGATGAAATGAAATAGTCTAAGTAGACAGAGTGTCTAACACAGCCCTAGCTCCTTGCAAGAGCTCCCTGCATGGCAAGTATTCGTCCTGTCCCCTCTGGGCAAGCAAAATTGTGGCTTCTTCCTTTGCTCCTTCTTCTGGGTCCAGTCCCTGGCTCAGCACCCCCCACCCCCCATTCCCTTTCTCCCTGTTTCATTCATGGCTGGGGTACAGCTTCTGAGTTCCTGCCTTAAGGAGAGCAGCTGCAAAATTGTAAAGGGCACTGACTAAATTGGCTGTCAGCCAGAGCAGTAAAAATGCCATAAGTCAACCCTGAAGATCAACCCCCTTTGGCGGCCATCCCATAATTATCCACCAGCTTGGCTCTTGGTGGGATGGGAGGAGAGAAAAGGAATTTTCCCCATTTATTAATTGTTCCCCATCTGCTTGGAGTCCTGCTGTAATATGACTTATGAGCTGCACTGAAAGCCTGGTTGACTGGAGGCCTCAATGGGCTGAAGGTCCGAAGCCGGCTCCTGGCACACGAATCGGACCCCAGGCCACGGGCAGGAAGGGGGCGTGGTGGCCCCAGGCACAGCTTCTAGCCGGTCTTTCTCCATCTGTGACATCAACACCTGCTCTTTCTTGACCCACAATCTTGTAAGAGGAAGCAAGGCTTACAGAACGGGGGAAGGTTTTGAGAACGTTGACTCAGAGGTTCTGAGCAACTTTCAAACGTCTTTAGAGGCATTCAGGTGGAAGTGGAGGAGGAAGCAGAGGAGGGCTGGGTGTGGGAGAGGAAGGGCACAAGGAGGAGGAGAGGGAGGAAAACATTGTTCACTCCTGAGTAGTTTCAGGGTAAGTATTTCTAAAGGGTTTGTTTCTTGTAGTGCTGTAGATAGGCTGGGATTCCAACCCTTAATCTGAGGCTTCTTAGCTGTGTGACTTTGGACAGGTCCTTTGGCCTCTCTGAGCCTCATTCTTCTCAGTGTAAAAGGAGATAACAAAGGGCCCCACCACATGGGGCTGTGAGAATGAAATTCATATAAACCCCTGCACAGAGCATACAACAGCAATTCCACCTAGAAGTTAGGTGCTGCTGTTATGATGCTGTTAATAATGCAATAGTAAGTCCACCGCCTATCGGTAAGTCCCAGGCATGCTGTCCAAGCACAGCACCTTTCCCCAAACAGGGCAGGCAGGGGTAATCTTGCTACATTTCCCTTTCTATCTTGGGCTGCCACCTACTGGTGAGGACAGGAATTACAGCTGCAGGAAAGCCCCACAGGGGCTAAGGAAACAGACATATCACACACCCCCCTTTGCCCTCTCCATCCTCGGTCCTGGGAGAGAGGAGTGGTGTGCTGGTGGCGGAGAGGATAGGGAAAATAGGAGGCCCAAGATCGAGGCCTATGAGTAGCCTGCAGAGACTCCTGAAGTCTTGTCCACCCTGATGATGAGAAAAATCCATCAAGTCTTGTCTGGTTTACTTCCCGGATATCCCTGGCACTAGTCCTCTTTTTTCCATCCCCATGTCATCTCCTGGTACAGGCTACCACTCTGGCGATGCAGCAGCCTACTCGCAGGCCTCCCTTTCTCCACTCCCTTCTCCATATAGCAGCCAGGAGGAGTTTTCAAAAACTGCAAATCTGATGGGGTCGTTCCCCAACTTCAATCTCTCCCCATGTCCCCACAGCCCCTGGACAAGGTCTGAGCCCCTGCACCCAGCCTCCAGGACCCTTAAGCCTGTCACTCCTTCCCGTTTAGTCCTTGTTACCTGCCTCTGCCCCTCCGGCTTGCAGGCCTGGTTCATGCTGCTCCCTGGCCTGGCCTCCCTTCCCTCTAGGCCTGGTGAACTCCTGTGCCTTCTGCAGGCTTAGTGTGGATGCTGCTTCCTCCAGGATGCCTTCCTTGATCCTGCAGTAACCCCCCACCCCCGACCTGAACATAACCCTTATCAAGTTCTACTGCCTCTTGATCTGGGTACTCCTGGACTATGAGCAGGGACTGTGTCTGGTTTTCTTCACCGTGGTGTCCCCAGTGCCTACCCAGTTCTTGACGTGTAGCAGGTGAGTTACGACTGAATAGGAAACAGTCTCATAAGGGGACTACAGACCTAAATCTCCCTGCCATTTTCCTGGACTGTCTTGCCGAATCCTGAGCTGACTGGGGGCGGGGTTCTCCATAGTGGCCACAGTGCCCTGACAGTGGTGTTGAGAATCTGATGGGCATTTGCTGTTTTTGCGATGCCCACCCTGGGGCGGACCTACAAGAGGCCGGCTCTAAAATGCCATGTCCTGGGTAGGTTGGCATTATTAACATTAATAATAATTTACATCAGGCTGGGAGCTGGCCTCAAAGTGTCCCTTTGCTTGGTTGTGTTCCTTTCCCTAGCCTCCCCCACCACTACCCTACCTGCGTCCTTAATAAATCACCTGCATGAGAACACTCACCTGCCAGTCGGCTTCTGGGATCCACCCTGAGAAAGGCAGCATGTAAGAGGCTGATGTAAGCCTTGCTTTCCTCCAAAAGATTGTGGGTCAAGAAGGAGCAGGTGTTTATGTCCATTTTGCAGATGAAGAGAAAGGGGCTACAAGCTGTGCCCAGGGCCACCCAGTGATTTAAATAAATAAACAGTGGATTTACTATTACATTATTAACCTTACTAACATTAGTAACTGATGGTAATTTGGGCTCCCTTCCAGCAGGTGATGTGCCAACTGAGGCCTGCCCCTGGGTGAGGAGAGGAGGCACGAGGGGGCATGACCTTTGGTCCCTGTGGTCTCAGCCTCCTGTCTTTTCCCCCATCTTGCATGCAACAGCAGGGGCCTCTCCCACAGGCCTCGTGTGGCAGCGGCAAGTCCGGCTCCCTCTTGCTAAACCTTTCCTCATGGTGAACTGACCCTCTTTATGACAATTCCTGCACACCAGGTGGTCATGTCTCCTCATCCAGGCCCATCCGGCTGTCCATGGTCACTGCCTCTCCCAGGGTACCTATGTATATATATATATATGTATTTATATATATACACGTGTGTGTGTATAAAATTTTTCCTCTTTTTTGACAACTTTTACTGATGTGGATATTTTATCATATTTCATGCCCATGAGCCCCTGAGAGATGGACAGAATCCTCCATTTCTCACAGGGGCGCTCTGGCTCAGAGAGGGGACATCTGCTCACCCAGCTAGCCAGTGGAAAGCCAGTGCTCAGACCCAGGCTGGGCTTTCCCTCCACCACACTGCCTGCAACAGAGTAGAACAAGAAGTCATCCGAAATATAATGACACTAAATTCATATCTTTCGATAGTTACCCTGAATGTAAATGGGCTAAATGCCCCAATGAAAAGACACAGGGTATCAGAATGGATAAAAAACCAAGACCCATCCATATGCTGTCTACAAGAGACTCATTTTAGACCCAAAGATACCTCCAGATTTAAAGTGAGGGGGTAGAAAACAATTTATGCTAATGGACAGCAAAAGAAAGCTGGGGTGGTAATCCTTGTATCAGACAAATTAGCTTTTAAACCAAAGACTATAAAAGGAAATGAGGAAGGACAATATATTTAAAGGGTCTATTCAACAAGAACAATTATAAATATTTATGCCCATAAATGGAAGCAGCCAATTAATAACAAAATCAAAGAAACACATCAACAATAATACAATAATAGTAATGGACTTTAACACCCTCCCCTCATTGAAATGGACAGATCATCCAAGCAAAAGACTAACAAGGAAGTAAAGGCTTTAAATGACACACTGGACCAAATGGACATCACTGATATATTCAGAACATTCTACCCCAAAGCAACAGAATACACATTCTTCTCTAGTGCACATGGAACATTCTCCAGAATAGATTACATCCTGGGTCACAAATCAGGTCTCAGCTGGTACCAAAAGACTGGGATCATTCCCTGCATATTTTCAGACTACAATGCTCTGAAACTAGAACTGAACCACAAGAGGAAAGTTGGAAAGAGCTCAAATATATGGAGGCTAAAGAGCATCCTACTAAAGAATGAATGAGTCTATCAGGAAATTAAAGGAGAATTAAAAAAATTCATGGAAAGGAATGAAAATGAAAAACACAACTGTTCAAAATCCTTGGGATGCAGCAAAGGTGGTCCTGAGAGGAATGTATATAGCAATGCAAGCCTTTCTCAAGAAACAATAAAGGTCTCAAGTACACAACCTAACCCTACACCTAAAGGAGCTGGAGAAAGAACAACAAAGAAAGCCTAAACCCAGCTGAAGAAAAATAATAAAGATCAGAGCAGAAATCAATGAAATGGAAACCAAAAGAGCAGTAGAACAGATCAACGAAACTAGGAGCTGGTTCTTTGAAAGAATAAATAAGATTGATAAAGACAAATAAGATTGATAAACCCTTGGCCAGGGTTTTGATAAAACCCTTGTTTTATCAAAAACAAAAGAGAAAGGACCCAAATTAATAAAATCATGAATGAAAGAGATCACAACCAGCACCAAAGAAATACAAACAATTAAAGGACATATTATGAGTGACTATATGTCAGCAAATCAGACAATCTGGAAGAAACAGATGCATTCCTAGAAATGTATAAACTAGCAAAACTGAACTAGGACAAAATAGAAAACTGAACAGACCCATAACCAGCAAGGAATTTGAAGCAGTAATCAAAAATCTCCCAATAAACAAGAGCCCACCAGAGGAATCCTACCAAACATTTAAAGAATCCTCTTCTCCTGAAACTGTTCCAAAAAACAGAAATGGAAGAAAAACTTCCAAACTCATTTTATGAGGTCAGCCTTACCTTGATGCCAAACCCAAAAACCCCATCAAAAAGGAGAATTACAGACCAATATCCCTAATGAACATGGATGCAAAAATTCTTACCAAAATACTAGCCAACAGGATCCAACAGTACATTAAAAGGATTAGTCACGGTGCACCTGGGTGGCTCAGTGGGTTAAAGCCTCTGCCTTCAGCTCAGGTCATGATCTCAGGGTCCTGGGTTTGAGCCCCATGTCGGGCTCTCTGCTCAGCAGGGAGCCTGCTTCCTCCTCTCTCTCTGCCTGCCTCTCTGCCTACTTGTGATTTCTGTCTCTCAAATAAATAAAATCTTAAAAAAAAAAAAAAGATTAGTCACCATGACAAAGAAGGATTTATTCCTGGGCTGCAAGGTTGGTTCAACATCTGCAAATCAGTCTTTCATTAATGTAATGTATCACACTGAAAGAACAAGAACCATAAGATCCTCTCAATGGATGCAGAAAAAACATTTGACAAAGTACAGCACTCTTTCTTAAAACTCTTCACAGTATAGGGATAGAGGGTACATACCTCAGTATCATAAAAGGCATCTATGAAAAGCCCACGGCAAATATCCTCAATGGGGAAAACTGAGAGCTTTCCCCCTAAGGTCAGGAACATGGCAGGGATGTCCAATATTACCACTGCTATTCAACATAGTACAGGAAGTCCTAGCCTCAGCAATTAGACAACAAAAAGAAATAAAAGGCATCCAAATCAGAAATAAAATGCATCCAAATCAGCAAAGAAGAAATCAAACTCTTACTCTTTGCAGATGATATGATACTTTAGGTGGAAAACCCTAAGTCTCCACTCCAGAACTTCTAGAACTCATACAGGAATTCAGTAAAGTGGCAGGATATAAAATCAATGCACAGAAGTCAGTTGCATTTCTATACACCAACAAGACAGAAGAAAGAAATTAAGGAGTCAATCCCATTTATAATTGCACCCAAAACCCTAAGATACCTAGGAATAAATCTAACCAAAGAGGCAAAAAACCTGTACTCAGAAAACTACAGAGGGAAATACAAATCAAAACCACAATGAGATACTACCTCACACCAGTCAGAATGGCTAAAATTAACAAGTCAGGAAACGACAGATGTTGGCGAGGATACGGAGAAAGGGGAACCCTCCTACACTGTTGGTGGGAATGCAAGCTGGTGCAGCCACTCTGGAAAACAGGATGGAGTTTCCTCAAAAAGTTGAAAATAGAGCTACCCCATGACTATCCCATGACCCACCAATCGTACTATTGGGTATTTACCCCAAAATACAAATGTAGTGATCTGAAGGGGCACCTGCACCCCTATGTTTATAGCAGCAGTGTCCACAATAGCGAAACTATGGGAAGAACTTAGATGTCCATCAACAGATGAATGATGGTATATATAATAGAAAGGAATACTATGCAGCCATGAAAAGCCTGAAATCTTGCCATTTGCAACAACGTAGTTGGAACTAGAGGGTATTATGCTATGCAAAATAAGTCAGAGAATGACAACTATCATGTGATCTCACTGATATGAGGAATTTGAGAAACAAGACAGAGGATCTCAGGGGAAGGGAGGGAAAAATGAAACAAGATGAAACCAGAGAGGGAGACAAACCATAAGACACTCTTAATCTCAGGAAACAAACTGAGGGTTATAGGAAGGGAGGGGGGTGGGAGGGATGGGGTGGCTGGGTGATGGACATTGGGTAGGGTACCTGCTATGCTGAGTGCTGTGAATTGTGTAAGACTGATGAATCACACACCTGTTCCCTTGAAACAAACACATGATATGTTAATAAAAATTAAAAAAAAATTTAAAAAGCTATTTCATGGTCAAAAAAAAAAAAAAGGAAACTATAGAGTACTCATGAAAGAAATTGAGGAACACATAAAGAAATGGAAAAACATCCCATGCTTATGGATTAGATAACAGATATTGTTAAAATGTCTATGCTATCTAGAGCAAACTACACATTCAATGCAATCCCTATCAAAATACTATCAACATTTTTCAAAGAAATTGAACAAATAATCATAAAAGTTGTATGGAACCCGAATAGACCCTGAATAGCCAGAGAAATGTTGAAAAAGAAAACCAAAGTTTGTGGCATCACAATTCTGGACTTCAAGCTCTATTACAAAGCTGCAATCATCAAGACAGTATGGTACTGGCACAAAAACAGACACATAGATCAATGGAATAGAATAGAGAGCCCAGTCAGGTCATGATCCCGGGGTCCTGGGATAGAGCCCTGCATCGGGCTCTCTGCTCAGCAGGGAGCCTGCTTCCTCCTTTCTCTCTCTGCCTGCCTCTCTACCTACTTGTGATCTCTCTGTCAAATAAATAAATAAACATTAAAAAAAAAGAAGAGAGAGCCCAGAGATGGACCCTGAACTCTATGGTCAACTAATCTTCAACAAAGCAGGGAAGAATATTCAATAGAAAAAAGTCTCTTCAACAAATGGTGTTGGGAAAATTGGACAGCCACATGCAGAAGAATGAAACTAGACCATTTCCTTAAACCACACACAAAAATAGACTCAAAATGGATGAAAGACCTCAATGTGAGAAAGGAATCCATCAAAATCCTTGAGGAGAACACAGACAGCAACCTCTTCGACCTTAGCTGCAGCAACTTCTTCCTAGAAACACAGCCAAAGGCAAGGGAATCAAGGGCATAAATGAACTATTGGGATTTCATCAAGATCCAAAGCTTTTGCACAGCAAAGGAAACAGTCAACAAAACCAAAAGACAACTGACAAAGTGGGAGAAGATATTTACAAATGACATATTAAAGGGCTAGTATCCAAAATTCATAAAGAACTTCTCAAACTTACCACCTGAAGAACACATAATCCAATCAAGAAATGGGAAGAAGATATCAACAGACATTTTTCCAAAGAAGACATACAAATGGCCAATAGACAAGTGAAAAAATGCTCAACATCACCTGGCATCAGGGAAATACAAATCAAAACCACAGTGAGATACCACCTCACACCAGTCAGAATGGCTAAAATTAACCAGTCAGGAAACGACAGATGTTGGTGAGGATGCAGAGAAAGGGGAGCCCTCCTACACTGTTGGTGGGAATACAAGCTGGTGCAGCCGCTCCAGTATGGAGGTTCATCAGTAAGTTGAAAATAGAGCTACCTTATGACCCAGCAATTGGGGTATTTGCCCCAAAGATACAAATGTAGTGATCTGAAGGGGCACCTGCACCCCAACGTTTATAGCAGCAATGTCCACAATAGCCAAACTGTGGAAAGAGCCTAGATGTCCATCCACAGATGAATGGAGAAAAAAGACTTGGTATATATATATAAATATATATATATTTATATATATATAAATATATATATTTTTATATATATAAATATAAATATATATATATACACCAAGTCTATAATATATATATTATATATATATATATAATGGAATACTGTGCAGCCATCAGAAAGCCTGAAATCTTGCCATTTGCAATGACGCACTTGGAACTAGAGGGTATTATGCTAAATGAAATAAGTCAATCAGAGAAAAACAACTATCATATGATCTCACCGATACGAGGAATTTGAGAAACAAGACAGAGGATCACAGAGGAAGGAGGGAAAAATGAAACAAGACGAAACCAGAGAGGGAGACAAACCATAAGAGACTCAATATTCAGAAACAAAATGAGGGGTGCTGGAGTGGAGGGAGTGTTGTGAGGGATGGGTGGCTGGGTGGTAGACGTTGGGTAGGGTACCTGCTATGGTGAGTGCTGTGAATTGTGTAAGACTGATGAATCACAGACCTGTCCCCCTGAAATAATACATTATATGTTAATTTTTAAAAAAGATGTAAGTCAGTCAAGAGAAAAGGAGTGGCACCATCAGGGTCCAGGGCCTGCAGAAAGGCCCCATTCAGTCCCAGGGACTGGGGAAGGAGGCAGCCCTGTGCTCAGGAGTTCCCATCAGTCCCAGTGCTGGCAGCTCCCCAGCAGTGACAGGGTGGTGCGTAAGCAGCTCAGCTCCCTCCCCCTGGCTCAGAGATCTCTGATGTGAGTACTCACAGATTCCCAGGAGGCCTCTAGGAACTAGGCTCCCCTCACCCACAGCCCTAAAACAGTCAACAACATGGCCTCTACTGGCCGTCTTCCCTTCCCCATCTTACTTCCCCACCCCATTGGTGTTTTCCAGAATCACTTCCTGAGTAAATCTCAGGGGCTGCTCCTGGGGAACCACTCCAAGACGAAGGCAGCCACGACCTCCCTGAAGCCTGCCCGAGAGCCTGCCTCTTCCTCCCAGCCTTCCTCAGACGGTGCCTGCCTCCCCTTCTCTGGGTCTGGAGCCTCCAGCTCTCATCAAGCAGCACGGGAAGACAACATGCTCGGTGTCCTCTCCTCTGGTTCTGCTTCTGTGGGTCTTACTCTCACACTGGGAGCCAAGGAGTCATTCATTCACCTTCCGCGAAATCCCTAGGAAATCAACCTGTCTTCCAGCAGCCTAACCTGGGACCCAAAGCTGTCACTGACCTGTTCCCGCTTGTGCCCGAGCCAACCTGGCCTGGGTCAGCTTGATCCCAGGGAGAAATGCAGCACATGGGAAGGTCAGAAAGTTCATTCAAAATCAGCGAAAATAAAATTTAATGGTGGGCCGCAGGTGCGGGCAGTCTGTCCTTCCTTGGGAGTGACCGCCGGCCATGTTGAGGGAAAGCACACCGTTCCTTCTTCCTGCAGAGAGGCTCCGGATGCTGGCAACCTTGGCTGGGCTGCCACAGCCCCTGGGAGGGCGCTGCTTCTGAAGAGAGGAGGTGTGCAGTGGGCTCGGACTCCCTCCCCCCTGGGGGGAACTTTCCACAGGCCACCTGGCTTCCTTCTTGCAGCCGCAGCTGGCGCTGACTCTAGGACAGCGAGGGGGTTTCTTCAGTCCTGCAGCTGCCCTAAGATACCTTCTGGGGAACACAGCCCTCCAGCTCCAGCAGCTCCGGCCAGCCCTCATATTTGTTTGTGTCTGGGTTGTTCTTTAACAACTAGAGAGAGAAGAGAAATGTGGACCATGGGGGAGGCTGTTCAAGATTCACACCCAAGTTTTCACTGTGCTTTAAGACCTCCTGCGTTTGCTCACTTCACCCTATCATATGATCTCACCGAACGAGGTGAGATGGTGGTGGGGTCGGATAGGACCAGCCCATTTCACAGGTGGGGAAACGGGCACAGAGGGACAGCAACATGCTGAAGGTTTTACAGAGGAGGTCAGAGCTCAGTCCTTGCCCGTCATGCCCTGGGGAGGGGGGTACCAAGCACTGGGGGAAGGCTGCAGAGTGTTAGCTCCTCTGCCAAATTCTCCATCAGCCTCTCTAGGACACCCCAAACCACCACCACAACAATGAAAAGAGCACTTGCTCTATGCCAGGTGCAAAGTGCCTTAAGTATTTATTCCTTACAAGAGCCCTAAGAAGGCCCATACCATGACCATTCCTTTCTGCAGATGGGGAACCTGAGGCACAGAGGGCCAAAGTTACCCCAGGGGCAGAACCACTGTGTAATGTTAGTGTTAATAATAAATATAGAGAGAATAAAATCAGTTAAAACTGTGTTTAAAGTGCCTACGCTTAGTTTTTAGAGGAAAAAAATGTAAATAGCAAAACCTACCAGTGGAATAATTGTAGCTAACCCTTAGGGATAGAAGAAATTCTAGATGCTGCATCTCTAAAACCCAGAGCTCCATGTATGGGAACAAAGGACCTAATGGTTTCCATCACATCGTGTGCCTGGGCCTTCTCCCTGTGCTCAGAGCATGGGGATGGGAACCTCCGTGGAGGCCGGCAGACCTGGATGAGAGCTATACCGCATCAGGTCCAGACAAGCCGGCTAAAACCTCTGCTCTGCTCCAGACCCTCAAATGGTGGGGTGAGAATTGTACCTGCTTCATTGCGGAATTAAAAGCGGTGCTGCAGGTAACTTGCTCAGCTGAGCCTGCACACAGTCAGTGCTGGCTGAATGCTAGTGTTTCTTATGTCTCCAAACGCTCTTCTCTGCTTAAGCCCTCCATGGCTCCCCACTGCCTTCAGGATAGCGTCCAGTCTCCTCAGTAGTCCTATGATGTGTCTGATGACTCTTAGCTGCCTGCCTTGGGAACTGGGCAGAGCTGAACATTCTCACCACCAGACTGCGGGCTACCTCAGGCCCGGGAAGATCTGGCTGGTACTTCCACATTTGGGAATTAGTCTGAGTGGGGACGCACAGAGAGGGGACAGGGAGAGAAGGTACAGCATTTCCCTGGAGGCTCCCACCCCTTCACGGACTCCCCTTTCCTCCCCTGAGCACCCCTGAGACTCCAGACCCTGCTTGGGGCCTGGGTGGTGGCTGTGGGGCCACAAGCCATGGACCACGCCTGACCCCTCCCATGGACTCAGGCAGGTTCTCCTGCATCCTCCTTTTAAAAAAGACATTATTCACCTATTTGACAGAGAGAGAAAGAAACAAGAGAGGGAACACAAGCAGGGGGAGTGGGAGAGGAAGAAGCAGGCTTCCGCTAAGCAGGGAGCCCATTGCGGCGCTTGATCCCAGGACCCTGGGATCATGACCTGAGCCAAAGACAGATGCCCAAAGAGTGAACTACCCGGGTGCTCCCTCTGTCCTCCTCTTGATGTAAATTTATCCTCTCTATCCTAATCTATCCTTAGAAGGGGACAGCTTCCCTGGTCTAAACTTCTCCCCTCTGGTGGGGAGGCCTGAGGCCTGGGGCTGGGGAGTGAAGAGACAGAGGGGCTGGGCTTAGGTTTCCATTGGGACCAGAAGCCAGACATCCTGCCCCCTGCTCTGCCCATCATGCAGGCTTCATCCCTACATTCCTTTCTCTTTTTCCCATTCCTCACTTCCCTCATCCTTTTCTTTTCCTTCTCCTTTCTGGTACTTACCCATTTATAGAGGACCCAACTCCTTGCAAAATGGTCAAGTCCACTTCCTGCTAGGGGATTAGCCAGTTGGGCCACCCTTACCTCTGAGGTCCCCACAGTGTCCTCCCCAGCCACCCCAGTCCTTGTCCATCCATCCTTGGCACCTTACCCCCACCTGCCTTACTGAGATGAAGAGGCCACCAGGAACTCACCTGCTCAAAAGGGCTTTTATCCCTGAGGTCTTTGGCCCCTAAGAAGACCCAGCTATCTCTGAAGCCCAGCTGCTTTGCATAGGAACTGCCCAAGTTGGTGAGGAGCTTCCTGGTCTCATCATTCATTCTGCAGAGGACCAGAAAGGACAGTGAGGTGGAGGGGTGGGAGAAGAGGCAGGTTCTCAAGCACTTGGCCTCCCCTCTGCCCTCTGATGCAGCCGCCGTGCTGGGCAGAGCTGCATTCAGGGGGACTAGGGCCGAGTGGCTATGAGTACGGTTTTGCATCTGTTTACAAATATACATGTTTATCTGGAAAATATGGACCATCAAAGAGGAACTAAAAATTACAGTCTCACCTCACTTGACATAATCATTGTAACACTTTCACGATATTTCCTTAATATCTTTTTTCCCCATGCCTGTGGTGGTCATACCAATGCATTTATAATCTGTTTTTTTCCCCACTTAATACTAAAGGGTGAGCATTGTTCCACATCCTTAAATTTTCTACTTCATCATTTTTCATGAGGGTCCTCTTCTATGCACATATAATGTCATATCAACATGTGTCATAATTTCTGCAACTACTTGGTCTCTGTTGGACACAGCCACTGCATCCAGTTTTCCAAAGCTGTAACTGAGGCTATGATGGGGAACACGTCTTTGTGCACTGGTCTGGTTATTTCCCTAGGAGAAGCTGCCAGAAGACAGAGCCAGAGGGGGAGTGGGGAAAAGGCACTTAGGGCTTGGAAGCCTTTGGCTCACTTCAACCCACAGCTGGCCAGGTGGAGGTTTCCACTTACTTGGTTCCTGGGTCATCATAGGAGGCCGCTAGCACCAGTGTGCCCTCTGGGATTTCTTTAAGGAACTTTACCAGGAGCGTAACATCTGTGGGAGAAAGGAAAGTGGGGTGCTGGTCATTCTCGTTCTCTGCTCCTGCCCTGAAGATCCGCGAGTGGCTGGGGGCAGGTTGACACAGAGTTCCATCTGAAGCTCAGGGCCAGTGGGAGGGGACACCTTGGGTGAAGCTCCCTGTAGCCCTTGTCCAGGGGAGAGCAAAGTGCCTGGAGCAAGGGCACCCTCATTCAGGTGATCAGGGGTGGACCCTGGAATTCGAAAGTTCCACAGGCGATCCTGACGAGCAGCCAGGGGTGAGAGGCATTGTTTTAAAGGCCCTTGGGGACCTGTACCTAAGGAATGGAGTGCAGTCATCGCTCAGGAACTCTGAGCTTTCTGTATACCCCCTGCCACCTCCTTCTATGCTGGTTAAGAGCCTAACTTGTCTGTGCTGAATTTAGAGGACAGATAAACCCACTGCACCACAGACAACTCAGGTCACTGAGATAGAGTATCTGTGTCCTCCAGTTCTCCAGCTTAGAACAAGCAGAAAGCCTCCTTTTCCATCTTTAATACCTTCCTGCATTTGCAAAATCTCTACACTTATCAGAGAGCAGGCCTAGGTGCAGCACCTGGTCGGGGGGAGGGGGAGGCATTGGCACCCAGCGTCCTTCAAGGACATGGATTTGTTTCCATTGTGCTTATTTTTATAGTCACCTTTCCTACATAAAAACTGGTAACTTAGGGCAGGGATAGATACATAAACATAAATGTAAATGTATCTTTTAAGATAGATTTAGGTTAAAAGAAGTGAAGTGATTCAAAAGAAAATACTAGATTCAGATAGTACTCTGGATATGGTGTAATTTATGTGTGTGGGGCTCTTGAACAGGAAGCCCATACTTGAGGAACTATAGGCAAGATTTGCCTAGTGGGAGAAGTAGGGTCGCATGAGGATGATTCGTAGCCTCGCCTACAGCATTTTTGTAAACAGCAAATGTGATAATGACTCTAGGCATATAGAAAATGCACTATAATGGAGCTGTAATTATCAGCAGGATAGCAACATAATTTTGGGGGCCCAGTGCAAATCAAAATGTGTCTCCTTTTGTTAAAAAATTAAGAATTTCAAGGCAGTGAAGGCAGAGCATCAGACAAAACCTAAGTTTGCTCTAAGCCAAGGGCTGCATGGCTGCCCTACTCACAGGCCCATGCCCATGAAGGTGAGCCAGTTCTTAGCATTCCCCAGGGATCCCTTGGACTTAGGGGAAGAAACAAATTCTGAAAGCAAGGCCAGTTGCCAGTCAGCTTAGTAACATAGAGGCCTGTAGTCCGTGACTACAGCAGCTCTGTTAGTGAAATGGCCCTTGATATCTTGAGACAAAAGAGGGAACTCTGAAAATTTGTTGGAGCCATTAGTTCCAGATATCAAGATCTGTTACTGTCTGGGATGGACAGTAATGTTTAGGGGGAAAAAAAAAAAGAAAAGAAAAGTGCCTTCTGTTAATTATCCTCTCACTTAAAGAAGTCATTGACTTCTTTTATGTCTTGTGGGAAGGGGCAACTTGTCCTCAAATGCTTCTGTTTCTGGGTCCCCATCAGCCATGGTTACATCCTTATATCCACATTCATAATAGAGCAATAATAAAATTTAGTTTCTTTTAAATCATTTTTTACCCTTTCTAACAACCTATAGAATGGGAGAAGATATTTGCAAGTGTCTTATCAGATAAAAGGCTAGCATCCAAAATCTATAAAGAACTTATCAAACTCAACACCCAAAGAACAAACAATCCACTCAAGAAATGAGCAGAAGATGCAAACAGACATTTCTGCAAAGACGACATCCCAATGACCAAGAGACATGAAAAAATGCTCCCCATCACTTGCCATCAGGGAAATACAAATCAAAACCACAGTGAGATACCACCTCACACCAGTCAGAATAGCTAAAATTAAACAACTCAGGAACCCACAGGCGTTGGAAAGAATAGAAAAAGGGGGAGCCCTCCTACACTGTTGGTGGGAATGCAAGCTGGTGCAGACACTCTAGAAAACAGTATGGAGGTTCCTCAAGAAGTTGAGAATAGAGCTACCCTACAACCTAGCAATTGCACTACTGGTATTTACCCCAGAGATACAGATGTAGTGAAGGGGCACATGCACCCCAATGTTCATAGCAGCAATGCCCAGAGTAGCCAAATTTTGGAAAAAGCCCAGATGTCCATTGATGAATGGATAAAGAGGATATGGGGTGTGTGTGTGTGTGTGTGTGTGTGTGTGTGTGTGTACATATAACAATGGAATATTACTCAGCCATCAAAAAATGAAATCTTGGGGCACCTGGGTGGCTCAGTGGGTTAAGCCTCTGCCTTCAGCTCAGGTCACGATCTCAGGGTCCTGGGATTAAGCTCCGCATAGGGCTCTTTGCTCAGCAGGGAGCCTGCTTCCTCCCCGCTCTCTCAGCCTACTTATGATCCCTGTCTGTCAAATAAATAAATAAATAAAATCTTTAAAAAAATGAAATCTTGCCATTTGCAATGATGGGAATGGAACTAGAGGGTATTCTTCTAACTGAAATAACCCAGAGAACGACAACTATCATATGATCTCACTCATACATGGAATATAAGAAACAAAACAGAATCATAAGGGAAGGGAGGAAAAAATAAAATGATGAAATCAGAGAAGAAGACAAATCATTAAAGATCTTAACTGTAGGAAACAAACTGAGCGCTGCTGGAGGGGAGGTGGGTGGGAGGATGGGGTAACTGGGTGGTGGGCATTAAGGAGGGCCCATGGTGTAATGAGCACTGGGTGTTATATAAGACTGATCAATCACTGAACTCTACCTCTGAAACTAGTAACACACTAGATGTTAACTGAATTTAAATAAAAATAAATTATTTTTTACCCTTTTCATTCTGACAATGACCTTACTTCTGAGTCATGTCGATGGAGGGAGGGGAGAGAGGGGAGAAGGCTGTATGCACCCCGGGCCCCTCCCACTGATTGATGTCAGTGGACAATCTCCTTGATCTGTCTCCTAAAGGGACACTGATTTACCTCTATTTTACATATAACAAAACTGAAGTTCACCAAGGGTCACCTGCCTCAGCCTGAAGTCTTTGATTCCAGAGACTGGATCTTCTCCATAAACCTGGCCCTGAGCCACCCCTGACCCACCATCTCCTCACCCATCTCCAGCTCTGTCCTGCCCTCCCCTCCCTCCCCTCCAGCCCCTGGCCATGCCTTGGTCCGGTCTGCAGCTTCTACCATAGCGGGGTATGCCTGGAAGAAGACTGCATAGGCCCTAAGGCAGGCTGTCAGCTAGCACAGCCTCGGGCCCTGCAGACCCTACCCGTGAGCTGGGACTCAGTGGGGGATGACCCTCAGGGGACCCAGGGGACCAGGGGTCAGGGCGCCAGCTGCTGTCTTCAGTGCGGGGCAGCAGATCCCCTTCCCAATATTCCCCGCTGTGACTGCTGGGCACCTGATTCCCACAGCCCACCTTTCAGCCTCTCCTTTGGTTGCAAAGCCAAGAGGGCTTTTTGCTTTCTTGCTGCCTGCCTTTGTCCCCTCTGAGGCTCATGTGTTTAGATGGGCACAGGAAGGTAGTGATGCCTGAGCCCAGAGCTGGCCCTGAGCTCCCAGGCACAGGGGTGGGAAACCGAGCCGAACTGAACTCTGAAAATGGGGCTGAGCTCAGTTCAGCTGTCCTGATGGAAACCCATCATTGCAGGATCAAGACAAGTCTGCTGCCTACGAGGGGCCGCCCTGCTGCTGCCTCACTCCTTGTCGAGGGTCTTGAGGTCAGAGGGAGGGGGGTGTGCTGCCAGCTGGGCAGTGGGTGGCCTACTGGGTTTGGGATGGATTCCACGGTGTTTTAGAAGATATCACGGTTGTTGGGTGAGACTCCTGCCCCCAGCACAGCTTGACCAGCCAGCCTGGAGGTGAGGAAGCTGCTGGTGGGAACAGACAGCCCAGGGAGGTCAGGGTCCTGCCCGCAGGCTGTGCTAAGGGCTGGGAGGACAGTCGGGTGGTCACCTGTCCAGAGAGCTCAGAAAGCACACCTGTGCAGGCAGAGAAGAAAAGATGTCTGCAGCAAGATGCAGAGAGCTTGGAGCCTCTAAGTGATCCTTTCCAGGCCTTGGGAGGACTTGTTCTGTCCTTGGGCCCAAGAGAGACCCCTGTGGCCTTAAAAAAAATACCTTTACCTAGCAAACTGGGCTGTGTGTCCTTGTCCTTAGCACTTGAGTGCACACTTGCTTGGCCTCCAACTGCCAACACCAGTGTTTCTTTGCCTCAAGGTCCTCTCTGACCTCCAGATCTTCCTCTATGCCCTGGTGCAGGCCAGAAATGTGGAAAGTGCCAACGAATTAGGGGAATTAGAGCCCCAGTTCCCTTACCCCTCTGAGATTTCTGAGGCATGTACTTGACACTGGCCCTCAAGTTCCAATTGCCTGCCGCGTTCAGCCTGGTAACACACTGCTCTAGCTGTCTCCCCCTTCTCTCTTTCACTTCCTGATGGCATTTCCTGAGATCACCTCCTCCCAAATGAACTACTGCACTTGACTCCTGGTCTTGGGATCTGCACCCAGGAGAGCCCAACTAAGACAGCAGAAAGAAGTTTCAAAGACAGCAGGATGGTCCTCCGCCCCTACCATGCTTTCTCTCTGGTCATCTCCTCGGGAGAAGAGAGCTGGGAAGCTCAGCCCACCCTAGGACCTCAGTGCCAATAGAGGTGCTTACCTCCAGAGTACATGTCGAAACATTTCTGCGTCAGCACCACTCCTGTGGTTCCTGCAGATGAGAGAGCAAAATTGCAATTTCATGAAATAAATCATCCTGCCTATTATTTTGCAGAAAATGGCTACTCTTTAGTCTAAGATCTAAAAATGGAATAATAATGGAGTCAAGTCAGCTCCTATAGAAAGCATGCAGGACTGAGGAGGGGCCCAGGAACTTCTGGACTGATCTGAGAGGGACAAGGATATGATGGTGCAGGATCTCTGGAATCAAATAGTATCCAACCCCTTTGGGGCTGTGTTCTGCCTTGCCACTTCTTAACGCACTCTTAGTATTTGGACCTCAACTGCTGCATCTGAACAATGGGCTATGGGATCTACGGGAGTTAAATTAGGTAGTAAACATACAAGACAAATTTTAGCTGGAAAACAGTAGCAAAAATAACTGCAATCGTTATCATTAATTCTTCCCAAATAGGACATCTGAATTCTCTGGTTCATGAAGGCAAAAGATTTTGCAGTGGGCTGAATGTAGTCAAAGCTCAGAGTCCAGTCATCTGAATTGCTTTTGCGTATTTTGCGAAAGGAGCCCTACAGGCAACCAGGTGTTTAGGGGGAGTTGCAGTTCTCAATTTCTGCCACTAGATGGGGGTGTTGCAGAGGGGATGGCAGCTCTACAGTTTCACCACGGGACCCTTCCCCCCAGGCCAGTTTGTGGATCCCTGAAGAGGGTGGGGACAGGGACCTGGGTAGTGGAGGCTCTCCTGCTGGGTCGGTGGAGGGTTTACACTACAGCCCTTCCTGGATTCTCAAAGCAACCACTGTACGGTCCTTGGAAGGGAGTGGTTGACGTACACTTGAAACCGATCATGTTCATTTGTGCATTTTTCTAGAATTAGGGGGATGAGGTGTAGTTTAAACAGTTTCTTAAAAGAATGTCTGCCCCCTAAAAGACTGAGAACAACCAATCTTTAGCAATCCTTGTTGGCTTATTATTCAGATGAGAACCTGAGGCCCTGAGAGCGATCCACTGGACGTCTCCACAGCTAGCACGCACTTCCAGCGGTTTTCAGTCTAGGGAAGTTAGTTCAGGCTGAGCAATTTGACCTCAGTCATTCAGATCCAGGTTCAAACCTAGATGATTCTATCGGCTGTGTCACCTTGGGCAAGTTGCCCAACCTCTCTGAACCTCCATTTTCTTACCTGGAACATAGGCATACAACTTCACTGTAGCATGGGGAGGAGGTTGAATGAAACAGCACGCAGCAAAGGCTCAATGAGCGTCAGCTCTTGGGGCTACTGATGTTTGTTTCTGTCTTTGTGCTTTATGAGGGGAAGAGCAGGAGACCCTAGTCTGAGCCTGTCTCATGGGAGGCTATTCGAAGAGGGTCCTACTAAGAAGTATGGGCTTGAAGCGAAGGACAATAGGAAGCCCCATATAGGCTTGGAGCAGGGCGTGCCTTCTGACCTGCTTTGGGTAAGGCTCCATTTTTGCTCTAGGCTTTGACCTTTCTCCCGACTCAGCAGGATTCTTGGCAGAAGGGAGCTGGCTTCTGTAGGAGCAACCAATCCAAACCCTGTCACTTCCTAAGCGTGTTCACATGGTCAAGCCACACACAAGCTTGACCTCCTCCTTTCTGGGCGTCTGCTGTGCCCTTTGTCCACCTGTCCTTTGTCCCAGGAAGTGGCTCTTAGATTCAGGGAATTGGCCTTTGCTCTCCATCTCATCCATGCCTCTCCAAGGGCAGAGAGGAGGGTGTTGGCTAGGGCAGAGCACGTGGTCCTTACCCCGTCCCTATAAACCCACCTCTCCCGAAATGTGTCCCTGTTTCAGGCTTGGCCTGATGGTGCTCCCTGCGAGAGATGCAGGATAGTGAGGCTGAGGGCCTTCCCCCACCATCTCCCTGCCTCCAGCCTCCCTACTCCAAGCTGGAAGGAAGTTTCTGGAATGCAGGGCTGGGGCCTCATGCCCTGCTCCAAGCCTATCTGAGGCTCCCTGTTGTCCTCTACTTTAAGCCCACACTTCTTAGCTGGACACTTAGCCCCTCACTCTGTCATCCTGCCTGACTCCTGCCCCAGCTGTACCTGTCATCCCTCCTTTTCTGGTATGTCCAGAGAGACCCCATGTGGCCCCCAATCCCTCTCCCCATTCCTTCCTGCTCTGCTCCATGTACAGTGCTGCCCCAGCCTTGAAGGAGTCTCCCCTACATTTTTCTGGCCAACCCATACTATCCTTTAGGCCTCAGCTGACCAGCACTTCCCTCTGGAAGCCTCCCCTGATGACCCCCATCCCCACCCTGTGTCCCAGTTCTCAGGGCTGTGCTTCCTTCTCCTTCACAGATGCCCACCCCACTGGATTGGTGGCCAACTTCGTGGGTACCTCAGGGAGTCTGAGGCCAGGGCTGGTCCTTCCTGTTCATGGCTGACCCCCCCGCCCCCCACCCCAGTGCTCTATACAGGGCCTGGCCCACAGTGCCTGCTGTCAATACTGTTGAATGACTGAATGAAGATATGTAATCAGTTCCTCACCTCACACTGTTAGGGATTGTCCCCCATGGTTTCACTTGTGTTGGTTTAGGCTGCGTGGCCTTGAGGGTGGGGTCATGCTTCACAGGAGAAGCATATCCTCCTGGGATAGCTGCACATGGCAGAAGCCTGGTCAGGACTCTGGTGGGCAGGACCAGGTCTTTTAGACGCCCTGTCCCACAAGCTTCCCCAGGACGGCCCCAGGCATGTGGTAGGAGCTGAGCTGCTGTTGGTTGAATGAATGTTAACTACCTCCCCATACCTCTCGGCCCTCAGTACTAAGAGCATGGTGGGGGCTGTCCTGGGGGTGCAGAATCTGTAGTGGGGGGAATCTGTAGCTCACCGTTCACCAGGGCAAAGTTCAGGCCTCTGCCCACGTTGTTTTTCACAGGACTCATGATCCTGAACAAGAAGAAGAAAAACAAAATACAACAGTTGGTCCCCAGTGTGGAACGAACACTCTGCTTTTGTGACTCTGGAACTCTGAGGGGGCCCACACGGCGCTATGCAGAAGCATTAGGAAACACAGAATAATTTGGGCCATCTGTTTTCTCCTGGAAACGAGCGGTGAGCTGGATTCTCTGAGGAATACTCATGGCATGTTTGGACGAGAACAGTCTGCTTGGAAAAGAGGGAAGGTCCCTGCCTGGGGCTCTGAGGTGTTGGAGGTGGGGACCAGCCCATCTCCCCCAGGCAGTGAGGCCTGGTTGCTGGGAAGAAGGCAGAACCCAGAGTGCTGCTGCCATCCTGCAGAAGCTGAGATTTCTGTGTGGAGATCAGCTGCGTTCTTGCCTGCCCAGCATCCACAGCCCACCATTTTCTTGGGAAAACTAAGTTTCTCTACTCTCAGATTAGGTAGTTCTCAGGGCTGGCCTCAGTCTTCCAGGACTGGATGAGTAGAACACCCTGTGTCCCTGCCCACAGTAACTGAGCCAGGTATGGTCATGTGACCCAGACGAGCCAATGAAATTCAGTCTTGGGACTTTTATAGGGATAGTTTGGATGGGAAAGTTCTCTTCCCAGTGGGGTGCCAGCCTGGGCTGCTTTGTCAACCAGCTAGGGGCCTCCCTTCTTCACAGGAACCAACCCATTTTCATGTTGAGAAAACAGAATCTGACTGAAGAGAACAGAGCTAAAGATGGTGTGAGAGGGACCCCTGATGACATGGTTTAAACCCCCTGGATCCAGTTGGTCCTGAAGTCTATTATCTCTGCATTTTGTATATGGGAATCACTAAGTTCCTTCTTTTGCTCGAATTGGAGTTAGATTCAAAATACCTATTTTTTAAAAAAGATTTCACTTATTTGAGAGAGAGAGAGAAAGAGAGAAAAACAGAGGGAAAGAGACTGAGAGAATAAGTGGGAGGAGGCACAGAGAGAAAAGCAGACTCTCTGCAGAGCAGGGAGCCCAATGTGGCACCTGATCCTAGCAAGGCTGTCATTCGGAATAAAAGGAGAGAAACAGCTTTTAGGACAGACAGAAACTAAAAGAATCTGTGACCACTAAATGAGCCCTACAGGAAATACAAAAGGGGATCCTTTAAGCAAAGAAAGAACCCAAAAGTAACACAGACCAGAAAACAACAGAGACAATATACAGGTAATAATACAATGGCACAAAATTCATATCTTACAATAATTACTCTGAATGTAAATGGGCTAAATGCCCCCAATCAAAAGACACGGGGTATCAGATTAGCTAAAAAACGCATGATCCACTGATATGCTGTCTACAAGAGACTCATTTTAGACCCAAAGACACCTCCAGGTTGAAAGTGAGGCGGTGGAGAACCATTTATCATGCTAATGAACCTCAAAAGAAAGCTGGGTTGGCAATCCTTATATCAGACCAATTAGATTTTAAACCAAAGACTATAAAAAGAGATGAGGAAGGACACTATACCATAATTAAAAGGGCCTAGCCAACAAATATTTATGCCCCTAACATGGGAACAGCCAATTATATGAACCAATTAATAACAAGATTAAAGAAACATATCAATAATAATATATTAATAGTAGGGGACTTTAATATCACTCTCACTGAAATGGACAGATCATCTAAGCAGAAGATCAACAAGGAAACAAGGGCTTTAAATGACAAACTGGACGAGATGGACTTCACAGATACATTCAGAACATTCCATCCTAAAGCAACTGAATATACATTCTTCTCTAGTGCACATGGAACCTTCTCCAGAATAGATCACATCCTGGGTGACAAATCTGGTCTCAACTGGTACCAAAAGATTGGGATTATTCCCTGCATATTTTCAGACCATAATGCTCTGAAGCTAGAACTCAATCACAAGAGGAGATTTGGAAGGAACACAGATACATGGAGGTTAAAAGAGCATCTTAGCAAAGAATGAATGGGTCAACAAGGAAATTAAAAATTCAAAAAATTCATGGAAAGGAATGAAAATGAAAACACAACTGTTAAAGCTATTGGGATGCAGCAAAGGCGGTCCTAAGAGGGATGTATATAGCAATACAAACCTTTCTCAAGAAACAAGAAAAGTCTCAAATACACAACCTAACCTTACACCGAAAAGAGTTGGAGAAAGAACAGCAAATAAAGCCTAAACCCAGCAGCAGGAGAGAATTAATAAAGATTAGAGCAGAAATCAATGAAATAGAAACCAAAAGAACAGTGGAGCCAATCAACAAAATTAGGAGCTGGTTCTCTGAAAGAATTAATAAGATCCATAAACCCCTGGCCAGACTTATCAAAAAGAAAAGAGAAAGGACCCAAATAAATAAAATCATGAATGAAAGAGGAGAGAGCACAACCAACAAACAATTAAAGGACATATTATGAGCAACTATATGCCAGCAAATTAGACAATCTGGAAGAAACAGATGCATTCCTAGAAATGTATAAACTACTGAAACTGAACCAGGAAGAAAAAAACCTGAAGAGGTCCATAACCAGCAAGGAAACTGAAGTAATAATTAAAAAATCTCTCAACAGACAAGAGTCCAGGGCTGGAGGTCTTCCCAGGGGAATCCTACCAAACATTTAAAGAAGAACTAATACCTATTCTTCTGAAGCTGTTTCAAAAAACAGAAATGGAAGGAAAACCTCCAAACTCAATGCTGGCCCTCCAAGGCCAGCATTATCTTGATACCAAAACCAGACAAAGACCCCACCAAAAGGAAAATTACAGACCAATATCCCTAATGAACATGGATACAAAAATTCTCCCCAAGATTCTAGCTAATAGGATCCAACAGTACTTTAAAAGGATTATTCACTTATGGACATTGGGGAGGGTATGTGCTATGGTGAATGCTGGGAAGTGTGTAAGCCTGATGATTCACAGACCTGGACCCCTAGGACTAATAACACGTTATATGTTAATTAAAAAAAAGGATTATTCACCATGACAAGGTGGGATTTATTCCTTGCTGCAAGGGTGGTTCAACATTGATTTATCAATGTGATACACCACATGAATACAAGAAAGGACAAGACCCATATGACTCTCTTAATTGATACAGAAGAAGCAACTGACAAAGTACAGCATCCTTTCTTGATTAAAACTCTTCACAGTGTAGGGATAGAGGGAACATACCTAAATATCATCAAAGCCATCTATGAAAAACCCACAGCAAATATCCTTCTCAGTGGGGAAAAACTGAGAGCTTTTCCCCTAAGGTCAGGAACACGGCAGGGATGTCCACTATCACCACTGCTATTCAACATAGTACTAGAAGTCCTAGCCAAAAAGAAATAAAAAGCATCCAAATCAGCAAAGAAGTCAAACTCTCACTCTTTGCAGAAGACATGATACTCTATATGGAAAGCCCAAAAGACTCCACCCCAAAATTGCCAGAGCTCATACAGGAATCCGGTAAAGTGGCAGGATATAAAATCAATGCACAGCAATCAGCTGCATTTCTATACACTAAAAATGAGACAGAAGAAAGAAATTAAGTAATTGATCTGAATTACAATTGCACCCAAAATCGTAAAATACCTAGGAATAAACCTAATGAAAGAGGCAAAGGATCTGTACTCTAAAAACTATAGAACACTCATGAAGGAAATAGAGGAAGACACAAAGAAATGGAAAAACATTCCATACTCATGGGTTGGAACAACAAATATTGGTAAAATGTCAATGCTACCTAGAGCTATCTACATACTTAATGCAATCCCTACCAAAATACTACCAACATTTTTCACAGAGCTGGAAAAAAATAATCCTAAAATTTTTATGGAACCAGAAAAGACCCCAAATAGCCAAAGGAACATTGAAAAAGAAAACCAAAGTCAGCGGTATCACAGTTCCCAAACTTTAAGTATTATTACAAAGCTGTCATCATCAAGACAGCATGGTACTGGCACAAAAACACATAGATCAATGGAACAGAATAGAGAGCCCAGAAATAGACCCTCAATTCTGTGGTCAACTACTCTTGACAGAGCAGGAAAGAATGTCCAATGGGAAAAAGCAGTCTCTTCAACAAATGGTGTTGGGAAAACTGAATGGCCACACGCAAAAGAATGAAACTGGACCATTTTCTTATATTGTACCCAAAAATAAACTCAAAATGGATAAAACACCTAAATGTGAGACAGGAATCCATTAAAGTCCGACGGGAGAGCAAAGGCAGCAACCTCTTTGTCAGCCGCAGCAACTTCTTTCTAGACACATCTCCAAAGGCGAGGGAAACAAGAGCAAAATGAACTATTGGGGTTTTATCAAAATAAAAAGCTTTTGCACAGCAAAGGAAATAGTTGACAATACCAAAGACAACCTACAGAATGGAAGAAGATATTTGCAGATGTCTTATCAGATAAAGGGCTAGTATCCAAAATCCATAAAGAACTTATCAAACTCAACACTTGAAGAACACACAATCCAATCAAGAAATGGGAAGAAGACATCAAGAGCCATTTTCCCAAAGAAGACATACAAATGGCCAATAGACACATGAAAAAGAACTTAGCATCACTGGGCATCAGGGAAATACAAATCAATACCATAATGAGGTACCACCTCACACCAGTCAGAATGGCAAAAATTAACAACTCCAGAAACAACAGGTGTTGGCGAGGATGTGGAGAAAGGGGAACCCTCTTACAGTGTTGGCAGGAATGAAAGCTGGGGTAGCCATTCTGGAAAACAGCATGAAGGTTCCTCAAAAAGTTAAGAATAGAGCTACACTACGACCCAGCAACTTCATTACTAGGTATTTATCCAAAGGATACAAACAGTGATTCGAAGGGACACAATGTTTACAGCAGCAATGTACACAACAGCCAAACTATAGAAAGAGCCCAGATGTCCACTGACAGATGAATGGATAAAGAAGATGTGGTATATACATACAATGGAATATTACTCAGCCATTGAAAAGAATGAAATCTTGCCATTTGCGATGATGTGGATGGAACTAGAGGGTATTATACTAAGTGAAATAAGTCAAAGACAAATACCATATGATTTCACTCATATGTGGAATTTAAGAAAACAGATGAACACGGAGAAAGGAAGGAAATATAAAATAAGAGGAAAATAGAGAGGGAGGTGGGGAGGAGTCAAGATGGCGGAGGAGAAAATAGAGAGGGGGGCAAGCCGTAAGAGACTTTTAATTATAGGAAACCAACTGAGGGTTGCTGGAGGGGAGTTGGGTGGGAGGATGGGGTAATGGCATGAAGGAGGGCACGTGGTGTAATGAGCACTGGGTGTTCCATGCTACTGATGAATCACTAAATTCTACCTAAAAAACTAATAATACAGTATATGTCAAATTAAATTTAAATAAAGAAAAATACATACATACATACATACACCACCAATTCCTGGTCCTTTTGGTAGGATAAACTTAGCGCCTCAGAGCCTTTACCATCTGGTTTGGATAATGGGTACAGTCTTTGTCCGGCACCTGGATGGAAGCCCCCGCACCTGCTGCATCTGAACTTTGAGGCCTGGATGTTGCTTCTGAGCTCCCCCAGAGGCATTCCCCTTTAGAGGAAGCCCAGGACCTTGACTGTCAGGCAGACAAACTCAAGAGTTCAAGTCCGGACTCTGCCACGAGTCAGCTGGGTAATGGCGTCTGAGACTCCATTTCCTCATCTTTGCAAAGGGGATAACTGCAACCCCACCCGGGAGGGTTGGGGGATTGAAAGAGAGGAAGCTGGGAAGCATTTAGCAAGGTGCTGGCGGATGGGGAAGCTGTTCGGCTTAGTGTGACTCGTGACTCATCCACCCAGAGGAAAAGGAAGCCAGTGGACGGTGTGGGTCTGTCTCAGCGCCCGCCCCTTGCAGCCTCGAATTGGCGAATGAACCCGTGAAAAGAAAGGGAACGCAAGAAACTTACACAAGGTTTTCGAAGCACATGGTGGGACCCACGACGTTAGCGGCTCCGCTGCTGATTTTAAAGGCAAAGAAGTTGTCCGGGCAGGGCTTGCTGAGGCCGCACTTGGTCCTCACGACCTCTGTGGAAGGAACAGACCAACCTTGTGGAGGCAGCGTGGCAAGGAGCTTGGGAGGAGGCAGGGGAGCGGCGGGAGAGCAAGCTCAGCAGGGGAGCGGCCCGGGGAGCAGGCTCCGCAGGCTCTGCACCCTGCTAGAGGCCTCCTCCCCAAGGCTGCCTCCCGACTGCCCGAGGCTGGGGGATTTGCCCCTTTACGCATGCGCAGGGCGCCTCCAGCCCTCTCCACCGAAGACACAGGTGACACCTGTGTGTCTGACCACCTTGAGTTTATTTTGAGGGTTTCCACGACAGCTCTAGCTCCAGCTCAGCGCCTGGCTCTGATTCAGACCCGCGTCCCCTCCTGGTGGCTCTCCCAGGGCCAGCCCCGGGGGCCGGAGAGAGGCGGGAGATGAACCTGGGACCCCCCCCCCCCCCACACAGCTGGGCCCTCCATGGACTCTTTGTGAGCGGGGATCTCTGTCACCTGTGTTTTCAGCCTGGCAGGCTCTCATTTACATTAATGCCTGCTGTTGCTGGGTTTTTTTTTGTTTTGTTTTGTTTTTTAAATACCACCTGACAGTTTGGAAAGTACCATTAGGGAGGCTGGGTAAACATGAAATTAGAGAAAGTTCACCTGCAAAGGGAAAGCCATGATCCCGCAGCGTGTCTCCTCCAGCCCCCTGCCCCCGCCCGGCTGAGCTTTGGCAGCACGGGCTTGGAGCAAACCCCCAGGCTTCCTGAGACAAGCTGGCAGCTGCTGGGGGCTTGCTGTGTGCTAAGCACTGTGGCAAGCATTTTACATTTATTATCTTGTTAAATCGTGCCGGGAGCTCCCGTGCCTGGCACACAGTAGGCACTCAATAAACATTCACTGAATGAACGCATAGGTGGTTGGGCAGGGCTGGGCTCCAGGCTGGGAGAAAGGATGCCATCAGGGTGCTGAGGATCTTGCCCGCCTCTAGGGAGCCTTTCTGTGCCTCAGGGAAAAGTGCCCCTCTGGGAGGGGGACACAACCCACTGTGCAAGACTTGCCAAGCCCATGGCACCTCAGAGTAGGAAAAGGTGCTCCTTCCTAGGAGGCAGGCCTGCTCCCGCCCGGGTACTCCAGCCAAGCGGGCGGCCCTGGAGGCCTGAATGGCTATGGTAGGCTCTCTGCCCTGCCTCTTGCTCCGAGATTCAGTACACCCACCTGATGGGTATAACCAGAGCTCAAACCAGGACACTGTCACCAGAATGAGCTCCAGGTGCCGAGACTCCCACAAGAGGCTGTTAAGGGCAAAGTGGGTGTCTAGGCCAGTGGCTCCTGTCAAAGAGAGCTGGAGACGTGGGGACCTGACTCCCTTTCTCCACCTTCTGAAGAGGGCCCTTCTCAGGAGGCCTGGCACCTGCCGAAAGGTGGGGATGAAGGCTGAGGATGAGGCTGGGGAGGGGTCCTACTCTCCTGTGAGCCTTGGGCCCTCACCTCTGGTGCCCTGTCCCCTCACGGAAAGGCCAGGTAACTCCTGAGACCAGACATTCTCACTGATGCTGGGGGGATTGTTCCAGGCCCTGGACCCCACTGTAGAGTTTGCCCAGAGCCTAATCAACTGCAGCTAAGTCTGATAAACCTGATGTCAACAAGCTGGCTTAAGCAGGCTTTTCCAGAATTGATTTTCTGACCATCCAGCTTTTACGGTCCAGCTACTGGCTGAAAGGGATGACGTCCAGAGGGCTCAGCCACTGGAAGACGGGGATTTGCTTTCTGGATTTGGGCTGGGGGGCTGCCCCCCACCAGCTGCCTCAAACCCTGAGACTCCAAGCCCTCTGGGAACCCCTAGTGCTGTTGCTGAGGGTGTGAAGTAGAGCACTGGGTGGGGGTGGGGGGGTGAGGGTGGGGGTGTGGAGCAGTCAGGAAATGTGGGCTGCTTTTGAATAATCTTCAGTGTGACTTGCCAGAAATCTCTCCCTTTACCTTTGCCAGCTGTAAAATGAAGGAGTTGGTTTAGATCAGGGCTGTCGGATAGCTCTTCTCGGAACTGTCAGTGGAGCTGCTATTAGGGGCTTAATGATAAATCTGTAGAGACTGCCTGCGGGCCCTCAGGACCAGGGCTGGATTGACGGGCAATGTCAACCGGGAGAGCCGGCCCGGGGGAGGCAGCGTGTGTGCCCAGATCCGTCATGCCCCAGCAGATGATGCCTGAGTGTGTGTTTGTACCGAGATGCTGTGCTACTCTGTGTCCACTCCAGAATAGGATTCAGGAGGCTCAGGTCAATGGAGCTGCAGGTGTGGGTGAATGGTTGGTATTGATCCATATGGTCTTTGCTCTCTGTAACCCCGCAGTGCACGGGGGCCCCCATGCCCTTCTCAGTCAAAATTCTGTTCCTTGAACTATGACCCTCTTCTGTCACTACTATGTTAGGGTGGGAGAAGGGGGGCTTGGAGATGTTGCCTCCCGAAAGGAGCGTTGAGAGGGTAGGCTCTGGGCTAGCCTGGAGTTGAACTCTGCTCCACTATGTACATCTGTGTTGCCTTGGCCAAGAGATTTCACTTCTCTGAGCTTCAGTGTGCCCACCTATAAAATGGGTATAATTAGAGCTCCTACCCGAGGTGGTGAGGATTGCATGAGATGCCTGGAAAGCTCTGAACACAGAACATAGTCGGCCCTCCATCACTGTACTATCATCATCATCATCATCATCATAACTGTCCCTCCCTTCCCCCCTCTCCAGACTTTGGGAGCTGGGGTCTTTCACTGAAGCCCTGCTTGGATGGCTGCAGTACCCAACATTGGAGGCCTCAGCATTCCCACTTTCCAGAGTCTGACTCTCCAGCCATGATCTCTCTTGTAGCCCCCCACATTACTGCCTCTAGGCCTTTGCCATTCCCTCCCTAATGTCTTCTCTGATTTCATCCCGTTGGAAGGGGGGAGCCCTCCTGGAGGCCGGAACACCCTGCCCCACCTCATCTCTCTTGGCACACGGGGCACTTCTACCCTAAAAGACAATCAGCACCCCCTTCTATATGCTTCTGGGGGCACCTGGAGTGCCCCATATGGCCCTTGGTACTCTGGAACAGGAACTGTGACCCAAGCCTGTGGTCGCTGCACGATGATAATAAGCATAGCACCCATCTTCAGGGCTCTGGCTCAGTGGGGGTCAGAGAGGGGAGGTGGCTGTGCAGGGCCAGGGGCTGTGACTAGGGAGGCAATCCAGACTGCAGGGTGGGGTTGCTAAGGAAAGGAGAGCTGAGCCATCTCCATTAGTCTGAATGGCTGAGAGGAGACCACTACTGCTACAGGGCTGGGGGCTTCAGAAGGCACCGTGGGGCCATGGGAGGAGAGAGCCAGGCAGATTCTGGACACCAGGATTTTTCTAGAGCCTGCAGGGCTGGGAGGAGCAGCTCTGGAAAATCTCACTCTAAGGCAGAGGCAGGGCTGGGGTGATACTCACCGACCTTCTTAGAGTCCAAATCTGCTGGAGAGAAGACACAATCTGGTTAGCGAGAAAGTGCTTTGGGCGCCCCCCGCTGGAGGCTGGAGAGCGGCACTGGCCAGGCCAAGCGTTCTCCTGTGGGGGATGTTGAGGTGAACTCTAGAAGTCCCACTCTGTCAGGGAGCCCTCCCTCACCTACCGCTGCCACCCCTTCACTCTCTCTCTCTATCTCTCTCTCACACACACACACACACACACACACACACACACAGCACTTCCTACTCTAACAGAGCGTGTTATTAAATGCATAAAATAAAATAGATGAGAACAGAAACCAACTATACATCAATATAGTAATAAAATATTAACATAAATTTGTGCTACAGTAATCTATGTGCTTCTATATTAGCGCATTAAATAATAAGGTGGGGGGTGTATGCAGCCAGGCTAGGAACCTCTGAAGAAAATGAATATTAGCCCTTTCGGTGGCCGAACATTCATGGTTTTCAATGGCCACTTTCCCACTGGTTATCTGCCCTGTCAGCATAAGTATTTCTCGAGACCCTGGATCATCACTTTTGTTTTGTATATTCTGTAATTAGGTCTGTTTGTCTTTCTGACTCAGACCATGAGCGGGGGCCACATGTTTCTCATTCTGGGGTCCCTGGGACCTAACAGAATAGTCACTCCATGCTGGCTGGAGGTGTTGTCATCAGACTTCAGTTCTGGGGTGTACTTTCAAACTCTGTCCTCTTTCTCACTTTAGGCTGGGGCTCTCTCCTCTAGAGGACACCCCTGAGCTCCATTTCTGCTCAGAGCCTCCTACACTGACCTGGGCCCATCTCTTCCCAGGCTGTCCGCACAGCAAAGTGCCTCTCTGTAACAGCACTGCACTGGGGCCAGGGACATGGTGGCCTTCAAGGGTCTATACAATTCATCCTGACGTGGGTGTGAGCCACGCCTGACCAGAAGTGGATGAGACGTAGGATCTCAGAGACTCCTCTGTGGGGTGACTGGCTTCTCACTGCTGTGAAGCTATGAGATAGCCTGCACTGCTAGAGGTTACTGACTATGTCAGTGGAGGTCATTCCCTAAATCCAAAGAGGACAAATGCAGAGCCATAAATCCCTTTCCTTTCCTTCCTTCCTTTGAAAGGATTTGGACCTGGGAGACTTGGGCTCCCATTCCTGCTGACCTCTATAGGGGAAATTTGGGCAACTTTCTTCATCTCCCTGAAGCTCCCTGAGCTGCTCTTTTCTTAGACTACACATAAAACCACACCGTGAGGTCATGTATGAGTCCATTCCACAACCACACATGGATCACCTCATGGGGCCATTTGTGTAGCTTATATGAGATTATGCATGTAAGCAACTGGTATCCATTACTCATCCATCATCCACCTAGACATCATTCATTCACCCATCCATTATCCACTCATCTATCCATCTACCCATCCATCCAGCCAGCCACCCATCTGTCATCCAACCATCCATCTACCCATCTATCCACCCATTCATCATTCATCCATCCACCCATCCCATCCACTCATCCATTACCCACCTACCCACCATCCATCCATCTATACATCTGTCCACCTATTCATAATCTATCCATCCATCCATCCCTCCACCCACCATCTACCAATCCACCCATCCATCAACCATCTATCTATCCATCATCCATCTATCCATCCATCCATCCATCCATCCACTATCTATCCATCCCCCTGTCCATTCATCCACCTACATATCCATCCATCCACCCATTCATCATTCATCCATCCATCCATTCATTTTTCTTTCATTCATCAAATGTTTACTGAGCATCTGCCCTGCACTGAGTGCTAGAGAAATGGATGTACACAGGATAAAATCCTTGCCTTCAAGAAGGTTACATTCTAGGGGATGGCAATTGAAAACAACCAAGTAGACAAATAAATAAACACCCTGGGGTGCCTGGGTGGCTCAGTGGATTAAGCCGCTGCCTTCGGCTCAGGTCATGATCTCAGGATCCTGGGATCGAGCCCCGCATTGGGCTCTCTGCTCCGCAGGGAGCCTGCTTCCTCCTCTCTCTCTGCCTACTTACGATCTCGATCTCTCTCTCTCTCTCTAAAAAAAAAAAAAAAAAAGAATCACTTGGGGAGTGGGGTAGGGAGAGGAGCTTAATAAAAAAAAAATGTAGTATTAAAAAAAAAAATAAACACCCTAATAATGGATGATGGTGAAGCTCTCAAGGAAATAGGCTGACATGGGGGCTAAAGTAGAGGGAGGTGTCATGGCTGCAGCTGGGGTTGTTGGGGAAGGACTCTCTGAGGAGGTCATATTTGAGCAGAGACCTGAAGCTGGAGAAGAGGGACATCTGTGTGAAGAATGTTTCAGGAAGAAGTGAGAGCAGCTGTGGTTGGATGCCACTCAATGCTCAGTTTTGTGTCTCATGGCTTCCTTCTTTCCATCCTCCCTTCCTTCCTTCTTTTCTTCCTCCCTCTGTCCATTTTTCTTGGAATCACATTTCCAAAATGGCCCTCGATGCAGGCACATGTTTTGGCCAGGGTCTTGGAACACTTCTCTGTTTCCTTATGGGCTCCAGCCTTCCTGGCAGCCTCCACCCTCACAAAGGCTGGAGTCCCAAAGGCAGCCCAAACTCTGCCATGTCTGACTGTCTCCTGGGTCACCCACAGATGGAGGGAGGACTATCCTTGGCCCCGTCCTGGTCCATAATCCCTGCCCCCAGCAATGAGCCCCACTCACCCAACCAGCGGGGCAGGTGGATAGTTTTCATGTTTAAGCTGATGTAGCTGCGCAGAAAGATCCATGTGGTGACCAGGACAAAGATGAGAGCCAGGAGGCGGAGCACACCTGCAGAGCAAGGAGATCCTGCCGTGAAGACTTATCACAAGGCCACATAGCAAGGTTCTTTGTGAGTCCTTACCGAATCCCCACAGTGAGACCATGTCACGAGTCCTCACCAGGAGACCCCATATTGTAGCCTCAGACTGAGGCCCACACCTTGGACCAGGTCAGGGGACCGCATGGTGGGACCATGTGCAAGTCCATGCAGTGATCAAATGGTGAGGCCGTGCTGCAAGGTGACGTGGCCACATTTCCCCAAGCAGGTCTACTGGGAGAAAAAGTTAGAAATGAGCCTTCCTGGGCTCCATGTAGCCACCCAGAGACAAACTCTTGAGGGGTGAGGCCTAGGAATCTGCAGTCTTATCCAGCACCCCGGGATGAGGCCCGAGTGTGTGGCAGCAAAGCAGGAGGCAGGTTCTGCAGCAGACAGCCCGCTCGGGGAGCCCTGCCACAGGAGTCAGGAAGGCTGTGGCCAGTGCTCTGGACAGTCAGTGCTGCTGTGTGACCTCGGGCCAAAGCTCAGCCTCTCTGGGCAGGAGTGCCTCAGTCATAGGGTGGACATGGTTCAACAGCCTTGCTTCTGAGCCCATAGCTTGCTGGGAGTGATGTGATAGTTGTCTCTAGTTGGCAGCTTCCAAGGTGGCTTGGGGCTAGGGCTGGTCCCTCACATTTTCTATCACTCCTCCTGAAAGCTGCCACAAATAACCACACAATGCTATCTATAGGAACACACACTGGCCTTGCTGACGTGGCTTCCCTGGCCTCACAGCCTGATTGCTTCTGCACCAGTGGGGAGCAAACCCCCACCCAAGACAGACCCCCAGAGCTCCCGGTCTCACTCCCTTCCCCCACTCTCCCATGAGGGCCACCTCCTAGCTCAGGGACTCTGGTGGCCCCACCGCCATCAAGCCACGCTCTCTAGCTCCGTTCCTGACCTCCATGTGGCCCTGAATTCAGCTCTGGGGTCTTGTATTGGCCTCTGGCTACTAGGGTTGGAGGAGAAGCCCCCTGGATCCTGTGGGGCACGGCTCAGGGCTGTGTGTGTGGGGGGGGTCCCTCATCCTCTGGGCCCCAGTGTGGCTGGAGGCACCCAGAATTCTCCCTGGGCATCAGCTCACATGATACAGACTTTTGTTGGAGGCAGCGGGCCAACAGCTTTCACGTACATTATTATCTCAGTTCATCCTCACGGTAAACGTACGTGTTGGATGCTAATGATCATTCCCATTTTGCAGATGAGGAAACAGGGAGGTGGTCAGTTGGCTCAGACGTGTCGTTTGAACCCAGGGAAGTGCGCTGACTCTAAAACTTGTGCTCTGAACTTCCTCACAGCTATTTGGGAATATAAATGAATTGTGTCCATTTCTTCCTTGGTGCCTCAGTCTCCCTACATGTACAGAGGGTACAGCATGAGAACATGGATGAGAAGGCAAAGGCTGCTCCTTGTGCCCAGCCCTGTGGTATGAAGATTCTAGAACTGCCCTCCTTGAGCCCTCACTTCCTTCCAGGGTTAGGTATCTCCAAAATAGGGACAGTCCCTGTGATCCCAGCCTGGTGGGGCCATGATGGCAAAGCTTCTCTGGCCCTTCAGCCTATGGGCAGCAAGTTGCCTTTTCCCCCCTTTCAGGCTTCCCCCTGGATGGGTTTCCTCAGACTAACCAGAGTTAAGTCTGGTCTGAACATTTGAGAGCATGCCAAACAAACTCTGAGTCCAGGGACTGGCTGCATTCCTGATAGAAAAAATGATTCCTAAACCGGTATCAGACTGGTTTGAATCCTTTGAATCCTTGGAACGTGGCCCCTACCTGATCTTCTCATCTTGTCCAGGTGAGGAGCAGCTTGGAGTCAGCGTTAGCCTGTGAAGAGAAGGAAATCAAATTGGAAACTGGCACCTAGGGTCTGAAAATGAATAAGATAGATGATTAGGGATGAGTATCTCTAAGGAAATTGCCGACCTTTCGGTTTGGTTCCTCACCATCTGTCTTCTGTTCACTCTCTGCCTCCACCTCTCCTTCACTTTTGCCCCTAGATTTTTATATTCTACTCAACATGTCTTTTTTGAGTGCAGAGATTGGCAGGTAGAGGAAGTTGTAGTCCGCCAGTCACGTCTCTTGGAGGATTGATTTATTCATCCATCCATCTGTCCATCCATAATCCATCCTTCCACCCTCCATCTGTCCATCCTTCCACCCTCCATCTGTCCATCTTTCCACCCTCCATCTGTCCATCTTTCCATCCGTCCATCCTTCCATCCATCCAGCAATCCATCCTTCCACCCTCCATCTGTCCATCCCTCCATCCATCCATCAATCCATCCTTCCACCCTTCCATCTGTCCATCTTTCCATCCATCCATCCTTCCATCCGTCCATCCGTCCATCCATCCATCCTTCCATCCCTCCAGCCAGCTGAGAGACATCGAGCTAGCTGGCTCCAACAAAACCATCAGGAAACAGCAGCTTGAGTGATTTCTGCCAAAGTGCCAAGGGGAAGAGTAACGAGAACGCTCACATTATGGGTGAGTTTGCATGGGTGCTATATACGCAGTTGTCACCTTTCGTCCTCGCACACCCCCATTTTAAGGGTAGGTAAACCAAGATTCACCGTGGTTAAGCCCAGGGTTATTTAGCTTGTAAGGGTCACAGCCAGAATTTGGAGCAGGTCTCCACTGCCCAATCCCCACAGGGTCCCACTGCCAGGGCCGTTTGTCCCAGAGGAGAGTTGAAACTGGAGTTCCCTGCCTTCTTGAGCCCCAGGCCCCAGCTTTCACGTGTGTCACCCCCCAGGTGCTTGGCAGTTCCCAGTGATTCAGCAGCTGTGAAGACCCCCGGGTTCTCTAGAAACTTAGGGGAGGGGAGGGCAGGGCTGGTGGTAACTTCTAAGTCTCTGAAACCCCACTGCCAGCTGGAGCAGTTCTGACTGCAAGGAATTGCTCCCACGACTCTTCAGAATCTTCTTTATCCTAAGAATCCATCTCAATAAACTCGGTCTCCAAAGCCCCACCACCAAGGACCCAGATAAGAGACAGGAGGCCATTCAGGCAGTTCCCTGGGTCATTCCCGGATATTTAAACAAAAGCAAGGGCACATCTACATTTCCTTTTGATAAGTATGAAAATGTTCCCACCCACTCAGACCTGCCTTCTAGGTCCTTCCGGGTGAGAAAGGTGAGCCCTGCCTGACTCCGCCCACAGAGGTTTTCTAGAACTTTAACTTCCTGAAATTCAAATGATCACCGCCCCCCTCATTTTTTCAATACAGGAGTATAGTATGCTTTTGAGTATTCCTGGAATCTGACCTACAGTCTGGGAGCCCAGGCCCCCGGATGATCCTGAAGGATGTTCTGTGGGATCCGCACTTGTGGGGACCCAGGAGAGCTGGGGGCCAGACAGGATGGAAGGATGGGAACAGGGTCAGGTGGTTGGGGACGCACAGGTGACGAGATACACGTTGATATTCCCAGAGAGCAGGTGGGAGACGGAACTCAGAGAGACAAAGGACAAGGGGCTGAGGGGACGGCAGAGATAGAGAGAGGGACACAAAGAAAAAAGAACAAGACAGGGACAGAGGAGAAAAACACATAAAGGAGCAGAGGGAAGAGCAAATACTCAGGACATGCATTTACCCAGACTCAGAGGGAGAAAAAGTGCCACTCAGAGAGAGACAAGAGAGATGGGACAGAGATAAAGGCTGGGACACATACCTGGGCAGGGGGCTAGCTTCTCCCTGTCCTGCCCATGCCAAGCAGGGATTCTGGCTTCAGGGCTTGGGGGTGGGGAGGGCGGTGAGTCTGAAGTCCCTCCTGGCTGAGTCCCCGACTGTCCCCTCAGCACCTGCAGGGCTCTCCAGCCTCCTGAGCTCCCCGCCCGCTCACCTGGCCAGCTCACCCTGCCAGCCCATGGGTGCTCAGGAGGCTCCACCCCCACAGTCCTGGGCTCTGGGACCAGGTCTGCTGGGGGTGGGGAGGGAGGGAGAAAGGCACTTGGGACTGGTACTTGGGTGCGGCAAGAATTCCCTCCGGAACCACCCAAACCCAAAAGTTTCTTTCTTACTGTTCCCGCGAGAACGTCGGTCACAACCTGTTATTCAAGTTACGGAGCTGTGGGGCAAAGGCGTGGGGAGAGAGGTCTGACTGTCCTTGCACACATATGATGGCCCCAGGGTAGTATGTGGTCACAGGTTGGACGGTGGTGGGAGGGAGGAGGGTAGAAGGGAGGAGACGGAGCTGGAGGAGTGGGAAGGGGAAGGCAGAACCCATGGTCCTCCCTCACTGTCCTGAGCCTCTCCCTTTGTCCTGCCTCTCCCCTTGGACCCCTTCGGATTTCTGGCTGCATGTCTGGCTGTGTGCTTAAGCCACATGCATGCGTTGCTTTTCCATGGCAGGCCTGGTTTCCTGCAGGCCCCGTACAAGGCTGAGCACAGAGGAGGTGCTCCATGAATATCAGGGGCCTGAATGAACCGGATTCTTGCACAGTCCTGAAAGGTTAGCCTGAATGAAATGACTGTGTAGAGAAGGAAGCTGAAGTTCAGAGAGGGCAGTTGACTTGTCTAAGGCCACACAGCCACTTGTGAATTTAATTTCTGAAGCAGTCTCTGAGCAGTCACAGGAAGGCAGGCTGTGCATGAGACAGGGGATAGGGCTGTGAGCAAGACAAGCTCGGTGTGGGTGGGTGCCTGAGTGGCTCAGCCTGCCTTCAGCTCATGTCATGATCCCAGGGTCCTGGGATCGAGCCCACATCGGACTCCCTGCTCAGCAGGGAGTCTGCTTCTCCCTCTCCCACTGTAGCTCCCACTGCTTGTACTCTCTGTCAAATAAATAAAACCTTTAAAAAAACAAAACGAAAAAAAGACATGCTCGGGGCATCCCTGAGCCTTTGTCCTGTTGCTCCCTGTCTGTCTCTTTGCCTGGAACACTCCTACTTATACTTCAGGTCTCAGTGTAGAAGTTGCTTTCTCTGGGAAGCTTTTCCTAACCCCCCAAATCAGGGCTAATGCCTACCTGTGGTCCTGGATGAGGGGGGCCCCCATCATGGCCCCCCCCATCCTGTCAAAAGGAGCTGGTAACAAGGTGATTTCTCTGTGGTTGGTTCAGAAAGGGGCATGGGACCCAAGCAAGGCCAGTCAGAGTTTTTCCCTGGACAGATCTTGGAACCCGGGGGGTGGGGAGATGGGGGGATAAGGGGTGGGAAGTGGGGGGGTGGAGAAGCTGTTTTTTCCCTGGTGACTCTAAGTTGGACATCTGTGGATCTGGGGCTGCTGGAGCCCCTTTCTCAGCGACTCTAACATCCTGCCAGAGGATGCAAATGCCAGGCTGAGTATGGGGCAGCGTTCATGGCCTGGGTCTTGAGAGGGTCGGGGAGGAAGGAGCAGTGATGTCAGGAAAGAGGACAGACTCCAGGTCCATCAGACAGACCTGCACTCGTCACTCAGTACTTGTGCGTTTTGGGGCACACCTCTCAGGGCCCCGGCTTCCTCCTCTATAAGATGAGGGTGATGCCATCTACTTGTCCTGAAAGGGGTGTCAGGCAGGGAGGCCGCCTGTCTACAAGGACTTTGCCAGCTGATGACATCCACCCCAGCCCTCCTCCCTGTGGGCAGGACCCATTCGCCCCTGCTGCTTCCTTATGGCACACCTCCTTGCCAGGATTCCTAGCCGGATGTTTGCTCTTCCAACGCAATCAGAATGCCATCACAGCCTGTTTGTTTGTGACATTTCTTAATGGTCCTATAAGAGATTGGACATCAGCGTCTTCCTGTTTCCTGGAGTCTTCTCTATCAGGTGCCTTTGAGCTCAGCCATGACCTGTCCCAGAGCCAAGATGAACGGAGGAGGGATTACTCTCTTTCCAGGCTAGGAGGGTGGAGGAAAGCACCTTGACGAAGAAATAAATAGGTATTTCTCCTGCTTAAGTCTGGTCTCTGGTCCCTAAGGCCCTCAGGATAAAGGCCAAAGTATCTCAGGTGCTTATAAGGCCTCACGTGATTTGGCACGAGATGGACCTTGCCGCCCTTGTCACCTGCGGTCACCACTCCTCTTTCTGCCCCAGATGCTCAGAGCAGCCCTGAGCGAGGCTCTCTCCCTCGCCAGCTTTGCACATGCTGTTCTGGATGGGCATTGCTCTTCCAGGACTCATCCCTTCGGGCAACTGCTCCTTGGCCTCAGGTCCTCACCCAAGCAGCCCTTTGTCCTTGGAAAGACAGAATTCAGAAGCTGTTTCCTGGCTCATCATAAGGATCCAGCCGAAGGTCACTTCTGAATCAGCCCTAAGCCACAGATGAAATGAAAGAGCTCCGTGAATACGCTCTGCATTTTCCCCAACATGGGCATCAGCCGCAGGTTCAACTGTGTTCTCCATGAGGCAGCTCGTTTCTTTTTTTTTTTTTTTTAAGATTTTATTCATTTATTTGACAGACAAATAAAGGCAGAGAAACAGGCAGAGAGAAGAGGAAGCAGGCTCCCCGCTGAGGGGAGAGCCGGATGCGAGGCTCGATCCCAGGACCCTGAGATCATGACCTGAGCTGAAGGCAGAGGCTTTAACCCACTGAGCCACCCAGGCGCCCCTGGCAGCTCGTTTCTAAGGAGGCATGAAGCGGAGGCCGGATCCCGAGCTTGGAGAAATCAGGTTGTAGTTAGCAACAACTGTAGCTGGCCAGCTGCCCTCCTATTGGCTTTGGCCCTTCAGCATTTCCAGCACCTGCTGGCTATCAGGTTTCCTACTCTCTGCCCATAGCCACACCTCGAAGGACCACCTGAGTTCCAGAGCAGAAACCACAAACTCACTTTTTTGCTAATACTAAAAATAATAAATTATCAAGAAAATAATTAAACCAGCTACCCCTTTTTGAGTGCTTACCTTGCGGCTGGAGTCAGGCTAAGAATTTTACACATGTATCTTGCCGAATCCCCTGGCAACTCCATGGGTTGGACCCTGCTGTCTCCCCTCCTCTGAGGAGGACGCCGAGGCCTGGAGAGGGTGGGTGAGCGGTCTCACAGCTGTGGGGGCAGAGCTGAGAGCCACACTACCAGCTGTGGACAGCAGGTAGGTGACTGCATGGTGGCTGGCAGGCCCGAGGCTGAGCCACGCTCACCAGATTCCAACAATGAAGGGCACTGGGTCTGAGGGAGTTTCGTGTGCCTAGGAGTAAGGCTTGATTCAAAGTAGGTACTTTAATTGGAACTCAGAGGATAATTCTACATCAAGGAAGGGTCTTATCTCCAGGCGGTGAGGGCTCACGTTTTCCTTCATGGGAGCAATGGAAACTTCGGGGTAGGGGTGGCACAGATGAGCATTTGGGCAGCTACTCTGTAACCCCCACCACGGCAGACAAAATGAAGCCAGCACGGAGCCTTTCCTGGAGGAGAGCAGAAGAGGGCTCAGACACTTTCCCCCCAGCGTCTTGGGGCTGGCACGTGAGATGTGTTATCCTTAGAGTGGGGACTTCTCAGTGCAGGGCTAGGGCCAGGGGAGCCAGAGCTCCCAGAGAGGAGCTCAGGAGCCCACATTCTTTTTTTTTTTTTTTTTTTAAAGATTTTATTTATTTATTTGACAGAGATCACAAGTAAGCAGAGAGGCAGGCTGAGAGAGAGAGAAGAGGAAGCAGGCTCCCCGCTGAGCAGAGAGCCCAACGCAGGGCTTGATCCCAGGATTCTGGGATCATGACCTGAGCCGAAGGCAGGAGCTTTAACCCACTGAGACACCCAAGCACCCCAGGAGCCCACATTCTCAACCACAATGTCCAACCCCTCTAGACTAGGCCTGGGCAGATTTCTGCAAAGGACGAGAGGAAATATTTTGGGTTTTCTGGGCCATACGTTCTCAGTCACAGCCTTTCAACTCTGCCATTGCAGTGGGAAAGCTGGAGTAGCCGTTTGTAAATGAATGAATGTGGCTATGTTCTAATAAAACTTTATTAATAAAAACAGGGGGCTCTGAATTTGGCCCTAGGCCTTAGTTTGTCCAACTCTAATTTGGGTGTTGCCCATATCAGCCCAAGGTAGACATGAGCTCTGGTGTTCCCTTTCCTGAGCTTAAGCCTGCCTGGATTTGGTTCAACCGTTGGTGGTGGAGAAGGAAGCCTTCTGTAGGATAAGAGAGGGTTCCTATCACCCTGCTCTTCCTTTTCCTCCCGGCAGCCTGTGTGCCCCTCAGGGGCGGATCCACCAGCCCCTTGGTTTAGCAGGGCTCAGCCGCCTGTCCTTAGACTTTTTTCCAAATTCGCCTGACTGGATTGTCATCCGAGGATGCCTTGCTCAGTGCCCGGCCCTCAGGAGACACCCAGTCAATGGCAGCTCTAGCCATATTGGCACCTTCAGATCTGCAGAGGCCTCATCGGGCCTGGTGATTTCGAGTCTATAGAATATGGTGGTTGAATGGGGGTCTTTGGAGCCCCATCTGGGTTCTGTCACGGAGCTCTGGCTACGGTTCTCTCAGCTTGGTTTCCTTACCTGTATGTGGCCATCACCATCCCTAATTTAGTAAAAATTATATTCGAGAATACACCCCACTCACAATACCTGCCACGGGGGAAATGCTTCATAAGTGACAGTAGTTCAGCGAGTAGCCCCCCTTGTACTCTGCTTGGGGATGCCCCTGTGCCCTCCACCATACCTCCCAAGGAGGCAGAAATCCCCCCAGAATGGGAGAAAAGTATGCTCTGGATGGGGAATGGGTTCCTTCAAGCCCTGACAGAGCAGCAGGAGAAAGGAGGAGGTGTCTGGCCCAGCATGCAGCCCTTTCCCCTCCGCAAGGGGATGGGGTGATCTCAGGCTGCTAGGCGTCTTTGGGTACACTAGCCGGAGGGGCCAGTTTGTGCCACCAGAATGTCTCTTTGCTGAGAGTCTGGCTATCAGGATGGGACTGCCTGGAGCGTCTGGGTTCATCCCCGGAGCCATGGCCTGCTGTTGGCCTATCTGAATCACTTCAGCAGGTCAAGCATGACGAAATTCGCCTAAGACCCTGTGGGCAATTCTATTCCTTTCCATCAGAGAGAGCTGGGTCTTGGCCTCTTTGATTAACATGATGGCCGCCTCCACAATGACGTCAATGGGGTTTTGGAAAGGTTTTAGGAGTTAAATCTTCCCCAGGGACAGGTGGGATCCAGACATTTCTGAAGGAGAAATAATCTTAATAATAATCACAGTGATGATTCTAGTGAGTCTTAATACTGTTTGTTGGCCAGTTTTGAGCCCCGTGTCCTTCCTCTTAATCTTCTCAACAGTATTGTGAGGCAGATTCTTTTATTGACTTCCTTACTGGTGAGGGGCTTAAAGAGATTAAGTGATTTGTCCAAGGTCATACAAGTGGAGTGACTGATGCAATATTGCCATCCATTACTTTAGTAACTGTGGTTAAATGAAGGAGGGATGCCTGGAGCCAGACTGTGGTGGACACCTGCTGCTTGGGTCATCTTTCCAACACCCATGCCCCCTTTTCCTGTTCCTCACCTGGATTTTTCTTCAGGCACCAAACTCCCTTCCTCTGCTCCCTGACAGGCAATTGGCTAGGGATGGCTCCATTCCTGGTTCCAAGTGTGACCATGTGGCCTAGGCCTAACTCCTTTTCTTGGTCACAGAGGTGGGCAGCTGAAAAGATCACAGCCCTCCCAGGGCTCTTGATGGACTTGTCAAGGAAGAGGATCTGCCTCTCTGCTGGGGTAGCTGACTTGAGATGACTTAGAACTACAGATGGTGATGGTGCCTGCCACTGTGGGGGCTGGGACACCTTGCCTGAGAATAAAGCAACAGGGAAACAAGAATCCCAGAGATGGAGTCAGAATCCTGGGGATGTCATCGAGCCCCTAGATCCAGCCTTGCCTGCCAGTGGCTTATTGGACTTTTCTGTTATGTGAGCCAATATTGGTCCCTTATTTGTTGGGCTGGTTTGAGTTTTTCTTCGTCTTTGTTGTTATCACTTCCAGCCAGAAGAGTACTGATACACAAGGATTTTCCCATTTTCAACCACACTTACATCACCAGACTGGTGAGGTAACTTGCCCAAGGTAATACAGCAAGAAAAAGCCAGACATAGGATTCAAACTCCAGAGTGGTTCTCTTTCCATGACTTCTACATCTTTGTCTCCCCAGGCTACGCACTTGGGAAGCAGACCTTGGCCTTCCCACCTCTGTTTCCTGGGACCTCCCAAAGCAAGAGATTGGTACCAATCATAGAAGAGTCTGCCCTTTCCACAAGGCCTCTGCTGTAGGACTCCAGCCTGGTCCAGGGAGCTGTGCCAGGCTTGCCCAGCAGTAGCAGACAGGCTGGTGTCACCCGGGGTGGAACTGCCCAGGAACGGCCCAGCCCAAGCACACGTCGGCAAGCCATGGCTTCCAGCATCCCGCACCCCAGGAAATAACCCTCGGCTCTTCAGGCTTCCAAATTCCTACTGGAATGCAGTGGCAGGGGCCGTGTGTACACATGGAGGTGTACAGAGACAGGGTATAAACGATGACCATAAGACAGAACCCCAGTGGCAGCTGCCTGCCCTCAGAGGACACCTGCCCGTCTAATACTGGGAGGCCTGGCATGGCGTTGGGTAGGCTGTGGCCAGCCTGAACGGGGAGCTGGCCAAGGCACTGGAGCGGACAGACAGACAGAGCAAACACTGGGTAGAACCAAACTCCACTCCACAATTTGCTCGTCCTGGGTGGGCCTGAGCACCTCGCTGCCCTCTCCTCCCAATGCCCGCTCCTGCCCTCTCCCTGCAGGACTGCCCCCCATTTCCTCCCTCTGCCCCTTCTCTTAGAGTCTTCAGTGTGCCAAATGTTTACCTCCCCGTCCTCTTCCTCCCACTAGCATTCCTCCACAAATTTAATCTCCGAGAAGTCTGTCCTGACTCCTACCTCCTTTATGGTACGTGTCGGAAGTGTTCTGAAGTTACTACCTGTGCAAATTGTTTTTTACTTGATGGCTAGAGCCATACCTGTTTTGTTTTAAGATTTTGTTTATGAGAGAGAGAGAGAGACAGAGTGGGGGCTTGGGGGCTGGAGCAGAGGGAGAGGGACAAGCAGACTCCTTGCTGAAGTTCTCAGGACCCTGAGATCATGACCTGAACCAAAATCAAGCCAGACACTTCACCGACTGAGCCACCCGGCACCCCCATACCTTTTTTTTTTTTTTTAAATCCTGTCTCGTTAATCATTGTATCCTTGTTTAATTGACATGCAGGAAGTGCTCAGGTAATGCTTATGGAATGAATCATCTGGAAGGGTAGCTTTCCACCCGCTCTCTTCCAGCCACAGACTTTGAGTCGCCTGCACTGGGGACGCAGTGCTGCCTAGTGTCAGGGAGGGTACATTTTGCAGCCACACTGCTTGGGCAAGCTATTTAATCTCTCTGTGCCTTCGTGCCCCATCTGCAAACTGGGAGTGATAACGGTGCCTACCTCGTAGAGGTCACATGAAGATTAAATGTGTTATTACACAGCGAGCACACGGCCCAGAGCCTGGCACATAATAGATGCTATTTTATGTGGTTTTTTGTGACTGCTAGCCTAGATGTCTAGACGGAGAACCACAGGGATCAACAGAGGACAGCCGGACTCTCACTCCCACCTTACAGATCAGAAAACTGAGGTTCAATGAAGGGTAGAGATGCACCTGAATCACACAGCTACAAGACCTCTCCAGACCACACACCTTTGTTGTGACTTTCCAGATCATTTTCTTCATAGAAAAATGAGAGTTGGGACCTTTTTCATTCATCCTTTAAATATTGGTGTGGCTGCTGACTGATGCTCAGCTGTGTTTTTTGAATGAAGAGATGAAAGAATGAATGAATGCCAAGGGACCCCTCTGCCGGAGGAAAGAAGCCTGCGATGCTGGCCATTGATCCCTGGCCTGCCCGCCCTGCTCCTTCCTCTTCCGCCCACCCCACGTCTCTTTTCCTTTCTTTCAGTCATGTGGACCCTTTTCGTGCTGGTGCAGACGTACCTGAGGGCTTAGGTCTCCCGCTTCCCCGCTTCGGTGGAGAAGGCCAGATGTTCCCGCTGGTGCTTTGGGTCCCTGACCCAGCCCGTCAGCCCCCGGACCCGCTGCTGAGTGAGGCCAGCCTGCTGGTTCTTGGAGGGGCTGGGGCCTCCCCGGCCGGTTCTCGAACTGTGACAGGGACCCAGTGGCTCGTGGGCACCGTGTGGGGGCCAGCTCTTCCTGATTCTGCCCTGGCTCTGCCCTCCTGCAGAAAAGCCTGCTATAAACTTTCCCTGCCCTGTTAAATGATCTTCCCAAGAAGGAGGAAATTCATCCAAAGGAGGAAATGAGTTCAAAGTCTTGTCTGGCTGAAGAGCCACTTGGAGGACTCGCTTTGGCCTGGGCTGAGTGTCTCTTCCCCACAGAGCTCTCCCAACCTTGGCAGAGGAAGTTCCGGCAGGGATTTGAACAATTTAACCAGGAATGAAATACCACAATCCCTGCCTGAGAAAGAAAAACAAAATGCAAGATGACTCCACCCCCAAAATAAAACAACCCCCTGCTGGCACCCTTTCCCGTGCCGTGCCTGGGACTGAAGAGGGGACCGTGGAGTGTCCATCACCTGCTTGGAGGTTCCAGGCCCGGGTGGCTGCTGCTGGAGGAAGCAGGCGGGAGGAGAGCCTGGGGAGGAGACTCACACTGTGGGTGAGGGGGGTTAAGGCAGCTAAAGACAGGGAGCCTGGATGGTGGACAAGGGGCCCCCTTTGAGCCAGCGCAGGGAGCTGTCTTGGTCAGAGAGTCTGGATTTGGTTTGGGGCACGAGTTAGAAGTTGAAGCTGGAGAAAGAAGGAGGGAAGCAGAGAAGGGCCGGCAGGTGGGAGAATTTGAGCACAACAGCGAAAGTAGTAGTGGTGACTGCCCCTCTCTCCTCCTAGGACTCCGTGTCCCCCACTCTCCACCCAGCACCCCCAAGCTCTGCTACTACTCATGGTTCTCATTCCTGGGAAGTCTCCCCGTTAGGGTGAGGTTTTTCCCAGCAGGCACCATGTTCCATGTAGACTCCTGGGGGAGGGTCTCCCTCTTTGTTGGCAGAGGGTACTCTGGAGTTGGCAATTTCCACACTGACGGCTTCCGGAAAGGATGCGATGCCCCAATGCAGTGGACATCCAAGCACATGAGGTCAGACCGCTGCCCAGCAGATCAAGACAAGTGCCCAGGAGCCGGCTTAAGGGGAGAATGGGGCTGCTGCCGGGTGAGGTGGCCCCCGAGGCCTGCTGCTCTGGTGCCCGGGGTGGGTTCCCAGGAAGCAAATTGGGGGTGCACTTGCCTGCATCCTGACTGGGTTCAGGCCTGACCTCCCGTCTGCTCCCGCCTTCTTCCTACCCCTCTCCCCAGCCCGGACAGCTCTGCCTGCGGCCGGTGTCTTTTCATCCTTCAGGCCTGACCTTCATGTGAAGGTTCTCTCTCTGCCCTGCTTCCCAAAGTAAACAAGTGAGTCATTGATGAAAACTGTGGTAAGTTCTGTGAAGGAACCTGCAACCGCGGCAAGGCAGAGAGCAGGAGGACGTCCTTCAGCACGTGATCGGGCGAGGCCTGTCTGAGGAGGGGACCATTAGGTGCCGTCCTATTTCCCAGGGCTGCAGTAACGAACGACCAGAAACTGAGGGGCTTTATACAACACATGTTTACCATCTCACTCACACTTCTGTAGGTCACAAGTCTGACGGGTCCCACTGGGTTAAGATCCTGGTGTAGGTAGGACTGTGTTCCTTTTTGGAGGCTCAAGGGAGAATTCATTTTCTGGGCCTTTTCCAGATTCTGGAGGCTGTCTGCTTCCCTGGCTCATGACCCCTTCCTCCATCTTGGCTCCCCACTCGGGAGGGGCTCAACGTGGGGCTCCATGCCAGGACCCCGAGACCATGACCTGAGCCAAAGGCAGACATGTCACCGACTGAGACACCCAGGTGCCCCCCCACCCTTCTTCCAACTTCAAAGCCAACAGTGTCCCATCCATGGTCCTTCTCCGGTCCCATCTCCTTCTCTCCCTCTGCTTCCCTCTTCCACTCTAGGATCCGTGAAGACACGAGGCCCGCCCGGATCCTCCAGGACACTCTCCCTGTCTCAAAGGTCTCCTGGTTAGCAATCCTGAGTCCATCTGAAACTTTAATTCCCTTCACTGTGTAACTAACGGCATGTGTTGGCAGGGCTCTGGGTTTGAGGACGCGGGCATCTTCGAAGGTCGTTATTCTGCTAACCTCAGGGGTAATCCTCTTTTAGTTTCTTTGTAGCACTTATGACAGCCTGAAAGAATATTTCTTGGATATTTGTTCACTTGTCTTGCTTTACTGGAAAGTGAATTCCATGAGGGCAGAGGCCTTGCTGGTTTCGTTCACTAGAACAATGCCTGGTGCCCAGCGCATGCGCAGTAAAGGTTTGCTGAGTGAATGCGTGCCGGCTCATTTCTGCCTTGGTTTCAATAGGGACAGCCCCGGTCCAGGGCCCAGAAACTGTGGCCCCTGCTCTACTCAGAGTAGTTGTGTGACCTGGGTCTTCCTTCCCCCAGTCTAGGTCTTAGGCATCCTTGCAATAGCTTTGGGAGGGAGAGAAGCCTGGGGACAGTCTCCCTAGGGGCTTCATGTCTGGCAGAAGTTAATAACCATCAGGAAATCATTGCTTCATTTGCCTTCCAATGGCAAAGCCCTCACTGAAGCCTCAGCCTGAGCAGGCCTCCCAGGGGACACTCTCTCCAGTGTTCACTCAGAGAGGAACCAGCTGGGTCTCAGCACTGGGGTTGACCCCCATGTGTGCCAGGGGCTCCCCCACTGCTCAGACCCCAGGTGCAGAGCCTGAGCTCTGGTGCATACAGTCCTGACTCTGCCAGTGACCTGCTGGCTGCCCTTGGCAAAGGCCCTCCCATTTTTAAGCCTTGGTTTCCTCTTCTGTGAAGTGGGATAATCCCTGTGTCATGGGGTAGTTATGAGAATTTGTTTGAAGGGCCTGGCCCATAGTAGATGCTCAGTAAACTCTGTGATAATGACTACTTGTTATTAGCACAATATCATCTGTGAGTTTGACTTTTCCTGGTGAGTGGGCCAGGGAGGCCTTCCCTCTCTCTCAGATGACAGCAGTGCAGGTGTGGAAGTTGGTGTCAAGTCTGGATTCAGGGTTTGGAAACAGGTCTTAAAAATGCCATTATTGGTGTGTGACAGTGGTTCATTTCCTTGCGGAGGGTTGGTGCCAAAGGCTGACCCGGTGACCAGGAGGGAAGGGCCACCATCCCTCCCATTGCTAACATGTTCAGGGAGCTGGCCCAGCTGCCAGCCAGCGGCACGTCCTCAGGGGAGCAACTGGAACTCCATAGCTTATTTTTAAAATTTAATTATAAAAATAATATAGTCCTGTCTTGGAAATTTTGGAAAACACCAAACAGTATAAAGGAAAAAATATCAGGCAAGTATAACCTCTCGTGGGAGCGATGTTAATGTCTTGGCCCTTTTCCTCCTCCTGATTGTTGAATGGAACTCTTCCTCGGCATCCGGGTCTGGACCCTTCTCTTCCACTCCACATTAGAGCTGGGACATTTCCCACGTCATTGGAAACTCGGAGGTTGATTTCGTAATGATTGCACACTACTGCACGTTACAAATCACCGCCTTCATTTACCCTCTTCAGCAGCAGGGTGTTTGATGATTTCTTTGTGTGTGTGTGTATGTGTGTGTGTGTGGGGGGTGTGTGGGTGTGGTTACAAATACACTGCAATGAATTTATAGGTGTACCTTATGA